>NC_141907.1:45970000-46595000 GCF_057802395.1 Ceratotherium simum simum | reverse complement strand
GAACTAGAATTAGAAGTGAAGCCTAAAGATGTGACTGAATTGCTGCAATCTCATGATAAAACTAACAGATGAGGAGTTGCTTCTTATGGATGAGTAAAGAAAGTGGTTTCTTGAGATGAAATCTACTCCTGGTGAAGATACTACGAAGATTGTTGAAATGACAACAAAGCACTTAGACTATTACACACACTTAGTTGATAAAGCAGCAGCAAGGTTTGAGAGGACTGACTCCAATTTTGAAAGAAGATCTACTGTGGGTAAAATGCTATCAACCAACATTGCATGCTACAGAGAAATCATTCATTCATGAAAGGAAGAGTCAATCTATGCGGCAAACTTCATTGTTGTCTTATTTTAAGAAATTGCCACGGCCACTGTAAACTTCAGCAACCACCAGTCTAATCAGTCATCAACATTGAGGCAAGACTCTCCACCAGGAAAAAGATTTCAACTCGCTGAAGGCTCAGATGATGGTTAGCATTTTTTAGCTATAAAGTATTTTTTAATTAAGGTATGTACAGTGTTTTTTAGACATAATGCTCTTGCACACTTAATAGACTACAGTATAGTGTACAGTATAAAGTATAGTTTACAGTATAGTGTAAACATAACTTTTACATGTACCAGGAAACCAAAAATTCATGTGATTCACTTTATTGCAATATTTGGTTTATTGCAGTGGTCTGGAACCGAACCTGCAATATCTCCGAGGTATGACCGTATATATATATATATATATATATATATATATATATATATATATATATATATATATATATATAATCACTTTCTATTTTGTTCCAAGCTTCCTGTTTACTGCTCATTATTTTACACTCTATTCTAGGCTTCTGTCACCTCAAGTCACTCGTAAGGAAGATCATTCACTGTTCTTTGTCTCCATCTTGCTTTTATGCTCGTACTTGTAGTTGGGAGATGGTTCTTCTCTATTTAAATCAATCTTCGACATCTCTTTTTTCTCTTAGATATCTAATACAGTTAAGCTGCAGAACTTACTTGACTAGAGCTGAGGGATGTTGGGAGGCTGGTAAAAAGGAAAATGCCTTGGTCAATGTACGAATTCTGTAAAAACATTCCACTTACAGATAAATGAAAGATTCTTCAGCATTAGAAGTCTTTTAGAAAACAGGCTTTAACACTCTGAATCCATTTCTCTCTTCCAGGGCAATAATGTTTTGCTAGTTTGCTTTAGCTTTTCTAATTTTGTCCAAATTCATTTTTAACTCTTAACTACTTCTTATTTATCTTGTATTCTGTCTCAAGTTTTCTGTCATAGTGTTTTTAATTGGTTAGAGCATGCCCCCCACTAACTCCCTTCAGTATTACTTTCCTATTGTATCTTTCTCTCCTAATCTACTGTGTGGTGTGATGAATTGCATGAAGCATTTAGTGGGAAAATAAATTATACCATACTCCTTCTAGGAAAGATTTTTTCCTTTGCTTCTGTTTTCTTTTAACGAAGAAGCAAACTGAAATATCTTACAAAGAGGAGATTCTTTTCATTAGTAGCACACATTGCAATTCAATAGCAAACAACTGAATCTGTTAACAATATAAATGTAAATCAATTCAAAAAATTATTCTCATTGTGGTACATAACATAAAAACTGAGCCTCTGAACTCAGTTACAACAGGTAATTTGTATGCATTATCTATAGTCCTATTTGCAGATTACGTTTTTATTTAAAGAGCTTCAGATTTAGTTACATAAATCAAGCTGGGCTAGCAGCACACCTGGCAAACTTCATCTCCTCTTGTTCTCACTACATTCAAAGGACGCTGTATAATTGCTAAAGTATTCCCATTGTTGAGTAGAAGTTTCTGAACATCACTGATACTCGGTTTCAGAAAAAGCAGTAATTAATGCACGGATCAAACCTCCACATGTAAATGATTGTAAATCTCACAGAAATTTCTGAAAAGATTGTGAAGAATTGGTCAGTTTTTGCTCTACAACTACTAGTTCCCTCTTACCTATGCTCTAATTTAAATATAGCATCAGAAATGCAATTATCCTTGAGGTTTAGCATTTCCAATTACAGCATTTATAGATAAAATCTATATTCTTCGACAAGGAATATTCACCATTTATTACTCACATAGTATAGACAATAGATTATACACAATAACTTGTAAATGGCAGAATTGTATCTGGAGCTTATCGCCAAAAGAAATTTTTCCTTGTTAGCATAGGCACATTTACCTATTATAAATGGTACTTGTAACCTTTGTTAAAGAAACACAATAAACATTTTACAGGTAAACTTCAATCTGGAATTTTCATGGAAGTTTAATACTTCTTAGATGTCTGCAGTGTGTATTGAATAGCTGATTTAGCTGCTGTTTTGCCCTACTATGTTTCAGCAATCTCATATAAATAGTAAACTTGTGTTATTCTTCTTCCATGAGTAACATTCTTTATTTCAGAAGAAATAAATAAGTCCAGAAATTAGAGATAAACAACAACAACAAAATCACTGTCAGTTTACAACACAGATAATCAGTTAAATTTTGACATGTTATATATATATATACACGTATGTATATATATGTATATTTTTTTTTTGCTGAGGAAGTCTCACTCTGAGCTAACATCTGTTGCCAATCTTCCTCTTTTTGCTTGAGGAAGATTAGCCCTGAGCTAACGTCTGTGCCAATCTCCCTTTATTCTGCATGGGGGTCGCCACCACAGCATGGCTGCCAATAAGCGGCGAATGTCCGTGCCCGGGAACCGAACCCGGGCCACTGAAGCAGAGTGTGCTGAACTTAACCACTAACTAGGCCACATGGCTGGCCCCCAACATGTAATATTTTGATTTTTGACTTTTTTCTAATCCTAGCAATTATTTAGAATGGAGTATTTGCTTAATATAAAGAATATTCATTTTATTTAATATCTCCTCATTATGAAAAAATATAAAATGGAGGTAATGCGATATATCCAATGCAACTACATAAAGAAACAGACAAGCAAGTGAAAATATCTAGCTGAACAAAGTCTAGTGCTTGGTTAAATAAGAATATAGCCTTAGTGAAATGTTCACTTATTATCATTACATTCAGTTCCAGGCAATACTTGACTACTTGGGTATACTTGGGATACATTAATGAGCAAAAGATATAAAAATTCATTACTTCCTGGAAATGACAATAGGAGAAAGGAAAGGAGAAAGACAATAGGAAAGGAGAAAGACAATAATTAAAATTAAATGTAATAAAAAAAGTTATGTATGTTAGAAGGTGATAAGTACTTTGGGAAAAATAAAACGGTATACAAGAGATCTGAATTATAGTGTGGTGTTGGCGGGGTAGTTAGTTCATAATTTAGGCATTCAGGTTAGAACTCATTCAGAAGATAATATTTAAGCAAAAATATTGTGAAGGAGGTGAGGGAGTTTGCCAAGCAAATATTTAAGGAAATGATATCTAGTGAGAGAGAGGAGCTGATGCAAGTTCTCTAAGGTGGGAGCGTGCAAGAGCCCAGTGTGATGGGAAGAGGGAGGGTGAAGTAGTGGAAACTGAGGTCAAAGAGGGAACAACAGATGGTATAGGGGAAGAGATGCAGGGACAGATTTTTAAAATATTTAAAGAACCAAATTGCATGCAAAGGAAAAGTAAAATAATTCTGTGTAGATCCACTTAGAATATGGAAAAAATAAATTTGCATTTATAACCTTTAGAATATTTACAACATGGAATATATACTCAAAGAACAAGACTTTCACATTTGGACATGATCAGGAAGATGTTCAATGACCATCTTTCAAGAACATTGGAAAATGAAGACCAAAGTTACCAACATTCTCAGGGCTAATATCCTATGATTTTTTGAAGGAAACATTTGCTATTAGTAGCTTTCAGGTCAGTAACAGATTACTATAGTCATATCCCACTCTATCTTTTCTGAATAGTGTAAAAAAATTACAGAACAAAAATATCAAGCAAGACCAAGTAAGAGAAAATATAATCATTTATACATTATTGCAAAATAATATAATCTGAATTAGTTCTGGTGTTCCATTTAGAGGAAAATATACATTTTTATTTCTATTTGGTAATAATGATGACATAAACATAATTGCAACAAAGTCAGATAAATTGACAATTAAATAGAAGTGCTAAAATATGTTTTTGTGTAATTTTGACATTTCATTTCTGTCTCTTTTAAAAGAATGGGATACCCCTGAAGGTAAATTGTATTATTCCAAGCCCATTGCTTGGTACCAGACTTGAGTATAGTAGACAGTCAACAAACGTTTTATTATTAACAGAAAATCATAGTCAGTGGCTCTCCAACTCCAGTGTGCATCAGAATGACAGATACTCATTTTTAAAAATGAAGATTACCTACTTCCCCTTCACAGATTCTAATTCTATAATTTGAAAAAACTCCTCGTTAGTTCAATGAAGACAATCTTAAATATTATATATATATTATATATATACACATATATATAATATATATATATATAGACACACATATACATTTGTCTATGGTTCATCATAATGTCCTTGCAAATTTTACCTCATGTTTATCTTTCCGGGGGCATTCATCCTTAAATATCAATTATAAGACCTCTCCATATCAGCTATTTTAATATCTAATATCTTTTAACATTTTGCCTTTTAGAAGATGTATGAAGGGAAAGAAACGACCTCCATATCGCTGTAAAGAATCTTATTGCAATTTTAAGAGAATTAAGCTAGGATAGGAAGTTCAAAAGAACGGCTTAGGCATAATTTAAAGAAAATAATACAAAAAATCATAAATAAGTTTCAATTTCAGTCTTTTCTACCTCCCGTGGGTAGTGACACTAAAGATCACTACAGATCATCAACATTCCAGAGGCAATATAGCGCAACAGTTAAGATCATCGCCCAAGCGATCAGAGGACAAGGATCCCAAATCCTGGCTCTGTCACTATTGTTTCCCTGGGCAACTGACTACTCTCTCCCTCAACTTTGCATCAAGTAGACTGGAGGAAACTGGTTTCCTCATAGGGGCGTCAGAAGTAATAAATTAATTTGTAAATGTAAGGCCCTTAGTGATGTGCCTGGCATAATGTAAGCACAATGTATGTTCCCTATTTTAATATACAGAGAATTTGTTAGTGTCTGTTAGGCCAAAAAAAAAAAAAAAAAACTGCAAGTAATTTTCTCTTTGCAACCTTAAAAGAATTTTATACGAAAGGAGAAATTTTGAGTGTCTGAAGCCTCTTTCTATTCCCTTCGGCATGCTTATCTTCCTTCCCGATTTTGAAGACTATACACCCCATAAAAGCAGCCAAATGTCCAGGCTAATCAACTCCAACTTCATCAGGTGGGGCTTCACTCTCCCACGTAAATCTGTATCTTCTGACTTTAACTCACAAGCATTTTCAAGTGGTTAAATACATAAATAAATGGTCCACATGCTTCCCTGCTCTTTCATGTGTTTGAAATATGTTCTCCCTAAAATGTGAGAATGGGTTTTGTTACACAAGCGGAGACAAAATTCTACCAAGGAAACTTTTCAGCAGCTCAATTGTCTCTATACATCACTAGGCTTTGAGGCTTGAGACTATTATTCTAAGATTCCTTCCTCATAGAAGTCCTGGTTCTTTACAGTTTCCCATTCACTATTTCACTTAATATATAGGGCAAGTTTCTTTGCCAAGAAAAGCCAGAGTGAATACAATACCTGCCTACCCCTCTCCCTCACAAATCCTTGTCCCATATCTCTATTTCACGTCAGAGAATCGTATTCTTTGATTTAAACATTTCCTGCTGAGATGCATGAGAATAAAAGCAGTGTGGTAGGAAGGATATCAAAAGAGTAATTTGTCATCTGTTTAGCTTAAGTATGTTCAATAATAACTTAAAAGCACATTTTTTAAAAATGCATAAGTCACAGCAGAGATGTTCCTTCTGTAGATTATCATACTTTTAAAAAATGTATTTGTTTGTCCAGAATATATTGGATACTTTGGATAGCTATGCCCTAAATTTTTCATTTTTATCATTACCAGTGACCAGAAAAATGACTTTCTTACATTATCGTAGATTCTTTCCTAATTTAATAATTTTTTGTACCTGGATATGACCATCTAATATTTTTTAACTTTTTTGACTTTGTCATTTGGCTCTTTTTTTTCTTTCATTTTGGGGTAATAATTTGCTTTTAAATTAAAAAAAAAAATTCTATTTCTAAATTATAATTTTTTGCACCTTATTTTATTCTAATTTTAATACCTTTATTTTCTTGATCCTTTTCTTTTTATTTAACCTAACAGGATTCAAGCATTCCCTGAGTGTCTTAAAAAGAGAAGCCTGACATGAAAACAACTTCTAACTGATGTGCAGTTGTTTGGAACCAATTTGTTTTACAAATGATTACATCAGAAAGACTGCTAGTCATGGCTGAGAGCTAAATGATATTCCTATACATTTATAACCTGCAAAAGTACAATAATTTAGCACAGGAAATTGGGGCAAACAGAGAGCAAATTATTTCTGAAGAATGGGATTTTTAGCTTTGGTACAGATAGGAGTAAGAAGATAAAAACAGATTTCTTTCTTTTAAAAATTTATTAATATTATTTTATTAAATACTCTATAAAATCAAAGACTTAAGTGATTGTGGTAGATATAGTGAATTAGCTTGCTCAATATTTGTTGAAACTTCTAATGTACCTTGCTGGACTGCATTTACAAGAGAACCAAAACTTGCATTTCCTAGGCTCTTTTCAGCTAAATTTCTAGAATTCATTTAGAAGGTACTTATATAAGATTTGAATTCAGACCAAAGTTAAGTGAAGAGAGCACAGCAGCAAAGGGGCACTCATTTTACTTTTGTGGCTCTAGCAGATAGGGAATGGCTCTAGGACTAACAATTCTGAGAGCTCATTCCCCATCTTCATATTGCGACTAACGTATATTTGTCGAGCCAACAGTTGTGTTTGGACAGTTGTGATTGAAAGAGCTTCCTGATTACGACAGAGGTAGCAGTTCCTTGGTTTGGTTGGTTCTGCCATAATATTATGGAAGACCCACACAGAATTTATTCTTCCAATCCTTTGAACAATTTTGTAAGCATCTCATTCCCAATAATAAACTCCATTCTGATTTAAATATCTAGCATGGTTTCTGTTATTTATAACTGAACACTAAATGATATGGTGATCCATAAGAATTACTGTTTATTGATTGAAATCATCTGATATTGTTGTACTGTTGCTTGAATGTAATAGAATACACAAACTACACTTCATCTGAAGGACCCTACTTAAAAAAAAAAAGTTTCACTGCATTTCTAACCTCCCTGAGTTAGGATTAAAATACAAAATTACACCTTAGAAATTATGTTCAAACTCTCTCGTTTTTCACATGTGGAAATTGAGTACTAAAAAGTTTATGTGATTCGCAGAAACAAAAATAAATTTTGAATAGTCAAAGGAATTTAGACTTAGAACATTAACAGCTCTTATCTTCCCACTTAGAGAATAATTATAGAACGAAGGCAGGCAAGAAGAAAGAAAGGGAAAGTGCAAAAGGACCCTTACTCGGTGAGTTTCTTCTTTTAAAGAACTTTTCCGGATATATCAACAGCAGTACCTACCTACTTCACGTTGGTAAGAAATTAGTCACACAGTCTTAACCAGTTAAATTTAAAAATCTGAAAAATACAAATTCAACCATTAAGAATACTAAGTGACTCTAGTGTCTGCAATAATCTTCTTCCCACGTCTTCCTCCCCTCAATCCTGCTTCCCCGCTTCTACCATTTTTATGTTGTTATTTTGTGTAGATTATTTTTCTTTAATTTACTTTGTAAGGGAATAATCAGGTCTAGGTTAGAGTTCTGTGCTTTTATCAAAAGTACCAGTATGCATGGAAATACTGAACAAAAATTTAAGAACTTCTCTATATGAGTAAGGCAGAAGGTAGCCACTTTGCAATATAAGTACGGTCTTGTTTCCTTCATCCACTAACTCAGAATATAGTAGAAAGATATATGTAGAGCAAACTACACTACAATATGAAAGTGTCAATAACATATTGAATTCTAAAGGTATTATAGAAGAGAGACATGAATCAATTGGTGAGAAAATAAAGCTTGGAGAAGTAAATACATTAATATTTGTGTTTAGGCAAACTCAGCATACATTGGTATATACCTGGCCTTTATGTTTTATAGAGAGGAAGGGCAATATATGCAATAGAGAAGTTATTAATTTTTAAATTTATGAAGGTCTGCCAATGTATCCCTCAAAAATGTCTGTACTATTCATGAAAAATATATAGAGAAAGAATTTTCTTCTTTTAAATATTTCAGTTTCTTCTAACCACTTCATAATGCATAGACTTGTTACCTGTATTTAAATGTAAATTTGTTTTCCATATTTCTGTGTTCAATTTTCAGATATGTATCAATATCATTACCAACACCTCTCCCTCATATCACTTTGTGTTACATTGTATGGTAAATTCTCTTTATTTTTAGAATTTAAAACATTGGCCATAAAATTAATATTTTTAATTTTCTTAACACAATAAGAATATTATATTTAAGATGCTATGTGACTTTATATTTTATCTTATTGCATAGCTATGTTTAAGAGCCTTCACATGTTAGTTTTATTTAAATATAATTCAAAACTCCTACTAATATAACTTAGCTTTAATAATATTACATGATGGATATTTAGTGAGTTACAGATATTTACAGCCAAATAATCCCTATGTTTTTTTTTTTTTTGTGAGGAAGATCAGCCCTGAGCTAACATCCATGCTAATCCTCCTCTTTTTTTTTTTTGCTGAGGAAGACTGGCCTTGGGATAACATCTGTGTCCATCTTCCTCCACTTTATATGGGACGCTGTCACAGTATGGCTTGACAAGCAGTGCCTCGGTGAGCACCCAGGATCTGAACCCCAGGCTGGCAACAGCAGAGAGTTTAACCAATATGCCACGGGGCCGGCCCAATTCCTACCTTTTTTTTTTGAAATCAGCAATGATGTTACAAAAAATAATATGGGGTAAGAAAATGAATCCTTACTAAACATCTTGATATGCACTTGTAGGCATAAATACTTCATCAAGAGGCCGGTCCCATGGCTTAGCGGTTAAGTGTGCGCGCTCCACTACTGGCGGCCCGGGTTTGGATCCCAGGCACGCACCGATGCGCACCACTTCTCCAGCCATGCTGAGGCCACATCCCACATACAGCAACTAGCAGGATGTGCAACTATGACATACAACTATCTACTGGGGCTTTGGGGAAAAAAAGGAGGAGGATTGGCAATAGATGTTAGCTCAGAGCCGGTCTTCCTCAGCAAAAAGAGGAGGATTAGCATGGATGTTAGCTCAGGGCTGATCTTCCTCACAAAAAAAAACAAAAAATACTTCATCAAAAACAACCAAAATTATACTGAGCACAGAATATATTGAAGAAAATAGTGGTAACAAATCTCACAGCAAACAGAAGGCCAGTCTTACTGTTCAGGAATGATCAGAAACCAAGGTAAAACCAGCTTAGTATTTCAAATGATAATGAATACTTTATTCATCTTTACTTCAAGAATTTTTATTTGAGTTATACAAATACTTGCAGTGTAGCACCCTTCAGGAAAGCAGACAAGAAATAAAGCCATATTCTGTGCAGAGTGTGGCAGGAGCACAAATGAGAATATCTGTATTTTCAAAAAGAAAGAAAGCAATGTCTATTTATATACATAATAATTTAAGTCTTGTATGAAAAAACTCTCCATTATAGACTTTAGACACAATGATTCATTTGATATAGAACACTGGTGAAATCTTTTCACAATTCTATATGTGACTGCTGTTGCATTTGTGATCTGATGGAATCAATTCCACATCTTGTTAAAGTTAACATACAAGGAATGAGAAAAAGCAGCTTTCCTAGCAAACAACCTCAATACTTACTTAGAAGAGAGAAGCTTTATATATTTAGTAAGTCTGTCTTCAGTTTTGACTCTTTCAGTGCATTCTTTTACCCAGAGGTTAAGCCATTTGTAAATCAGGATATGAAAAATAAATCCTTTCTTTTTTAGAATAATGATTGCAAATTTTAAAAATTCAAGTTACCTTTTAGAATTATTTCCAATTCTCTTAATGTTAGTCAATCATTTATCACCATATAGCACAACCTGAGTCTAAAATATTGACAAAATTCATGTGCTTTATGAGCAATGCAAGTATTTACCGGAAGAAATCAAACCACAAATGACTAAGGCACTATTACATACTGAGATTATGTATAGAGCGTGAAAATTGTGATTGAAGAGCAATTTTGGAATCAGCATTTTCTGGTATGGTAATACATCTCTTTACATCAATTTCTACCATATATATCATCTCCGCCATCGAAAACAAACTCCTCTGAGGCATGACAGCATCTGATACAATCAGGAAATTTCTGCTGGAATAACAAAATTGCATTGATAAATAAGCTTTCCATTTTAGTGACTTCTCAATTTTTACAGTTATTTTTTATATCTATTTCTGACACTAAATTTGCCATTGCATAATTAAAAAGATTAAACTGCATTGGCAGATATGACTTTGAAAGACATTCAATTAGAATTTTATAGAGTTTCTGAGTAAGAAAAAGAAAATATGCTGTGGTGAAATATTTTCAATGTACGTGGTTCCCAAACATTTGAAGGAAAATGGTCAGAATGTTCAAGGCTAATAGACTAGAACCATTGTGACTCTGGCAAATTACAATGTAAACTTGCATCAGATTTAAGGTCAAGTAGCTTTGCCTGCCTCTCTTTTTCTCTCCTTTTGTTTTCCTCCTCTTTAGATGTTGAAAAAAGGGTTCAGACATTTGACTTAAACAGGTATGTAGTAATGAATTATATTATACTCTCTTTGGTTTCATCAAAACAATAAAAATTATGCTAGATAAATCAAGAAAATGTCATATCAGTCATGGAGAAATTTGAAAAAGTCTGTTTAGCTCATAAAAATAAAAATAGGGTAGAATTCCTCTGCTGCTGTGGCCACGCTCAAAGCTCAATTAGATGATGATGATGAAGATGATGATGATGATGATGAAGGTGATGCTGCTGATGAAGATGATGAAGATGATGATGATGAAGATGATGAAGATGATGATGAATACGATGATGAAGATGATGATGATGATGAACATGATGATGAAGATGATGATGTGATGATGATGAAGATGATGAAGACGATGATGAACATGATGATGAAGATGATGATGTGATGATGATGAAGATGCTGCTGCTGCTGCTGATGATGATGAAGATGATGATGATGATGATGATGAAAGGAGGAGGAAGAGGAGGAAGCACACCTGTTTTAAAAAATGCCTTGGGCCACCCTAGCAACATTAGCCACAATTTTTTAAAACTTAGTCATTATAAAAAACCCTGTAGGGAAGGTAATTTCATGATGGTCTACATATTCTGGTCAGATTTTTTTGAGGGAAAATGATAAAAAGCATTTTAAAAATGTGATTATTATAAGTAAGCATAGGGTGAACTTAATTTTCTTTCTGTTTATTCATCTATTTTGCATTATTATTGAATGCTGACTATGAGCCAGGTATTGTGTTTAGCACTAAGGATATAGTGGGTAATAAAACAAACAAAAACTTTACTCACATTGAACTTACATTTTAGTGTAAAGAAATAGAAGTAAACATATATAAAACATATATAAAAACCAGGCTCTTTAGATAAATGGTTGATTCTAAATCTGGGGCAGGAAAAATTCGAGATGAGCCTGTAGTATCTTATACTGCCAGAATGTAAGGAAGTGCTAAATAAGCGAACAAGCAAACAAACAAACAAAACTAAACCCACAAATGGAAGGGGATATGCATTTCAAACGATACAAGGGTCAACTTGAAAGAGCTCCTAAGGTAGAACAATTTGAGCTATAAAATAATGATAGTATCTTACTATAACCCAAAGAATAAAATAAATATTCAAGGCCTTAATTATATAAATAAATGATTGAATAAATAAATAAACAGAGGAGAAGAGACATTCTTGTTACAAAAGAATTCAAAAATCTAAATATAGATAATCCTCCCCTTCTGGAGATGGAGCTTAATTTCCCTTCCGTTGAGTGTGGGCAGGATGTAGAAACTTGAATAGAGTGTAGAAAGGGAAAAACAGTAACATTGCAATGAAGAAATATGGGAGAAACCACATACACTGGGTGTTCAAGGTTAACATCATCAGTGGTAAGTCACGTCGATACCATGTATCTCTGACATGATGCCATAGAAGGCTCTTCAGGGCCGGCTCCGTGGCTTAGCGGTTAAGTGCGTGCGCTCTAATGCTGGCGGCCCGGGTTCGGATCCCGGGCGCGCCCCGAGGCACCACTTCTCCGTCCAACGCGAGGCCGAGTCCCACGTACAGCAACTAGAAGGATGTGAACCTATGACATACAACTATCTACTGGGGCTTTGGGGGGAAAAAAATGAATAAATAAAATCTTTAAAAAAAAAAAAAAGAAGGCTCTTCACCTCTATGGTATACTTCCCCCAAATCCATAATCCTAGCCTAATCGTGAGAAAACATCAGACAAACCCAAACTGAAGGGCCTTCTGAAAAATACCTGACCAAATCTCTTCCCAAGGGTGAAGGTCATGAAAAACAAGGAAAGACTAAGATAACATCAGCGATGGAAAGGACTAAGGAGACATAGTATCAAAATTGTCATGGTTTCCTAAATTGAATCCTGGAACAGAAAGAAGGACATTAGTGGAAAAACTGGGAAAATCTAAATGAAGTGTATACTTTAGTTGATAGTATTGTACCAAAGTTAAGTTCTTAATTTTGACAAATGAAAAAAAAAAATATATATATATAATGATGGTTGTGGAATTAAATAAAACTGGAGAGAGTGCTAAGTAATGCTTGGTCACAAAAGCCCTCAGCTAGAAGGTGACACTGATAAGGGAAACATAAAGAAAAAGAAGAACAATCCATTCATATATCTATATTCAGATATCTGCCATCCAGGCAGACAGAACAGCCACAGCTAAGGTCTGGAGGAGAGAGTTTCTGATGTTTTATTCATTTTAACTGTTCATTGTTAATAACTCACTATGAACCTTAAAAAAATGGCTCTTTTCACACCATTACTTCCAGTTTTCTTCAGATCTGTCTTTGTTTAAAATATATCTCAAATATATCTCAAAAATAGAAAATATATCTCAAATCATTGTTTAGTTATTTACATTTTTATTTGAGGGTTGAGGTTGAAGTGTCTTCCTATTAAAAATATTTTGACACTTGATTTTTAAAATAATAAAATCCTTTGGTCATTCTAAAATAATTTTTTAAAAAAAATACAGTCTAAAATTATGCCCTTTTGGGCCAGCCCTATGGCTTAGTGGTTAAGTGCACGCACTCTGCTGCTGGTGGCCCGGGTTTGGATCCCAGGCGCGCACCAACGCACCGCTTCTCCGGCCATGCTGAGGCCGTGTCCCACAAACAGCAACTAGAAGGATGTGCAACTATGACATACAACTATCTACCGGGGCTTTGGGGGAAAAATAAATAAATAAAATTATTTAAAAAAAATAAAATAAAATTATGTCCTTTTACTTTCTGAACACACACGTGCATATTTTTAAATATTATAATGTAAAGAGGCGTTTATCTTTAAAATAATAACTCTTGGACTAATGAAACAATAAGCCATCTGGTATAAACATGGATTAGAAGTGCTTGTCATCTGAGTTCTGGCTGTTTCAAAGCCTTACATATTTACTCAATGGCCTTTTCAGACATTTGCCTATTAGTGTATGTTAGAAATTGTGGTTAATGAATATAAGAACATAAATAATAAGTGTTGGCTAGCATCTCATTTGACTAAATTGACTTGCCAGTAATTGCAGTCTTACTTCAGTCCCAATGGCTATTTTTTCCTTAGGTATTAATTGGTTATCAATTGGTTGATGAAATAATTTCACTTACATTTTTGTCATAGCTATCCTGCAATGCTGTCTACATAGGCAGACTTTGTATTACGTCAGAAGCTATGAAACCTCCTAAATCAAAGTGTTCTTATTCTTCATTATAAATCCCCACTTCATTATAATTCTAAATATTGACCATAAGTATAAAAGAAGTCCATTCACTCAAAAATTATAAATCTTCAACAAATGATTCTGGGACAACTGGATGACCACACACAAAAAATTGAAGTTGGACCCTTACCTCACTCCATATCCAAAAATTAACTCAAAATGGACCAATGACCTAAATATAAGAACTAAAACTATAAAACTATTAGAAGAAAACATGTGCCCAAGTCTTCATGTCCTCAGATTTGGCAATGGATTCTTAGATTTGATACCAAAAGCATGAGTAACAAAAGAAAAAAAAAAAGATGAATTTAACTTCATATATAAAAAAATCTTTTGTGTGTCAAAGGATTTTACCTAGACAGTTAAAAGAAAACCTACAGAATGGGAAAAATATTTGCAAATCATATATCTGATAAGAATTTAGTATCCAGAATATGTAAAGAACTTTTATTTTTTTTGAGGAAGATTGGCCCTGTGCTCACATCTGTTGACAATCTTCTACTTTTTTTTCTTTTTTCTCCCCAAAGCCCTAGTATGTAGTTGTGTATCATAGTTGTAGAGTTATAGCTCTTCTACATGGGACACCGCCTCAGCGTGGCTTGATGAGCAGTGAGTAAGTCCCTGCCCAGGATCCGAACTGGCGGACCGTGGGCAGCTGAAGCGGAACCCGTGAACTTAACCACTATGCCACTGGGCATAGTGGCCTCTGTAAAGAACTTTTACAACTCAACAACAGAAAGACAAAAGAGTCAATTGCAAAACAGGCAAAGGACTTAGACATTTCTCCAAAAACTATATACAAATGTCCAACATTCACATGAAAAGATGTTCAGCATCGTTGGTCACTAAAGAAATACCTATCAAAACCACAATGAGATACCACTTCCTACCCACTGGAATGGCTATAATAAAACAAAAGGAAAATAACGAGTGTTGGTGAGGATATAGAGAAATAGGAGCCCATGTATCTTACTGGTGGGAACGTAAAATGGTGCAATCACTGTGGAAAATGGTGATTCCTCAAAAAGCTAAGCAAAGATAATGTTTAAACATTAACCCAGCAATTCCACTTTTGAGTATATACCCTAAAGAAATCAAATTAGATACAAATACTTGTTCATGAATGTTCGTAGCAGCAATATTCATATTAGACAACAAGTGGAAACAACCCAAACGTCATCAATGGATGAATGGATAACAAATTGTGGTACTCCCATGCAGTGGAATATAATTCACCCATAAAAATAAATGAAGTACTGATACATGCTATAACTTGAATAAACCTCAAAAACATGCTAAGGAAAAGAAGCCAGACACAAAAGGTCACATATTGTATGATTCTTTTTACATGAGATATCCAGGATAGGCAAATCTGTAGATAGTTAGCAGATAAGTGTTTAATAGGGGATTGAGGGAGAGAGAAGTGGAGTCATTGATTAATGGGGAATTCATCTGGCATGATGAAAATTTTTGAAATTAGACAAGAGCCGGTGGTCACATAGCGTTGTGAATGCACTAAATGCCACTTAATTGTACACTTTAAAATGGTTAATTTTGAGTTATGTGAATTTCTTTTTTTTATTTATTTTATTTTTTTTAATTTTTTTTAATTTTTTGTTTATTGCAGTAGCATTGGTTTATAACATTGTAAAAATTTAAGGTGTACATCACTACACCTCCACTTCTGCACAGATTACATCATGCTCACCACCAAAACACCAACTACAACCCATCACCACACACATGTACCGAACCATCCCCTTCACCCCCCTCCCTCCCCCCCTCCCCCCCGGCAACCACCAATCCAATCTCTGTCGCTATCTGTTTGTTTATTTTTGTCATTATCTACTACTTAATGAAGGAAATCATACGGTATTTGACCTTCTCCCTCTGACTTATTTCACTTTGCATTATACCCTCAATGTCCATCCATGTTGTCACAAATGCCTGGATTTCATCGTTTCTTATGGCTGAGTAGTATTCCATTGTGTATATATACCACAGCTTCTTTATCCATTCGTCCCTTGATGGGCACTTAGGTTGCTTCCAAGTCTTGGCTATTGTGAATAATGCTGCAATGAACACAGGGGTGCATGTATCTTTACGCATTGGTGTTTTCAAGCTCTTTGGATAAATACCCAGCAGTGGAATAGCTGGATAATATGGTAGTTCTATCCTTGATTTTTTGAGGAATCACCATACTGTTTTCCATAGTGGCTGCACCAGTTTGCACTCCCAACAGCAGTGTGTGAGAGTTCCCTTCTCTCCACATCCTCTCCAAAACATGTTGTTTCCTGTCTTGTTAATTATAGCCATTCTGACGGGCGTGAGGTGATATCTCATTGTAGTTTTGATTTGCATTTCCCTGATAGTTAGTGATTTTGAACATCTTTTCATGTGTCTGTTGGCCATCTGTATATCTTCTTTGGAGAAATGTCTGTTCAGGTCTTTTGCCCATTTTTTAATTGGGTTGGTAGTTTTTTTGTTGTTGAGATGCATGAGTTCTTTATATATTTTGGAGATTAAGCCCTTATCAGATGTATGGTTTGCAAATATCTTCTCCCAATTGTTAGGTTGTCTTTTCGTTTTGTTGATGGTTTCCTTTGCTGTGCAGAAGCTTTTTAGTCTGATGTAGTCCCATTCGTTTATTTTTTCTATTGTTTCTCTTGCCCGGTCAGACATGGTGCTTGAAAAGATGTTGCTAAGACTGATGTGGAATAGCATACTGCCTATGTTTTCTTCTAGAAGTTTCAGAGTTTCAGGTCTTACATTCAAGTCTTTAATCCATTTGGAGTTAATTTTTGTGTATGGTGTAAGGTAAGGGTCTACTTTTATTTTTTTGTATGTGGCTATCCAGTTTTCCCAACACCATTTGTTGAAGAGACTTTCCTTTCCCCATTGTATGTTCTTGGCTCCTTTGTCAAAGATTAGCTGTCCATAGATGTGTGGGTTTATTTCTGGGCTTTCGATTCTATTCCATTGATCTGTGTGTCTGTTTTTGTGCCAGTACCAAGCTGTTTTGGTTACTATAGCTTTGTAGCAATTTTGAAATCAGGAAGTGTGATACCTCCAGCTTTGTTCTTTTTTCTCAGGATTCCTTTAGCTATTCAGGGTCTTTTGTTGTTCCATATAAATTTTAGGATTATTTGTTCTATTTCTGTGAAAAATGTTGTTGGAACTCTGATAGGGATTGCATTGAATCTATAGATGGCTTTAGGAAGTATGGACATCTTAACTATGTTAATTCTTCCAATCCAAGAGCACGGAATATCTTTCCATTTCTTTGTGTCTTCTTCAATTTCTTTCAGAAATGTTTTATAGTGTTCAGTGTACAGATCTGCCACCTCTTTGGTTAAGTTTATTCCTAGGTATTTTATTCATTTGTTGCAATTGTAAATGGGATGGTATTCTTAATTTCTTTTTCTGCTACTTCATTGTTAGCGTACAGAAATGCAACTGATTTTTGTATGTTGATTTTGTATCCTGCAACTTTACCATATTCATTTATTACTTCTAAAAGTTTTCTGGTGGGTTCTTTAGGGTTTTCTATATATAAAATCATGTCATCTGCAAATAGTGACAGTTTCACTTCTTCCTGTCCAATTTGGATCCCTTTTATTTCTTTCTCTTGCCTGATTTCTCTGGCTAGGACTTCCAGTACTATGTTAAATAGGAGTGGTGACAGTGGGCATCCTTGTCTGGTTCCTGTTCTTAGAGGGATAGCTTTCAGTTTTACACCATTGAGGATGATATTAGCTGTGGGTTTGTCATATATGGTCTTTATTATGTTGAGGTACTTTCATTCTATACCCATTTTATTCAGAGTTTTTATCATAAATGGATGCTGTATCTTGTCAAATGCTTTCTCTGCATCTATTGAGATGATCATGTGATTTTTATTCTTCATTGTATTAATGTGGTGTATTACATTGATTGATTTGCGAATGTTAAACCATCCCTGCATACCTGGATTAAATCACACTTGATCATGGTGTTAATCTTTTTAACGTATTGTTGTATGTGATTTGCTAGTATTTTGTTGAGGATTTTTGCATCGATGTTCATCAGTGATATTGGCCTGTAATTTTTCTTTTTTTGTGTTGTCCTTGTCTGGTTTTGGTATCAGGGTAATGTCAGCCTCGTCAAATGAGTTAGGGAGCTTCCCCCCTCCTCAATTTTTTGGAAGAGTTTGAGAAGGATAGGTAATAAGTCTTCTTTGAATGTTTGGTAGAATTCACCAGGAAAGCTGTCTGGTCCTGGACTTTTATTTTTGGGGACATTTTTGATTACTGTTTCGATCTCCTTACTGGTGATTGGTCTATTCAAATTCTCTACTTCTTCTTGATCCAGTTTTGGAAGGTTGTATGATTCTAAGAATTTATCCATTGCTCCCAGATTGTCGAATTGGTTGGCATATAGCTTTTCATAGTATTCTCTTATAATCTTTTGTATTTCTGAGGAGTCTGTTGTAACCTCTCCTCTTTCATTTTTTTTTTTTTTTTTTTTAAAGATTTTTTTTTATTTATTCATTTTTTCCCCCCAAAGCCCCAGTAGATAGTTGTATGTCATAGGTTCACATCCTTCTAGTTGCAGTATGTGGGACTCGGCCTTGGGTTGGATGGAGAAGTGGTGCCTTGGGGCGTGCCCGGGATCCGAACCCGGGCCGCCAGCATCAGAGCACCCGTACTTAACCACCAAGCCACGGAGCCGGCCCTTTTTTTTTTTTTTTTTTTTAAAGATTTTATTTATTTATTTTTCCCCCCAAAGCCCCAGTAGGTAGTTGTATGTCATAGCTGCACATCCCTCTAGTTGCTGTATGTGGGACGCGGCCCCGGCATGGCCGGAGAAGCGGTGCGTTGGTGCGCGCCCGGGATCCGAACCCGGGCCGCCAGCAGCGGAGCGCGCGCACTTAACCACTAAGCCACGGGGTCGGCCCTCCTCTTTCATTTTTGATTTTACTTATTTGTGCCTTCTCTCTTTTTTTCTTGGTGAGTCTAGCTAAAGGTTTGTCAATTTTGTTGATCTTTTCAAAGAACCAGCTCTTGGTTTTATTAATTTTTTCTATTGTTTTTTTGGTCTCTATTTCATTTATTTCTGCTCTGATTTTTATGATTTCCCTTCTTCTACTGATTTTGGGCTTTGTTTGTTCTTCTTTTTCCAGTTCCTTTAGGTGCCTTGTTAGATTGTTTATTTGAGATTTTTCTTGTTTGTTGAGATAGGCCTGTATCTCTATAAACTTCCCTCTTAGAACCACTTTTGGTGTATCCCATAAATTCTGGCATGTCATATTTTCATTTTCATTTGTCTCCAGGTATTTTTTGATTTCTTCTTTGATTTCTTCGTTAACCCAGTCGTTGTTCAGTAGCATTTTGTGTAATCTCCACGTATTTGTGGTTTTTCTGATTTTCTTCCTATAGTTGATTTCTAGTTTCATACCGTTGTCAGAAAAGATATTTGGTATTATTTCAATTTTCTTAAATTTATGGAGACTTGTTTTGTGGCCTAATATGTGATCAATCCTGGAGAATGTTCCATGTGCATTTGAAAAGAACGTGTATTCTTTGGTTTTTGGATGGAATGCTCTGTATATATCTACTAGGTCCATCTGTTCTAGTGTGTCGTTTAAGGCCAATGTTTCCTTATTGATCTTCTGTTTGGATGATCTATCCGTTGGTGTAAGTGGAGTGTTAAAGTCCCCTACTATTATTGTGTTACTGTCTATTTCTGTTTTTATGTCTGTTAATAATTGCTTTATATATTTAGGTGCACCTACATTGGGTGCATAGATATTTACAAGTGTTATATCCTCTTGTTGGATTGTTCCCTTGATCATTATGTAATGCCCTTCTTTGCCTCTTTTTACAGTTTTTGTTTTAAAGTCTATTTTGTCTGATATGAGTACTGCTACCCCAGCTTTCTTTTCATTGCCATTTGCGTGGAGTATCTTTTTCCATCCCTTCCCTTTCAGTTTGTGAGTGTCTTTAGGTCTGAAGTGTGTCTCTTGTATGCAGCATATATATGGGTCTTGTTTTTTTATCCAGTCAGCCACCCTATGCCTTTTAATTGGAGCATTTAGTCCACTGACGTTTAAGTAGCTATTGATAAGTATGTACTTACTGCCATTTTTTAACTTTTTTTTTTTCTCAGTGTTTTAGTAGTCCTTCTCTGTTCCTTTCTTCTTCTATACAAAATTGATGGTCACTTTAGTTTGACCTCTGTCTGAAAGCTCTACTCTTTAACTCCCCTCCTCCCTCCTTTTATGATTTTATATCATATCTAACCTCTTTTTTGTGCATTTGTATCCATTACGTTCTTATCATGGAAATAGATAATTTTTCCTATTTGTGATCTTCTCTTTTCCCCTTAAATCAGTCCCTTTAACATTTCTTGTAGCACTGGTTTCTTGATGAGAAACTCCTTTAATTTTTGCTTGTCTGGGAAATTTTTGATCTCTCCTTCCATTTTGAATGATAACCTTGCTGGGTAGAGTATTCTCGGCTGTAAGTTTTTTCCTTTAGCACTTTAAATATATCGTGCCATTCTCTTCTAGCCTGTAAGGTTTCTGCTGAGAAGTCAGCTGATAGCCTTATGGGGTTTCCTTTGTACGTAACTTGACATTCTCTTGCGGCTTTTAGGATTCTCTCTTTATCTTTAACTCTGGACATTTTTATTATGATGTGTCTTGGTGTGGGCCTCTTTGGGTTTAACTTGTTTGGGGCTCTCTGTGTTTCCTGTACCTGGATGTCTGTTTCCTTCCTTAGGTTAGGAAAGTTTTCATCTATTATTTCTTGAAATAGTTTCTCTGCCCCCTTGTCTCGCTCTACTCCTTCCGGGACACCTATAACACAGATGTTAGTGTGCTTGATGTTGTCCCAGAGGTCCCTTAGACTGTCCTCACTCTTTTTAATTCTTTTCTCTTTTACCTGTTCACCTTGGGTAATTTCTTCTAGTCTTTCGTCCAGCTCACAGATCCATTCTGTATCCTCTACTCTGCTTTTGAGCCCCTCTAATGAATTTTTCATTTCCAGTATTGTATTCTTCATTTCTGATTGGTTCTTTTTTATATCTTCCATTTCTTTGTTGACATTCTCACTGAGTTCATCTATTCTTCTCCCCAGATCAGTGAGCATCCTTAACACTCTTAGTTTGAACTCTCTTTCAGGTAGGTTGCTCATTTCTGTTTCACTTAGTTCTTTTTCTGGGGTTTTGTCCTGTTCCCTTACTTGGAATGTATTCTTTTGCCTCCTCATTTTGCCTCTTTCCCTGTGCTCGTGTCTATGTATTAGGTAGGTCAACTACGTCTCCTGCTCTTGGATAGGTGACCTTATGTAAGTGATGCCTTAGGAGGCTTCCAGTGTGCTTCCCTCAGTTCTCAATATTCCAGGCGTGACCCCTATGTGGGCTACGTGTGTCCTTCTGTTGTGGCCTGTTTGCTCTCCCTGTAGGCACCCAAGGAGGCCGAGTTATGCTCCTGGCCAGCTGTTGTAATGCTCAGCTGCTTGTAGTTGTTGTGGGCCCTTCAGTCCCTTTATCAGGTGTGGGGAGCCCCAGCACAGTTGGCTGCAAGTTCTAACACCACATTTGTGTTGCAGTATTTCTTTTAAGTGAGTAGGCCCCCAGCGTGGCATGTTGTTAGGCTCAGGGCCTTACAATTGCTGTAAGTCTCTAGCCTATTAGGTCTCTTGTCAGCTCTCTGAGGACTGCAGCTGGGTGGGTCTGGCCTCAGGCACAGGAGCACCCAATTGTTTCAGACTTTGGAAGGTGGGGCAAACCCCCATGTGGGTCCTTAAGAAGCACAAGTCTTCTGCAGCTGACAAGCCCTGCCGCCCACAGGTCCACAAACACAGACAACACAGTCCTGCCCCGTGTGTGCACCCCGACCTCCCCAAGCAGACCCAGTCTCTCCACGGCGGGAGCCCCACCCACTCCGCCACCACCCCACACTCTCCACCGGCTCCTTGTGGACACCCTGCCCTGCTAAGCTCAGTTGCCAGGCTGCAGAGAATCCAGTCACCAATCTATGCAGGCCCACAAGTTGCCTGACAGCTTGTTGTTGGGTGGGGCCAGTCTCTAGGGTGGGCTGCCTGCCCTGGCTGAGCTGGATTAAATCGGTGCTCTAGGGGGTGGGGCAGACCCTGGGCTAGCAGGCCTCAGGGAGAACTCCAATTGTGTCTGTGTCAGCACGTCCACACCAGGCCACAACAATGGCTGCCGCCAATGTCCCAGTCCCTGGAGAGGTCTCACCCCTCACCGAGATGCACTCAGGGCCTATTAGGTGAGTCTCTTTTCACCACAGCACTGTGCACCTTTCTCTCTGGTGATTTTAGGTTGCTTTCTGAAATGGGTGAGTTTGCGCGTGGGCCCTTTAAGAGCCGGTTTTAGTTTCTTTGTGAACCGCGTTTTCTGGGGGTCCTCCCCAATGTTTTAGTAGCAGGCACAGTCAGATATTATGCCACTCCTCTGGATTGTGCTGGGTCCACAAAATGCCCACAGCGGGGGTGCTCCCCGGCTCAGGGTCCCGTGCCTCCAGGGAGGCTGCGTACCTGTGGGCTGCTCCCAGGGCGGCCGTGAAGCTGGCGGCTTGTGAAGGCAGCGTTTTTCCTCTCTAGAAGGGTGTCTCTGCCTCATCTACCTCAGTTAGGATTGTCCGTTGTTGCAGGAGTTCCTCTTATCCAGTTTTCAGTTCTGTCTCAGGGGTAATTTTTCCACCAGTAGTTGTGAATTGGCTGTGTCCACGGGAGGAGGTGAGTTCAGAGTCTGCTTATGCCGCCATCTTGACCTCTCTCCCCTTTGTGAATTTCTAACTCAATAAAAAAAGTTAGAGACCTTAAAGAAAAACTGAGTCATCATTTTTCAATTAGAAATATTATCTGCATGATTTAGAAATAATAAATAACCAATATTCCAAGGAAGTAATGATATATGAAATGATAAATTCAACGGCTGATTTAATTTTGGACTCAGTTTGCATTGAGACTAAGACTATTTTTAATATCTGTTTTAAACTATATGCTGAATATTTATCTCAGTGTTGTTCGTTAAAATCTATTCAGTTTAAAGACAATATCTTAAGTCCCTTTTTTCTGATGCTACTCAAAATAGAAACGAGCTTTCAGAGAAAAATAACTATCTACAACAGGTGAGTCCTTGTGTTGTCACCATATACGGAGTGCCAAAGAACAACGTGACCTGGGCCAAACTCTAAGTATTCAGTCCCAGATGGAAGAGAAGATAAAGAGCACAGAACCAGCACAACTAGCAAGCGTTTGCCTTTAACTCATCGAGATGAGTTTCCTCAAATGCAGCTACTGTGTCTCATTATGGTTTAGAAATTGCCACTACCACAATGCCTAAGGATTAGAAAACACTTACTAATATTTGTTAGATAAATTGATTAAAAAGTTAAATGAATGAATTTGGGGGAAAGGTGCTAGTAGATGGCAGGAAGTTCCCTAATCACTTAATAGAATAGAATGTTCCCTAGTCACTAAATAGCATAGGAAGATATAGCCCTTTGCCATATATTCAAGCATTCTTTTGGTTTATTTGATATTTATGGAACCTACTGTAGAAAACATTTTTCTCTTTTCTCCAGCTTTGACCTTCTTCTATGAGGTGATAACATATCTGCCTGCACCCTTGGTACTGTCACTATTGATACAAATTACAATTTGTCACTTGGGATGTCTCTGCTGAGTACCACTGCTACATTCGCTGGTGCCATTTCCTCTAATGTTCTAGAGGTGTCCAAGGCACATTGTTCTAAGGAAAAGTGAGAAGATCTCCCATTGAGTGTGATGCTCTTTTCCATTATGTCATAACCAGCTCTTGTGGGCTTCAATGTCTTAAAGATATTTTATTGTTATAATCTTTCACTTCTAGCCATACTATTCCTCGTAACCACTTCTCTCCTGCTTTGCCACAGGACCTGGGGAACTAGATTGGAGAAAAGGTTCAAGTGACAAAAACAATAGTAAAATGAAAACTTCCCTCCTGTATGACTCCTAAGTCTTTATTTCAAATATGACTATGTTGATATTTTTCTTTAACATCTATCCCTAGCAAGAGGCTTCTCAGTCCTTCACACTAACAGATTTTCCAGGGCCAGATGTACCATTTTAATAGTTATAAGGCTTAGGACCAAGTTTCTCTTACCCCTCACCCTAACTCAGCACAGAAATAAAGATAATACTTGACCAGCACATCTTGTAAACATCATCTTGTAGTAGTTTTAATACATCAAGTACTTTTGAGGATTTTCTTGCAAAATTGTTTTAGAAACAGGGATCTCTCATCAGATCCAATCCATTATTTTTAGTGTGAATGATTAGGACTGTTAAGAGAACCTCAGTAAAAAAGGGATTATGCAAGAAAGAAAATAAAACAAAGCTATTGATTTGCAACACACATTAAGGGAAAAAAGACTGAGCTATTTTACAATATATAAAAAGTAGCTGAAGAAATGAAAGGAGCAGCCATAAAGTTCAAAAAGTATCTAGAGATTTTTTAAGATACACACACACACACACACATACACGAGAAACAAAGTCTTCGTATCTTACCCAGTTCCAAAAAGATCAACTTAGCTCAACCTGATGGTAAACTGCTTTTTATTTTTACATGACAACTTAAGGATTACAAAAATTTTCAATATAGATAGAAGTAGTTTTAAATTTGATATTTTAACAAATCATTTATTTCAAAAGCACCTCTAAAACTAGTATTTGTCCTTTCTCAGTAGTCCAATGTTCACACTTGAATACAATATAAGCTATGTCTAGGATGGCAGAGGTTCTGATTACTCTGAATATACGTTGTCCATCTGTTGTTTTTAATAATAGTTCCACCTAGCTGGGTACATTGACACACAGGTAAAATCTACATTGCTCACCTTCTTTGCAGCAAGATTTAGCCATTTGATTTAGTTCTGATCAATGGTATGAAATGATGTATGCAATTTTCAGGTAATGCTTTCAAAAAGAAAGAGGCATGCCAGGTATTGAGATTCAGCAAGCAAAAAAAAAAAAAAAAACAAGAAAGTGCCTTTCCCTAACACCCTGGAAATGCCATATCTACACTGAGCTGTTCACACTTTGTTATGAGAGAGAAATAATCTTCTGTCTTGTCTACTATCGTTTCTCTTGGGTCTTTATTGAAACAGCCAAGCCTGTATTCTAAATAATACAAGAGACAATAGCCAGGTAACTATTTTCTGGAGAATCTTAGAAATTTAGTTTCTGGAATTAGAGAGTCCATAACTATTACAAAAATTTGCCTTTATTTAAGAAACTTGCCAGAAAGGACACTTTAGTTTCCCCAAAATAAAGCAAATTCTTTCTTATGTTCTTGGATAAGTAAATGCAGATCTGAATATGAATGTTGAATACTGGGTTATTATCTATAAGTATAAATTATAGCTAGATAGACAATGAGACACATATCAGTTTGTGCTAAAGGAGAATGTTAAAAACACTGTTACTCACAAAGAGTTCTTTAACAATAAATAATCACAACATAAGAAGAATTCCCCTGTGTGATAGGGAAGGTGGAGTTTTCCCCTCATATTTAGAGTATTTATCTAAAATTTAAAAAATCTCTTTGTCCATAACATTGGGTCTTGGATTTAGATGAATGATAGGAGGACATGCTTTCTGGTACTGAAGTATGGTGAGGCTCTTTAGTGCAATAGGAATGCCTTGGAATTTATTCTTTCACTAGGGAAGTAAAGCAAGCACCCTGGAGATGGATTTTTAAATTTATGAACCCAAATATAATCACACAAATGATTTCCTAATTTACCCTCCGTGCTATATTTCTAGTGTATCCTAAGTATTCAATAAAGCTTTATTAAACACTAGTTGGATTTCAGAGAAATATTGGAAAGTTAAGTAGCAACTGCATTTGTGCTTAAATAAAAATTATATTGAGCTAGTAATCAGCTTGAAGATATGAAATATGAAAGACAGTAAAGACAAATCTATAAAATTCTTGAAAAACTATATTCACTGTTCCCATAGTGGACAAAGCTGTGCAAGATAGATAATGGTAGAACATATAAGCATTACTCAAGACTGCCTAGAAGAACTTGAGGTAGAAAATGACAAGAAAAAGTTTGGGATTTCTGAAAAATTGAGGAAAGAACAGGTGAAAAAAGAACTATTTGGTTCTAAATCATATTTATCAGTGCAAACAACTCTTAAATTAGCATTAGGGTGTTATTAACATAGAAACCAAATCTTCTCCCCCTACTCCAAGGAAACAACCAGAGAAATCTGATCTCTCTCTCTCTTTGTCTTTTTCTCTCTTTCTTGCTTTTGATATCTTGCTCTTGCTCTTTCAACTAGTCCCCTTTTTTAAGATCTTTATTGCACAAAATTCTAAACCTCTCTTACATTGCATTCTCCTTCATTTTTTATAGTTTATTTTCTTGGGAATCCCAACACTGTCATGTGGATTATGAATCTAGATCACTTTTTTGTTTCTTTTTGGAAAAAATATCACTGGTAAAGGCAATATATAGCAAAGGTAGTGGATCAACCACCTATGAAGTTAGTATGAGGGTTACAAGACAAAAGTACTAAAATAATGTATATCTACAATAAGAGGTTAAGGTATACACAAAATTAAAAGAGGTAAAATATGATGTCAAAAACATAAAATGTGGAGGGGGGAGTAACAATGTAGGGCTTTTAGAATGTGATTGAACTTAAGAGACCATCAACTTAACATAGACTGCTGTATACATATGTTATTATATATGAACCTCATGGTGACCACAAACTAAAAACCTATAACAAATACACAAAAAATAAAGAGAAGGTAATCCAAACATAACACTAAAGAAAGTCATCAAATCACAAGGGAATAGAGCAAGAGAAGAAAAGAACAGAAAAGAACTACAAAAATATCCAGAAAACAAGTAACAAAATGGCAAGAAGTACATACCTATCAATAATTACTTTAAATGTAAATGGACTAAATACTCCAATCAAAAGACACAGGGTGGCGTAATGGATAAGAAAACAAGATCCATATATATGCTGCATACAAGCAACATACTTCAGACCTTGAGACACTCACAAACTGAAAGTGAAGAGATGGAAAAAGATATTCCATGCAAACGAAAATGAAAAGAAAGCTTGGGTAGTAATACTTATATCAGGCAAAATAGACTGCAAAAAAAAAACAAAAAACTATAACAAGAAACAAAAAAGGGCATTACATAATGATAAAATGAACAATCCAACAAGAGGATATAACACTTATAAATATCTATTAGCCCAACATAGGTGCACCTAAATACATTAAACAAATACTAACAGACATAAAAGAAGAAATTGACAGTAACACAATAATAGTAGGGGACTTTAACACCTCACTTACGTCAATGGATAGATCATCCAGATAGAAAATCAATAAGAAAACATTGGCCTTAAATGACACATTAGACCATATGGACTCAATAGATATATACAGAACATTCCATCCAAAAGCAGCAGAATACACATTCTTTTCAAATGCACTTGAAACATTCTCCAGGATAGATCACATGTTCAGCCACAAAACAAGTCTCAATAAATTTAAGAAGATTGAAATCATATCAAGCATCTTTTTTGACCACAATGGTATGAAACTAGAAATCAATTACAAGAAGAAAACTCAAAATGCAACCTAATGCCTTCTTGAAAGTTTGTTTCTGTATAAACCAAATACAAACATGGAAGAGATGTTTATACTGTCTGGTACACTCCTGTAAATTGTGCTTTCCTTGACAGAAAAGTCCAGGTATATGACAAATGTGATTCAAAATTAGATGTCATTGTTTAGTAAGTTTTGACATTTTCCCTCCATTCAATGGATCCTTTTCTTCAAATTTATTCTTACAAGATATTTACTTTCCCATTCCAGTGTATGTCAAACACTCTGAACCCACTCTAGATAATCATCACAGGATGTTTTCTCTCTTTCCTCACTCCTTTTCCTCTGCCTGTAAACTCCTTGGAATAATCCTTTTCCTCTTCCTGAGGTCAGCCTTGGCTTAGGCTCTCAGTCAGTTGGTTCTGTTTACTATTTCCCAAGATAAAACTGGGAATGCAATATTGAGGAGGTTCTATAAGTGGAAAATGGCATATATAGAAATGGCTATTCCAATTCTAGTGTTGCTGTGAAACATTGCAAGATTGGTACATTCAGTTTTCTTGTAATAGTGATTGTGCCTCTTTAAGCTATTGTGTAATTTTGTTAAAAGATGTTTCTTTCTCTCATCTTACTAACAATGCCTCTATAATATTTTATTTTGATTTTGTCTATTATCCCAAGAATGGATGCAGATAGAAAGCCCAATCCAGAAATATATAAAACATTAATATGGAGTACATCTCCAATTAATCGAGAGGTAGACAATCTAGAAAGCCTCCCCCACCCAATAGCCCAATATTAGGCATCCACCAATAATTAGCTCAATAATTACCCCAAAATACTTCTCAAACACTGAGCTAACACATTTAAAATGTATTCTAATTGTTGTTTTTATTTTTTTGATAACAGATTTGTTACTGTAAACATCTTTACATTAGCTTAATATTCTTCCTTTAAGAAATAACTCCATCTGAATTGCATTGCATAATTCCCTTTAGACTAGCTATAGTTAATATTTAATTAAGTTATTTTAGAGGGTATTATCACGTTCTATGACAGTGACTGTCTTCCAGCATGAGGAGGGGTGTAAGACTCTTCCCGTCACAAATGGCTCCAAATCTTTGAGGAGTTATGCCTTTCAGTTAAGATTTTCATGCTGTCTTGACTGTATTCTTTGTCCTCTGATTATCATTCCTAACACAACTCCTTTCTCTGTTCAAAAGCAATCTATCATAAATGGATGTTGAATTTTGTTAAATGCTTTTTCTGCATCTGTTGAGGTGATCACATGATTTTTACCCTTTTTTTGTTAAGGTGGTGTATCACATTGATTGATTGGTGGATATTGAACCCCCCCCTCGAATTTCTGTAATAAATCCCACTTGATCATGGTGTATATCCTTTTGATGTGTTGTTGAACTCGGTTTGCTAATATTTTGTTGATGATTTTTGCATCTATGTTCATCAGGGATATTGGCCTGTAATTTTCTTTTATCTTGGTGTCATTGTCTGGTTTTGGTGTCAGGGTAATTCTGGTCTTGTAGAATGAGTTTGGGAGCAATCTTTCCTCTTCAGTTTTTTAGAATAGTTTGAGAAGAATAGGTATTAAGTTTTCTTTAAATATATGGTAGAATTCATCAGGTCCCAGACTTCTGTTTCTTGGGAGATTTTTGATTACTGATTCAATTTCGTTACTAGAATTTGTCTGTTTAGATTTTCTATTTCTTACTGATTCACTGTTGGAAGAGTGCATGATTCTAGGAATTTATCCATTTCTTCTAGGTTGTCCAATTTGTTGGCATATAAGTGTTCGTAATAATCTCTTATGATCTTTTGTATTTCTGTGGTGTTGATTGCAACTTCTCCTCTTTCAGTTCTGGTTTTATATATTTGAACCCTCTCTTTTTTTCTTGATGAGTCTGGCTGATGGTTTCTCACTTTTGTTTATCTTTTCGAAGAACCAGTTCTTAGTTTCACTGATCTTTTTTATTGTTTTCTTTAGTCTCTATTTCATTTATTTTCACTCTGATCTTTATTATTTCCTTCCTTGTTAGTACAAGGAAGAGCTTTGGGCTTTGTTTCTTCTTCTTTTTCTAATTTCTTTAGGTGGAAAGTTAGGTTGTTTATTGGAGATTTTTCTTGTTTCTTGAGACAGGCTTGTGTTGCTATAAAATTCCCTCTTAGAACTGTTTTTGTTGCATCCCTGCATTTTGCCTAAGACATTGTCCTGTCATAGACACTTCAGTATTCATCCAACTCCATTTCAAATTTGCCTTTAAATTTATTCTTACTCAGGAATTATGCAACCTCCATTCCATGACTCCTACCGTGAAATAGCTACAGATTTTTAAAACCATTTCATGTAACATTATTTTCTCACACAGTCTGTCTGAAAGATACTATTTTTTTCTTCTCTGGACATCAAAATGCTAAAAATCCTTTTTTTTTTTTTTTTTTTTTTTAAAGATTTTATTTATTTATTTTTTCCCCCCAAATCCCCAGTACATAGTTGTATGTCATAGCTGTACATTCTTCTAGTTGCTGTATGTGGGACACGGCCTCAGTGTGGCCGGAGAAGCAGTGTGTCAGTGCGCGCCCGGGATCCGAACCCGGGCCGCCAGCAGCAGAGCGCACGCACTTAACCACTAAGCCACGGGGCCGGCCCCTAAAAATCCTTTTGATCTTGAAAAGATACAGACAACTTTCATTAAGTGTAAGGCAATATACTATGCATTTTTGATAAATTTAACCCTTCAACAATGCTCTTAAATAGTTTATTCTTAATTCACATTTTAAATGAGAAAAATGAGGACATTGGATTTAACTTCCTTAAAATTAGTTTTATACTATAATTATGTAATTCCCTCTAGTTATTTTGATTATAATTGCAATTCCATTAAAATCATTCATTAATTTTGAGACTATTAGTAATTTTTCGAAATTAGGTCTTTTCATCCAATAGCATGGCACATCTTTTCATTTGTTATATTTCATGTTTGTTCTTTAATAAGATATTATATTTTTTCATAGAATACTTGTAGTTTAATTATACTTTTTTTCTCCTCAGTATTTTATTTTTAAATTTTTTTAAGTATTCACTATTATAGACCAGATTAATAGCATCTAATCATAGGGTTGCTATTTGGATTTTATGAGTTAATATCTATAAACCATCCAAAACAGTCGCTGATACAATCTATCATATAAATGTAAATTAAACAATTAATATAACCCGTTCATCAATTTGTGGCTGTAAGAAATTACGTTGATCAATTTTGCCATATTGAATGACCCCCAACTTCCTGATCTAAACTTACTTGAGCAAAATATACTGCTAGACGTTATTGTTAATATTTTATTAAGAATTTTTGGGTCAATATTCACGTGTACTTTTCATAAAATTTCTTTCCTTTTTTTTTTGGTAGTAACTTTATGAGGTTGTTGAGGAGGAAAAACTTTTCCTCTAGCCTTCTAGGTTCTTCTGGCTGGTCTAAGAATTAAATTGACATGAGACAGATTAACAGGAAAAAATCAAGTTTAATTTTGTACATATGAGCCTCCATAAGAATATGAAGCCCATTGGCAGTCAGGCAAATTGAGGCTAATATGCCATTTTGAGCTAAAGAGAAAGGGGTAGAGGTTTAGGATTCAAAGGGGATAAAGACAATGCACAGGAAGATGGAAAGAGCAAAGGATTGGTAAATGTTTGTCATACCGTGTGGAGAAGTCTTTCTCATGTAAAACAAAGTTATCTTTGGTGCTATCTCCCTTCCTGGTACAGGCTCCCTGTCTAAATTCTTTTGGGTAGTTAAAGGTGAGGTAAAAAGAAAAAACTTGAGTCATCTCTTTCTTAAATATAATCAGCCTAAGATAATCCTCATGCCAAAAGGACACATTTCAGGATGTCAAATTTTGCTCCCCTACAGGTCTTAGTGTTTAGTTTGGTCTGGCCTCAAAATTACATTGGGGAGATTTTCATCTTTTGTGGTCTGTAATTTTTGAGTAACATTAGAATTAACTACTCTTTAAAGGTCAGTAGATCTCAGCTCTGAAACCACCTTTTCCTAGGGCTTTTTTAAAATGGTAAAACTTTCATCACCTTTTCAATATCTCTAGTGGGCTATTCAGGGATTCTTCTTATTCTTAGATGAGTCTGTTTTGCCAGGAAAGCAGCCTTTGCCACTTTGTGTTCAAATCTGTGGTCAAGGTCTTACACGCAGTATTTTCTCTAAAATTTTTGAACTTCATTGATATTGATCATTGCTCTTTTCTATTTTTAATCATCATATATATATTATCTCTAACTTCTAGTCAATTTTGCAATGTATTTATTTGTGATATTTAACTTTTTAAGGAACTAGATTTTGGACATATTTTTCTACATTTTCCTGTTTTAATTTCATTGATTTTAGCTTTATTAATTCTCTTTTTACAATTTTATTTTTTTCAAACATCTTACATTGAATGACTAGTTACTTCACATTTGTTTTTTTTTTTTTTCTTTGTGTACATGTAGCTTTAACTATGTCTCATTGATTTGGGTATGAAGAATGAGGGTGTCTCTTAACTGCTTTCATATTTTTATCTCTGTCACAATGAGCTACATTTTAGGCAAATTGTTCATTATTATTTCCCAGTTTATGAGTTTAGATTATGACTGTGTCCTGTGAGGAATTTATCTTGTTTGTTGTATGATTTATTTCCATGGACTTGGTTTTCATTTGGTTCTTTTCTATACCAACCAGATTTTATTAATGAGTTATTTTTAAGGGAAAATGTTGCCTTCCTTTATCTCTTTAAACAATTTCAACACATTTATTTTAAATTTAATTTTAGATTTTTCTATACTATTAATTTTTTACCTACTAGGATTTGTGCTTTGTTTGGTAATATTATTAGCTTTCTCTCAGTTTTCCATGTTTCATATATTGTTATGCCGAATCATTTTGAGTAGAAGATTTGTTTTTATTATTTTTGGTTTTGTATGTTTTTAAATCTCTTAGTTTCTTTTACTGTCCTTCTATGCTAATCTCTCTCTTTTTGCAGTTGCCTCCTCCCGCCCCTCCAGATTCTGTGTCTACCAAAAATTCTTATAATCTCTTTAGAATTACTGCTTTGTGGTGACTTGGGGTTATCACAGATAATGTCACTAAGTCTGTATCAAGTATGGTGACTTCACACCACATTATCAGGTAGCATGGGAGTAGAGGTCAGGAAGATGAGGACGAGGGGGTCACTAGCTCTGACTTTAAATATTGTACCTGGATCCAGTTCTTTGTCTCTTATTTGGCAATTTTTAACCATCTTCATCCAGCAGAAAATAAAATTTCTTGCCTGCCAAGCATAATTCCACACACAGAGCCCACTATATTGACTTCCTGTTTCATTTCTTACACACAGAAATGTTATTTATTTGATCTTGTCTGTTTTTGTTTTTTTCCATTTTATATTTTGCCTGCCATTGGTTTAGAGATGATTATAGAAGTATGAACTCACTGTATCATTTTTAGTGGAAACTTTATCTTTTTTATTTTTGGAACAGTTATAATAGCAAAGAAACAATTTATTCCTTGAAGGTTGGTAAAAATGCTCACCTGTGACCCCCTCCGCCCCCAAAACGAAAAAAGCACTACTGCTAGACTTTTGCCTTGTTGTTGGCAGCTATAACTATATTTACATTTACTTTCACATTATTGCTATATTCTACTTTCTAATTGTTCTGGGATTATATTAGAAATTTTTATTTTTACAGCAAATCATTCACTTTATTTAGATACAGATTAAAACTCTTATATATTATACTGTTTTATGATTTTTATTCATTCTATTTTTATAATGTAATTCTTCCATTGCTCTGATCTCATTCTTTTTGGTTTGGTTTGATTTTGTTAGTCAGTAAGTTGATATTTTTGTTACCTTTCGGGGGACTATATATGTATATATGTGTATATGTATGGTTTTTTTTTTCAATTCTTCCATATATATGATGTCTAACCTTAGAACTAATTTACATATATATGTACATATATGTTAATGAAGGGTCAAGCTTTGCAAATATGCAAAGGATATCTGACCAAAATACACCTTTTTTCTTTTCTAATACAAAGTTAAATATCTAATAAAACAATGTGTCTGTGTATACATGTTTTTGAAAAAAAAAAATCAAACTTACAGAAAAGATAGCAGAATAAGGACAAGTTAAAGACCATCCATATATCATTTACCCAGATTTATGTATTATTAATATTTTACCTTATTTTACTTCATTTGCTTTATTATTTTCTGTGTATGTGTGCACATTTGTGCACATTTAGTTAAAACATTTTAAATTATTTTAAAATGATAAAATCATTTTTACGATAAATGATAAAATAATAAAATCACTTTTTAATCATTTAAGATTGAGTTTCATATATCATGGCACTTTATCACTAAGTAATAGTTCACCATGTATTTCCTAAGAATAGGGATATTCTGTTACATAAACATGATACAACTACCAAAGGAAATTTTGATATTATATACACTTTATCTAGTGTCCATATTCTGATTTTTTTCAATTGAACCAATCATGTGCTTTTTCTCATTTTTTCCGTTTTGGTACAGGGGATCTGATTTTGCACTAGCTGGCATGTCTCCTTTAAACTGGAACACATCAAGAGTATTTTTGTATGTTTTTCCAGTAGCGTTTCTAAGTAAAACACTTTTTTAAACAGAAAGTTCATTATTTGGGATTTGTCTGATGTTTCTTACGGTTAGATTCAGATTACACATCCTTGAGCAAAACACTACATAAGTGATATTATGTCCTCAGTGTGTCACATCTGGAGATACGTGATAATTATTTACCCCTCATTGGTGATATTAATTTTGTTTGTATAACCACAGTCTTGTGCAATTTCTTCATTGAATACTTACTTACACTTACAGTATAAGACTAAGCAAATAAATTGTTCTTGAAATATTTCCCCTATGAATCAATGATTCTTGTCTGAAAAAATCTTCACTAATTTAGTTGCAAAAGAATGATTTTCCAACTTCAGCAGCCCCTTAATGCTTACCATTGACACTTGGCACTTCATAGCAAGCAAAAGCCCTTCCTTCTCCACCATATGTCTATCTATTTCTCTTTCTATCTATCACTATCATTTATTATTTATTTTTTATTAATATTGATATAGATGCATGTATTTATTTTTTTCTTTACAATGGATTATGATTCATTTTTGTACTTTGTTTTGATATTCAGATTGTTCAACATTTGGCTAATGGAGGATTTTTCTCATTTCATTGACAATTTAGGAGAGAAACAATATAAGTGTACATAATTTGGACTGTTATTTAGAACTGAGAATCATTGCACATTAACTTTCTTTAATTTTCAAAAACATCTAACTAAATATCTTAGTTTTTACATATTCAGACCATGTCATGTCCTTTAAATACAATCATCATGACCAAAATAAAGTAAAGCATTCAATTTTATCTGTTCTGTGTCCAAAAGTAAGTAACAGAGCACCAAGATTCACCCAGGCAGCCTAACATTTCCAAGACAGAAGAACATGTATTCATACTTGACAGTGTTATTAAAAACAAGTGTTTGCAAAATTTCAAAATTCTACAACCTGTAGTACACATTATTTCTGAGTGCCAAATAAAATAGAATTTTAGTAAAACAAATTTTTCAAAAGAGAATTATTGTCTATTAAATAATACACGCTGCTGCTTCTCTGTAATCCTATTTGAAAATGCTCAAAAAAGTATTAACTGCAAAAATTCACAGTATTTTCAACTTTAGGCTGACGAAATATTGTCAAACATGAGATCTTTGGATGTAAGAAGACGGAAGTTGGAAAATAGATCTCAACATCCTTTATTGGGAACATTCTTAGTTATAAAAGTTTACATGATTTTGTCTCAAGGCCATGTAGAGTGAAGTGCAAGTGATTGTGACTATTGAGTCAAGTCTCTGTATATTTGAGGTTGAGAAGGAGATTGAAAAGACAAGTTTTATTTGTTTTGTTTTGTTTGGACAGAAGCAGAGTCAGGGTAATATATACTAAGGCATACAGTGGCAAATAAAACAGTATTAAAAAATGTTATGAATAATTATATTTATATAATTATACAGGAGTTGAGAAACAAAGTCTCAGCAACTTATAACTTCTTGTGAAGACGAGTGGAGGTAGAAGCAGTTCCAGGAAATTTTCAATCTAGATACATATTGTGGCAGGTGTAACATATAACTCAGGAAATATAGTAGGCTATAGGGACCAACCCTCCTGCTGACAGCAAATTATAATGCAAGATTAAAAAAATATATTAAATGCATAGAAGACATGACTAGATAGTAAGTAATTATCATGATATAAACTAAGAGAAAGTGAGATTACAGATAAGTCAACAACATCAGTTTTGATAAATCTTGTGAGGTATGGAAGAAACAGCCAAGAACTCTAAGTGGGAATCTAATCACCTGTTTTTCAAAACACATAACCCAAGAAACTGGAAAGATAATTTCTTTATTGTTGAACAAACCAAAGGAAAATATGTTCCAGAGAAATTGGAGCCAAAAGCTGGAGCTTTGCTGTCCCAATTTTTTAGACATGTGGGATCCAATTAAAACTTCAAGTCATATACTTAGGTTAAATTAATACCTGACTGATGTGCCCCTATTTACCTGGCAGAAGCAAGCGCAGTCTTTCCAGAAAAACAAATACGTTTATTCTAGGCCCCCCCAAAAATCCCTACAAATACTTTTTAGCAGCCTATAATTAAAAAAAAAAAAAATCCACGAATGCATGTAAACACAGCACCACAGCAAAAACGAGCAGCAACAACACGTAACAGAAGCAGTCTGATGTATTATTCAGACATTTGAATTACTAGTCACAGATTGATTTTTAAAAATTACGTACTATACTTAAAGAAATAAAAGCTGACTTTCAAGGAATAGCATACTACAAAACTTTGGCTCATAAATGAGAAAAAGAATCAGAATTTCTAGGACATTTGAGAAACTAATGGAAGTAAAACAAATGTCCAGGTTCTAACAGCTGTATAGACATCACTAAGGAGGCAACTGGAAAGCTGAAAGACACATCAGAAGCAATCGTTCAGACATCAGAGAGAGACAATTAGAAACAAAATATGAAAGAAATGTTAAGAAATATGGACCAAAAAATCTATTATGTATTTTTTTTTAATATTGCAAATGTTGAAAGAGAGAGAATAGGACAGATGCAATGTTTGAGAACATAATGAAAAGAAACGATGACATTTTCAGACCAGAAATTAAGTTTATTACAAACAAATAATTACTAAGGAAAATTATAGTGATTAGACTTTAGGTAGAAGGAAAATAATTACAGAGAGAAGAAACTTAAAGAAGAATTAAAGTGATCTCAGATGGAAGGATGGGATGCACAAAGGAATGAGGGAACAAGAATCTGGTAAACAGGAAGGTAAATCTATCAATGGAAATATACGTTTGGAGTTAAAAATAATCTAGTAAGTTAATATGCATTAGAGAATTTACATATAACTTGAGAGGAAAGAAAACAGAGTTAAATAGCTCGATAACTTTTCTTGTTCAGGAGGAGGGTAAAGGTGCTGATTAGCTATGACTTTGATAATTTAAAAAGCCATATGATTTCTAGAGTAATTACTAAAATAATAGAAATAACTTTCATAACTTCCAAAAAAGTAAAGAGAAAGCAATTGAATCACAAAAAATAATAAGTTTGAAAGAAGATAAGGAGGGAAAGAAAAGAAGCAAAGAATAGATGGGAAAAGGGGAATGCACAAAATGAAAATTTTGATTTTAAACAAACACATTGATAATAATAAGTATAAATCAACTATAATGAATATAAATCAAGTATAAATGCTTAGTCAAAATTTAAAGTCACCTACTTGGGGGGAATCTATCAATATATTGTGGAGAAGAGATATATGTAAAACATAAAGATAAAGAAAGGCTAAAAGTAACACACAGAAAAAAATATCCATTGAAAAACTAACAGAAGAAAAATTTGATGTTACAATATTAATAGCAGAAAAAATGAATTTAAGGCAGACTGCATTATTAGTGATAGAGATGTCAATTCATAAATTCATGCATTATTAGTAATAGAGATGTCAATTCATGTTCAATAAACATTTCAATGCACCATGCAGATATAATAATGTTAAATTTGTATATATCTGTAGGCATAGCCTCAAAATATATATATTTAGTTTCCTAAGGATGCCACAAATTGAGTGGCTTAAAACAACAGTCTTAAAAGCTCTCAAAGTTCTGGAGGCCAAAAGTCCAAAATCAAGGTATTGTCAGGGTTGGTTCCTTTTTGAGGTTCTGAGGGACAACCCATCCCACGGCTCTCTGAGCTTCTTGTGGCTGCCCTCATCCCTTTATGTGTTTTTATGTCTCTGTTTTCTCTGCTTATAAAGACACTAGTCATTGGATTAGAACCTACCCTAATCCAGTATGACCTCATCTTAATTTAACTAATTATATCTGCAAAGACTCTATTTCCAAATAAGGTCCCAAGGTTGCAGGTGCACTTCAATTTTGGGGGTACATTATTCAACCTAGTACAATATATAAAGCAAAAATTAATAACTACAAGGAGAAATAGACAAATACACAATGAAAGAGCCAGATATTAACATACCCCTCTTGATGACTGATAGAAAAACCAGAAAGAATGCTATTAATGTTATACAAGTGTAAACAATATGTTTTCGAACACTAATGTTTATATACACTAATGATAGGTATTGATTATATCCTAACAAACTTGAGAAGATTGAAATCATATTTAGTATACTAGAGCCAAAAGTTACATTTCCATCCTTTTTTTGTGTGTGTGAGGAAGATCGGCCCTGAGCTAACTTCTGCCAATCCTCCTCTTTTTTGCTGAGGAAGACTGGCCCTGGGCTAACATCCATGCCCATCTTCCTCCACTTTATATGGGACGCCGCCACAGCATGGCTTGACAAGCAGTGCCTCTGTGTGCACCCAGGACCCCAACCGGCGAACCCCGGGCCGGTGCAGCGGGGCGCATGCACTTAACTGCTTGCACCATCAGGCCGTCCCCCGCATTTCCATCCTTTTATACATTACAAAATATATATAGCATGAGAAATATCCATTTTTGGTAATATTGATTGTAAACTATCCCTTTAATGGCTGCGTTTTTTTGAGGTGCTCTTTTTCAACTGCTTTTTTTTCGCGTTTTTATTTTTAAGTGACTTATATAAGCTTTCCTACTTCTGTAGTTATTTTTATAATTTATATTTTCTGATTATAATTATAGTTTATCAAGATTCAAAAAGTTACTAACAAAAAAGTAGTATATAAATTCTCTTAGGATTTTAATCATCATATGTACATGTAGATATATTATTTTTCTTATAGCAATGCTGTATATGATATATATATAAATATCTGTATACATATATGTAAATCTGTACTTACATATGCATACACAGATATTTATGTATATTATACATATATATTCTAGCTAGATTCTAGTTGTCTATTACACTTTTTTCACATTATCTCTTGGAAAACAATGATTCTACCAATTTTCTCTTTTCAAATTCATTACTTTTCCCTTTAGATTTCATTATTATCTTTTTACATATAGGTCAGGTTGTTTTATCGTTTTTATTTTAATCTCTTGAGTAAAACATAATCTTTCGCTTTGATACATTATTGTTAATAAGAAAAAAGACGTCATTTTGATGTGATGATTATTTTCTAAGAAATATAGTTTCTATTTTTCTTATTCCATCAGTTATTTACTGTTATTGTTTTTAAAATTTTTCCAAATGAGTATTTTATTAGCTCCATGATTAAAGTTATATTGCATTTTACAAAATATCTTGTATGATTTCTGCTTTTTATGATATATTGAATTTTCTCATAACCAAATATGTGACACCTTTTTATAAAATTTCTAGAACAAGCTGCCTTCTACAGAGGGTATGAATTTTAAATGCTGTGTTATTATTGTTATTGCTCCTATGTATTTGGCTTTACTAATTTTATTATTGAAATTTTGAGCACCACATCATGGAATCCCACCTCTATTGTTTCTCTTTCACTTTCTTGATTTCTATCCATTTTTTAAAAATTTACACATTTATATGTGTTTTTATTATTTGTAGAAACATTTATTTTTATACTTTTCATAAGCTGTTTACTTCATTAATTTCACCAAACCTATTTCTTAAGGGATATTTAATAAATGATATGCCTGTTATTAAAGTAGAATAACTTGTTTAACACAATTCTTAACAAAGGAGGACAGAGTAAAAACACAGTAATAGTAATTATGCCAGGTGTGCCGAGTACCTTCCCTGCCCCTCCAGATCTATGCTCCACTCTGTCCTGTGCTCTGAGAGGCTGGCGAAGTGCACTACCTGCTCCTCTCTCTGGCCTTCTGACTTTAGTTCGTGTCTGCCTGATGGGAAACACCAAATGGAGATCAGAAAAAGGAGAATGAGGTTGAAAGCATCCTTCAGGGTTGCCCCCTGGGTGGCTGCATTCCTGGTGTAAACGCCCCGGTTCCCCTCCAAACAGCCTTCTCCACACATCTCCCCCTCCCTTCTTCTTCCCTTGAGTCTGAAGAGCATTCATTTCGAGCTGCTCTTCCCAGGCCAATGGCGCTGCACTAGCCATTGAAGTTTTCTCACAACGTGCCCACAGCTTTTGTACATAGTCCTTTTAAAACAAATATTTATCTTCAAATTACCCAATTTGCATGTGCCATCTGATTCTAGCCAGGATCCTGATTGATACAAAAAGACATTTTCCTGCAAATGACTGGGCCTCATGGAAACTGTATAACTCTTACTAGTCAGATTCTTGGTAATCTCTTTTTAGTATGGAGAGTTAGAAAGTCTTTCACTCTTATATGGATTCTAAATTTGAGTATTACCACTATTCCAAACACGTATGTTTTCAAAAAAAATTTAATTCTTTTTAATGGTGTTTCTGTGTTAAATTATGAAGTAAGGAAGTAAAACCATTCTATATCAAAGATCAACGTTTAGTAAGGTTCTGGGAAAGATATTTGCCCTATAAGGCCTCAAATTAATTAAGTGATCAGAAGAATAAGATGGGGAAAATAATGGGTCCAGAGAAAAGAAAACAAAGGGAGAGAAATAAAAAAAAGTTCTAAGTATCAAATGAAAGGAAGAACCTTTTAATGCAAGATAATGAAAGTCAATAGGAAAGACTACTGAAGGTGGATAGCTGCTTTTAACACAGTGAACAATTTAAAGCATGAACAAACGGGAAAGATTAATTTTTTCAAGTGCAACATCATTAGTATTCAAAAGATAATGAAATGAGCACAAGCAGCTCAAATAATTATGAGTAGGACAAATTCTGATTGGGAAAATAGTCTTCTTATTAGATAATTTAGAAACAAATAAGTTACCATGTACTGATACCTAAAAGATACACGAAGGACTCCTTGCTCTGATTTTAGAAACAAAAGAGATTTCCTTTGGGAACCTGTATTTATAGGTTCTGTGCTTCACAAACACTTTCAGGAATTTACATTTGAAAGGAAATCTAACAAACTGGAACAAAATGACAAGTGCTTTGGTTTCCATTGTGTTTTCTTTCTGTATATAGGAAGAAAGCAATTTGATTATTTCATATAGCTAAATCTAGGATAAAGGAAATAATTTAACAAATTCATGTAAAATTAGCAACCTGAGACAGTATTTTGGAAACATATTATCCAAAAGTTGTATAGATATGTTTTAGTGAACATGATAGACACTTAAAAAGTGTTTTTTCTTAAGTAGTTATAAGGACTTATATTTGACAATGTCTCTAGCTTTCGAATAAATTAACCTGAAACAGAAACAGCGATGTGCCCGCTATCCTCATGTTAGGCCACAGTCAACCATGATGCCAATATTTATTTTTCAATCACACATCTATTTCAATAAATAATAAGCTGGATGATTCCTGTGGATAAATTCTGTACATTAGATTTTAAAAATTGTTCTGCTCAAAATATTTAGAGAAAATATAGCCTGGTCACATCAAATTTAAAAGCATGTCTCTAGCAAAGTCCAGCTTACAACAATTTTGGAAACTTGTTAAGGTAATTAAGAGCAATTACATGACATTTTAAGCAGTTTCTAGATAAGGGCCAGCAAGGATAATTTGTCTCTGAAAAATGTAAACATATCCATGCAAAAGTGTTTGTTGTGTAGGTGTGTGTGTGTGTGCACACATCTTCATTTGTGCATGCTTGCACACACTATTGCCTAAATTGAAGGAGCAAGGGATTGATTAATAAAAAGAAATGTGATTACAGAAAGGATACAATGAAAAGTGAGGCTCTAACATTAAAATGGGGGGCTGACCAGGTGGTGTAACAGTTAAGTGCGTGCACTCTGCTGTGGTGGCTCAGAGTTCGGATCCTGGACTCCCACTGGCGCACTGCTTGTCAAGCCATGCTGTGGCGGCGTCCTATATAAAAAAGTGGACGAAGATGGGCACAGATGTTAGCCCAGGGCCAGTCGTCCTCAGGAAAAAGAGGAGGATTGGTGACAGATATTAGTTCAAGGCTAATCTTCCTCACAAAAAAAAACAAACAGTAACAACAAAAATTAAAATGGGAAAATTACAGGTGAAAATAGGTGACATTTTAGGTATATTGTACTCTTAAATGTGGATATGGATATATCACGCTTTGGTTAAATTGATACAGAACCAAGTGGGCTTGCCTCCTGGTGAGTTAAATAAAACTCTACACCAGTGGAAGTTGTCTCACAAAGTAAAGTGTATTTGCAGCAAAGAGGAGGCCATGAGGAATCATTTCCAAAGTCATCATGTCCCTGAACAAAGGAAAGCAGGAACTTTTATTCCCTTGGGGAATGAATATTCAAAAGGGAGAGGCAGGCATTCTCTTGCACAGGCTCAGTTGGAAAACATGCTTTCACATAATGAGGCCTAAGCTCCACCTGGAGAGATCTTTGCATTAAAAATAAGGCAAAGGTCGTGGGCACAGCTCTTGTGGTGAGGCTTGGTCAGTTTCAGGATGGTTGGTGGTTACATCTCCTTAACATACAAAAGGAAAAGAAACAACTTGGAAAAACAGTTAATTGCTTCCAAACCCACCTTTGAGTTTCTCGAGGCACCTAGTCAGTGAAAAAATCATTATTACGATCAATTGTAGGTTTTTGTGTGTGGGTTTTTTTATTTTATTGAGGTTATAATAGTTTATAACATTGTGAAATTTCAGTACGTTATTGTCAGTCACCATATATATATGCGCTACTTTACCCTTATGTCCACCCCCCAACCCCCTTCCCCTCTGGTAACCACTAATCTTTTCTCTTTGTCTGTGTGTTTATCTTCCACGTATGAGTGAAATCATAGTGTTTGTCTTTCTCTATCCGGCTTATTCCCCTTAACATAATACCCTCAAGATACATCCATGTTGCTGCAAATGGGAGGATTTTGTCTTTTTTTATGGCTGAGTAGTATTCCATTGTACATATATTACAAACCACATCTTTTTTTCACTCATCAGTCAATGGGCACTTGAATTGCTTCCATGTCTTGGCATTGTGAATAATGCTGAAATGAACATAGGGGTTCATAAGGATAAACTGTAGTTTTAACCTCAACCACACAGTGTATATTGATTGCATTTCCTTTCTTGTACTCCTTTGTATTTTTTCTAGTGTTCATAAAAGCTTAAGGTATTTTAACTTAGTTTTGTATATCTTCCAGGTAGGTTTCTCCCAACTCTCCAACAGAGTCATAAAACTTTTCTCAAAATGGTCAAAAGTATCAGTCTGAATGGTTTTTTTGTTTGTTCATTTGTTTCCTGGTAATATGCATCCTAAAGTTATCCTTTCTCCTGCTCCAAACAACGTCAGTGGCTCTATAGGTCTGGCCCACAGACGTCTTTCTGGGGTTTTGTTTTCCCATTATTCAAGAAAATACCTTTGCCCTTTTGTCTATTAGATCCACTGTTTCCTGTATGTATTATCTTCCTACTTCTCAGGCATGCTTCATTTTCACAGAGCATATTTCCAGGAGCTTCTGGGGAAACAGTACACAGGAGAAAGTTTTTCAAATGCTGTGTGTCTAGAATATCTTCATTTTCTTTATGTTCAATGGATAGTTTAGCTACTGTAAAATTCCAAATTCCACCAGAATTTTAAAGGCATTATTTTTAAATTCTCATTTCCTATATTTCTCTTAAAAAGTTAATAGGATTTCAATTTTTATTCCTTCATATTATGATCTTTTTAGTTATTTTTTCCTCTCTATGGAAGCTCTCAGAAACTACTCTTTATCCTGGTGTTTTGGCATTTCTTGGACACTTTGGTGTGTACCTTTTAAAATTTATTTTGTTGGGTTCTAAGTGGTCCATTCAATTCTGAGAAATAGTCTTCTGTTATTTTTTATTATTTTTTATTGAGGAAACATTGGTTTATAACATTATGCAAATTTCAGGCATACATCATTATAGTTCACCTTCTGTATAGACTACATCTTGTTCACCACCAAAAGTCTAGTTGCTATCCATCACCATACAAATGTATCCCTTCACCCTTTTTGTCTTCCCCCTACCCCTCTTCCCCTCGGGTAACCACCAATCTATTCTCAGTATCTACACATTTGTTTGTTGTTGTTGTTTTTACCTGCCACACATGAGTGGAATCATATGGTGTTTGGCTTTCTCGGTTTGACTTATTTCACTTAGCATAATACCCTCAAAGTCCATCAATGTTGTTGCAAATGGCAAGATTTCATCTTTTTTTATGGCTAAGTAGTATTTCATTGCATATATAAAGAAGATATACTATATCTTCTTTATCCATTACCTCCATGGACACTTAGGTTGTTTTCAAGGCTTAGCTATTGTGAATAATGCTGCAATGAACATAAGTGTGCATATATCTTTTCAAATTAGTGCTTTCATGTTCTTTGGATAAATACCCAAAAGTGAAATTTCTGGATCATGCGGTAGTTCTACTTTTAACTTTTTGAGGAATTTCCATACTGTTTTCCATAGTGGCTGCATCAATTTACATCACCAACAGCAATGTACAAGGGTTCCCTTTTCTCCACATCCTCTCCAACACTTGTTATTTCTTGCCTTTTTAATAATAGCCATTCTGATGTGTGTGAGGTGATATCTCATTGTGGGTTTGATTTGCATTTCCCTAAGAATCAGTGACATTGAATATCTTTTCCTGTTCCTGTCAGCCATTTGTACAATTTCTTTGGAAAAATGTCTGTTTCCCCCATAGTCTATTTTGTAGAATTTTTTAGAAATCTTTCCATTACAAATAGTATCATAATGTTAAATATTTAACAACCAGCTCTGTGGAAAAATGTATGCATGTAGTTGTGCATGCATGTTTGATATAACTTTTACTGATATAAAGGATGTGTAGTACGCAACTTACAAATAATAAAATATAAAATGCTCTTGATTTTGAATTCTAAATAGCAATCAATTCTCAAAGAATGCTTTCAATTAATTTTTGTAGAATTCTTTTATTTGTTTCAAACCTAGGATTGCAATTCATAAAACATTGCACTGACACAAATTTTTTTGATGTATTCATTTACTTTTATAAATAAAACAAAAGGGCAACAATAAAGACATACATTAAAAACCTCACTCATTCATCAATGACATGACTTATTTCCTTGTTGAATTGGGTAATTCTTTGCAAATACTGGAAAGAATATTTCCTCAACTTTTCATGCTATTCATAATGTAAAAACACAACAAATTTTAAGCGTAATCTACATTGTTAACATTTTACCTATATTTTTAAAAATCTAGACATTCCACAAAACAATAAATCATGCCAAGAATTATATTGCTTGCCTGTTTCTGTGACATAAATATTCCCACTATGGCTAATTTCAAGCTACCAACCTGAGGTCAATGAATGGGCATGTGGAAAGGGATGTGTTATAATTCATTATTAGTAACATTTCCTATATACTGATACATTGATATAAATAACATCAAGACAGATAACAGTACAATGTAATAAAATAATTAGGAAGTGATCAGTTTGGAATATCTTTTGTCTTTTTAAATGTAATTTATTTAACTGTAAGTTTATTAATTTTAATATTTAACCACAGCTCACAAAATTTCACGAAGATTTAAGAAGTGGCTCCCGTGAGCTGGTACAGCTGGTTCCAGCACAGCACTGATACCAAAGGTTCTCTTACTTTTACATTTTTCAAACAAGATTTGAATTCCAAGAGCTATCAACTGCTTTCTAAATTTTCCTTTATAATAGTACTTTCTGCTTTATGTACACATATTATATATAATTGTAAATTATGTACAACATGTATTATAGTTATAGTTATTTTATCACTGGATTTTTGGTTCTGACTATTGTTGTTTTTGTTGTTTCCTATTGCTTGTTTCATTCTTGGTATTCCACATTAGAGATTTTTGCCAAGTATCTGGGTATTCTTGTGTTCATCCATACATGAAAATGCAACTTTATGAAAGGGATCAGAATCTCTGTGTGCATGTATAGGGCTTGTTTTCTGGGGGCTTCCCTGTAAGATGAGGAGGTGGCATGTTACCTTTTTCATATGAAGCTCTCACTCAACATAATTCCTTTGAGATCCGTCCAAGTTGTGTATATCAATAGTGTGTTCCTTTTTATCACTGTGTGGTATTCCATGGCCTGCATGTACCACAGTGTGTTTAACCATTGACTCACTGAAAGATATTGGGTTTGTTTCCAGCTTTTAGCTATTATGAATAAAACTGCTATGAATATGTGTGCACAGATTTTTGAATGAATGTGGTTTTTTACTTCTCTCCCATAAATGCCCAAGTGTTTAATTGCTGGGTCATATGATAATTGCATATTTGATTTCCAAAGTGGCTGTACTATTTTACATTCCCACCAACAATCTATATGTGATCCAGTTTCTCAGCATCCTCACCAGCATTCAATGTTATCAGTATTTTTTTTATATTATTATCTTAGTTATTCTGATAAGCAAGTAGTGATGTCTTATTTTGGTCTTAATTTGCATTTCTTTAATGGCTAACGATGTTGAACATCTTTTCACGTGCTTATTTGCCATCTGCATATCTTCTCCAGTGATACGTTTGCTCATGTATGTTGCCCACTTTTTCTATTTGGATTTCTTTTTCCTATTGAGTTTTGAAAGTTTATTATATACTCCAGATACTAGGCCTTTGTGGAATGTGTTTGCAAATACTTTCTCCTAGGCTATAGCTTGTCTTTTCATCTTCTTCAAAGGGTCGTTTGCAGAACCAATCTCTTTTTTAGCTGATATATTTCCATCTAAGAAAACATAAATTCCAATTTCGCTTAAAAGCAGAAAGCCCTGGCAACATTGGGCCTGCAATTATGCCTTGCATTAACAGAAACAACTGACTAGTGGCTACTCTAAATAGAAGAGGAGTGTAGCCCCATTCACCAGAACCCTAAGACCTACTTGGATCCTACAGGCCATTTTAGTTTATAACCCCAAACCCTGTGGTTTACATGGCCTATACACAGAAGGAAAAGAAACTAATAAAAATATTCTAATTAATAACCCCCTGATTAGACATTTTCCTGGGAATTCAAATGAACAGTAGTAATCTTGAAATAAGAGAATTTAAATTATGGAAATGAAACAATCAAATAATAAAGAGTAAAAGAAATATATTTTTATAAAAAGTATATAAAGATTTTTTCATCTAGGCTACTCAGTAAAAGTTTCAACATAATCCAGTGTGCTAACACAATTACCACCTGTTTATCTGCTTTCATTTATAATATCTTATTCTATTGCTATTTAATCTCTTGCTCATTTCTTCATTTGGGGTTGATGGCATTTTACTTTTTAAGTTTTTTCCAATTTTATTGAGACAGAATTGAAATACATCACTATAAGTTTAAGGCAGACAACATGATGGTTTCATATACGTACTATATTTTGAAATGATTATTGCAATAGGTTCAGCTAACATCCTTTATCTCATATAGATAAACTATAAAGAAAATAAAGAAGAAAAGAAAACAAATTCTATCCTTGTGATGAGAATACTTAGGATTTCCTCTCCTAACAACTTCCGTACATATCATACAGCAGTGTTAACTATAGTCATCATGTTGGACATTATATCCCTGTACTTATTTTTCTTATAACTGGAAATTTGTACCTTTTGACCACTTTCCTCCAATTCCTCCTCCCCTCACACTCCACCTCTGGTAACCACATGTCTGATCTATTTCTATGAGTTTGTTTGTTTGTTTGTTTTAGATTCCACATATAAGTGAGATCATACAGTATTTGTCTTCGTTGGACTTATTTCACTTAGGATAATGCCTTCAAGGTCCTTCAAGGTCCTTTGAATTGTTGACTTCAAGTTCTTTGGATAAATACCAGTAGTGGGATAGCTGGGTCATATGGTATTTCTGTTTTTAATTTTTTGAGAAATCTCCATACTGTTTTCCATAGTGGCTGCACCAGTTTGCATTCCCAGCAGCAGTGTATGAGGGTTCTCTTTTCTCCACATCCTCTGAAACATTTATTACTTTTTGTCTTTATAATTATAGCCATTCTAACTGGTGTAAGGTGATATCTCACTGTAGTTTTGATTTGCATTTCCCTAATGATTAGTGATATTGAACATCTTTTCATGTGCCTGTTGGCCATTTGTTTATCGTCTTTGGAAAAATGTCTGTTCATATCCTCTGCCCATTTGTTGATCAGGTTGTTTGTTTTTTTGTTGTTGATTTGTATGAGTTCCTTATATATTTTGGAGATTAACCCCTTGTCAGATAAATGATTTGCAAATATTTTCTCCCAGTTGGTGGGTTGTCTTTTCATTTTGTTTCTGGTTTCCTTTGCCTTGCAGAAGCTCTCTAGTCTGATGTAGTCCCATTTGTTTATTTTTTATTTTGGTTCCCTTGCCTAAGTAGCCACGGTATTCAAAAAGATACTGTAAGAGTGTACCGCCCATATTTTCTTTAAGGAGTTTTATGATTTCATGTTTTACCTTCAAGTCTTTAATCCATTTTGAGTTAATTTTTATGTATGGCAAAATATAATGGTCTACTTTCATTCTTTTGCATGTGACTGTCCAGTTTTCCCAACATCATTTATTGAAGAGACTTTCCATTCTCCATTGTATGTTCTTGGCTCCTTTGTCGAAAATTAGCACTCTGTATATGTGTGGTTTTATTTCTGGGCTTTCAATTCTGTTCCATTGATCTGTGTGTCTGTTTTTGTGCCCGTACAATGCTGTTTTGATTATAATAGCTCTGTAGTATATTTTGAAGTCAGCGATTGTGATGCCTCCAGCTTTGTTCTTTTTTCTCAGCATTCCTTTAGCTGTTCGGGGTCTTTTGTTGCCCCATGTGAATTTTAGGATTCTTTGTTCTATTTCCATGAAGAATGTCACTGGGATTCTGATTGGGATTGCGCTGAATTGTAGATTGCTTTAGATAGTATGGACATTTTGACTATAATTATTCTTCTAATCCATGGGCATGGAATATCATTCTATTTCTTTATGTCACCATCGATTTCTTTCAATAATGTCTTATAATTTTCATTATATAGGTCTTTCACCTCCTTGACTAAATTTATTCCCAGATATTTTATTCTTTTTGTTGCAAGTATAGATGAGATTGTGTTCTTCAAATCTCTTTTTGTTAGTTCGTTATTAGACTATAGAAATACAACTGATTTTTGTAAGCTGACTTTGTACCCTGCAACTTTGCTGTAGTTGTTGATCATTTCTAATAGTTTTATGGTGGATTCTTTAGGGTTTTATATATATAAAGTTATGTCATTTGCAAACAGTGAGAGTTTCACTTTGTCCTTACAATTTGGATACTTTTATTTCTTTTTCTTGCCTAATTGCTCTGGTCAAAACATCCAGTACTATGTTGAGTAAGAGTGGCAAGAGTTGGAACTCTTGTCTCCTTCCTGTTTTCAGAGGGATGGCTTTCAACTTTTCATTGTTGAGTATGATGTTGGCTGTGGGTTTGTCATATGTGGCCTTTATGATGTTGAGGTACTTTCCTTCTATACCCATTTTATTGAGAGTTTTCATCATAAATGGATGTGGGATCTTTTCAAATGCTTTCTCTGCACCTATTGAGATGATACTGTGGTTTTTTCCTCTATTTTGTTAATGTGGTGTATCACATTGATTGATTTGCAGATGTTGAACCATCTGTGCATCGCTGGTATAAATCCCCTTTGATCATGGTGTATGATCCTTTTAATGTATTGCTGCATTCAGTTTGCCAATATTTTGTTGGTGATTTTTGCATCTATATTCATCAGTGATATTGGCCTATAATTTTCTTCTTTGTGTTGTCCTTGTCTGGCTTTGGGATCAGGGTGATGTTGGCCTCATGGAATGAATTAGGATATGTTCCATCTTCAATTTTTTGGAATAGCCTGAGAAGGATAGGTATTAAATCTTATTTGCATGTTTGATAAAATTCTCCAGAGAAGCCATCTGGTCCTGGACTTTTATTTTGGGGGAAGTTTTTGATTACTGTTTCAATCTCTTTACTTATGATTGGTCTATTCAGATTCTCTATTTCTTCTTGATTTTGTTTTTGGAGGTTGTATGAATCTAAGAATCAATCCATTTCTTCTAGACTGTAGTTTAGGATTACTTATTTGAGATTTTTCTTATTTATTAAGGTGTGCCTGTATTGCTATGAATTTCCCTCTTAGGACCTCTTTTGCTGTATCTCATATGAGTTGGTGTTGTGTATTTTCATTTTTACTTCATGATTTGTGATTTCTCCTTTAACTTTTGTAACTTCTCCTTTAATTTCTTAATTGATCCATTGGTTGTTCAGTAGCATTTAGTTAGTCTCCACATATTTGTCACTTTCCCATCTTTTTTCTTGTAGTTGATTTCTAGTTTCATAGCATTGGGTTGGAAAAGATGCTTGATATGACTTCAATCTTCTTAAATTTATTGAGGCTTGCCTTGTTTCCCAACATATGGTCTACCTTTGAGAATGTTCCACGTGCACTTGAGAAGAATGTGTATTCTGCTGTTTTTGGATGGAGTGTTCTATATATACCTATTAAGTCCATCAGGTCTAATTTTTCATTTAATTTCACTATTTCCTTGTTGACTTTCTGTCTGGATGATCTACCCATTGATCTAAGTGGGATATTGAGGTCCCCTACTATAATTGTGTTGCTGTTAATTTCTCCTTTTAGGTCTGCTAACAGTTGCTTTATATACTTTGGTGCTTTTGTGTTAAGTGCATATATATTTATAAGTGTTATATCCTCTTGTTGGAGTCATCATATACTGCTCTTCTTTGTCTCTCATTGCCCTTTTTATCTTGAAGTCTACTTTGTCTGATATAAGTAAGTATGTCATTTGTTTGCCATTAGCTTGGAGAATCATCTTCCATCCCTTCATTCTAAGCCTCTGTTTGTCTTTAGAGCTGAGATGTATTTCCTGAAGGCAGTATATTGTTTGCCTTGTTTTTTAATCATCTAGCCACTCTGTGTCTTTTGACTGGAGAATTCAATCCATTTACATTTAGAGTAATTATTGATATATGAGGGCTTAATACTGCTATTTTACCTCTTGTTTTCCAGTTGTTCTGTATTTCCCTTGTTTCTTGTCGTGTGTATTTCCGATTGCCAATTCAGTTTGGTTATTTTCCATAATAGTTTTCTCAGTTTTCTCTTTATTTATCATTTGTGTCTCTGTTCTGATTTTTTGTTTAGCAATTTCTGTGAGGTTTGTATAAAAGATTTCGTAGATGAGATAGTTGAATATCTGATAGCCTCTTATTTCCTTAATCTAAGCAGGCTCCATACCTTTCCTCTTCCTCATCTAAATTATTATTGTCACAACTTATTCCATTTTTTTTGTGAGTTTGTGATTAAAATGAAGTGATTATAGTTATCTTTGATGCTTTCCTTCCCTTTATCTGTAATGTTATAACTAAGTGTTTGTTAACCTGTTCTGATAAAGAGCTGCAGTTTTCTGATTTTGTCTGTTGGTTTATCTCCTTGCTCAAGGCTTTGTAAACCCTTTCTTTTTTTTTCACATATGATGGCCTCCTTGATCATTTCTTGTTGGAGGGGGCAGATCCTGTGGTGATGAACTCCCTCAGCTTCTGCTTATCTGGGAAAGTTTTTATTTTTTCATCATATCTGAAGGATATATTCTTGGCTGAAAGTTTTTGTCTTTTAGGATTTTGAATATACCATTCCACTCTCTCCTAGCCTGTAAGGTTTCTGCTGAAAAATCCACTGAAAGCCTGATGGGGTTCCTTTGTAGGTTATTATCTTTTGCCTTGCTGCCCTCCATATTTTTTCTTTGTCATTGACTTTTGCCAGTTTTACTAATGTATGCCTTGAGGAAGATACTTTTACATTGATGTAGTTGGGAGTTCTATTAGATTCATTTACATGTAATTCCAGCTCCTTTCCCAGGTTTGGGAAGTCCTCAGCTATTATTTCTTTGAACAAACTCCCTGCTCCTTTCTCCCTCCCTTCTCCCTCTGTAATCCTGTAGTCTTTATGCTGTATTTCCTAATTGAGTCGGATATTTCTCAGAGAATGTCTTCATTTCTTTTTAGTATTAGTTCTCTCTCCTCCATCTGAAGCATTTCTATAATTCTATCCTCTAAATTACTAATTCTGTCCTCTCTAATACCAGTTCTGTTTTTTAAGGATTCCACATTTTCCTTTATCTCGTTCATTGTGTTTTTCATCTCCAACATTTCTGATTTGTTTTTTGTGAGGAAGATCAGCCCTGAGCTAACATACATGCCAATCCTTCCTCTTTTTTTGTTTAGGAAGACTGGCCCTGGGCTAACATCCGTGCCCATCTTCCTCCACTTTATATGGGATGCTGCCACAGCATGGCTTGACCAGCAGTGCGTCGGTGCATGCCTGGGATCTGAACCTGGGCCACCAGCAGCGGAGTGTGTGAACTTAACCACTACGCCACAGGGCTGGGCCCTTGATGTTTTTTATATAGTTTCGATCTCTTTTGTGAAGAATTTCCTCTTTTCATTAATTTTGTTCCTGATGTCATTGAACTCTCTTTCTGAGTTTTCTTGTAACTTTTTGAGTTTCTTTATGGTAACTATTTTGAATTCTCTGTCATTTACATTGTAAATTTCTGTGACTTCAGGATTGATTTCTGGGTAATTGTCTTCCTTCTGATCTGGAGTGTTAACATACTTCTTCATGCTATTTGATGGAGTGGACATTTGCTGTCACATAGTGGTAGTATCTGGTCACAGATTCCACCTGCCACCACTGGCAGGGTAAGGAGCTGTTTTCTGAGCCCACTGCAAACCCTCGCAGATGTGCTTGTCTGTTGGAAGCTTTGCCGACAGGTCCCATCTGCACTTTCCCACTGGCTGCTGCAGCTCCATACATGTAGGCAGGCAGGTGCTCTGGTGGGAGTCCCCTGCTCTGGCTGACCAGCTGAGGTGGTGTGCCAAGCAGGAGGTGGGGGAGGAGCACTCTCTCTCACATGCACGATCCCATGGGCTCCTGCTCTGCATTATCTACCCGACTGGGCTGCTCAGTTTGGTGGGGATGCCCTCACAATTGCTTAGCCACCTTGGTGTGGAGCGTTCTCATGGGCCAGGAGGCAACTCTGTTTTCATGGCTGGCTGCCCTTTCCTCCTTCCTCTCTCAGAGTTGCATGCCAGCTGCCACGTGAGGTCATGTACCCTGGATTGCTGCCACTTGGAAGGGAGAGGAGATCCACTTACCTCCTTCCACTGCCTCCCAAGGGGGTTCAGCACCCCTATGTTTAGATGCATAGCTGTGTGGATCTTTCAGACATCTATTGCGTTGTGTGAATGTTCTCTGTTGGTTTATGAATGTCCTTTTCATTGTATCTTAGGGCAGAGAAACCAAGAGAAGAGCTCACTTCACCATGATGTGGACATCACTCCCCCTATTTTTAATTTTTTGAGGATCCTCCATACTGTTTTCCATAGTGGCTGTACCAATTTACAATCCCACCAATGGTGCATGAGGGTTCCCTTTTCTCCACATCTATGCCAGCATATGTTACCTCTGGTCTTTTTGAGGATGTCCATTCTAACAGGTGTGAGGTGATATGTCACCGTGATTTTAATTTGAATTTCTCTAATGACTAGTGATGTTGACCATTTTTTCATGTACTTGTTGGCCTTTCATATATCTTCTTTGGAAAAATGTCTATTCAGTTCCTTTACTCAGTTTTTAATTGGGTTATTTGTTTGTTTTTTGCTATCGCGTTGTATGAGTTCTTCATATATTTTGGAAATTAACTCTTTATCAGATATATGGTTTGCAAATATTTTTTCCCATCCCATAGGTTGTCTTTTCACTTTGTTGATGGTTTCTTTTGTGCAGAAGCTTTTTAGTTTGATGTAGTCCCACTTGTTTATTTTTTATTTTGTTGTTTGTACTTTAGATGTCATATTTAAAAATCATCTCCAAGGCCTATACCATGGAGCTTTATTTCTATGTTTTCTTCTAGGAGTTTCATGGTTTCAGGTCTTATACTTAAGTCTTTATTCCATTTCAAGTTAATTTTTGTGAATGGTGTATAATCGCTTTTAAAATTCATTACTCCCATTTAGTGGTGTTTCCAGGAGGAGTCAGAATAAATGTATGTATTCAATCTGCCATGTTTAACAAAGAATGCCCAATTTCTCTTCTATTTACTTTATTCAGGTTTTTGTCAACACTACTTTACTAAAATTGATCTTGTTGATCACCCATAAACTACCTGTTGCCAAGTCCAACGGACAATTCTTTGCCCTAATTACCTCAAACTTCTGGCAATATTTAGCACAATTGACTATTTTTTCTATATTAAAATATATCCTTGACTTATGTGACTTGTTTTTTCAATTTTCTTGCTGACTTCTTCTCTCTAAATGATGTCTAAATGTTACTCTTTAGGAAATATTTTGCTCCTTATTCTTTTCTTCTTCTTTGGAGATCAAACTCACATCAAGTACAGTAGTGATGACTCTCAAATCTCTAGCCCCATACTTCTTCTCTGAGCTCTGAACTTACTTGATATCTCCAAATTGTATCTCTTAAAGTGCTTGACAACAGTCTTTTATCTTCCGGTCACCTTTATCCCAGTCAATGAGATTCACCTCTCAAATCTAAAACCTGACAATACTGATTCCTCTCTCTCCATTAACTCACATTCAATTCATCAGCAAGTCCTGTTGCTTTTGTCTCCAAATACATAACTCAAGTCTACGCATCTCTTACCCAGACTCTTTCAACTGTTACTAAATATTTCTTATAATTCCCTCTTGCTCCCATACCCACAATTCATTTCTTCCATATTAGTACATACTATCTTAAACTGTCCCTGAACATGACTTATAAGACTCAGAATGATTTATCTAATCTCTGGCTAGCTCCCCAAACTCGTTTCCTTTCCTCCTTAATTTCTCAGGCAGAACTATCTTCATTTTGTCTCTTGAACATGACAGGATATTTTCTTAAGGATTCTGCATATGGACTTTGTTTAGTCTACTTTCTCTGTCTGTAAATCTCTTTTCTTCAATCTTAGAATGGCTATAATCATTTTATCTTTCAAGATGAAGTTCTTTTAATCACAGAAACTATTCTCAAACACCATCTTTTTTTTTTTACCTTTACAGCATTTATCATAACTTATAGTCATTCTATAAATATGATAGTTAAAGGAATTTTTTTCCAGTTAAAAGTCAATGGGTGAAGGAACATTGTCTACCTGCCTAATATCTCACTGACTTTTCAATAATTATCCCACTGTCTAACTCATAGGAAGTTCCCATCAAATATTAGTCAATTTAATGAATAATAGCAATAACTGTTTTGTCATAAATGGATGTGACATTTCATAATATCATATTTTGCATTCTAGCCATGATAAAGTAGATTCATGTAATTGTAACAATTATTTATTCATAATACAACTCTTTATTAAATAGCTTTTAAGTAGAGGAAAACCATAATTAATACCACGTTATGTATTGCTTGAGTTTTCAGTAATCTGTGCTTGTGTTAAACTTTTCATTAGTCCAAGTCCCCATAATTGGACACCAACAGTAGCTGAGAACAAATTTATAATTGTATATATTGTGTCAAGAAAGGAAAACAAATGTCTCAGAAAACTTAGCCTAGCATACCCAAGCGTATTGTGTCACTGCACAGTGTCTCTAGAGGCAGCAAGTTATCACTGTTTCCTTTCTCCAAGAAAACTTCATAGCTCTATGAGGTGAAGTTCATAGATTTAACTCTTGCAACTGTCATCATTCATATTGACCCTGAAAATGTAAAGAATGTACTATTTTGAGGCATCAATTTGAATCACTCCCATCAAGTTGGAATGCAACCTACAGAATCTCTTATTGGTGAGTGAATCTAGTAATCTTTCAAGATTATCTGATTATCTTTCCTGATCGCAAGTCTCTGCATACCAAATGAGTTTTATTGCTATCTACACATCAACAAATATTTCATCATCTTTAGGATCATTCTCTGAAAGGATTGCTTTCCCATGTTATCAAGGTCTAATGCAAATTCAAGTTAAAAGAGCAATGTCTCAGAGTAGATCTCGCACAACTTTTGGAGCCACCCTCTGAGCATTTGTCCTCCAGTTTAATAGCTTAATACTTTAATCATTTTAGGCAGGAGAAAACTATGGCCCATGGGCCAAAGCTGGTTCACTGTCTATAAATAAAGCCTTATTGGAAAAAAACCCACCCTCATTTGTTTTCATATTCTCTATGGCTGCCTCTGCGCTGCAACAGCAGAGTTGAGCAGCTGCAACAGAAGTTGTATGGCCCAGAACATCCAAAATACTATCTGGCCCTTTGCAGAAAATGCTTGCTGATCCCTGGTTTAAGACACTGGCCCAGGCGCCTCACTTATGTGTGCCTCAGGGGTTGGGCTATATGACCTCTAAAGTCTCTGCCATCTCCTGTTTCTTTATCTTATTTCATTAGTTTAGCTATGTCTGGCTGTATAGATCCAGACTGCATTAGCATTCATGTCAATAGTACAAATTCATTTTTCTGCTTTTCCCTTTTCTAGTTTGAACAAATTAAATAAATGTGGTATCCTCAGCTGAGCAAATATTAACTGCAACAGGATGAAGAATCAATATTTTCTGTCTCTAATTTATTTTTCATTCTTCATAGAAAGGTAAGGAAAGGCTCTCAGGTGATGACAGTAAGTCAAAATTTGAGACATATTAGCAGACCTACAGTTTTTGTTTGTTTATTTTCTTATCTTAAACATCTTGGGCAAAACATACAGCAATCAAGAGGGAACTCAGTATCTGCTTATTCTACTTCAAGCTATAAAGAAATTAACCTTGTTTATCATATGTAAAATATTTGTTATTAAGTATAGAAATTATTTTTGGCAACACTGTTTCTAAGAAGTGAGACGTATATGCTAAATGATAATGAAATGGACCAATGAAAAATTGAAGGAACACTTATAAGATTTCTACATAAAATATCTGTAAATAAAGGAACCTTGAAATTCATGACAATAAAAAACTGGGACACCAAATTATTGATTTCCAATCTTTTTATTCCTTTGCACATTTAGTTTTCAATTTCAAAAGGCAATAAAATCACCCATAAAATTATGAAGTATTAGAACATATTAAAATAATTTCCCCAAACTTTATATTATGCATATGATCCTAAAACAGTTAAAATATTGTGCTGAATGAATGGTCTGAAATCTGGCTGGATTAGATCCGATAGCTGTGGTCACATTGCCCTGTAAGGATGTGCCATGCCAGGAGGTAACAGCTACACCCCAACAAAGAGCCAAAAGGCAGAACAAAGACTTTTTAAAGCAAAGCTTAAAAAAATAACATTGCTTCTTGAGTGTATAAGGGAAAAAGAAGCAATATCTTTCAGTAGCAAACTGATTTAGGGTGTCATCTTGATATTATTTAAAAAAATATTTTAACTACATTATATAAGGGGAAGATGGCAATGGTATACTCTAAAAATCATCCTTATGTAACATTCAAGTGTCAGAAACTATACCCTCAGATATTAAGGTTTTCTACCAGGAAGACACTGACTTAACGATAGAAATGACTCAGACTTGCTTGATTCACAGTGTTGGTTTTTGCTCTTCTCACACTGACTATTTTATCTGGTCTCTTAGCTTATTCTTGGATGAACAATGTTTTATCTGACAGGCTTTGGATTCCTCTAAGAGATTAGAGTGATTTAGTGTAGAAGAAACTGGTACTTTGCTGCCCTTAAGAAAGGAAGATGCAGATGTGAATGACCTTAAAGGTCTTTGTCCAAATCAGCTTCTTTCTCTCCTTCCCTTCCTTCCTACAGAGGAAAATCAGTCATGTCTACACAAATCTCAATTCCATTAACCTTTCAGCTACTGCTGAGACATGGTTCTACTAAGGTCCCTAACAATAGATATGTCAAGAATTGGCTGGCATGTCCTTTATATGTCTCTCTTGTAATATCTTGATTATTTTAGATAGTTCATAGTTCAGTTACCTGAAAAAATTAAAGGGAAGTATAATTTTTATTTCTGGAATTAATGCCTGGACTTGAGGTTCATTAGAGGCGCAAAGAGGAGCAAAAGCACACTCTCTTACCCACAGACACTTTATATTTAGTTCCCTTATGTTATGTTCTTGTAAAATTCTCTATATTTAAAGTTCACAGAAAGACAATACAGAGGAGAGAAATACTACTCCAAAATTCTCTCTTGGAAATCATAGGAAGATGTGTAAATTGAGCCGTAATATGAGGCAGCACACTACAGCAAATATGAATAGGAACTCTAGAAATCAGATTGCTTAGCTCCCATCCCAACTTCACTTTTATAAAACATGTTCCCTTGGAAAGATAACTTTTCAGTGCATCAGTTTCCTCAACATAATGGGAATAAGCCTGACCAATGTAGTTATTGTGATGATTGAATGAGTTGATATTTGCCTAAAAATAGGAAACACTCATAAAATGGTAGCTGTAAATTATATTTAAGCATGGATTACCAATAATGAAAAAGATTGATAAAATTAATGTAACTTATTTTTAATAATGGATAATAAATATCAATTATAAAAGCATAAAAAGTAAAAAGGTCACAAACCAAAGGGCAAGATTTTTGAGATCATTCTGAAGTAAATAATATTTCTTAAAATTATATTAACCTTTTTTAATCTGAAAATATTGTACCACTACATGGATTACAGAACACCAAAACATACTGGATTATAGGGTATTTGCATATCCTTCACTCAATAAATGACTGCATTAATTGCAATAGAGAGAGTGGAATGGATTCATGACAGAAGGAAAAGCTGATATAATGAGCCAGGGAAATATGATTTTTGCAAATATCCTATAATCCAGAATGTGATCTCTTCTTTTGTATTTTCAGCCTCTTTATTCAGGTAGGCTCCATTTTCTCATCTGATATGTTTTGTAAGGATTGCTCCCTTGTTGAAAGCAAAGCAAAACCTCCCGTTGCCTTCATGCTACCACTGTCTCTGTGCTTTGAATACAAAATGATTTAATATTAAGACCAATACCTAATTTTCCTCTTTATTTCCTAATAGCCTTGTTTCAATCTTACAATTTACTGAAACTACTTTCTTTGCGATCATCATTTTCCAAAAATCAAATGAAAAGTTTTTGAGTTTTATTGTTTGCTTGTGTTTTCTTCGCATATAAGAGTTGGCAAGACAACAGCTCATCTTGATAATCTATATTCCCAATGTTGTGTTTATGTCATTGTTCAAGTTTGTCTCTCCTCCTGTGATAATTACTGCTTCTCTCTCATTGTATCACAATTTTTTCCTCCTCTGGAGCCCTAAGCGTATGCAGCATCCACCAAGGTTATGGACATAGTACTCTACATTTTGTTTAACAAATTACTTCTCCTGTACATTGTATAGCATCCTATAACTTCATTTGTCACATCTATTCAAATAACTAGTGTGGCCCTGATCCGTTATGAGATCCAGTTTACAGTGTGATACAGTGATTTAGTGTAGAAAAGACTGGTACTTTGCTGCCCTGAAGAAAGGAAGTCGCAGATGTGAATGACCTTAAAAGTCTTTGTCTGAATCAACTTCTTTGCCCTCTCTTTCTTTTCCTGCAGGAGGAAAATCAGTCAACAAAAATGGTAAATAATGCCTATTATTGACTCATATTCAAATTACAATACATTATCTACCTTATTCCCTCTTTCTGCTAATGGTACTATATTTTTCCTCGTGACTCAGACTTTAAGTTTGAAGTCACTTTTAGCTCTTCTCTTTTTCTGTCATGTTCAACAATTATTTATGCAATTGAAAGTCAGTTTACTTTAAATGTATACCCTACATTAGAGAAAATTTAATTATTGCTGTTAGGAGTTGAATTGTGTCCCCCCTCCAAATATATTGAAGTCCTAACCTCCAGTAGTAACTCAGAATGTGACCTTCTTTGGAAATAGGGTCACTGCAAATGTAATTAATTAATATGATGTCATACTTGAGTAGGATGAGCCCCTATCCTGATATGACCAGTGTCCTTATAAGAAGAGGAGAGATAGACACACAGGCAAAATGCCATGTGACAACAGAGGCAGAGATTGGAATGATGCAGCTGCAAGCCCAGGAATGCCAAGGATTGATGGCCTCCATCAGAGGCTAGGAAGAGACAAGGAAGGATTCTCCCTTAGAGGCTTCAGAGAGGGTGGCCCTGACAACAACTTGACTTTGAAGTCCTAGCCTCCAGAACCACGAAGCAACAAATTTCTGTCACTTTAAGACAACCATTTGTGATAATTTGTTATGGCAACCCTAGGAAACTAATATAGTTGTGTTTCTCACTTATTAATCACAAAATATTTCTGTGCTCACATGGTGTTCTGTACATTCCACTAAAATTGTTTACTTGGTCCATTCATTTCGTTCAATTCACAATTGCATTTGTTTATTGACTAGTGTATTTATTCTTTGTTAAGGTACCATATTTGTTCTTATATGTATTATATACATGTTCTTATATGTATTATGTATAAGAATATGAATATGTACTATTCGTCATTGAGGAAGAGATCATTTCTATCCACAATAGAAAAAACAATTTCCGTCACTGTATAGAAAAAATTTATTAATGAAGTTTTGAACAGAACTTAATATATAAGGAAGCTTTAAGATAATGTACCTAAGATAACCATCATAAATATTTTGATGATAATCCTTTCTTACAACTACTTCCCTTTACTTCATTCTATTAGATTCCATGTAACAAGGAGAGAATCAATTAACATTCTCAAACAATTGGAGGAGTTCATTTCTGCACTTAATATAGATATGCCCAAAAAGAGATGGAAAGAATTGTGTTTAAACTTAGGAAATCAAATAGAAGAAATAAGACCACACTTATTTACTTATTTAATGTCTGTCAAATACTCTCACTTCTCTGTCACACAACTGCCATCATTTTAGCTCATAGCATCCTCATCTCTCTTGTATCATTGCCATGGCTTACTAACTACTCTCCCTGGCTCCAATCTTCATTAATTCCAACTTATTCTGCACTTTCATTCTAGAGTAATATTTTTCTGAAATGCAAAGAAAAAAGTTATTTCCCGTTACTGCCAAATGACCTTCAAGGGTCCTTAGTATCTGCAGAATATAAGCCAAACTTCCTAAGATGATACAAAGGGCTCATCAAAATCTGGATCACACATAAATGGATGGAAAATGGATTAACATATCTATTCTTGTATCCTCAAATGTTGGAATGGTGACTGGCCCATAGTAGGTGCTCAAAATGACATATGTCTGATAGTGGATATTTAATGGATAAGGATTTTCCTTGTAGCATTTTTAACAGATTGCTTTAGTGAAGAACAACAGCAGAGATTATTATTGTTGCAGAAGGCAAATGGAATATGGCATCACTAGCATATAGTTTGCAATTCATCAACATCTATTGAGTAAATAAATCTCAAGAAATTTTCAGATATCCAGGTAGACAGATGGTGAGTAAGTGTGGTGAAGCAATAGTTTGATCAGGTATAAGACTTAGAAACTTAGGAAAATAATTATAATACTTATAGGTCATAGGGAACATATCAAGGAAAATGTTTCAGGAATGGGGTAGCAAGGTAGAAGTGTGAAAGAGAATTAAATTCAGGTAGCTCATTAAAGTTGCCACACTTTACAGAGTTATGTCTCTCCAAAGATGTATCTTTGGCTATCTCTTTGGAGACTGACATTTTAATTGGTTAACGTAATAACCAAGAGTGATAACATGTTTGCCAGCCAACATATTAATGGGATCAATTTATTTGGGTAAAAATGAATTCATTATTGTCCATTCTCACTACCAGAGGTTTCAGGCAATTGGACAAAAACCCAGGTGGATGTTATCGCAATTATTGGGTCAAGATACTTCAGTATGACTCAAGGGATCTAAAATAACCAGGGACAATGATAGGTTCCTTCCTCTGGGCACCGGGGGCGACCTCAGGAACCCAGGGCAGAGGCAGGGACTTGGTTGGCACCTCGCGGGCCACGAGGGGATCCACCTATCAAGTCCGGGGGGGCTCACCGGTGGACATTCAGGAAAGAGAGTGAAATGAGGGCCTGGACCCAGGTAGTGTGGTGCAACCCCGTCAGTGGCTTCGGTAGGGGGAGGCAGAGCTGTAGGACCGAGGAGCGGAGGACTGAGGAGCAGCTGCGTCACTCAAGGTCAACTCCAGGAGTCTACCTCCCCGAGCCTTGGCATGCTAGGGGTTTTATGGAGTACAGAAGCTTTTAGGGAAGGAGGGGGAGGAAGGAGTAGGGGAGGGGTCCGATCAGCAGTGCGAAATCTTTTTCTGTGAAATCTTCTCTGGTTAGCTAGATGTTAAGTCTCTGCAATCAGCTAAGTGTTAGGTCTTCGTCTGCGGTCAGCTAGGTGTTAAGTCTTCTTTGCTCTAATATGTGTTCTAGCAAAGCAAGCAATACAATGTCCACAAAGTCAGGTCTCTCTGGGTCAAAAAGGGCAAGGAGAATGTCCAAGAGCCCTCTAACTTGATCCTGGAGCTCCGGTTCCACATCTGGTGGTCCTTGGTTCTCCCGCTGCCCATTCATGATGCTTTTACAGGACAATATGAATGCAAAGCTGCAAAATAATAGAAGATTCTACTCAAAATAAACTGAGAAACATTAAGAAAAGAATGAAGGTTGACCTGGGAGTGGTACTGCCTAAAATATCAAGTAAAGTAGTTTATACTCTGGACACTTAGTACCATCCACACAAATGTTGCCTAGAAGGCCTCCAGCATAGTTAAATCTAAATTTATTCAGGCCTCCATAACCTTATATAAAATAGCACTTCTCTCACACTGTATCACCTTTTTGTGTCTTAACATGTGTTTAACTTGATTTTGTTACCTACTATTATGTTATATACATTACAGAATTTTGGTGCAATGATTTTATTTTTTTACATACTGCTGTATGTCCAGTAACTAAAATAGCACCTGGAGTATAGTAAGCATAAACTAAATACTGTGTTGAATAAATAAATAAATGAATAGAAGTTTCAGAGCCCTCCCCTCTTTGTTTTACATTAACTTCCATCGCCATTGGAGAAAGAGACCCATGCTAAGCCCAATTTGGGAGTTAACAAACGAAATGAAAACTAGATAAATGCAGGTGGAAGGGAACAGGCTCCTCATCACTGAGGGTCGTTGAGGCTTGGGAGCCATACCTTCAGGTACTTGAGAACCCCTGTAACTCTTTCATAAATAAGGTTCAAATCCTAAGACAAAATGTGCTCATCCCCCTAAGAGAAAACTAGAATCATCCAAGAAATTTTGTATCAGACTAAAGCTCTTCAGAATCCTCGTTATTTTTTTTTTTTTTAATGAGAATGTAGACACGCATGCCCAATTTGTTTTTTTTGTTTTGTTTTAGGTTTTTTTTTGAGGAAGATTGGCCCTGCACTAACATCTGTTGCCAGCCTTCCTCTTTTTCGTTTTTCTTCCCAAAGCCCCAGTACACAGTTATAGTTGTAGAGTTGTAGCTCTTCTTTGTCGGGTGCCGCCTTAGCATGACTTGATGAGTGGTGAGTAGGTCCGCGCCCAGGATCCGAATCAGCGAACCCTGGGCTGCCAAAGCAGAGTGCATGACTTAACCAGGCCAGCCCCACATCCTTGTTACTTTTTGATGTGAATACTATTGTATTTACAAAAGTATCTCATCTATAATTATGTATACTCTAAACCTGATAAATCTACTGGAACACAAGTATGGCCCTTTTCTATTTTATATCTTATGTAATCACTAAAGTTATGAGTCCACAGCACATTTAGAAAGCAGAAATTTATCTATATGTTTGATCTCTTTTCTCCCAACAGCTCTATATGCTGGAAATAGATATGCTAAAAAGGAGCCAAACAATAAAGTAAGTCTGTCTGTGGTAACATTGGCACTTGTGCTTTCATTGTTAAATACAAAGAGGAGAACATGAAAGGGTGAGAAACACTTCTATGCCTTAATTATTATACTGATTTAACTGCCTTCAGCAGAAAATATTCTACTTTTTAGAAAATGTTTTCACATAGATGATCTCAAATTTTTTTTAATATATAGTTGATGTCTGTCTTTAAATATGTAAAACCTAAAAAACAACCTACCTGTATATTTTATTCATTCAGCTGCCAATGGATAAGATTTTAATATGACAAGATTTGAAACACAATAGTATACATTTTTACCCTGTCTTGTGATTAGAAAATTAACCGATCTATGGCTATTCATTAAATAGTTGGGCAGTAACCATCATTCTGACAGAACTTTTTATAAATTGGGAATCTTTGAAAACAATCTTTTATAATTCCTTTTAGATAAGCTATACTGGTTGAGTTGTTCAATAAAATTACTACCTAAGCAAAAGAGAGAACATTCAAATTAACATACAAATTTTAAACATCATTTCTCCTTCATTACATTATTTGCTGCATTACACTGAAGTGAGTACATTTGTCTTCTTACAATGTGCCTTCACAAGCCTCTCCTTTATTTAAAAAAAGGGAATCACTTTCATTATAGATTTTCATGTCAATTTCAAAATACCTTCTAATTGTCAAACGTATTTAAACTTATATATACCTTAATTTCCTATTCAGGATGTAAATAAACTCTTTCAATTAATGGATTAATGCAGAATTACTGTGAGCAGTTCAGAGAGTTAAATTCCATTACATTCCCTAAATGTTAATCAGTTAGTCATTTTCATTTGCTATAGGTCATAACATTGGAGTTCCCCCAATGAAATTCAATTCTTACTCTTTCAAAAAAAAAAAATGCTTATTAATTCAATTTGATAAAATGTGTCATATCTATGGCTAATTTTATCTTTTCCTTTTCAGTCTCACTCATATCCTCTGCCCCTGCCCACTGGGCAGGCACAAAAGCCCACCTCTGTACATTCACCTATGACATATGATGAAGCGTGCTTCTAACTACTGGCATGAGCTGTATACTAAATATTGTACCTATCAAGCTTTTACATGTTTTCATTTTGAAATTTCCATTTAAATGCAAATCTTGCCATTTAAATAGAGTCCTCATGTGCTTTATTACACTATAATTACTATTTCTCATCTTCCTGGGACCGACTGCAAGAAAGGCCATAGGTCACTTTACTAGCCCTCTAAAAGTGCAATTGAAATCAGGAAGTCATCATTGCCAGCATTTGTGAGTGACACCCATTTGTTAAGGGAGACCTGAGGGACTGATTCAAACAGTGCCCTAAAAACAGTCCTGTCCTGTGATTTACAGGAACAAGAACAAACAAAGCCCACAGCTACCATGTCTTCAGGTCCGTGCAAATTAAATAGTTTAGCCAGGATTTGGCACAAACAAATAGCAATTGAAATGCTGCCCTCATTTTGAAAGGAAACACATGCCAAGTGATACAAGCTAATTCCAATGTCAAGGGACAAGCAAGAAACACAAATATATTTAGATATAGTCTATTCTTATTGAACAAAATGCAATCAATCATGGGTTCAACTGAATATAAATGTTAGAACTAACATTTTCTATAGGCTTGTTTATCAATAACATGGGCACAAATATAAAAAAAAAATAAAATGTGTATTTGAGAGTGTTAGAATTTACAAATATAAATGAATTTAATACCAGTAATTTATGATTGTATGTCTACAGAGTACCTACAAAATTCATGAGTTGTAGCACTCTTTAACGCTGAATTCTTAGCATTTAATAAAACATTTAATAAAAACATTTGATAAAACCTTGCAATTATATATTTAATATGTGTATTTTGTGGTATATGTGTGTTTTAGAGGGGGGAATTGTGGGTGGCAAACAGAAAACAAAGGTTTCTATGGGCAGGTTATCTCCAAAATGCTTGTTAAGTTTACTTGAATCTGCTTTGAGAGGCTGTGTTGTACAGTGGAAAGAATCAGACAAACTTGGGTTCAAACAAGATTACAAACTGGTGTCTTGTAGCAAATATTTAATATCTCTCTGAAATTGGAAACTGAGAGGATAAAACATCTCAGAAGCTAACATATAGGAGGCATAAATATAGATATAGATAGATTTAGATAATCACATTATTGAACACAGTACACACAACTTCCTGAGACATTCAAGATCTCCATGCATTTAGTTCCATAGTCATTAGGGACATGCATTACTATTTGAATACAGGAAAGAGAGCCACCACTTTTCTCATAACTTCTTGATGCCTAAGCCTCTCTAGTAATAATAGTATGCTTTCAGCCCAGTTCATTGGGTTACAAATCCTAGAATCCTGAGTAGTGAAGGAGCCAAACACAACCATTTATATACAGGGCAGGTTCAATTTGAGCCCTGTCGTCCTTGACAGTACCCCTTTAAAGTGTGTTAAATCACCAACCAAAAGTATATTCTTTGTTCTACTGTTTGCTCTTACCTTGACTTCTTGTGATCTTGTCTCTAAAAGAGACATAAATCAGGCTTCATTTCCTAAGTTGAATTTTAACTTCATACTTGATGTAATAAAATTGTTAAGCCAACTTAAACATTATTCACCTGGCTCTGATTTCGGGAGTCACTGGTCCATGCTTAACTTTTTAAAGCATATCACATCAAATTTGCTCTTTCTATCAACAATATTATTTATTTTTAATTGTCATCTGAAATTATTTCCCATATCAAACTGGGGTAGTTGTGTTCAAAATGTTCTAACGATTACTCTAGTGTTTACAACTTTAATTCAGCTAATTTATTAAAATTTGGAACGCACTTATGAAAATACAAATACATTTTAAAACTTAGAGAACATTCCCTAGCATATGATAAAACTATTTAGTAATATAATAGTTTACTTTTATAAAGCATAAAAGGTATACTTTTAAAAATTCATTTAAAAATTCAACTCTCTCTATAGCATAGGACAAAGGATCAAATCACCCAGACTCCATATTTTTAACCATCTGGCTATACTTGCATAGCTGATAAAGTTACAACTGCCAGAGTCCTTGGGGAAACTTTTTGGCAAACCAGGCCATAAAGTTCAGTATTCTACTCAATGTACAGGTTTGGATTAACAAAATGTGTCATTCCTTGATTTAAAGGCTATTTTATAAAGACTGTTTGCAGTTAGTGAGTCCTACAGGTTTCAATTTTCTTTCCCGAACCATTCATTAAATTTTCTCCTAGGATTATGTTCTGGAAGAATTTTTACTTTCCACATTCATTTCTAGAAATTAACAGCATGGCCCAAGCACATATTTCCATACAGAAAATAGGTAAATATTCTTTAAGTCTTATGCTGTGGGTTTATCTTTACCCTTATCCTATTTTCTAGACAATAATAATATTTGAACTCTGTAAATTGTTTCAGAATGTCAGCAGAACTCGAATTGCTTTTGTCAAGATATTAACAGTATCAGTAATTGAATCTTTCTGCCCTTTCATTCATGGTGCCTGCTACATTATGACATCTCTAGTTTCTGGCAGTTCATCAGAGTACTGCTTAACTTATTTAAAAAACTTTAAAAAGTGAAGCACCTGTAGAAGATTCTAATTTCACCTACCTGTATTTTATTCATTTAATTATTCTTTCACTCAACACCAATATATGTTGAGTGCCCATTCTATGCCAGGCACTAATTCAGGCACTGAGGGTAGAGGTATGAGCCAGTCAGATAATTCTCTGTCCTCGTAAATTCTTAAATTTACTTGGGGAAAGAAATACTAAAAATAAATATATATCCAAATAAATATATTTCATGATGTCAGCCGTAAGTGCCACAAGGAAAATAAAGAGGAGTCAAGTGAAAAAGTAGCATGAATGAATATGGGGAAAACATTACAGATGGAATGTTCAGAAACAACTTTTATGAAGAGATGTCTTTTGAGAACGTACCTGAATAAGGTGAGTGAGGATCTTCGCAAATATTTGAGGGAAAAGACTGTTCCAGGTATAGAAAATAGCAGGGGAGAGACTCTGGAAGAAGTATTTTGATCAAAGAGCAAAAATGCTGGCTGATTGGAGCTGGGTAAGCAAAGGAGGAGACTGATTATAAATGAGGCCAGGGGGTGCCGAATGCTGAATCAAATGGGACTTTTGAAATTCAAAGCAAAGACTTTGAAATTTGGTCTCTATGACGGAAAAGGATTTCCTTTCAAAAAAAGCACTTGAGCTACTATACGGACAATCGACTTATCAGTGAAAGAGAGGAAACAGTTAAAAGAGTTGAGGCTGTTGCAATGGTTCTGGAAAAAATGGTGATTACATGGACAAGAGTGGTAGCAGAGAAAATGGTAGCAACAGAGGGCCAAGTAACTACATATATTTAAAATTAGAGCTTATGGAACATGCTAGCCCTTAAGTTTCCCAGGATAAGACCCTGATCTTTGATTTCGTCCTTTCTCTCTCCCCCCACACACTTTTCATCAGCAAACTATGTTTGGTTCAACCTTGAAAATATAATAAGAATCCAGCTATCTCATTTGCTGCATTGATACCAACATGGTTCAAGCCGGCAGTGTCTCTTGCCTGGATAAATGCTTCCTAACTGGTCATCACCAGCATATTCCGTATTGGCAACTCAGCACTCAGGAAGATATTGTTAATCATTAGGGAAGATCATTTTACTTTTCTGTTCAAATCTTTGAAGTGGCTTTAAGTGATCTGGCTCATAGTTACATCTCTGATTTAGTTCTCTCTACACTCCCCCAGCTCCCAGCTTCCCTGCTGTTGCAGGAACTCACAACACAGATCTCTACCTTAAGACCTCTGTCTAGAATCCTCTTCCTCACAGATGACCCTCTGTCTTACCCTTCTACCGACTTCATAAATTTATTTAGTGTCAACATGTCAGTTAGACCTTCCTTGATTTATTATTTAAAATTGCACCCCCTGAGCCTAGACTTTCCATTCAATTTTCCTGTTTTATTTTACTCCATAACATCTGTGTAATCTATATATTCTGTTTATTTGATTTCTTATTGTATGTCAATGTCAATTTGTGCTGCTCACAAAATTCATGCAGCTCTCAATCTCCTGGGTACATGGGAGGATTACACTTTCCAGCTCTTATATGTTTGGTTGGGATCATGTGACTAGTTCTGGCTAATGAAGTGTGAGCAATAGTGCTGTATAACATTTCTGTTCTGGAGCATTTGATCATGAGCCTGAGGCCCTTCATAATTCTCCTTCCTCTCCCTCTGTGACTGGCAAAACGATAGTGGCTACACCATTGGCCTTGGCCACAGAGTAAGGACACATATAGCAGAGCCCTTAGTCAACCTATAATCAAGACTCAACTTATACTAGAAATAAACCTTTACTTTACTAGAAATAAACCTTTATTATTTTAAACTTCTAAGAGTTTGGAGTTATTTACCAGGGCAGCATTACCTAGGTCTGTGTGGTCAGGGATTTCTGTCTGTTTTGCTCATTATTGCATCCTTAGCAACTAGAAGAGTATCTTGAACTTAGTAACCTCTCAGAAAAAAAAGTTTGCTGAATGAATACATTAAACATTCAGTGACTACTAATTGCCAGATTATAATTGTTTCTCTGTTGTAGTCAAGAATGGTCCCTCACTGAACACTGCCATTAATCATCAAACTTTTTAGTTTCCATGGAAAAAAGACATCCATTGGAATATCTATGTGATTAAACTGCTGTTTAACATTTATGATTTGGAATGTTTGTTAGCCTTAGGGGATTACAGGAGAGTCAAAGTCTTTCCTAGAACTTGATTTGTATGGTTGTACTGTCAACCATAGTGAATACTGATGAGAGGGAAGGCTAGAGAAAATGAAGTAAAATGAGAAATTAGGAATGTTGGTCAAGGGCCCTACATATATCTTTTGGGACATTATCAAGAGAAAATACTTTCTTCAATGTTATAATCCCTTTGAAGGAAAGGCAGTCTTATAGAACAGAGGAACTCACTCTGAATCAAGGGAGAGAGAGAAGTCTGTGCCCTGCCCAGAGTGAAAAATATCATCTAGGAGGGTAATGCTGCATACTGTTACATAGGCTTGATCATAATGTTACTCTAGGGTAATTCTGGAAAATAAATTTGTTAAAACAATGAACCGAAGTACCATAGCTATGACTAGAAATCAAGCATAGTTTATGATCTAACATTGACTATGTAAATGATTCTAAGTAGCCAGCTCTGTGGGATCAGGAACAGCTTGAAGGAGCCAGACACACCAAGAGATAGCCATAGTTGGTATTAGAGACAATTGAAGGAAAATAGGGAAGTACTCATTTGCTTATGACAAGTTATTAGTGGAATCAGCTATTTTATTTTTCTCTCTTTTCTATTCAGAGTGCTTCTTAAGTTGCTTTGGTTTCTGACATTTCATTAGATTTAAGCGGCTGCCAAGAGATGTTCTTACAAAATGATGACAGAAACCAATAGATGTTGCTAATAATGTCTATTGTGGGTAGCAGAGACATGTTAGACTCTAGAAAACTCCACAGATCTCTGTCTCCCCAGCATGAGTCTTCCTCGTAAGAGCAGATGATCTCACACATATAACTACATAGCTGAAGTGAATATAATCTACGTTTTTTCAAACTAAAATGATGGCTTTGGATATCTAAAAACTGTGAGAGGTGACATGGGCCGTATTTGAGACTCAAAATTAAAGTTCATCCTCTAGTTTTCCAATAACATGTAATATCCTGAAAAGTAAGTGCCTGACATTCTTGATCTTAATTATATGACATTTAGCATCATTCTAAATTATGTAGAAGTGCAAAAGCCAGTCAGCTCCCTTTTATCTTTCTGTTGTATAAATTTCTCCAGTAAATTTTGGATTTCTTATTGAGTCAAATTGTAGACTTCTCTTCAGTTTTGTGTTTTCTCCCCCTGTATCCAGGTTTTCCATTTGTTTATTTGTCTTGTCTTTTTCGTTTGTTTTATTACTGGATATAATTCAGAGTTCCTTACTACTCTGCCCATGTTTATACATTTTTTCCCCCAGAAGGTCTCAAATCAGTATTGTCAAGGTTAAAGATCTCCCTTTTGTCTATAGTAGCTTTATTGCATTGAAGGACCCTGGGCTTGAGGTAGATTTGTTCTGTCATGAGTGTGCCATGTGGCTTCCCCTATAACCTTGAATATCAGGATCCTTGTTGTGACAGAAGCAGAAGCAGAAGCAGTACAAAGGCATTTTGAAGGATTCTAGTGAGCCACCCACTTTAAAGACTGTGACATCAACACATCACACGGTAACTGCTTTTTCACGGGAGCAACCACCCAGCAGGCCCATATATTGCAGGGTATCAGTCTTTCTTCTGAGCACCCTATAAAATGGGGGCCAATTTCTGTTTGAGACATTACCAATTGTCACAGGGTAAGAGTGTTTTCCCTGAGATTAGCACATTTCACAATTTATGCTGGAATTAAGATACATAATTCAATCTGAGAAACACAGACGGGTCTGGGTCAAGACACAATCAAGGCCACTTTAAAAAGGGCTCAACTCGCATACTTTTGTCCCTCTTCGCCAATTACCAAAACTTCTGACTTATGTAGGTTAAACCTATAACAGAGGCTCTGTAGGACTCAGCCAGTACAGCAGAGAGCAACATAGCTGAAGGTGCAAGTTTGTCAATAGGCAGCAGAGCCAATTAGCAATCCGTAGCAAGAGAAGACTCCCAGTGGTGTGGTAATCATCTAGACACCCTGCTACCCTGTTCACTGTGCTGACTGTTGTGGTTACAATATTGTGGATGAGCCCTGCCCTAATTTTGGCTCGGACATTGAGACAGATGACCCACACTTGTACCAAGAGGGTATGAAAAGGTTTATTACTCACATAATGAAGTTTTCTATTGAGAGCAGGGTTGGCGCTCAAGCTGGTCTAAAAATGGCTTGAGAGAGCTGGGAAAGGAGAATGGCTTGGTTTTTTATGGTGGTTAGGACATGGGCCTGGGGTGAGGGTTCCTGCTCTGGCTGGGGCTTACATGGATTAAATATCCTGCTGCCACCAAAAGAGGGAGAACCTGGGCTTTCTTATCAGCTTGCCAGATTTGGGGCAGAAAGCAACAGGGGAGTAGCTGGGCTTGAAATCTGTCAGTGTCAACAACCAAAAATGGAGTTAGACTCATTATTATACTCAGCCAACTTTAGTTCCTTTTGTTTTATTTTTTTTCCCATCCCAACTCCCACATATTCAACTCATGACAAACAACTTCAGCACAACAACAAAATATATCATATCATAAGTCAAATCATTTCTCAATATCTCTGAGAAGACAAACCATCCATGTCACTATTGGCTCTCAGTTGGATTACATAACTGCTCCCTGCTTTCTCTGTTGTCCTCCTAAGACCAAAGAAAGCTTAGCAATTGTTTCAATCCAGTTCAGCACAGGAAAGAAAAATGACTACAGGTAGCTAGAGCAGGAAATACTGAATACAGAAATTAGACACTTATACAATGGTCAGAGGAGCTCTAAGGAGTGGGTTCTATGCTGGATCATAAGAAATTACTTCCAGAGATACAGAAATGATCCAGCAAATGAGCTACAACCTAAGAGCTACTACTGAAGCTATACCATAATTAACTGCATACCATCAATTCTCAAAAAATGGTTGCTGTAAGGAATTAAAGGAGTAATCCATATAAAACACTCTTAGCACATTGTCTAGAACATAGTAAAAATGATGGCTATTTTTGCTGTGGTAGATTTTTCTCTTTGCCATCCATAGTTTAAATCACATCAATGTTTTATGGTGTCCATTATTTTATTTTCCTATTTTTGAAATATTAACTCTGTAGTCACTCTGTCTTTTTTGAGGGACACTATATCCCTTTCAATCACACTGCTTTATTTCTATTTATTTCAACAAAATATGAGAATGTTTAAAATACTGTGGAAATCTGACTCTAATCAATCAACTTTCTAAAAGACTTCTTTATTGCATCATGTGCTAATTACTATATGTTGATTCACTTTATGGATATGGACTAGATTTTGCTGGAGAATGATGTTAAGCTAATATTTTTTTTTAATGTGGCCATAAAAGTTTATAATTCACTCTAATATTTTTTATGTTTTTCAAAAATGATTCCCTATAAATGGAATCATAAGCTAAGTATTAAGAGAAATAGCATACTGGAACATATTTTGTGATCTTGTGTACAGAAATAATACAGGGTCAGGAAATCAACATTTAAAAGAAAAATGTCCTTACCTTCTATAGGATAATGATGGACACTCAAATCCAAATCTCTCTACACATTCTTCAAAACCATACATGTCAACATGAAAAGCAAATAAATCCAATATTACCAATTTCTAGAGCATCACTGGAAACAGGGAATTCTTCTAATTATACGTAGACAGAAGATAAACTTTCTGAAACTATCAGAGACATAACATTTTTTTTCCCAAGACATTTGGCATAAGTGAATGAAAGAATATAGACTCTGGTCTTGCATAATTCTTCTACTTAAGATAAAATTATATGTTAAAAATTCTATATTAACTGCAATCTACAACTTTCATACATTTAGTAAGAGTACAATAAAGACAGTTATTTTTTGGAGCAGTCTGAGCTACTTTGACTTTTCTTGAAAAGTAAAACAATTTTGAAGAACTGTTCAAATTTTCTCGGAGAATGTTGCTAAAATTTTCAGAATAGTTATTTTCTATCTTCTATAGCAAGTATGAATCATATACACACTTATGTCAAGCTGTCATTGAGATATAGAAGTTACATTTTTTACTGAATATCATATTTTTTTCAATCTTATATCATTTTAGCTATTGTGGCAGATTAAAGATTACTGCAAAGAAACTGCCCCTCTGACCCCCCGGCAAATATTTGTGACTTTCTCAAGTATTGAATAACCAGCTAAATTACCAAATCTGTAAAGAGAATTAAATTTTTCTTGATACTTAAAATATATTTCAACTTTTGAAGTTTAATTCCTAAACTCTGAGCAACATAATTCCAATTCCATGTTTAAAAAGAAAAATTCACATTTAGAAACACTGTATTCTAGTCTTATGAGCAAAAGAGTGTAACAAATGTTCTATGAACAACGTGAATTCTAATAAAATTAATTGAGGCTCAGACATACGTAGACAAGTTCTGATCTCCTCATAGCTAAAGCAGTAATAGGGCTGCTAATAAGGACACAATAATATTATTTAAAACAGAAAACAGAGTGAACTCATTACAAGAAGGCTTACTTCCAGGATTTTACACAACCTAAACACAGAGAGTTAGGAGTCACATTAGATGGGAAATACGTGAAAGGATCCTCTCTGAGATGCTAAGTCTATGAGAAACTGACCCCTGCCTCACCAGCAGGCCAGCAGTTATGGCATATAGTACCGTCTACAACAATATAGTGCTTTAGATTTGACCTGGGTAGACTTCAGACTCCACTTCTTGCTCTTGATCTCAGTCAAATTATTTTACTCTCACTGGTCCTTTGTATCATTGGTATGAAATGAGAAGACTAATACTGGGGCTGGCAGGTGGCATAGCAGTTAAGTTCGCACGCTCCACTTCTGCAGCCCGGGGTTCGCAGGTTCGGATCCTGGGCGTGGACCTACTCGCTGGTCATCAAGCCATGCTGAGATGGCGTCCCACAAAGAGCAACTAGAAGGATGTACAACTATGACATACAGCTATCTACTGGGGCTTTGGAGATACAAAAAGAAAAAAAGGAGGAAGATTGGCAAAAGATGTTAGCTCAGGGCCAATTTTCCTCAAAAAAAATAAATCCCTTTCAAAAAAAAAAGGAAGACTAATACTTACATCATGGATTAGTTGTGGGGATTAAATAAAATATTCTGTGTAAACTATTCAACATAATGGCTGGTATGTAGCAAACTAAATAATTGGTAGACTGTGGTAAGAGTATGTCATTTAGGAATTTTAGTATTTGAATACACTCTCTTTATTAAAAGGAATTTAGTGTTATTTTAGTTTTAGCATAATTGTTTTCTTAATTCTATTTTAATTTAAACATATTTTAGTATACTTTTAAGTTAAATTTTCTTTTTAAGTTTACTGTTATTGACAGGCAGACATGATACTTGTGCTACATTCAAAAGAAGTCTTGTTTTTTGCTCTGAATACCTCTGTTACCATAAGAGACTTAATTTTTCATTGCTTTGTGGTGGTTGTCTTCAGCATAGTCTAAATGTAATTTAGGTACTGCATCACATTGATATTTATAGAGCATATTGCATTTTATGATCTCATAATGAAATGCAAGCATATGTAATCTAATAAATTTAATTTGGAAGAAAAACACACAGGCACAAATATGCTACACTGCTTTATATGGTCCCTGCTTGCAATATTTCCTGCTTGCAAACTAGCAACTGAGCACTGGTGACAGTCAAGATGGTATAACAATTAACAATCTTCTGTGTCACAGACGGAAAAATAGTGAACCCAAGGTCATGAATAATTAAGCTATGTATAGATTATTGAAACGATGAACCAATATTGCTAAATAGTTTTGCTGAATGCAAACTGACATGATGGACACATGCCCAGGTTTTGGTCTATTCGAAATTCCAAGTAACTTATGCATTTTAATTCTGGGTTCAGAGATCCTCCATTGGCAGATGTGTAAGGGCGCCAGAAAACATTACAATATGACTAGTCATTTTTCCTTAATATAAGAATATGTATAGCCACACCTTTAGTTACTAGCTACTGCTATTATCAGCAGAGTTTGTTGGTTTTGGCCGACTTGACTGATCCTCAAGCAAAGAGCTAATTTTACTCTCAAGCATAGTCATGCTATCTTTGAAGATGGAAACTACTCTAGTGTAATGGATTACAGAATTTTTTTACGCACATTATCTTATTTACACTTTAAAATAATTTTCTAGAGGTAGAGAGCAAAAGCTTTATTATTTCTACTTTAACATTATAGAAACCAGATCTCAATAGACAGTGGGTAATATCTCCGTTTCCTCAACAAGAAAAGAATGAATTTGGAATATAAACCTAGCCTTTGAAGCCCATTCCAAGTTTATTTCCTTCACGTTACCTTGCCTTTATCATAGCCAAAAAACACTAGACAACTTTGTTATGTGATATCAGAAAGTATGTCACAAATTTCCTACTGTTATATCTGAAATCTCCATTATATTTGCAGTCCCTCTGTCATCAATCTTTTTTACGGGGCAATCACAGATAACCAGATTTGTAATGAGAACATCTCTTAATACAAAGAAGCTGTTAAAAACATTCCACTATCTGAATGTGACAGCTATATCTGGTACAGTCCTAGCTCTTTCAGATTATAATAAATGGAACTCTTATTTGTGGACCTATGATATTAGGAAAATCATAATGCCACAAAAGACTAGTTACCTGTTTTTCTTGAAAACAAATTCTGAATTTTTTGACCCATTACTTTAATTTATTACTGTTATTAAGCTATTTAACATTTTGATGCTAAAGATTAGCTGCCATTTTCAGCTCATTTTTCCTCTGATGAATCAGAATTTTGTACAGTTAGAGGTCTCTTCTGCTGAAAAATTCCATGAATCTGAGAAACACAGAAAAAGGTAGAAGTTACCTATATGCTTTTCTCCTTTGGTAACTCAAATAGAAAACAAAAAGAAAAAGAAAAATGAAGATCCTTTTTGTCTTGTTTTTGAATTCTAGGACAAGTTGCACACTTCCTAAACTGCCTCCTAGGCCCCTAACTTAAGGAGGAACGGTGATGATCTCTAGACACAGCAATCTTTAACCAGGAAAGCTAGGTGCATGCATGCCTGCCCACGTGACCAAAAGGTACTCTCCATCTGATAGGCCCACAGCAGCACCAAAGATCCTTCTTATCAAAGAATAAAAGCAATCTCTCCAGAGTTTTAAATTTCATTAAATCCTTCCCTACCTAAGGCTCCATTCTTACCATGTGATATCTGGAACTAAGGCAAGAAAGGGTAAGACTGGGCACTAACAAATATAAATATGTACTTCAAGAATATGTGGTTGATTGTCTCACTACTTCTCAAAGGAATATTACTTTAATTATTTCTAATTTTATTATGTCTTTATATTGGTTCTACACATTCCAGAATTATTAACTCCATTTTGTGTTCCTATGCATAATATTTTCTCATGCATTATAACCACTTTCAGATCCACTAGTAGGATGTAGAGCCCACAATCGTGTTTACTTTACACTGAAAAACATAAAAACTTGACCTGAGCCTGCAGCCTATTATTAATTGGTAAAATATTTTTTTTCTTGGCTCTCATGGAAGAATGGCAATGAACACAGCAATTACTTCAATAGCAAAAAGAAAACAAAAAAACTATTATTTATAAATTATATATGACAAAGTACTTGTATCCAGCATATACAAAGATATGTACATGTATACATATATAAAGATATAATGGCTTACAAATAAGTAATGAGAACATGAATAACATCGTAAATATGGGGAAAAGCCTTGTATAGCTACTTTATAAAACAAAATATAAAAATAGCCATACACATCTGAAGATTGCTCAACACTATTATTCATTGGAAGAATGTCAGTTTAAACAACTATACTTCTATTAAAATGGCTAAAATTAAAAAGAATTCAAATATCAACATTGGCAAGGACGTGGAGCGAATGGAACTCGCAAACATTGCTGGTGGGAATGTAAAATGATAAAACTACTTTGGAAAACAGTTTGGCACTTTTTTATTATTTAAAATGTACTTGCTATACGACCCAGCCAGTTGACTCCGAGGTATTTAACCTAGAGAACTGAAAATATTGGTCTACACAAAGACTTCAACATGGATTTTCCTAGTGGTTTTATTCTTAGTCCAGAACAGGAAATAGCTCAAATGTCCATCAATAGGTGAATGGATAAACAGCTTCTGGTATAGCTAAAGTAGGAGACACTGCTCAGTAACACAAAATAACAAAATACTGATGCATGCACCAATGTGATTGAATCTCAAAAACATCATGTTGAATGAAAGAACCTGGACACATTAGCTAAAACTGTGTAATTCCATTCATATCAAATTGTAGGACATGCTAAACTAATTTACAGTGACAGCAAATCAGTGGTTGCCAGGGGCCAGAGTTAGGTTGAATTGATAGAAAACTGTCAGAGGCATATGTGATGATACAAATATTCCATATCTTGATTATGATTGTGGTTACAAGGGTGATTACAATTGTCAAAACCAATTGAACTTTATACTTAAAATGCGTGCACTTACTGTATGCAAATCATCCCTCCATAAAGTTGATTAAAACTGTACATTGAAGAAATGTGGAAACATTAAGTGAAACAAAATAAAGAGGCAAAAAGAAGGGCGCTATCAATCTAAATTAGAAAGTGACTATTAGCTGACTTAAAATATACCATTTATTTGTTGTGTATAATCAGATGGAGACTCACCCAGTTCCCATACAGTTGGCACCTGCAGTGGGATAGCATGAATGGAAAAAGTACTAAGAGTACAATTCTAAAAGCTTTTCTTTTATGTAGTCCCCTAACTCTTCATTTCAGATTAATTTGAAAAAAGTAATTGACAGAGCAATCTGTTCCTCTCTCACTGTTGAGAGTTTAGCTAAACTAGTCCATGATATTGCTGCCTTGGCATTCATTTTGTGTGGCTAAGTGGCCTGAATTGACACTCTCTCTTCTCTCAAGCACATGCCCTTAATAACAGCCCACAGAGTCACAAGTAAGTATAAGTTCCTTGAAGTGACTCCCTCAAAGCCCCTTGTGATACACAGTCTCTCCTGCCTCCCAGCTTTTTCACCTGGTGCACTCCTTACTAAGACCCTCACAGAGCTTACTAAAAGCCCACTCTTTTTTATTTGAATTGACTAATTCACCCTTAGCCCATTTACCCTAAAGTGCTCCACTCGCAAACCCTAATAGAGGTATATGCCCCAGGTCCTGCTGCTTGCTCTTTGCCTGCACCCTGCCTTGATCTTCCCATGTGGTCTCTCAAAGCATGCTCTGGCCCTCCTCCAGTACCTGTGAGTAATAAGCTCTTCTCTTTCACTTTCCCTTGCTGTCTCTTGTTGAACCATGGCTCACCATCCGACACCTTGAGCCTCCACTTAACAAGTGTTAATTTATCAAAAAAATCACAGCACTCACACACGCACACGCAAAACACACACACCTTCAGATGCTCAGTGAATTATGAATGCAGAGACAGAAAACAAGGAATATGACGAACAAAGCTTGGTGAGGAAATTCCTCTGACATCAAGATGCTAAGAAAGAAGACTGACAAGCATATCTCCAATTCTATATATTCATTAAGTAAAACATTGGGCAAGAAAAACTGGCTTTGAGAGTTGTTCCCCAGAAACAGATATATGAATGCCAATCAAAGAACATAAGCAAATATCTGAAGCCTTTTGAATTATTGCAAGCCAACATTTTTTCTTCCAATATCCATGTCTTTTTGTGCAGTTGGTTACATCTAAGGTGTATTAATAATTTAACAGGAGTAAGCAAATTTCAGTCAAATTATTTCTCCAAAGCTAGCATTAAGAGGCCACTGCTGCTCTTTCCTTCTAGAAGATAACTGAAGAGACACTAGAGTCATAGAAAGAGAAAGTAGAAGGTATCTGTAATTTCATTGACTTCAATCTGCTCGCTTTGCAAGCAAGAAAACTGGCACTCAGAGGAAGAGAGAGAAATCAAAAAGATTGTATCTGATAGAAGTGATGTAATTTCCCTAATGGCATATATTATTACTAGAGCTTATGTTGGAATCCAAATCTTCTGATTCCCAAATCAATATTCTTTTTACCATACCTTGAAATAGAGGTTATTGGGAAAATAATTGCATGTCATCTAGAATAAGCAGCACTGCAAGTATATTATTGCATTTTCTACAACACTTACATCAAAATTTCTTTTCATGTATTTTCTTCACATAATTAATTCACTGAATATTCCCATTCACGTGATATTCTTGTAAATGCAATCTGGTAGACACTGGCCTTACTCCATGTTCCTAACAAATTAAATCTTTGAGATGCTCTGGGGGAGCCTATATGGTTCTTGAAGGAACTATACATCTGGGAATTTTGTAATTCTCAATGTTAAGATTCAGTGAATTGAATATTGATTGTGGTATAAATTTATAAAGTAATCTAAAAAACTAAAGAAGAGTTTTGGTACCTCCCCATTATTATATTTAATTATTTTAAGAACCCTCTTTATAGAAATGAGGAAAGCAAAACCTTTAAGGGACTTTCTCAACATGGCTTATTTAGAGAACAACCTGTGTATTCTAGTTCAGTGGTTGTATTGACTGTACCAAGGGCTTTCCACTTTACCTAAGTTTTGTCAGCTTCTGTAGTATGTGAATAAAAAGAAGTCTGTGCCTTGTATTTGTTTTCATTTCTTATCCATTCTTGAAAAAATGGGAATATTTTCATCTGTGAATTAAAAAGGAAATATCATTCACTAGTGATAGAGACGTGAAGATTGTGAAACCCTTCTATTCACTTAGCATAGAGAACAAATTCTTTTCCACCTTTTACTATTATATATATAATTTATGCTTGGGGGGTTTTTGAATTAATGATAAGAAAATTTGTAAGGAAAATGTCTATGACATTTGTAATAGGCTTTGCTTCTATCAATTGCAGTGTCTGTTTCATGTCAGTGACAAGCTAAGAAATAGGTTTCCCATAGCATCTTTCTTTATCTAAGCACTTCATTTTGAAAGAGAGTAGGCTTCTCTATTTTATCAAGGGTGGGATTGAATATTTTTTGCTACATAGAAGGAAAGACTCAACTAATTCCAGTGAAATTGACAACTCTAATGATTTATTTATGTTGTAGCTAATCTTATAATATTGTTTATAATAATATATTTAAATTTGCATTTCCACCAGTATAATTTTAACTTCTTAAAAGTGAAAATAATTCATAATGATCTTTACATAACCAGTTTCTTACACATATAAAATATTTTAGTCATATGCTTTTCTTCCCCCAAAACACAGGATATACATGTGGGCATTTGCTAAACAAAATGCCTTGTAAAATTGAGTCAAATCCCTGATAACTTCAAGTTCACATTTGTCCAATTTAGGGTGGCCAAATGGTCATTATTTTAGACAGTTTGGTATCTCTCAGCTAAAGTTATGTATGCATTCACTCATTCACTCATTCATTTATTATCTATGGTACATTGCTGCAATAATGATTTTCCTATTTGTTCACACCTCCCTGTATTAATGCACTTGGGTAGCCTCTAGTATGCTGATTCCTATAACTGACAATTTGGCTTATTTGGTCAATGATAGAGTAGCAAACATGGGACGAACCATGACTTGAAAAGTGCTTTAACACTGGTCTTTGCTCTGTCACTGCTCTTGGAATATTCCTACCATGTAAATAATTGTAGGCTAGCCTGCTAATCAATGAGAGACCTGGTGAAGTGATTTCCATTTGAGAAGTCAAGGCCATCATACACCAGTAGCCCCATCCAACCCACCAGCTCATCACAGAGGTGTGAACAGACCCAGCTGAGATTAGGTGAGTGAGGAGGTCCAGATCAGAAGTTCCAACCATCTGGGCCTGACTCAAACCGTCAACTTGCAGAGATTTAAGCTAAATGCATAGTTGTGCACGTGTCTGTGTGTGCGTTTAAACCACTACATTTTTAAGTGGTTTGTTATGTAACCAATACTATCTGAAATATTATCCGTCTTCCCCAATTGATCACAAGTTTTATTAAGCAGGAACATTGTTTTGTTCTTTTTATATCTCCAATACCCAGAACAGTGCCCGACACACCACAGATTTTCAAAAAAAAAAAAAATATATATATATACACACACATATATATATATATGGTGAATGGATAATGAATGAAAGAATTCATTAATATTATTCTGCATTTGATTTTAGCCAAAAGGCCAAGAGGCAATAATCATTATTCTGGATTCTTATCTGTCACAAGGGGATCAATATCCATGTGTTCAATATGTATTACTATCCTCAAATTTTTTGTTTTTAATTACATTCAGGAATGTTCCCAGAGAAAATTATATGACTTTTCATAAGCAGCATAGCTTCTTTGTTAGTTTTCTCATGTTCCTCCTTCTGTTACCATATGGGATAGGGTAGGGCTGGGGAGTGGGCTATAGATGGGATCTGCTCTCTTCTGTGGAATGAAAATAAGAATACTGTCTTCCAAGAATATATTAAGGTTTACATGGGGTAACGTATGAGTGAAAGCATAGTTTATTTGTTTAATGTATCATATTGTTGAAAAATGGGAAACCATTATACAAATATAAACTATTTTAATTAATGATATTCTGGAAAAGATAATAGTGCACATTGTTGAAATTTTCTTACATATATAAAAATGTATAATCCCAATATTAAACTCTTGATGGGATATTGTTTTCAGGTGAGTTTAACTGCACATGTCATAAACTCAGAGCAGCTGCCATAGATAATCTGAATACTGGCAAATGTTTACCAGGAAGATTGTTTTCTGTCACTCTATCACAACATTTCTGCAATGATCTTGAGCAACACAATGTTCCTGAATGTGAGAACCTGATTTTGCATAAGATGGTTGCTCGCATGTTGGGGTTTGGCTTCTTTTCTATTTTGTTTTAATTTTGGGTATGCGAGGTTAGTTTTGCGATGACCTTATGTGTTCTGTTAGCTCTTTGGACTTTTTTATATAGTGATGCCCATAAAAGACATTGGCTTGAATCAATTCAAATTTGAAAGATAAAAAGGAACTAGACTCTTTACAGTGGATACACATAGCCAAGGCTATAGTTGTTGAAAGAATCCTCAACTCCTCCCAGGAACTGGGAACTGTTGTGGTTGAGACTGAGCAGAATAAGAATTACAAAGGACACCAATTTAACCACCAGACAGATAATAAAAATGAAGATGACTTGTACACAAGAAACCCTTCTCAGTTTCCTTCACAGATACTGCCTTCTACATGGGCACCAAAGACACATACAAGAATGTCTATAATATTGTTATTAATGATAGCCAAATTGCTGGAAACCGTACAAATGTTCATCAACATTAGAATAGATAGACAGTTGTATACTCATCAAATGAAATATTATGACAATGAAAAGATATAAACGACAGCTACATACAAACATGTGATCATCCCATACCATAATCTTAGCTAAAGAAGTGAGCGATATAAAAATATAGACCATGTGTTTCTATTTCTATGAAGTTAAGAAAAGCTGGAAAAGTAACCTTTAGTGTTAATGTAAATGTAAATTTAGTGTAATGTAAATGTCAGGATAACTGTCACCCTTGGGGAAGATACAAGGGAGAGTGATAGAAAGAGGAGATAAGACGGGTCTTCAAGAATGCTGGCAATTTTTTATTTCTCATTGTATTTTAATTCCAGTAAGTGTTTTTTTTTTAATTTCTGTTAATTATATCTCTTCTTTTTATTATATTGCCTAGTCATTTTTCATAGTTTTGCTGTTTATTGTTTTAAGAAATACTTATTCATTTAATCTCTTATTGTCATACATCTTTTTGGATTCTAGAACTACAGATGTTTTTAAACAGCACACAAAAATAATAGCCCCATAGATCTCACACACTAGTCGAAAAATAAAAACAAATTAATAAATTATAGATCTAGTGCTAAGCACAACAGAGATAAAGCATAGAAGGGAGGTAAAAAAGTATGTGTGTGTCAGATGTGTTGTTTTAATAAGATGGTTCTAGGCTTGGCTGAAAAGAAAACATCTGGGTAAAGACCTGAAGGAAAAAGGGAGTGAACTCTCAGATAGCTGGAGTAAAGACAATCTAGGCAAGCAGAATGTCAAGTGCAAAGCCCTAGGCTAAGAACATACCTGGACTCTGCGGGGTTGAGGAACAGCATGGAGGCCACTGTGGTTGAAACAGAGTGAGCAAGGGGGAGAGTAATAGATGATGAAGTCAGAGGCGAAATGATGGCCAGTATGTGCAGGGCATTTAAAGCCTCGGGTTCTACTCCAGAGGACTTGGAGAGGCATTTGAGGATTTTTAAGAAAAGACCAATGACATCTATCTTTCACTGAAAAATATCACTCTGGTTGCGTCCCTGAGATTTGATTCAAGGATAGAAAAGGCAAGACAGAGGCATGAGGACCTGAGGACCATTACAAAGGTTATAAACTAGGCCAGAAAAGAGGATCGTGGCTTCAATCAGGAAAATAGCAGTGGAGGAGGTGAAAATGGCCAAATTCTGGATGTAGTTTGAAGACAAAACTGACAAACTGAATTTGAGGTGTGAAAGTGAAAGAGGAGTCAAGGACAAATCTAGACATAAGTACCTGATAACTGGACTTGCTGTCCAGTTACTGGTGGACTGCAGTCCACTAACTGAAACATGAAGAGAGAGTTGGGGAGAAAATATAAGGATCTTGGATTTGGACATACTGGTTTTAAGATGCCACACCAACTCTGAAAAAAAAAGACGAGTAGATGAAAAGGAACGAGCTTAGAAGACTGAGACAGAGTTGGTGAACTAAGGGAAAGTTAAGCAAAGAAAGCATTTCAACAAGGAATGACTGATAATACACGACTAATGTTCCAGATGGATATATCATAGCTAATTTCTCTGATAGGTACTGCTTATATATATTAAGATAAAAGTCATCACTTGTATAGGATTTAGGACACCAATGTCCTCAAGGGAGAGACAGATTTCAGTAAGAGCAAGATGGTGAAAGGAATGCTCTGAGAAAGTATTGAGACACAGGCCATTTTGACAATCAACCATGTATTCTACAGAAAGAGCAAAAGACCCAGAAGACAGATAAGGTTAGGTGATGTATATGAGAATCAAGGGCTTCTTTGAATGAGCGACACAAGCAGGGATAAAAGGCATGCTGAAAGGAGACCCACCGTTTCCCCTTCACTCTTGCAAACACTGACGTGCAGGCTGGAGGTTGCGGGTGGGAGTCAAAAGCGTAGGGCTTGCTGATTTCCCCATCTCTCCTGTCTATGCTTGTGAACATTTTTCCTCTTATATGCCTCTTTGTAGCTGTCTCCACTGCATTTTTCAAATATCTTCCTTTTGTTCATCCTCCTAAACCCAGTTCAGTTGTCAATTCCTCTAGGAAAACTTCCCTCGACCAATCCAGACTTGCCCAATCTGGACTGTGTCATTTTTCTCTGTTTCTGTATCATAAATCATAGTAGCCATTTATTTCTCTGTCTTTCCCATTAGATTGCTATCTACTGAACACGCTTGAAAACTATGCTTTACCTCCACATCACCAATGCCAGGCACATAATAGGCCACTTTTGAATGGGAAAAAAAATCATTTTTAGTAATCTTAATTAAAAAGGACATACGTATTTGGATTTTTAAGGAAACTAGTGTAGCTGCACATGAATTCATCTCTTGAGGTAACTTGCAAATTAACCGGCATAAATATTGGAAAAGCAAGGCTATCTAAAAAAGAGTCACAGCCTATAGACATAGTGGAAGAAAATTTAAATTTCATAATGAAATGAGGTGTGCACAAGATATCAAGTCACAAATGGGCTCTAGGCTCCTTTTCAACCAGGAAGTAGGACAAATAATAGCCAATCTTAAAGCTTAATGCAAAGTTAACAGGAAAATCTCTTCCTATGTGTCTTTTGTCTTTAACAATAGAGAGAGAGAGAGAGAGAGAGAGAGAGAGAGAGAGAGAGAGAGAAAGGGTAGGAGGGAGGGCGAGAGAATCACCTTTTTTTTTTTTTGCTTTATTGTGATTACATTGGTTTATAACACTGTATAAATTTCAGGTGTACATCATTATACTTCTATTTCTGCATTGGATTACATCATGTTCTCATGTTCACTACCCAAATACTAATTACAATCCATCACCACACACATGTGCCTAATTATCCCTTTCACCATCTATCCTCCCTCCACCCTTCCACTCTGGTAACCACCAATCCAATCTGTCTCTATGTGTTTGTTTGTTGTTATTATCTACCGCTTAATGAGTGAGATCATACGGTATTTGAACTTCTCCTTCTAACTTATTTCACTTTGCATAATACCCTCAATGTCCACCCACGTGGTCACAAATGGCTGGATTTCATCATTTCTTATGGCTGAGTAGTATTCCATTGTGTATATATACCATATCTTCTTTATCCATTCTTCCCTTGATGGGCACTTATGTTGCTTGCATATCTTGGCTATTGTGAGTAACGCTGCAATGAACAGAGGGGAGTGTGTATCTTTATGCATTGATGTTTTCAGTTTCTTTGGATAAATACCCAGCAGTGGACTACCTGGATCATATGGTAGTTCTATCCTTGATTTTTTGAGGAATCACCATACTGTTTTCCTTAGTGGCTGCACCAGCTTGCCCTCCCACCAGCAGTGTATGAGAGTTCCCTTCTCTCCACATCCTCTCCAACACTTATTGTTTCCTGTCTTGTTAATTATAGCCATTCTGACGGGCAAGAGGTGATATCTCATTGTAGTTTTGATTTGCATTTCCCTGATACTTAATGATGCTAAACATATTTTCATGTGCCTGTTGGCCATCTGTATATCTTCTTTGGAGAAATGTCTGTTCAGGTCTTTTGCCCATTTTTTAATTGAGTTGTTAGTTTTTTTCTTGTTGAGATGCATGAGTTCTTTATATATTTTGGAGATTAACCCCTTATCTGATGTATGATTTGCAAATATCTTCTCCCAATTTTGTTTCGTTTTGTCTTTTCGTTTTGTTGATGGTTTCCTTTGCTGTGCAGAAGCTTTTCAGTACGATGTAGTCCCATTTGTTTATTTTTTCTATTGTTTCTCTTGCCCGGTCAGACATGGTGCTTGAAAATATGTTGCTAAGACCGATGTTGAAGAGCGTACTGCCTATGTTTTCTTCTAGAAGTTTCATGGTTTCAGGTCTTACATTCAAGTCTTTAATCCATTTTGAGTTACTTTTTGTGTATGGTGTAAGTAATGATCTATTTTCATTTTTTTGCATGTGGCTGTCCAGTTTTCCCAACACCATTTGTTGAAGAGACTTTCCTTTCTCCTTTGTATGTTCTTGGCTCCTTTGTCAAAGATTAGCTGTCCATAGATGTGTGGGTTTATTTCTGGGCTTTCGATTCTATTCCATTGATCTGTGTGTCTGTTTTTGTGCTGGTACCATGCTGTTTTGGTTACCATAGCTTTGTAGTATATTTTGAAGTCAGGGAGTGTGAGACCTCCAGCTTTGTTCTTTTTTCTCAGGATTCCTTTAGCTATTCTGGGTCTTTTGTTGTTCCATATGAATTTTAGGATTCTTTGTTCTATTTCTGTGAAAAATGTTGTTGGAACTCTGATAGGATTGTATTGAATCTACAGATTGCTTTAGGAAGTATGGACATCTTAATTATGTTAATTCTTCCAATCCAAGAGCATGGAATATCTTTCCATTTCTTTGTGTCTTCTTCAATTACTTTCAGCAAGGTTTTATGCAGATCTTTCACCTCTTTGGTTAAGTTTATCCCTAGGTATTTTATTCTTTGTGTCACAATTATAAATGGGATTGTATTCTTATTTTCTCTTTCTGCTACTCTGTTGTTAGTGTATAGAAATGCAACTGATTTTTCTATGTTGATTTTGTATCCTGCAACTTGACCATGTTTGTTTATTAATTCTAAAAGTTTTTTGGTGGATTCTTTAGGGTTTTCTATATATAAAATCATTTCATCTGCAAATAGTGACAATTTCACTTCTTGTTTTCGAATTTGGATCCCTTTTATGTCTTTTTCTTGCCTGATTGCTCTGGCTAGGACTTCCAATACTAAGTGAAATAGGAGTGGTGAGAGTGGGCATCCTTGTCTGGTTCCTGTTCTTAGAGGGATAGGTTTCAGTTTTTCACCATTGAGGATGACATTAGCTGTGGGTTTGTCAAATATGGCCTTTATTATGTTGAGGTACTTTCCTTCTATGCCCATTTTATTCAGAGTTTTTATCATAAATGGATGCTATATTTTGTCAAATGCTTTCTCTGCATCTATTAAGATGCTTATGTGATTTTTATTCTTCATTTTATTAATGTGGTGTATCACGTTGATTGATTTGCGAATGTTGAACCATCCCTGCATCCCTGGAATAAATCCCACCTGATCATGGTGTATAATCTTTTTAATATATTGTTGCATGCGATTCGCTAGTATTTTGTTGAGGATTTTCGCATCGATGTTCATCAGTGATATTGGCCTGTAATTTTCTTTTTTTGTGTTGTCCTCGTCTGGTTTTGGTATCAGGGTAATGGTAGCTTCGTAGAATGAGTTAGGGAGCTTCCCCCCACTCCTCAATTTTTTGGAAGAGTTTGAGAAGGATAGGTATTAAGTCTTCTTTGAATGTTTGGTAGAATTCACCAGGAAAGCCGTCTGGTCCTGGACTTTTATTTTTGGGGAGATTTTTGATTACTGTTTCGATCTCCTTACTGGTGATTGGTCTATTCAAATTCTCTGCTTCTTCTTGATCCAGTTTTGGAAGGTTGTATGATTCTAAGAGTTTATCCATTTCTCCCAGATTGTCGAATTGGTTGGCATATAGCTTTTCATAGTATTCTCGTATAATCTTTTGTATTTCTGAGGTGTCCATGGTAATTTCTCCTCTTTCATTTCTGATTTTACTTATTTGAGCCTTCTCTCTTTTTTTTCTTGGTGAGTGTAGCTAAAGGTTTGTCAATTTTGTTGATCTTCTCAAAGAACCAGCTCTTGGTTTTATTAATTTTTTCTATTGTTTTTTTAGTCTCTATTTCATTTATTTCTGCTCTGATTTTTATCATTTCCCTTCTTCTACTGATTTTGGGCTTTGTTTGTTCTTCTTTTTCCAGTGATTTTAGGTGCATTGTTAGATTGTTTATTCGAGATTTTTCTTGTTTGTTGAGATAGGCCTGTATTGCTATAAACTTCCCTCTTAGAATCGCTTTTGCTGTATCCCAGAAATTCTGGCATGTCATATTTTCATTTTCATTTGTCTCCAGGTATTTTTTGATTTCTCCTTTGATTTCTTCATTGACCCAATCGTTGCTCAGTAGCATTTTATTTAATCTCCACATATTTGAGGCTTTTCTGATTTTCTTCCTATTGTTGATTTCTAGTTTCATACCGTTGTGGTCAGAAAAGATGCTTGGCATTATTTCAATCTTCTTAAATTTATGGAGACTTGTTTTGTGGCCTAATATGTGATCAGTCCTGGAGAATGTTCCATGTGCATTTGAAAAGAATGTGTATTCTTCAGTTTTTGGATGAAATGTTCTGTATATATCTACTAGGTCCATCTCTTCTGGTGTGTCATTTAAAGCCAATGTTTCCTTATTGATCTTCTGTTTTGAGGCTCTATCCATTGGTGTAAGTGGAGTGTTAAAGTCCCCTACTATTATTGTGTTACTGTACATTTCTCTTTTTATGTCTGTTAATAATTGCTTTATATATTTAGGAGTTCCTATGTTGGGTGCATAGATATTTACAAGTGTTATATCCTCTTGTTGGATTGTTCCCTTGATCATTATGTAGTGCCCTTCTTTGTCTCCTGTTACAGTTTTTGTTTTAGTCTATTTGTCTGATATGAGTATTGCTACCCCAGCTTTCTTTTCATTGCCATTAGCATGCAGTATCTTTTTCCATCCCTTTACTTTCAGTTTTTGAGTGTCTGTAGGTCTGAAGTGTGTCTTTTGTATGCAGCATATATATGGGTCTTGTTTTTTTATCCAGTCAGCCACCCTATGCCTTTTAATTGGAGCATTTAGTCCATTGACGTTTAAAGTAGCTATTGATAAGTATGTACTTACTGCCATTTTTTAACTGTTTTCTTCATGTTTTAGTAGTTCTTCTCTGTTCCTTTCTCCTTCTCTTGTTCTCTTCCCTTGTGGTTTGATGGCTTTCTTTAGTATTATGTTTGGGTTCCTTTCTCTTAGTTTTTTGTCTATTTATTATAGATTTCTGGTTTGTGATCACCATGGGGTTCATATATAGTAACCTACATATATAGCAGTCTATATTAAGTTGATAGCCTCTTTAATTTGACCTCTGTCTGAAAGCTCTACTCTTTAACTCCCTCCCCCCACATTTTATGTTTTTGATATCATATCTAACCTCTTTTTTTGTGCATTTGTATCCATTACCCTCTTATCATGGAAATAGATAATTTTTCCTATTTGTAGTCTTCTCTTTTCCCCTTAAATAAGTCCCCTTAGCATTTCTTGTAGTACTGTTTTCTTGGCGGCAAACTCCTTTAATTTTTGCTTGCCTGGGAAACTTTTTATCTCTCCTTCCATTTTGAATGATAACCTTGCTGGGTAGAGTATTCTTGGCTGTAGGTTTTTTCGTTTTAGCACTTTAAATATATCGTGCCACTCTCTTCTACCTGTAAAGTTTCTGCTGAGGAGTCAGCTGATAGCCTTATGGGGTTTCCTTTGTATGTAACTTGTCTTTCTCTTGCGGCTTTTAGGATTCTCTCTTTATCCTTAATTCTGGACATTTTAATTATGATGTGTCTTGGTGTGGGCCTCTTTGGGTTTATCTTGTTTGGGGCTCTCTGTGCTTCCTGTACCTGGATGTCTGTTTCCTTCCTTAGGTTAGGGCAGTTTTCAGCTATTATTTCTTAAAATAGATTCTCTGCCCCTTTGCCTTTCTCTTCTCCTTCTGGGACCCCTATAACACGGATGTTAGTTTGCTTAATGTTGTCCCAGAGGTCCCTTAGACTGTCTTGACTCTTTTTAATTATTTTTTCTTTTATCTGTTCAGTTTGGGTGATTTCTTCTAGTCTTTTGTCCAGTTTGCAGATCCGTTCTTCTGTATCCCCTACTCTTTTTGAGTCCCTCTAGTGAATTTTTTCATTTCCAGTATTGTATTCTTCATTTCTGATTGGTTCTTTTTTATATCTTCCATTTCTTTGTTGACATTCTCACTGAGTTCATCCATTCTTCTCCCAAGATCAGTGAGCATCCTTAACACTCTTTGTTTGAACTGTCGGGTAGGTTGCTCATTTCTGTTTCACTTAGTTCCTTTTCTGGGGTTTTGTCCTATTCCCTTACTTGGAACATATTCCTTTGCCTCCTCATTTTGCCTCTTTCCCTGCACTTGTGTATACATATTAGGTAGGTCGGCTATGTCTCCTGCTCTCGGAGAGGTGACCTTATATAAGTGATGCCTTAGGAGGTCTTGCAGTGTGCTTCCCTCTCCTTTCCAGTTACAAATGTTCCAGGAGTGACCCCTGTGTGGGCTACGTGTGTCCTTCTGTTGTGGTGGGGTTGTTCTTCCCATAGATGCCCAGGGAGGCTGAGCTATGCCTCTGGCAAGCTGTTGTAATGCTCAGCTGCTTGCAGTTGTTGTGGACCCTTCAGTTTCTTTATTGGGTGTGGGATGTCCCAGCACAGTTGGCTGCAAGGTCTAATAGCACATTCCTATTGCCGTATTTCTATTAAGTGAGTAGGCCCCCAGCGTGGCAGGTTGTTAGGCTCAGGGGTTTACAATTGCTATAAGCCTCTAGCCTTTAGGTCCCTTGTAAACTCTTTGAGGATTGCAGCTGAGTGTGGCTGGCCTCAGGCACAGGAGCACCCAATTGTTTCAGGCTTTGGAAGGTGGTGCCAACCCCCTATGTCGTTCTTTGAGGAGCAGAAGTTTTCTGCAGCTGACAAGCCCCATCGCCTACAGGTCCACACAGTCAACACAGTCCTGCCCCAGGCGCATGCCCCGACCTCCTGAAGGGGAGCCAGTCTCTCCAAGGCGGGAGCCCCACACACTCCACCACCACCCAACACTCTCCACCTGCTCCTTGCACACAGCCTGCCATACAGAGGCGGACCCAGTCACGAAGCTGTGGTGAATTCAGGCAGCTCTCTTAGCAGCCCCACAAGTTGCCCTAGGGCTTGTTGTTGGGTGGGGCCAGTCTCTAGGGTGGGCTGCTTGCCCTGGCTAAGGTGGATTAAATCGGTGCTCTAGCGAGTGGGACAGACCTGGGCTAGCGGGCCCCAGGGTGAACTCCAATGGCTTCTGCTAGTGTCTGTGTCAGCACGCCCACACCAGGCCACCACAATGGCTGCTGCCAATGTCCCAGTCCCTGGAGAGGTCTCACCTCTCACCAACATGCACTCAGAGCCTATCAGGTTCTCCCCCAAAGCACTGTGCACCTTTCTTTCTGGTGATTTTAGGTTGCTTTCTGAAAGGGGTGAGCTTGTGCATGGGCCCTATACGAGCCGGTTTTAATTTCTTTGTGAGCCAGCTTTTCTGGGGGTATTCCCCAATGTTTTAGTAGCAGGCAAAGTCAGATATTATGCCACTCGTCTCGATTGTGCTGGGTCTGCAAAATGCCCACAGCTGGGGCGCTCCCCGGCTCAGGGCCCCGCTCCTCCAGGGAGGGCTGCATACCTGTGGGCTGCTCCCGGGCGGCCGTGAGGTGCTGCAGCTCATGAAGGTGGTGTTTTTCCTCTCCAGAAGGGAGTTTCTGCCTCTTCCACCTCTATTAGGATTGTCGTTTGTTGCAGGACATCCTCATATCCAGTTTTCAGTTCTCTCTCAGGGGTAATTTTTCCAAGAGCAATTGTAAATTGTCTGTGTCCATGGGAGGAGGAGAGTTCAGAGTTTGCCTACGCTGCCATCTTGACTTCTCCTCCAAGAATCACCTTTAAGGTGAATAATTAAATCAAGAATCAACTAAAGGCAAATTGAGCTCAAGATAAATGGAGACACAATACAAAGGCACTGACTAATAAAATAAGCCAACACACTTTGTCTAGACATTTGATGTTTAAGGATACTAACAGATCTTATTAACAAATCATTTATATGTAAATTGTGATTTAATATTATCCATATGATGTACTCTATTCTTCAAAATACTATGCCATTACCTGGACCCTATTCCACCTAATTGTTAAAATAATTGTCTGAGGAATGTATTGTTATTTTCATTCTACAGGTAAGAGCAGCAGCCATACTTGACTTGCCTTAAGACCCACATGAGCTAAGGAGCGGATCTAAGACTTAAAGCTAGGTCTTCTGAATCCAAATTCAGAACCCTTTCTATGGACAGGAGAACCTGCAAATATATGCTCAGAAACACCTTTAAGAATGACTCTTTGAGAAATCATGAAAAATGGGAGAGACACAAATATATTGAGTCAATCTGTGTACTAATGTTCAAAAAAGGGGAAAGAGATAGACAATGAAAACTAAAGAATTAAAGCTAGTAAATTTGATGCCAAAGCCTAGTTGGATTCAAAAAGCATTGGTAAACAGTTGTTTTGAGGGCATTGGAATACAATGTTAGAGCAAAATTACGTAATGCTGGTTTATTGAAAATATAATGCAAACATTCTTAATATTATTATTCTCTATTATTATATTTTCATATACATATATTTTTTTTCTGCTTGCAGTAGGCAAATGTCATAGATAAAATGAATGTGAAAAAGGCATTTAATCATTTCTCTCAACATACCTTTGTGGATAAATGAAGCCAGTTAAACAATCATTCCTAGGGAGTCCTAAGTTATGGAGCAAGGACGATCTGCAGGAAGCAATCCTAGAACACGCCCCAAGGATCCATCCTTGTATGTACTTACCCTGTAACTCTGAAATTACATCAAAGGAAGAACGCATCTCAATTTCAGCTAAGTGATTTGGATAACCCGCCTGCCTAGTAAAATCCTGACTCACTTCCTTCTGGAAGAGCCAAAACCAATTTTCATGTAATTTTGATAATTAGGATTGATTGATCTTTTGCAATTAACAGTATTTGAGCAAACTCAACTGACTGGGATAGTCACCTAAATGGTATTAAGAGTGAGTTGGGCATAGTTGCATTTCCAAGCACACTATTATTCTTCCTCTTGTAGTATAATAAAATAATTAGAAATAATTCTCATTGCTTTCAAAATGATAAACAAATGTATAGGGAAAGAAAGGAAAAACAACAGAAATAACTTTTCATTTTTCAGCATGGCATATTCTTGATATAAGCACAGCTGCAGCTGCAGGCAAAGCCTATTAAAAACGCATGTAAACTCATTTTTCCCCACAAATAATATTTTCATTAATTTCACAGTGTTTCAAGAATAAATCACACTGTACTAGATCCTTTGGAGCTTCAAAGAAACAAAATTGGCCTTCTTAAATAGATTACTGACCACAGCAAAGGTATGTTGATTATTAGTCTCTATGTAATTGTGAATTATGGGTTTCCCTTATTCCTTTATAAAAATGATATTATTAGATTTGTCTTAATCACTATAACTCAAATAAAATTACAGCATAGTTTTTATCAGAGCAAGAAAATGGGGATGCAGCAAAATTGACCATGTTAACTTCAATAAAAGACACTATATCTACCCACATAATATCTCTCTACAGAATTTAGAATATTTTGGTGGTAAGGAAATGGGCTTTGAAGGCAGGAAGATCAAGTTTAAATTCTTGTTCACTCACAACTGTGTGACTTTTGACAAGTTACATAATCTCTTTTAATCCTCCTACATTATAACAGGAAGAAAAGAGAAGGAAAGAAAAGAATAGTTAGAAATATTGACAGATTTGTGGTATGGTTCTTGAACATTGAAGTGGTTCCCATCTATTTGCTCAGGTTATTTTTTTTTTTTTTTCTGTGAAGTGCTGTATGAAATCATTTGTGGAAAATGAAATGGTAAGAAGATGACTTATTGGAGGTTTGATGACAGTTGAAGGAGATTGAAATACTAGTAGAGAGTGAAAAATGAAATGTCTAGAAAAATAAAATTGCTTAGTGGGACTGAAGACCTAGTTGAGACTGTTGATAATTTATAGTTGTAAATATGCTTGTTTGATTTTTTTCCTTCAGAAATACTCTGCAGCCCAGCTGTGGGCAAGACAACGTCGATAGTTAAATTGTCCAGGAGTAGGATTTGTTATGTGATGTAGTGAAAGGACAAAAAGGCTAGTGGGTTTAGAATTTTGACAAGAGAGTGAGTGACATGACAGCGTATCAGAACTGTGAACACAATAAAAGAAGTTGATGTCATCATCGATTGTCTGGCCAAAGTGTAGAGACAAGAAGAGTCATGGTATTTCAGATGTTCAGAAAACTGAGAGGCCAGGTTTTTCACGAGACCTCGATATAGATTTTGAAATCACTCATGATGGTTGGAGTTTCCACAGAAAGAAAGATTATGAACTATATTCCAAATTTGCTGAAGAACAAAGAATATATAAAGAAGTTCTACGGATGAGGTGAAAGTGAAGGTGATATAGGCAAGTGGCACGACTCACAAAGAAGTGAGAGATTTACAAGAGTGTAGAATTACAATGTTCTCAATTTGGTGTAGGTCAGTAGGAGGATTTCAAACACACAAAAATATCATAAGATCCATGTAGCGTGGGAGAATTTACATTTTCAACTGGAGGGAAAGGCAATAGAAGTAGGATCTTCAGTTGAGGATCAGGTTTCAGATAAGCCAAGAAGACAAAGGGAATATTTAGTCAAAAAGTTCAAACAAAAGACATTTTATTAATTATGGATCAGGACTGAGTTTTGCAAGAAGTAAAGAAGAACGATTGGCTAAGAGGAGAAAAATAAAAAGAGGATTATTGTATGAAAATATGTGAGAAGAGAAAACATTCTGTTTTGACTCAAGAAAAATGATCCTTATGGATCATTAAATATGCTTAGAAAGGGAAAGAATATTCAAGACCCAAAGAATTCAACTACAACCTAAAGACAAACTGGGTCATAAGTAGTAGGGAGTGATTGCTCACAAGCCATGTAAGTTTTCAAATATAGATGAGGTCTAGCAGTAAGCATCATTTAAAAAATACATTATTATTAAAAATCAAGCAAACAAACTTAGGTGCTCTGTGTGGTTACTGAGTATAGGTTTTGAGGTCAGAAAGAACTAATTTAATATCTATCTCTGACACTTTCCAGCTTTGAAAACTTTAGGAAATTGCATATTCTCTCTCAGCCTCAGTTTCCTCATCTCCAAAACTGGAAGGGAGGGTATAGACAGAGGTTATTTCCCCAAGGTCAAATAACCAGTAAGTGAATAAGACTCTGAACCTAGATTTTCTAAATGCAAATTCATTGTTCTTTCTGTTCTGCTATAGCACCATCATCTATGGTTAAACATCCAGAATAAGTGATGAAAGAATTCACGATTCATACGCTGAGTTTGGGAAATTCAGACAAGATTTATGTTACTGCTTATTTCTACCAGCTGTCTTTAAATCACAAGGCTAAACACAGGCAACAGTTTCCTTGGATTTTCCATTTTTGTTATTAAAACATATTGCAAGACGTTTTTGCACTTTGGTTTAAAGCAGTTTAGTCAGTGACAAGGACTAACTGTTCTCTGCAAAGAATCTAAACAAGTACTAGGCATTTCTTCAGTTTTCAATCAACTGTACTGCATGTTTAAAATATAGTTAAAGCAACAGCAAAACTAGAATGATGGCAGAATGCAAAGTAAGATAGGCAGGGACACTTTGCCACCACAAAAGGAAGCAGATGAAGGATCATATAACTAAAATCAGAGCCAGCCAGGGAGGATAGCAGAGCCAGCCTGATGAGAGCAGTGTCAGTGAAGAACACAGGCAGACTGCTAAGCTCTACTGGTGCAGCAGAAAGACATTAGGCCATGGGCGAAGAATTACTGTCTGGGATTTTTAGACCACACTGGCAGAGAAAGACTGATAATATACGAGTGGAAGAGTTAGTGCACAAAATCTTGGTTACATCTCCTGAACTGAAGTTCTTCTTTCCCTGGTACCCAGTGAATGATGCCTCAAACGTCCCACTCTTGCTCCTTATTAAATATCTACAATAAATCTAGATGTCAGTAAATCTACATCACCTTCATGATCGGGACCCTATTTCCCAATAAACGACTCTCAAATAGCTACAGTAATTTTTCCTCTATACTTTGGGCATAACACACATGTCTGCCATTTTAACTGCTTAAGGGTACTGCAAGGACACAGAAGATTAACAAATCTTTGTGGGTGGACTAATTGAATTATCATATATTAAATATAGCCTTCTAATCCTTAGTTTTGCCAACTGGCAAAGTATCCAACAAACCTAAAATAAACAAAATCACATTGATATGAAGGACTAAAGACTTTGCCTTCTCCTCCTTCTCCTTCTCATTCTTCCTCTTCTTCCTCTTCTTCAGTATCACCACCATCACCATGTAAAGTAACTCCCAATGACAAATACAGATTCTGTCTCTACCTCACACAGTGTAGAGCCCATTTCTTAATCTGTAATTTCCTTCTCAAAAAAATGAGGATAACAATTGATTCTTTCTTCAGCACAGAATAGGACACAAATAGCCTTCTACGCTTTTCCAACTAAGTTGGGTAATGTTTGGGATAATTTCTTCTCTGATTCCACTGATTATAGAACTAAAGGTCCCACAATGGAGGACCTAAAGGTCCCACAATGGAAGACCTAAAGGTCCCACAATGGAGGACCTAAAGGTCCCACAATGGAGGACCTTTAGTTCTATAATCAGTGGAATCAGAGAAGAAATTATCCCAAACATTACCCAACTTAGTTGGAAAAGCGTAGAAGGCTATTTGTGTCCTATTCTGTGCTGAAGAAAGAATCAATTGTTATCCTCATTTTTTTGAGAAGGAAATTACAGATTAAGAAATGGGCTCTACACTGTGTGAGGTAGAGACAGAATCTGTATTTGTCATTGGGAGTTACTTTACATGGTGATGGTGGTGATAATGAAGAAGAGGAAGAAGAGGAAGAATGAGAAGGAGAAGGAGGAGAAGGCGAAGTCTTTAGTCCTTCATATCAATGTGATTTTGTTTATTTTGGGTTTGTTGGATACTTTGCCAGTTGGCAAAACTAAGGATTAGAATACTACTCAGCCATAAGAAACGATGAAATCCAGCCATTTGTGACAACGTGGATGGACATTGAGGGTATAATGCAAAGTGAAATAAGTCAGAGGGAGAAGGTCAAATACCGTATGATTTCCTTCATTAAGTAGTAGATAATAACAACAATAAACAAGCACATAGGGACAGAGATTGGATTGGTGGTTACCAGAGGGGAAGGGGGGAGGGAGGAGGGTGAAAGGGATAATTCGGTACATATGTGTGGTGATGGGTTGTAATTAGTATTTTGGTGGTGAACATGATGTAATCTATGCAGAAATAGAAGTACAATGATGTACACCTGAAATTTTTACAATGTTATAAACCAATGTTACTGCAATAAACAAAAAATTAAAAAAAAAAAAAAAGAACTAAAGGTCCTACTTATTTAGTGAACACAAAGAACCAGAGCAAAGTATTCCCTGATGGCTTAATATACAGTACTATAGAGTCTATTCCTCTATTGTGACGTAAGAGTTAGTTTCAAGTAATACTGATTTTTGAATCTTTTTGCTAATTACAGAGAGAGTTAACTACCACATAGCACAATTTTGTATTTGCCAACTGATATGTCATCAAATTTCAACTTTGTTCAGAGGAAGAGAGGAGAAGGAGAATTGATACCTTGGATAGATTTTGTTTTCCTCTCAACACTTAACACTTTCTTTTCTAAAACTTATATCACTTTAGAACAGCAATTTAATACTTCTTTAAATCTTTTCTTTTCTATTGTTTACAACTAACAGACAATCTTTCCTCCTACTTTACAGAGAAAGTGAGATCATTAAATTTGAAGTCCAATTTTTTGTTTCCATATATATATATACATAAACCTATTGTACTCAAAATCATCTCTATCTCCTTACATCTTCTCTCAGATGGAGGAGTCAAAACTTTTTCTTTTCTAGCATAACTTTTTTACACTTTGTTTGAGACTTTTCCCTATAATTTATCCTCTCTCTTATGTTTCTTAAAGTTTCTCTTGTCCTCTTACATATTTTTTTCAGTTTATAAACATGACAAAAGCATCTTTATCTCAAATGTCTCTTCAACTTCAGAACCCATCTTGACTTATATTAAAATAAATAATAACCTATAGTTATGAAAATAGTATGTTACTAGAATAGTAATTGATTGCCAAGTAATAATCCCTAATAGAATGTATGTACTTAATCCAAAACACAAAGGACCTTGAAAAATCATTGAAACCAAAGGGCAAGCAAGATTACTATTTGGAAAAACATATCGTTTAACTTATCACCGTTCAAAAAAATAAATATTAAGTGGATAAAGAGTTAGATAGAGGAAAATACATATGTCAATACCTACATATAATCTTAGTTTGGAGAAAAACTAAAAACAAAAAACCTCAAAGACAAATTCCATGAAAAAATAACATATATTTTACAACACAAATTTTCCTGAAGAAAAAGACACTATACTGAGAGTTAAAACTGGCAGAGTGTGTGTGTGTGTGTGTTTACAAAATTGTGACAATATTTTCTGTTTAATTAATGCTGAGCATTTAAAAGACCAATCTTAAAATGAATAGAGCTTCATCATTGAAGGAATCTGCCTAACATATTATATAGGTGATTTGACCTTGAATACTACATTTCATTGATATTTAATAAAAGGATTTATTCAAGACAAAAAATACTTTGAAAATCTCTATACCCAAACTAGTTGATTTTTCCATACATATCTTATAATATTATGATGTAAAACTGTATTTTTTAACAACTCTTGGGCATACGCAGTGAGGCTAATGAGAAAACTGTTATGTAATCTTTGTGAATGGAACTATACACCATTATCAGACATATACAATATTTGATATGCACGTGGTTTTCAACAATTTGGAATGATTATGTAATTCAATTTCTTGCTTTTATGTCAACTTCTTCTAAAATTTAGTAGGAAACTGATAGAATGCCATATATTATTTTTGTTCAGGGTGTTTACTGAATGAAATGTCTGAATTTTTCTGAATCCTGTACAAAGATCTATGCTTAATTATTCAATAAATAATGTGAACTTTAATATTATCTGCTAAAAAGAAATGGGCACTTAGTTCTTTATCCAGATCAAAATTGTGCATAAAATAGAGGCAATTTTTTCTAGAGATGGTATCTCTCCTGGTAATTTTCTCTTTTACACATGATAGTAACAGCAAGAATAGACTCACTACTATATGCCTTCTCTTGAGATGCTTTTTCTATGAGAAAACATCAGCCATAAGAATTGTCCAATTTTCTGGAAGAAAACACAAGCCATAAAACATGCTATTTCATTTATAATAACTCATCAATTCATGAGTTTAAGATTATAAGTCAAGCACTGTTCCAAGATACTGGAAATAGAGCACTCAAGAAAACTGACAAAAATCCATAACTTTGTGATGTTTAAATTCTAATGGAGTAGGCACAGATATTAAACAAATCAGTAAAATATACAATATATTAGGTCATAAAATGAAAGCTATAAGAAAGGAAAGCTGATAAAGGAATAGGAAAAGGGAAATAATTTTAACTAGGATAGTCAAGGAAGGCTTCACTCAAAATGGAACATTTGAGCAAATACTTGAAGGGAGTGATGCAGGCCGTGAAGACAAGTATTTCAATAGAGTGAGAACAACTGCAAAGACTCTTAGGCAAAGAGAAAAAAAAAGTATGCCTGATGTGTTCACAAAACAAAAAGAAAGTCTTTGGGCAGGAGTGGAGTAAAGGAGGGTGAGCATGATAGATAAGGTCAGAGAGGTCATCAGGCTTGCAGGTGAGAGAGGTGGCTGGACTTTGAAGAACATTCTGAGTGAGACGTAAAAGGACTGAAGAGTTTGAGCAGAGGAGTTACACAACGGGAAGTGTTTAATGGCATCACTTTGGCTACTCTGTTGAGAGAATGAAGTGTAAGGAAGAGGGACAAGTATGGAGATTATTACAATAATCCCCATGAGAGATGATGGTGACTTGGACCAAGGTGGACCATAGAAGGTGGTGAGAAACAGTCACCCTCTGGATATTTTTGAAAGTATGCTGATTGATCACATATGGTTTAAAAATTGTGGGATCAAGGGTAACTAGAAACATTTTGACATGAGCAATTGGGAGGCTGGATTTGCAACTCATCAAGATGTCCAGAATTTCATTTGGATCTTTAAAATGGAAATGCTAGTATGGTCTTATAGTCTAAATTACATGCAAATATATGCAAATAGGGAAACAGTTTATGGAATTATTGATTTATTTTTCTATGAATATTATATAACAATACAACCTGGCTATTGAATATAAACTGAGAATTTATAGACATAGCTTAATGGTTTCTCTGAGTTTCTCTAGAAATTATTAGATTGTGACAACACAAATTATCTCTGTGGTGATGTAAGCACAAAGATGTTTCCTGAAATTTCACAAGGAAAATTTATTTTTTAAAAAATGAGAATAGTTTTTTAAATTTGTACCTCAGTTAAGCAAAATTTGGGACTTTTCTAAGCATACAAATGAATTGTGAGGAGGACTGAAACATGTAGGTGGACAGATGTGTATACATACAATTATTTTAGCCTTTGGAAAATATTTTGTTTTTGTAGAAGAAATTATATAGGACAGTGAGGACAAGATGGAAGGAAAGTTTACTAGATTTTAAAGTGTTCATGAATAAATTAAGGTAGTACTATATTTCCCCACAACTCCTCACTTCCTGTTTCCATTAAGGGTGTTGCTTAGGTTCCTTTCAAACATCATTAATTTGAAAGAAAAAATTTCAGATGCTAAATGTTGAATGAATAACCCAACTCTGTTGACGCTTTCTAACTGTACTGTTATTCATCAGCCAAAATCAACTCAAGTCAGTAGAAAAACAGTAATACTTTGTCATACCAATAATATTTTGGAAGAAAAATTGGAAAATGTTACTTAGAAATATTATCTGAACTCACAAATTATGACCTGGACTCATACATGAATGAGTCTTGCACATTGAATAAAATTCTTACATGTATTATAATTCATTGTCAACTAAGTCGTCCAATAATCATACACATATTATCTGAGAGACTCCAAACTTTAATCTTTAAGAAGAATATATTAGCATTTCTTTTACAAAGTGGGCTTGCAATGATGTTTCATCCATAATTTATGATAGTCACTTTAATTTTCCAGAAATTTATGCTATTACATTACTGTAACACATTTTTTTCCAGATGAGAATAATAACAATTCACAGTCCTGGGAGAGATATTTTTATCATCTTTAGATTAGAACAGTTGGGTCCCTTCTATTTCAAATGATTTTTAAACCTTCTGATAATGAAAGTTAGTATATGAATTCAAAGTGTCTTTAATAACTCTCCCACAGGAGATAGGAATCTTTTTAATGATACCATTCTTCTTTCTAATCAGTATTTTTACATTATCATTATGTAGAGTTCTTTCATTCTTCTAAATTACTAACATCTTTACACCTCTTCTATTTAAAATAATGATACATGGAATTTCTACCTTTCGTGTCATTAATATTGTTGCCTAAATCATAACTATCAAATACTAAAATTTTAAGTCACTGGTTGCCACAATTGGCTTTACCAGTTATGAGACAAGGCTCAGGAATGAGTACTTTGGAAAGGTTTCCTAGATACTTTGGATACATAAATATCCATGTTTGGAAACTATTATTTCGGAGGACAAATTTCATTTATTTAACTTGAAACTAAGAAGCGTATTTATGTTGATGTGACTAAATGTCAGCAAGGTATTTTGCCATATGTGTTGCCATATGTGTCAGATAGTAATCAGGGTTATGAAGTAGAGTTATCTTACAATAGCCCTTAGTAACTGATGGAAAATGCCAGCATTTAATGATCATAGAGTGGCTTTTCAGCTCTGAAAGGTACATGCATCAAAAGTTCTTCCTTCTCTTAGTATATTTTACTGTTTTAGCTGGAAATATTCACAAGATCTTAAGGATTATAATTTGAAAAGAAAAACAACGTGACTGTATTTCACAATTTATAAATAAAGTGTCTTACTTTTAAAAATGTAATATTAAACTGAATCTTGTTTTTTGACTACTTTACTTGTAATTAAAGTTGTTTCTTATTGCTCCAAGATTTTTTTTTCAAGTATCTACTGCATGTGCCTTGCACCATGCTAGGTCACTGCACTGTGCTCTGTGCTCGAGAGCATGATTAACAGCATAATCTATATAGTCAGGCGCCTGAGTATGCCTGACTAAGAATCCTGGCTCTGCAGTTTACCAATTGTGGAAACTTAGGCAAGTTGCTTAAGTTCTCTGTGGTTCATTTTTCCCATCGATAAAGTACAGATAAAACTAATAACAAAACAATGGATGTTTTGAAGGATTAAGCAACATAACACAGGTGATACAATTACAACTAGCTTGGTACATGGCAAGTCTTAAATAATTATTAGCTGTCCTTATTATTTCAGGATATAAAACAATAAAACTGCTTTTTTATAATCTAACTGAGAAATCAATACAAATACACTGAAGCAATCAACAAGTGATAAATAATTGCAAAATTAATTAGAAGAGAAAGACGATATGGTGAATATAGTCCTCGATTGACAGAACTGTGATAAATTCTGCACTTTTTAATGTATAGTTATTTTAAGTATGGTTTAAGCAAGTGTATTTGTTTGGTTGGGCTGCCATAACAAAGAACTACAGACTGGGTGGTTTGAAAAACAGAAACTTACTTTCTCAGGGTTCTGGAAGCTGTAAGTACAAGATCAGGGTGTTAGCAGGGTTGGTTTGTCCTCGGCCTGTGGTGGCCACCATGTTACTGTGTTCCTACATGGTCATCCCTTGGTCTGTCTCTCTGTGTCCTAATTGTCTCTTCTTATAAAGGTATTAGATAGAATTAGGGCCCGCTCTAATGGCCTCATTTTAGTTCAATCATTCTTTAACGGCCTTATGTCCAAATAAAGTCAGATTTTGAGGCACCGGGGGGTTAAAACTTCAACATATATATTTGGGGGGGGGACACAATTCAGCCTATAAGAGCCAGTTACTCAAACTCAGGAGTCTCAATTTTCTCATCTCTAAAATGCAGATAATATCATGCAAGCTGCAAGATACATTTGCAAGAATTTAAAAGGTTTGTGTAATGCTTTTAACAGAGTGACCATGACTTAGTGCTCAATGAGTATTAACACCTATATCAGTCAATATCACAAAAGAGAACAGAAGACACACTCATGATTAATTAAAGGAGGGGTTATTTACAAAGAGATAATGCAAAGATGTTAGTGAAGTATAATGGAAACCACAAGGGAAAATGGGTCTAGCCCAAAGCTGTTACCATCCCCTGCCATTAAGGCATGAAGAAGGCAAAGGTTACTAAAACCTGAAAGAAGTCAGTATCTTGAGCAGGGGAATAAATATCTTCACCTCAAGTTCTTTCTTCCTTCAGATTGCTTGCCAGGTTCCCCGTTGATGGAACCCAAATGGAATCCAGAGATTATGTGAACCCTGGTGATGTGGTCCATATGTGTCAGTCTCCTGGGGGTAGAGAGTAGAGTGAAGAAGGAAGATGAGTTTCTGGAGGAGCAATTGGAAAATAGGTAGCACAGAATATTTGACTACTAGAAGAGAGGTGGAGAGAAGGATATCCTTAGTATATTGTTGTAAGGAAAACAGAATTGTTAGAGGTACTAGGAAAGGATATTCTTAATAATAAAGAATAGGAAATTATCAGATACTGGGAAGGAAAGTAACCAGTCTTTTTTTAAGCCTGGGAAAAGGAGATACAAATAGTAAAAAAGAGGACACCAATGATAATTTTGTAAAGAATGGCCCCAAAGAGGTCAGTAAGTAATTTAAGGGCCTAAAATTTTTTTAAAAAGATTTTTTTTTAAAAGACGGTGGGAATTGTATTCCTTACAGATGGGAAGGCTAGGGAGATCTTTCAGCACAGTAAAAACATCTCAAGTGTAAAATTGCATGGTGTTAAAATGAATCAGTAAAACTTAGTAATGCAGATCAATTCCAATGACTAAAATGGCAAAGGCACATACATAGTCTTCAATGTTATTAACTATTTTGAATTTGTCCATTGTTGAAAGTGACGTATCAAAGTCCCCAATATCCCAAGAATAAATAAAAGAACTCCCATAGATTACTCTTCGCCCAGATTCGCCAATGGACCAATGATTAGAATTTTGCTTTACCATTTTCTCCCTTCCCCTCTTTCTCTCTCTCTCTCTCTGTCTCTCTCTCTCTCTCATATAGATATAGATATAGGTAAATATAGACATGAGTATAGGTACGGTATGCATATAGATGGATTTAGAGAAACACAGTGATATATATTTGTATATATAGACACACAATCCATATTAGTTTTTTCTGAACCATTTGAAAATATATTTTAGACATCATGCTTCTTTACCTTTAAATGTTACAATGTATAATTCTTAAGAACAAGGACATTATCTTACATAACCATAGTGCAATGATACAGTTCAGGCAATTTAAGATTGATATAATACTACTATCTAATACAGTCTATGTTTTTGTTTGTTTTTTTGCCAATTGCTTCAATAATGTCTTTCATAGCACTTTTTTTTTCCCCTCTGATCCAGGACCCAATCAGGATTGTGTGTTGAATTTAATTGCCCTGTTTTGTCTTTCTAAAATTTGGAACTGAGTAGTTGTCTTGATTTTAGTTTTGCAGATGCATTTATTTCTCAATACACTACTCTGCAACTTAACAATGAGCATTTTGTCTGAAGCAAAAATGTCTCCAGTTTTCACACATGTGAAAACCCTCTTAGATTTCCATTGTTGATGTACATATGTCTTTATATTATTTGTCTTTTCATTTAGAAATGAGAGATTGAGGAAGAGTTCTATGTCTGTATTTCAGAAATCATATTGCTTGAAAATGATCATCAATGATCTACAACAAAAATGGTAACTCAGAATTTTTATATAAATGCCAATTAATCATAATCAATCATGTATTTTGCCAAACCTGTTAACAGAAGAAATGCCAATGAGTTGCAATGAATATTTTTTGTACAAGTCAAGTCTCGGCAAATTTTTTCTAAATGTATATATTGTGTTAAAACTTCTTTAGGATATAATCTAGGATGTAGAGGAATATTTATTTAAGGTCTCATATTGCATAAGGATCGTGTTTCTCTCATAAAATATGAATGGTTGGTCTCGGTCCATGTTATTTTAAAACTAAATCCGTTTTTTTCAATAAGTATTGGTTTCATGCTTAACTGCAATCAAGCAAAATGCAATTTTAGTAGAATTTAGTCACATTTCAAAGCCCCAAAAAAGGCATCTCTTTAAAGTAGGAGTTTTCTTACACTACTAAGGTTAACTTTAGCAGAAAAGGAGTAAAAACAGCCTGAAGTCTCAAAATATTGCTTTACAGACTTACATTTCATGTTTTTCCCTTAAAAAATAGCTATCTTGTTGTCCACACATAGACACACGCACACACACACACATTACAAAACGTAATGGATTTATTTTTGCCTCTGGTACATTGGTCTTGATGAGAAACATACTACTAGGATGAGGGCATTAATGTCCCATGGGGGCTCAGTAAAACACTTTTAGAGTGAAATATATATGTACTGTTTTTAAAATCAGAACTCCATTAGATGAATCTTTATTTTTCAAGCCCTCAGAAAATGTTTTCTTTATCAAGTATATCTGAAAATGTACTGATTTTGAAATATAACAATGGAGACATTAGTTTTCAGAAATAAGCAAAAATATCTCTTTAGAATGAATATGTACACATATATAAATTAATTTTTGTTTCATTTATAACTATACTAAAGCTATATTTAAATGGTGTTTGTAACCAAGATTTATCAAAAAGTTTATATTTCAGAATTCAACTAGAGATAAAAATGAGGTGGATGATAAAAATTGACGTGAATAAAAGGAGTAATGGCACAAAATTTAACATATTATAATAATTTAGTAAATTGGCTTACTTTGATAAGCAAGACAAACAGTGTACTTTTTCTCTAAATCCCATTCATATAAACTACTGGAAGAAACAACATTATCTGCAGGTTCATTACTCTCCTGAATTTTAAAAGCCCTTCATGTTAAGAACAGCTATTCATTAAAATTTCTACTACCCAGAAAGAGAGGAAAACCTTCAGTCATAGTTGCAAAGAATATGTCTCTGGTGAGACCAGATTCAAGAATTTAAGAAGAGATTACCATCCTCATGGAACAATTGACTACGTTTGAGATTAGGGTTGAGAAGAAGAGAAATAAGGTGAGGGTTTCCAATATCCCTTGCTGGCTAAGTTTCTTTAATTATGAGCATCTTAAAAATGAAGTGTGTCATGCTACACACCTTAAGCTTATTACAGTGATATATTTCAATTATTTCTCAATAAAACTGGAAAAAAATCAAGTGTGCATTGGTTACTCTAAACCCACGAAAACAAATGACAATACCTTTGCAGATTTAAAGAAATATATGAGAATCTCTAAAATATATATGCAAATATATATGTGCATATCTAAAATAGTAAACTAAAACATAATTAGTTAGAGTTAACAGTAAACTCTAAACATTTTTATAATTCATCACATTTGTCACCTGTAAGATTGGATGATTTAGTGAGAGGTTAAAGTATCTGCAATAGTCTGAACATCAACGCTAACTAAACTTGCATCTTTAGCTTCCATATTTATTCAAAATTTTAAATATGTTTATGTCTCCATATTACACTACACATGGAGTACCACATTTTTGTATTTAAAAAACACATATCCTTACTTAATCAAATGTTTTTTATACTCAAAATATTAATTATTTTTAGACATTTATGTTGGTATAGTCTACCATTTATAAATGAGATTAATATGGAAAATATAGAGCTCCATGTGTGCTCCTTGGGAAAGGGGATTTAAGTGGTTATTTCAAAGACATGTAGCAGCATTTTGGTCAACAATGACGTTGTACACAGTTGGTGTTAGATGCCTGTCACTCACGTGAATGTGTGTGTTCGGATGTTTCCATTCTATATGGAGCTAGTCTTCCAAGGTGAGCCTCACTTTGGTTCTATCAGAGAAACAGATACAGAAAAAGGTATTCAATTTCCTCAAAAATTCTATTAGTTTTGATTGTTTTAATCCCCTGTGGAGATTAAAACAAATATGGAGCTGAATATATGTTTGGTTTTGCTTTAAGATGCATACTAAAGATAACCTGGCAGTATCTGTATTAGGCCAGCCCCTGTGTAAGCTTTTCAAATAAACTGAGGAAAAATGTCTGTTGTATAAAGTGAATTACTTTTAGTAGTCGAGCTTTAGAACTATTTTATTGATGAGTATAGAGTCACTCCCTTCTACATAAAAAAGGAACACCTGTAATTTCTAAAGATAATGACACCCATAGATATTTATAATGTTTTATGACTCATCATACTGCATTTATCTTTAATTTGTTGTATGGGTATATTACATAAAAATAGTTAATAACAACATGAGGGAGACTCTTTTGTAAGATTGCTATGCAAATAACCCAATTTTACAACAGCTTTTTCAGTTGCCAGAAACTGCTTACTCAAAGGCTATACCTGGCATAAGTTAGTGTCAAATGGCCTCAAGTTTACTCCTCCTTTTAATCTAATGCTAAAGTTTTAACCAGATTTCTTTGATCCCTCCTATCGATTACTATGTGTTTCTCACTATCACTAGTCCAAGCCTTACTCCTTTGATATATATCCTTTATCTAGCTGCTACAATTTTATATCTCAAATAATTTAAACAATTTTTCATTTGTTAAAAATTCTATGATCACCCTCCGGAGCCTTCACTCTTTTCCTAAATTCCTATTTCAACTAATGGAACTATTCCCTCCAACAATCTTCATTGAACTGACCTGCAAATTCCACTCATGCTCTCTGGAAAATGCTGACTGTCCATTTTTCTAATTACACCTCTATTGTCATGATTCCCTTATTGTTCATTGCTAGGGTAATGGTTAATTTTACAGGTCAGTTTGACTGGTCTATGAGATGCTCACATATTTGGTTAAATGTTACTCTGGGTATGTCTGTGAGGAAGTTTTAGAATGAGATTACCACTTTAATAGGTGGATTAAGGAAAGCAGATTGCCCCCCCTATTGGCCGTGGCCCTCATCCAATCAGTTGAAGGCCTGAATTGAACTCTTACTCCAATGAGTAAGAGAACTGCTCCTGCCTGACTGCCTTGAGCTGGGACGTTAGTGTTTTCCTGCATTCAGACTCAAACTGAAACATTAACTCTTCTGGGTTTGCAGTCTACTGGCCTATGGACTGGAACATACACGATTAGCTCTCCTGGTTCTCAGGCCTTCAGACTTGGAGTAGAACTACACTATCAGCTCTCCTGGGTCTCCAGCTTGCTGACTGTAGATCTCAACAGTTCTCAGCCTCCATAATATGTGAGCCAACAACTTATAGTAAATGTCTACCCTCCTATCTATCTATCTATCTATCTATCTATCTATCTATCTATCTATCTATCTATCTATCTATCTGTCTATCTATCTATCTGTCTATCTATCTATCCTATTGGTTCTGTTTCTCTGGAGAACACGGACTAATACAGCTAGTATTATACATAATCTCTTATTTTGCCTCCCTGCCTATCACATGCTTTTCTAATCTTTTTTCTGAACTGAGGCCTGAATTTTCTTTCCCATTCACACATCTGAATATTTTATTTCTTGTCTGTATTTCTAGTTTTCTTTAGAATCATACACTGATATTGCAACAAGATAATATTTGGATATTGTAATAGGATAATATCTCCTTTGTTTAAATTAATTTACTCATTTATTCATTCATTCATTCAATGAATGTTTATTGCATTTTTACTATGTATCATGCACTGTGCTAGACAAATAGGTTATAGTAATGTACAAGGCAAAATTCCTTTCCTTATTGAACACACATGTCAGAAGATAAACAATAAACTGATTAATAAATAAAACATGTACTATAACCTCAAGTATTAATTAACATTATGAAGAAAAAATATGTATAAAAGAATTGAGACTAATAGAGGATTGCCATTTTAGATAAAGTGGTCAGGAAGGACCTACATGAGAAAATGATAACTGAGTAAAGATAGGATATAGTCATATGACTATCTGAGAATGATAATTGTAAGTAGAGGTACAACTAGTAAAATGTCTTTCTGATTTATTACGATGATAATACTGAAGAGAAGTGGGAAATTACGATTATTACAATGTTTAGAAAAGAGTCTTTCAGGGTTCTATTTGGAAAAACAAAATGAAAGTGGGCTCATATTATACTCAACTCCCCAAATCAATTTCAGATATATTACACAGCTAAATCTGTAAGGCCATACTTAAAAGAAAATATAGGCAAGTGTTTTCATGATGTTAGTATAGCAAACACTTACTTAAACAAGACACAAAGGTACTAACTATAAATTCAGTTATTGATAAATTTGACTATATTAAAATTAAGGACTTCTCTTCACCAAAAGAGACCATCAAAATAATAGAGAAACAAGTTGTTGAGTCTGATCATTGCGACCCATAAACCAATGAAGGTTCATTTCAGAATATATCAACACTACTACAAATCAATTAGAAAATGACAGTCAGCCAGTAGAAAAATGGGAAAATTACTTAAATGGCCATTTCACAAAAGAGAAAATCCAAATATCCAATAGCATATGAAAAGTGCTTAACTTCACCAGTAATTAGGGGGAAGAAAATTAAAATCAGAGTGTTAGGTACCACTACACACTTACAACTATTAAATGTCTGACAAAACCAAGCATTGGAAAGAACATGGAGCAATATAATACTGTGGGAGTAGAAATTGATAGTATTTATTTGCAAAACAGTTGGGCCATTTACTCAAGTTGAATACTCCATGTTTCACCCATTTAACTCTTTGTTACAAAACCTACAGTATTGCATGCTCATGTGTGGCAGGTCAAATGTACAGAATGTTTATAACAGCATTATTCATAATAACCCCAACTGGAAACAAACCAAGTGTTTGGTAGGAGTGTGGATCAGTAAGATGTGGTATATCTACACAGTGTTAAAACTACAGTGAGGAAAATGAAAAAAAAAAAACATGTATCAATCCACAATAATATGGATGAAATTTAAAAACATAAATTTGCAACCAAAAGCCAAAGAAAAAGCAAAACAAAACCACATGTGGTATAAATCTATTTACGTACATATTAAAAAAAAAGAAAAAGCACTTAACTTTCTTGTTTTTTGATGGATAATTACACAGGTGTAAGAACTATAAAGAAAAGCTTGGAAGTCATTATCATAAATGTCAGAGTAGTGACAACCTCTAAGAAAGAGAAAAGAAATTGTGACCAGGAAAACACATATGGGGGCTTCTTTTGGTGCTCGCAATATTCTGTTTCCTTTTCTGAATAACAGTTACGTGAGTGTTTGTTTTATAATAATTAATTAAGCTGCACATTTATGCTTTGTGAATTTTTTTGTTATATTCCACAATAAAGTATCACAAATTGAAGGTAAATGTTTCACTCTGAGTGAAGGAGGGTGCCATTAGATGGCTATGAGGAGAGGAATAATACGGCTCTCCACTAACTTAAGCAATATTTATTCATCAACTATAATGTTCTTGTTGCTTGTTAAAAGTTTATAGAGAGAACTATCAGAGTACCTGCTCTAATGGTGTTTATACATGTGTGTGCATATGTGTGATCACAACATAATACCTATGTAGATTACATAGTCTGCTACAAGATTCAAGAGAAGATGATTTAGAGTAAATACAAGGTGGAAGTTGCAATTTTAAATGGGATCAGGAAAAGCCTTATTGAGTGGGTAATGTTTGAGCAAATACTTGAAGGAAGTGAGGGAGATAGCCATGTGGTGTGTATAGCCAACACAAAGACACCAATGTAGTGAAAAGAATAGTGGCCCCAAAAGAATATGTGCAAGTCCTAACTCCCAATACTATGAATGTGAAATTATTTAGAAATAGAGTCTTTACAGTAGTAATTAAATTAAGAATCTCAAAATGAAATCATCCTAGATTTAGAGTGGGCCCTAAATCCAGTGACTGGTGTTTTTATAAGAGAAAGGAAAGGGAGATTTACCATGTGACGATCAGAGGCAGACATTGGAGGTACGTAGCCCCAAACCAAAGGATGCCTGCAATCACCAGAAGCCGAAAGAGGCAAGGAAGTATTTTCCCCTAGTCTTGGGAGTGAGCGAAACCCTTCAACACCTCAATTTTGGACTTTTGGCCTCTATAACCGTGAGAGAATTTGTTTTGTTTAAAGCCACCAAGTTTGTGATAATTTTTTTATAGCAGCCTTAGGAAACTAACACAAGGAGCATTCCGGGAATTTTAATGTTATTTTTCATTAGTTTTCAAGATTTTTACTATTTGTTCATCTCTCTGGATATTGAGGGTGGGGAAGCCTTTGGCCTGTGAAAACTCATAAGTTTTCATATTACATTAAATATTGTTCTATATATCTATTTAACTCAGTAAAATATGAAGTCTGAAACACTGGAATAGTTTTTTATATATTTATTTATTTATTATTTTAATAATTAAGTATGATTTCATAAAAAATTGAAAATTGAAGAAAATATACTGAAAAAAAATTTTTTTAATTCTCTATAATCTAACACAGAGATAATCATTTTGGTATGTTCCCTTTCAAATTTTATACCCAATATAAAAGAGTGTGTATATATATATGTGTATGTATAAAATAAAAATATCTATATAAAATAAAAAATATATGCTCAATAAGGTAATAGTGAACATAAACTTTTAGTATCCTCCTTTTTAACTTAACTATGAACATTTTATCATACAATTAAGCAATCTACAAAATATGATTTTTAAATGGAAGCAGTGTTTCATTCTTTGAATATAACAAGTTAGTTAATCCTCTAGTATTGAAATTTAGTTTTTTCTAGCAGTTCACTATTATAAAAAATATTGTGATGATACCCTTGTGTATAACTTTGTGTATTTTCTTTATCATTTCCTTGCAATGAATTCTTAGATTCAGAATTATTCTATCAAAAGACATGACCATTTTAAAGATCTTGTTTCACTTTATCAAAAAGCTCTCCCTGAAGTTTGTATCAATGGAAACTCACCCCAGGAGGAGTGCATGTTGAGGTAGCACGTAGAGTTTTTCAAGAACGGCCTTAAAATTAGTTCAAATCTTGGCTGTGTCACATTGTCTTTTATTTTTGGAAGATAATTAACTACTCAATTTTCTTATTTGTAAATTGGGGAAATAATACAACCGATCACATAGCATGGCTTTGAGGCTTTAAGATAATTTAAGTAAAACATTTTAACTCAACGCCCAGAATATGAGTGATCTCTCAAAAAGGGGGTTCCAGGCTATGCCTAAAAAATTGTTGCTGTGTGCCTCATATTACTGCAAGTGCTTTGTGCCCTGTCTGTCCCATGCCTGTCCCTTGGTTCTATACCACATCTTTCAACAGTACACACTGAGAGCGGTATTCTGCTAGAAATTTTTCCAGTTGCTCTTAGGTGCTGCTACTGTTTCTTAGTTGGCATATTTTTCATTTGTGCTTGTACGACCAACACAACATCGGCAGAAATTCTTTCAAATTTGTGGGATGAAGATTGCAAACTTGCCCAAATTCCAGCAATATAACAGATTTCATACCCCTATCCACTGCTACCTTGTGTTAGCCTTTTCCATATGAGTCAGGTAACACACTGCAAACCAATCTCAACATTTTCATAAAATTTTTATCCTCTGAATATAGTAATTTTCCGAGTAGATACCACCCAGCATTTATTGCATAAATAAATGCCAGAAAGTATTTTCACATATTTGGAAAAATATGACTACTGTCTCTTTTTCAATTCTGCATGCCATATGTGCCAAATAACTGGATATTTTGCATATAAAAATAAGTACTTAACACTAGATTGTTAAGAAAAGCTAAATTTTTTTCTGATAAATACATTATTAATACAATGAATGTACTAAGGCAAATAGGAAATTTTAAAAAGAGTCAAAAATAGTGTTTTCCACATTCTTGAAACATTTTCCAAAAAGGTAGAAAAAGTAATACCTTATTTTAATAACCAAATAATTCCAGGTATTTCTTAAATTCTTATGGTTTGACCAGGACTGTGTTAGACACCACACACTAAAATGCAAAAGACAAGACTCTTGCCTACTCTATAATGATGCTCTAAGCCCAAGGACGTTAAAAATAAACAAATAAAAACCCAAAGCAATTTGTTCTCTTTTAGTAACAAGTACACAAACTTAAATTCAACATGGCAAGCAAAACAAAAATATCTGTGATTGATTTGAAGGTTGTAATAACAAAGTGGATTAAGTGTACATAGAAGTACCAACCATTATACACATATTGAAATGAGAACACAATAACTGTTTTCATGTTCTTAGCAAAACAAAAGACCCACTTTGATTTATAAACTCATCTCCACACAATACGTATCAGAACCTTAAAGCATTGCCCTCAAAATAACTTAGACGATATAAAATGAAGGAAAACTAAATAAAAGAAAACTGAAAAGAGAGTGATCAAAGTCAGAACGGTTTTCTTGGAATTTTTTTTAAACGGAGTAGAGGGAAGCAAGTGGAAATAGAGCCTTGACAATCCTGAAGTTTATTTTACACAGTCCCCTCTGGAACTGTACCCTGGTTCCCTACAGAATAAACAGCACATGAACACACTCTTGATAGCTTTCCCTCCCTTGCCTGACTCACTCTCCCCACTCACTCATTTCTCCTCCTCCATAACAACTTCTAGAAAAGTACTCTTATGCAACATACTCTCCCCCAACATACACACACGAGAAAATATATTACATTACTACGTGGAGACAATAAAAAGCTTAGGAAAGACAAGCTTGGAAGTCATTCATTCTCTCCTTACCCAAGTATTGAAAGCCATGTACAAATGACACATATATCCATAAACTAAACAGTACGTGGATACTAGAATTATGACTCTTCAATTGCATGCCCTTTCTTCCTACATGTCTTTCTCCTTGAATATCCCTACGCGTGCCAGTCTGCCTCAGTCCTATTCATTTTTTTAAGTCCATTCTCAAATGCTATTTTCCTCATCTTGTCAAATGGATGTTAAACACTAGCCCTCTGAACTGTACCTCTTTAGAATACTTATCTTATTCAGCCCTGTATTGCAAACTTGCATCATCCATCATTCAAGAAATATTTACAAAACCTTAACACCTGACAGGAATTAAGCCAGACTACGGGGATGAAGAATAAGCAAAGCACATGCAGCCCAGGTTGTCATGGAGCTTATAGATTAACGAGGAAATAGATATTGCTCACCATCCTTAACTGTCATTTTTGAAGAAGAAATAAAAAGTTCTATGCGATTAAGAAGAAAGGGACCAAATTTGTTCATTATTACATAATTAGCTCTTTCTTATCAGGGACTCTTTTATTCATCAACATCAAATTACCATAACGTCATGTAAACAATAGGTAATTTATAAATATTTGAAATAACAGTAGTTGAAGAGTTAAGAGACTATAAAGGTGAGAGACTTACTGTATACAAAGGTATCATTTGCTTTCTTTGTTCCTATCAACGAAAAAATAGAGCAAGTTTTGGCTGATCAGTTTAAGCATTTTTGCTGCGTTGAGTTTTTACTTTCAGCTGAGATGGTATAGCAGAAATAGTTTTTCGATTCTTAAGTTATGTTTATGTGCAAATGTGCATTTCTAGTGTGTGCTACACTTCAAATTTAGTATAGATTTTGCCATTGATTTTTGAGAAATGGGCTATAGGAATTTCTATTTAAAAAGCTAAACCACATGTGTAATTGAAAATGTTGCAGTCTCTACTGTGTTCCTCATTAGATCTTCCTCTGAATTAAAATTGAGTTTGTAGGACTAGGTCAATACCTCCCACACAAGTAATTAGAATTGTTTGGGCAATAGGTCAGAGTTCTAGAGCCCAGCTGATATCATCCATCAAAGTTATGTTTTCAATTCTTTTTTATGTGTTACTAGAAATATGAGCATCAAATTCTATAATGAGATTTCCACATATTAAAATGAACAGAAAAATAACCTGCTAGAAGATATATTCTCCTGAGACCATTTTTGTTCATTGTCTTGTTTTCTATTTTCTAAGCTACAATATTCAGAAATGAAGAAAAGTAATACATTTCTACTTGGAGGCTGGAAGCCAGATTATATGGCTATTGCCATAGCACAATCACAGAGCAGTAAGGGCCTGAACCAACTGTTAATGCTAGGAATTAAAGAAAGATGGATTAGAGATAGAATGTGAGAAAAGGTTCGACAAAATTTGGTGGCTTGTAGAGAAACTGGTAAGCCTGAGAGAAAAGAGGCTAGGAGTATCTTACCTTCAATGTCTTGGAAAATGATGGTATGCGTTGCCGATACTAATAATAAATAAATAAATAAGGAGGAAAAAAGGTAGAAAATGTTGAGTATAAATTTAGCAAAACAGAAAGCTAAGTCACCAATAAAGAATGCAAGTCAATATTATTCTGGGATGTGTGGGGGAGCTCAAGATTAGGATTAAGGATAATTGTCTTGTGCTATTTATCCAAAAGTAAATGGGAAATAGAAAGGGACATATATGGTTATAAAAATAATTAAATAGTCATAATTTGATGTCTATCTTAAACTGAGAGTTGTTGAATGGAGGCAACTTGATTTCCAAAGAAAATTTTTGAAGTAGAGAAATAGTATCAAGGCAGAATTTAATTAGATTGTATTTTTTCCTGTTCTATTTATGATAAAAATATTTGACTTAGAATTTTAGTCCAGGTGTGAGTGTAGTGTGTTAAATTTTAATACACTGATCAATTTCCCCAAAATAAAATATGAATGAGAAAAATTATCTTTAAACAAAAGATGTGATTTTCTCAATTTAGCAATTTCTTATGTCTAACTGCCTTAATATGTAATTACGAAAAATGAAAAATGACAGATATTGAGATGGATACTGCCATGTTTGTGATCCACTGGCTAGGCATGAGCCCAATGATTTAGAGGAATATTAATCACTCTTCTGTGTCATTTAGGAATGTCAGTGAGATCACGGAGCCCTAGTCTGCAGAAAGAGTTACCATAGTTCTGCAAGATTTAACTTACATGTCCTTACAAGTGTACTAAGAAAGACAACACTCTTCAATGATATCAACCAAAACAGCTGATTTTTTTAAATTGACCTTTTAAGCATCAACTGAACACTTTCAAAATTTTGTACGATATATTTATATTTATGTTTATAATAAAGGAACAAATATAACAATAAATATCATCTGCATATGATCTCAAAAGATAGAAAACGTTATAGGGGAAAATATAACTGTCATATTCCAAGATACTTGTGGCATATGAAATATTATGCTAATTTAATTTGAAAAGTTTTGGGGTAAAATTACTATTTCATGAAGTAAAATATTTTATGAGTAAAGCTAATAAAAAATAAATGGCATTGTTATGAGATAGCAAGCTCTTTCAGTAAACAATCTTCTTTGGTTTTATCTGCTCAAATGAATATATCAAATATGTATTTTTTTATTTTATAAAGGGTATAAGTTTAAGAAAAATATGAAGGAAAAATTCTTCATAGTCCCTGAGCCCTGTTCTAACATATACTTCCATTTATAACATTTCTAAAATATCTATTAATATTTAGCACAAAAACACGTGTTGTTTTCCAAGAAAATTAAATTCTAATAATGAAACGGCCAAACACTTCTCTCTCTGTTCATCTGTCTTAAGTGAATTGCCTATAAATTCATAAAAACAATATCCATGCCAAGCTACTGTTGTGGTTCTATCAGAATTATGCCTAAAATTAAGTCCTACATTATGAAAGAATTGTCTTTTTACTAGCTCTTTAATAAGCAGCTCCTTGTTTTCTATCAGAATCCAATAACAACCAGTAACCTATGACATCTTTGTGTAGCTCTGACCTGATAAACCAGTTGCATAAAGGGATTATTTCTTATTTATATCTAATTGTCTAGGCATCAATTTATAAAAACATCCTTTCATTAATTTTTTTACTGTTTTTGTGTTTTACATTATCTTCCAATTAGTTGGTTCTAGCAGTCAAATAAAATTAATAACATGAACTCTTAAATTCATTAACTACTTAGGCAAATATCCAAATATTTTTTTAACATCTTTTGTAACAGGCAATAGCCAAATAGTCTAAAATTCAAAAGGTGCAAAAGGATTAACAATAAAAAAATCTGGCTGCTGCTTCTTTTCTATACCCACTCAGGACCCTGCCTTTCTAGAGGTAATGATTGTGGCCAATTTATTGTAGATCTTAAGAAAGATAGCCTATACATTGACAAAATACGCATGGATAGCTTTTTCTTTTACACACACAAATTGTAGCACTCTATACACTTGCTCTGCACTGTTTTCATTTAGGCGTCTTCCAGATACGTCTATATTACCACAAATAGAGCTGCATCACTAATTTTCACAACTGAGTATACTTCTCTGTGTGGGTAGGTATAAAATGATTGATTATCTTTTGTGTAAGATATTATAGGACCTCCCATATTTTTAGAGTGCCCTTTGAAAATAAAAATAACCATTATCTTATTATATATGATATGTTCCACCTTGTTGCTCAATACTTAACATATTTCCTAATTGTATCTTTAAATATGTATATTGGAAGACATTTTACTGGGTCATAAATTTCTAGCTTTCCATTCTTCATATATTTCTAGTTTAGGATGTGTGAGATCACAATATCATCATAATATTTCCAAAGTAAACATTTTAATATTACCACAAATTCAGCTTTCATTTCTTAATAAATAATAACAACAATAATAAATAATACTGGCAAAATGAATCAATGTGATTATTTGATATAAAGATCTGAAGACAAAAAAACGAAATTTAACAATGTGCCTAGAGTAAAGCAAACAGAGAAAGTGAGCTAAATGCACTTTTACATATATTTAATTTGTTGTTAGTGCCACTGAGTCAATTCTGACTCCTAGTGACCCTGTGGACAGCAGAGTGGAACTCTGGTGGTCTTTTTGCACCATTCTCTCACCTTCCAGCACTGTGTCAGACAATGCTCTGCTGCTATTCATAGAGTTTTCATGGCCAATTTTTTCAGAACTGGGTGGCCACATTCTTCTTCCTAGTCTGGCTTAGTCTGGAAGCTCCGCTGAAACCTGTCCACCATCGGTGACCCTGCTGGTATTTGAAATATCAGAGACATTTCAGCATCACAGCAACACGCAGCCGCCACAGTATGACAACCAACAGACGATATATGTATATTGCCATATATATCATATATATACAATGCCAATTTCTCGTCTCTTATTCTATTCCAATAAAGTTTAACTAAAATGAAGTTTAATTTTCCTCAAGAAATTTTCCTGTCAAAATCACCAACATGGTAATTTTGCTTAATCTGGCAGTTATCTCTAATCTTGATCTTAATTGACCAAACAGCAGCATTTGCCACTTTGACCACTCATTCTTGCTTAAAATATGCTTTCTTATTTGGCTTCTACGGTACTACGCATTTCTGGTTTTCCTTTGACCTCACTGGCCTCATGTTCAGGCTCTTGGTTTTTTTTCTCCTCGTCTCCCCTAAATCCTTATTTTATAGTACCCGAGTACAGGTTTCTTCTTGTCTTCTTTCTGAATATGCATTTTCTTGGTGATTTCAACCAGTTTCATGTACTAAAATACAATCCATATGCTGAAGTCACTCATATTTATATTTCCAATTAAGCCATCTTTCCTGAATTCCAAATGTATATATCTAACTGCCGCCTCCCCTTACTTTCAAAATGCCCAGAGATCATCTCTTGAGCTCTTGTACACTTCAGTCTTAAAATGTCCCAAACAAATCTCTTGATTTCTACTTTCCACCCGAACTTGTTCTTTCCATACTCCTCCCATTCTCAATAGTACCAACTTTTTCATTCTAGTTACTTAGAAAAAACACTTTTAAAACATTCTCGAGCTCTCCATTTCACTCATTTCCTACCAAAAATCCTGCTATGGATCCCTTCAAAATTTATTAGAACATAACCACTTCCTACTACTTCTACTGCATACACTTGGGCCAGGATCTCTCTGTGATTACAATAAGATCCTAACTAATATCCTTGCCTCAGCCAGTCTGTTAGTCACAAATCAGAGAGAGTGATCCATTTTGCCTATGTCAGGATTGGGGAATAGGTCAAAGAAATGTGATGAGTTTAGTCACATAGAACCTGCTCCCATAGTTGGTGCTTAATGTTCTGTAGTTGCTGTTTTGAAATTCTTAATAATTTTATCTTTGAATTTGTGTTTTGTAAGTCAATACAATGGGAAATGAAGTATATGCCTGTTGTCTTAAAACCTCCATCACCTCTCCTCTTCTTGGGATGGATTCTTAGCCATCTATTCCCCAATTCCTAGCTCTTACTCAACTTCTTTCTTCTCGTCCCCACCCTGAAAGCCAAACACTGCCACCCTGTGCCTGGGTCGATGACTAGGTAGTATCAGCACAAGGGAGGCCCATGTTTTACTGTTGTTCTCAGATGCAGGGGGAGTGGGAGGTCTGGGTGCTGGCACAGTCAGAGTTGAGCATGTGTGCCCCACAAAGTCTCTGAGTATGGCATGACTATGACTGTCCTTGCCTCAGGCTGTCAGAGAAGGTGCTCTCAATTTGGAGTGGGAGGATGAGTGGAAAAGCACAAATCTGCAAGTAAGAGGCTATCAGTAGAAAGCAAATGGAGAAAATCTGCCCATTTGCTTGCTTGACATTGTATTCTTGGTTGAAGCAAGTGGTGGTCCAGCAAGAAATTTGACAATAATCAAAGGAATGATTGCACCAGATAAAGTTAACCGGGCAAGGAAGACTATTCATGGCTACTGAAACAGGGGAGTGTATTAGTTTACTAGGGTTGCCATAACAAAATACCACAGACTGTGACTTAAAGAACAAAAATTTATTTTTTCACAGTTTTGGAGGCTAGAAGTCCAAGATCAAAGTCTCAGCACGTTTGGTTTGTTTTGGGGCCCCTATCCTTGGTTTGCACACAGCCACCTTCTCACTATGTCCTCAAATGGTCTTTACTCTGTGCCTATCAGTTCTTTAAAGGCCTTATCTCAAAATATAGTCACCTTCTGAAGTATTGGGGTTAGGACTTCAACATATGAATTTTGGAGGATCACAATTCACCCCATAACAAGTAGACAGTCCAGAACTCATTCTAAGCTCAACTCTGCTGCAACAAAGATTTGAAGACTTTTTAAGAGCTGGAGAAGGAGTAGGGGGAAGATTGTGGGCTACCTGCATTTGCCAATTGGCTTTAGCCAAAGGAAAAATAAACTCCTTATATCTTTATGATGGGGTAGTTTTACAACTTGGAGCAAAGTGCCTGCTCAAAGTGCCCTCCCATAGAAATTGAAAGATAAATGCACTCTCTTCCTTGATGATTACATTTCAAAGGGATGGTTCCTAGGTCCTTGAGAAAGACATTTCTAAATTTTAACACTTGGAAGGGGCTTTTAAAAATATTTACATATCAAAAGGGCAGAGAAATAATTTATAATTACAAGTTTTCTAAAGTAAATGCTCTAAGAAAAAAGAGGTCAGGGGCCTGGAGTCAGGAAAAAGCTTATCTAAAATGTAGTCTAGCTGAAGGGAATATTAATTCACTCTTGGTCACAGACAGATCCTGGAAATTTGATGAGACTAGAGGGCTAGATGATTCTCCACATATTTCTGGCTGGATGGAAAACTATGGTCAAGTGTAGTTCCCTTCCTGAGAGAGCCTGGTGAAAGGTAAAAGCCAAGGGAGAATTGATATGGGTGGAAATTCGAATGTGCTTTCCAACCTACACGCTGGTCCATGAGCAGAGAGAAATCTTAGGGCTTAAGGAATCTGACAAAAACTCCAACTAAAATCATTTCTTAAAAGAATAATAATTATCTGAAAAAGAAGGCATCAATCTGCTCCAAAATATAGAAATCAGTGCCGTGATTCTTCTATGGGTACTTGCCAGACACTCCAGAGAGAATCATTTTCCATGAACATTTCAACTATTATTAGATAATCAGAATATTAAAGTCTACTACCCTGCAAAATATAGCTCCCTCTCATCCAGGAATGCCCCTCTAATGTTACTGTTTATTGTGATAATTGTGACCACATTGCTCCTTATGGTTAAGTATTAACCACTTGGCTTCTATTATTTTGGATACAATTGTCCATATTGCTATCAGAGAGTCCAGGTTTGCAAAGCTATCTCTCCTCGTCAGTTCTGACTAGAGAGAAAAGCCACCACTGCGATCCTCATTGCTGTGTTTTCTGGTTATACGTAGTATTTCTGCTGAGATCCTAAGACACGTCAATTTTTCTGAGCCTTTTGTTCTCTTCCTCCACCATCATTCCTGAAAGTTCTGGCATTTCAACTTTACTTATTGTGAGCCAACAATTTTTCCAAGCTTTTAGGACCTACACTGGCACTATGTTAGCGCCATCTCTCATGATATTTGCCAGGATATAAAATACGCATCATGGGAGAATGTTTCTATGTTATGAAAATTTCTAATATTCAACTTTATGTTCTCTCCTTGTTGATCCAATAATCTCTGAAGCTATTCTTATGGATATTCTCACAGCCCACGCTGGCATATGTAAGTTAGATCCTTCAGCTCTTTTAATAGGTAGTCTTCATTCTCCTTTGGCAAGTCAGTCCATCCCTAAGCTGCAATATTGGGATTAACACATGCTATTTCTCTGGTTGTCAGGAGAGGAGGTGGAGGTAAATGCTAAGGATAAGCAATGTCTGGTAAGGTACATGCCACACTTGAGATTTGCATAATTGTAAATCAAAGGAGGTTAATATCTCTGGGGGAAGTGGGCCATTTTTGTTGGCACAATTGGTTCAGGGGAAAATGGGATTCCAAGATTCTTAACTGTTTCTAACCAGTTGTATCCATCCAAGTCTTAGGGTCTCATTCCTTACCTATTAGCACCCCGACTTTGGTATAGGAGAACACAATCTTACCTGACATTCTGGTACTCTTATAATTACCCTGAGCCTGGTTGTCTGCTCTGACTGATCACTGACTGTAGCAAGTCAGAGTTTTCTTAAATGTTACCAAGGAGACAATCTGACTTTCATATTTTGTTTGAACTGCTTATTACACTGAGCCTCTCATTATCTCTTCATCGAATCAATGGCATTCAATAACTGCCACCCAATTCCACAGTTCTTATAGTCAGTATTTTCTTGATACTTTTCTACCATCACATATATTGTACACAGCAGTATTTATTCTTTTTCTCCAAAAGTATCCCAACCAAGCTCCTCGCAGCTACGAGTTTAAACAATTTCACTGCTACCACATGCTAAGAGCTAGTGATATTCCACCTACTACCAATAATAGGGTCCTCACTGCTAGCTAACTTAATACTAGCTGACTGACAAATGATTCATATCCTAAATCTCATTTTAGATTCTGTTTCGAGGACCAGTTCTGGTGTCAGCTCTCTTAGATTGGTTTTGCTGAAACAGACAATGAAACAGGTTGTGTGCAAAGAAGTTCCTTGGAGTGAGCTCTTGGGTAACATACTTGTGAGAAAGTGAGGAAGAAAGTGATGAGCAGAAGGAGAAGCTGACATACAACATGGTTTCAACTGAAGTTTCAGGTGATCCATTATGAGAGTAGTGACAAATTGAGGCAAGAGAGCCAGGTCTTCAAATTTCTACATCAACCAGGCATTTTCTGCAAGCCGTACTTGAAGGAGCCAGTTCCCTAAAGTTGAAGGAATTCCTTTATGGAACACATCTGTGAGCTCTCAGCAGCCGATAATCCCAATAACTGGAGGATGAATGAGTTTTCCTGTAGAGGGGATATGGACAGAGAAGGACAGAGGATGTCTTAGTCATTCAAGCTGCTATAACACAATACTATAGACTGGGTAGCTTATAAACAGCAAAAATTTATTTCTCATAGTTCCAGAGGCTGGAAGTCTGAGATCAGGATATCAGCATGGTTGGGTAAGTGTCCTCTTCCATGTCACAGACTTCTTGTTGTATCCCCCAACGGTGGCAGGGGCGAGGGAGCTCTGTAGGATCTTTTTCATAAGAGAATTAATCCCATTCATGAGGGCCCCACTCTTATAACATAAGCACCTCTGAAAGATGCTATCTTCTACGCCATCACATTGGGCAGTAGGATTTCAACCTATGAATTTTGGGGGAACACAAACATTCAGACCATAGCAGAAGAGCACTACAAAAATCAATCAATCAAACTGACAATTATTTATATTAATTATATTAATCTGTCACATTCAACTAGAGGCTTACTGGTCTGACAGTCATTGTCTTAATCCGTTCAGGCTGCTATAACAAAATACCACAGACTGGGAGGCTTATAAACAACAGAAATTTATTTCTTACAGTTCTGGAGGCTGAGAAGTCTAAGATCAAGGTGCCAGCAGATTTGGTGTCTGTTAAGGACCCTCTTCTGAGTTGCAGATTGCCAGCTTCTCACTGGGCCCTCGCTTGGTGAAAGGGGCTAGGGAGCTCTGAGGGGTCTCTTTGCAGAACAGCGTTAATTCCATTTATGGGGATTACCCTCACGGCCTAATGACCTTCCAAAGGCCCCACCTCCTAATGTCATCACATTGGGCATTAGGTTTCAACATATGAATTCTGGGGGGACACAAACATTCAGACCATATCAGTCAATCTGTCTCTTCAAAGGATGTCTCTGCTCTTATGTTTTCCCTTTGTTAACTTTTGGTTTAATTACCAGAAAGGAAAGTTATATTTCATGTGCTCTTATGTATTACCTACTATAATTATGCCTCATTAACTAAACAATCACAAAAACAGAGATACTAATGGGCTTTTTTTGTGTGTGGAGGGGCGGGTTTGGTATGGTAAAAAGTTCTATGCTTTAGTAAACACTGTAAAGAAGAAAGGGTTAATATTTTATATATACATATGTATAAAATTCTGATAAAACTGAGCAAAGAAAGTGGAAAGACAATAAATAAAAGAGGAAACATTAATACTATGAAAAATGTTTAGCATTACTTTTAATCAAACCCTTAAAAATTAAAGAGTGTGATTTTTCATCAGTTATATTAATAAGCCTTTTAATGATAAAAAAAAAATGCCAGAGAGGGTGAAACTAGGAACACATATATCTCTGGGTAGAGTATTCTGATGTGATTTATTTTGACATCACTTTAGCAATATAACGAAGACTGTTGGTTGCCTACGCTGCATTCAAGCCACCCGCTTTTAACCCTCCTAAAAGACTCTCCCTCCCACTTTTTTTCCCATTTAACACTGATATTTCCCCATGCAAATAATGCTGCAGGGGAAGCTAACCTAACATTTAGCTGCAGATGGGCCAGCCTGTCTAAGTGTAAGCCTATATCCATATCAGGGTTTAGTTGAAGTCAACTGATCTTCAACAAGGGTGCCACAAGTACACAACAAGGAAAGGATAGTCTCTTCAATATATGGTGTTGGAGCCGGCCCCATGGCTTAGCAGTTAAGTGCACACACTCCGCTACTGGCAGCCTGGGTTTGGATCCCGGGCACGCACCGATGCACCGCTTCTCTGGCCATGCTGAGGCCGCATCCCACAGACAGCAACTAGAAGGATGTGCAACTATGACATACAACTATCTACTGGAGCTTTGGGGAAAAAAAAAAGGGGGGAGGATTGGCAATAGCTGTTAGCTCAGGGCCGGTCTTCCTCAGCAAAAAGAGGAGGATTAGCACAGATGTTAGCTCAGGGCTGGTCTTCTTCACACACACAAAAAATACATGGTGTTGGGAAAACTGGATATACACATGCAAAAAAAAGAAATTGGACCCTTATCTTATATCATACATAAAAATCAACTCAATTTAGATTAAAGATTTAAATGGAAGAGCTGAGAGTGTAAAACTCCTAAAAGAAAACAGAAGAAAAGCTTCATGACATTGTCCTTGGCAATGATATCATGGATATAACACCAAAAGCACAAGTAACAAAAGCAAAATAGACAAGTGGGAGTATATCAAACTAAAAAGATTTTGCATAGCAAAAGAAACAATCAACAGAGTGAAAAGGCAAGCACAGACAGGGAAAAATATTCATAAACCAGGTATCTGTTAGATGGTTAATCTCCGAAATATATAGGAAACTCCAACACCTAAATAGTAAAAAAAAACCTAATTTAAAAATTGGCAAAGGATTTGAATAGATTTCTCAAAAGAAGACATACAAATGGCCAATAGGTATATGAAAAGATACTCAATGTCATTAATCATCAGGGAAATGCAAATCAAAACCACAATGAAATATCACCTCACACCTATCAGGATGGCTTTTATCAAAAAAAAAAAAATGGTAACAAGTGTTGGTGAGAATGTAAAGAAATTAGAACCTTTGCACACTGTTGGTGGGAAAACAACATGGCACAGCCACTAGTGAAAACAGTATAGAAATTCCTCAAAAACTTAAAAATAGAACTATTAGAACTATCATATGATCTAGCAAGCCCACTTTTGAATACTTATCAAAAAGAATTGAAATAGGGATCTTGAAGAGGTATTAGCACTCCTGTGTTCATTGCAGTACCATTCACAAAAACCAAGATGCGAAAACACCATAAATTTCCATTGGCGGACAAATGGATAAAGAAAATGTGATATATACATATGGCAGAATACTATTCAGCCTTAAAACAGAAGGAAATTCTGCAATAAGCAACAACATGGATGAACCTTAAGAATATTATGCTAAGTGAAATAAGTCAGTCACAGAAAGATAAATACCGCATGATTTTACTCACATGAGGTATCTAAATAGTCAAATTCATAGAATCAAAGAGTGGAATGGTGGTTGCCAGGGGCTGGAGGGAGGGGGAAACAAGGAATTATTAATGGACAGGCATAACATTTCAGTCAAGTAAGATGAATAAGCTCTAGAGAGATGCTGTACAACATTGTACGTATATTCAACAAAAATGTATTGCACACTTAAAAATTTGTTAAGGTAGATCTCATGCTGTGTTCTTACCACAACAAAATAAAATTAAAACAGAAAGAGAAACCATATTAACTAATATAGACTGAATGTGTCAAGATCATAAAAATACCCTTTGGCCTAATAATTCTACCTTTTTGATTCTATCATAAATAATTTCTCCTAACTAGACAAATAGCTTCATGGTTAAATATATAAGCAGGTGAACATCCATGGCAGTAAAAATGTCAATTTTATTAAATTGATATGTGATTTATGTGAATTCCCAGTTTTCTTAAATGAAACTTCTCACAATTTTCTCATATTTGAAATACTGGTAAAAAATGAAAACTGCATTTTATATTACTATTAGGCATCAAAGCCATGGTTAACATTTTAAATATAAGTACTTTTTCAGTGAAAGAATAATCAGTCAAAAGTATAAAAGACTATTATTAGTTCCTAATTTCTGAACACCAAAATTGTGTTGCCCTCTGTCAAAAAATAATACAACAGAAAACGTTTAAGTTACATAATCAAAGTTATTTGATTCTCTCCTTAATCACCAGCATTGAACACCTGCAATCTAGGAAATTAAAATTTATATTTTTTTTTTGGTGAGGAAAATTGGCTCTGAGCTAAGATCTGTTGCCAATGTTCCTCTTTTTGCTGAGGAAGATTAGCCCTGAGCTAACATCTGTACCCATCTTCCTCTATTTTGGTATGTGGGATGCCACCACACATAGCTTGACGAGTGGCACACAGGTCTGCACCCGGGATTTAAACCTGTAAACTCCAGGCTGCCGAAGCATAGCGTGCAAACTTAACCACTATGCCACTGGGACGGCTCCTAAAATTGATTTTAATTTTAAATTTTCTGCTATTTTTCTATAGTCAAACGGCAGCTTGAAACTATATCCTTCATTTAAAAATTCAAACTCCTTATTTTTAGATCTTTTAGAAGCCCAAATACAAGATAGCTACTCAATATTATTTATTGTATAAAAGAATAGACATGATATTACTTAACATGGTATGCTTTTATTCCTTTTAAAAAATCATTGTAGACTATTCTTTGCATTCATCTTAGAATATGGATCATATATAGAAATATACAAAATACAGAAGTATGGACATATTAGTAAAGCTAGTACTGAGGTTATAGTCCTTTGTGGTAGATATTGTGTTGTCTTACACCTTCTTAAGGATTCATGAAATTAATTAAAATTTATTTAATTATTTAACTTCACCTCACACCCTTTCTACAGATGTTTAAAGATCACTTACCCTCCAACTTCTCTATAACCATCTCACTTCCTCATTTTATGTGAATCTTTCTACTCTTGTGTGACCTCCAATTTCCAGCACAGTTATTGCATGCTGTCCTCCTGAGTCCCATTCCTTGATTTTAGCTTCTACTCATATCTTCTTTTTGCCTCTTACTTATTTAATTTTTTAAAATTCTTCCTAATATTTCTATATTTCTTGACATTTGTCCTTAAATTAGACACTTGTGGCCAGTAAAAGTAGATTACCAAAAAAATTTTTTTCCCATCAATGTCATATTTTCTCATGTCCAGGTATATTTTGAATTAATTTTAAGTTTATGTTCAGAGTATTTGTATGTAGAATGTTGGACTATGAGATAAGGAGAGGATAGATATTTAAATCATTTATATATGAAATAATAAATATCAAAATAACATCTTCTTACTGGCTCCTCCAGAAATTGATAAAGGCGTCTTTTGTAGATTTTTTATCCTAACCATATTACCAGTCAGGATATTAAAACATATTTAATAGCATTGCCTGGTGAGAGTACACTTGAAGAACATTGCATTTTATGAAAAATAATATATGCTTTTTTTTGGCCACTTTTTATTGCATTTTTCTAAGGTGCACTCCTTTTCACTTATTATTCAGCAGTTAATAAAAGCAAAGAAAAACAAAATGCTTTATGTTACCTACACAGAAAATGACATTCCCCTTAAAAGAAGACTTCTCCTTAGGATAAAATTTTGATTAAGTCATTAGAATTTTTTTTTTGAAAATGGAAAAAATGAAAAACTACATAAATATAAGGTTATATTTTTACAAAAGATACCATTTACTTCTTTCTGTGTTTATCTGTTTTAATTACGGAAGAATTACACAAAGTTCTCACAAAGAGGCTTATATTTCAAATACAGGACATGGGAGACCTCTAATGGATCAACATAGGTAAAAATACTAAGAAAATTTACTTTTTAAAGTAATTTTTATTGATATTTTATAACCCGAAGGAAATCACTCACTCTTTTTTAAATAGGGGGGAAGTATTTTTTTTTTTTTTAAAGATTTTATTATTTTTTGCCCCCAAAGCCCCAGTAGATAGTTGTATGTCACAGCTGCACACCCTTCTAGTTGCTGTATGTGGGACTCGGCCTCAGGATGGACAGAGAAGTGGTGCCTCGATGCGCACCCGGGATCCGAACCCGGGCCGCCAGCATCGCAGCGCGCGCACTTAACCACCAAGCCACAGGGCCGGCCCGTCACTCACTCTTTTAAGGTGAATTAAAATGTATATATATTTGCCATTAAAAAACTTCAATTTCTTCTCTTGTGTCAGGGAAAAAACAGAGAAATGAACACATGTTAGGAAGTGTAAAGGGAGGATATTGATACTAAATATGCCAATCAATGAGCAAATTAATGTGTCTACATTATTTTTAATATCATATAAATATATATCTTATTTCATTTAATCTTATCAGAGCTCCAGTGATGAGTAATCTATCCCGTTTTTTCTGACGAGAAAGAAACTGCAAGTTAGGTGGGTTCAGTGGCTTATCCATGCTTACACAGCTTAAGTGGAAGCCAGATTCAAACATAAAAGCTGCTTGACTCTTATTTTCATGTTTTTGAAAAGAAATATACATCACAATAATTCACAGTGCAATTGTGAATGTCATGCTGTAAGTGAGCATAAGTGAGGCCATCTTCTTACACTAAATGGCCCCAGCCCCTCCTCTGCATGACTACTGGTTGCTCTGCACCTACCCCCAAAAATTCATATGCTCTCCTGATTTATGGCGTCTGCTTATGTATGTACTCCCCAACAACTTGATAAATTAAAAACTTTGTTCTATGAGTTTCTTTCCAGGAACAGGCTGACCACAGGTGGGAAACACATCTACAAGGTATCCATCACACCTGACAGAAGAATGGAACAATGTGATGCCTGGAGCCCATCACGCCTGGAGACCAACATCCCCAAACTCCTCCTTACTGCCCATTTTCCCTATATAACTGCCTCAAGGTTCTGTAACCTTTGAAGATGGTTTTTTGAGACATTAGTCTACCATCTTCTCGGTTATGCTGGCTAATTGAATTAAAACTTCGTTTATTGATCCCTAACTTCTTGTGATTAATTGGCTCTGATTGCAGAAAGCAGAGCGAGCCCATTGCTCAGTAACAATGCTGAGAAAATATATACTAATAGCTATAATTTGAAGACAGTTGTCCCTGTTTATCTTTAGTCATAATATAGGAATGATAGGGACAATTTTAAAAAATAAATAAAGTAAGTAGGCAGTTGCCAATCCAGCAAAATTTGAAGTGTGTCCTATCTCCAAATGTCCCCCTACAATGATTTCTCACTGTCTGACATTCTATAATTAGAATATCATTCTCTATTCAGGAAGACCTTTTTAGAAAGAATATATTCCTGGTAGGACAGTATATTAAGTCTCTAATACTTAGCCATGTTATAATTTATGAGCTTGCTGTCCTCTGAGAAGAGGCATTAAGGAAGCCCTGGGATGAGGAGGCTCTTACATGAGAAGAAAAATCAGGAGAATTTGGTAGCATTAAACAGTCTTTTGTTTATTCCTCAGGACATTCTACACTGTTTCTGTCTAAATATAAACAAAATATAGTAGATAGATCCCCATCACAGCTTACTAACCCTTCCCTTGTAACGGAACATACACTAAGGTATGAATACTTAATTCTCAATCCTACTCACACACCAAAACAGTAGTAAGCAGATGACTAACTTTCATCCCCTACTGAAGGATATGTCTCTATCCTATACTTCTCCCCTACTTAGGGATATCTCTATACTCCTTCCCTGACTCACAATAATCAGTTTGTTTGGTTAATCTCCTGTAATCTCCAGCGTATCTTCATTAAGGAGAACAATGCTGCTACAGGATGGAAAACAAAAGGAAACAAAGAATACAAGAAGTTAAGCACAATGTGAGTCCCTTGGATATTTATAGAAAATGTTCTTTGCTTAATTACTATGAAGTATTGCATCTAACCAACCCTCAAAAACTTTTTCTTGGGCCTGCCCCATGGCGTAGCGGTTAAGTGCGCGCGCTCTGCTGCTGGTGGCCCAGGTTCGGATCCCTGGCGCGCACCGATGTACCGCTTGTCAGGCCATGCTCTGGCGGGGTCTCATGTAGGGTAGATGAAGATGAGCACGGATGTTGGCCGGGGCAGTCTTCCTTGGCAAAAAGAGGAGGATTGGCATGGATGTTAGCTCAGGGCTGATCTTCCCCACACACAAAAAAAAGCTTTTTCTCAATTCATTCTTATAGCCCATAAACTCTGTCCTTTTTGTGACATAATGTCTCAAAGAACTGGGGAAGAACATTTTACAAAGTTACTATACTTGCTTACGCTGGAAGTTAGAAGCTAGATGCAAACAAGAAGCCCAGGCTAAAAAGATACGGAGGCTGGATAAAGGGATGAGAACAGGGCCATTATGGGGAGGCAGAAGGCAAGACATTTGGTAACAAAAAAACAGGTATCAGTAAACATCCTAGATCATGATGCTTGGGGAAACCTTCCAAGATCCAGGGACACACAATATTTTAGCACTTTGCCAGAAAAATCCTTCACTTTGCTCAAATCTAAAGAGTAAGTGTAAAGGATGGCAACAAGGCTCTTGAATATTGGAGCACATCAAACTAGAATTTAACTGGTCATTTGGAAACACAGGTGGTTCTAAACTCTACAGAGATTTTAAAAGAAGCAAATTTGGGCCATCTCAAGCAAATTCATAAACTCAAGCAGATGCGTTTGAATATGATTAGACTTAAATAAGGATCTTCAGAAAGTGTGAAAAAGAGATAATCCGATTTTCCTATTCCATGGGATCCAAACAAAGTCTCTTCTCTGATTTCCTCCAAAAATTCATAGGGGTGTTTGTGTGAGAACTGAGAAGTAAAGAAGCAGTGGACATAGTTAATACGAAATCTAACAGTACCAACTCATCTTTAATTTGAGGGCTAAGCTAAGTTTTGTAATGCTAATTCTGACATCATAACTCCAGTTCTACAGAACAAATCCTCATGCTTCCTGTGTACTTTCAACTTGCTCATTTACTCTTTTAAAATAATTCGAAACAAAATTTATCCTCAGTTTCTGCAGGTCGGGAGTTTTGGAGTGCCTTAGCTAGATGATTCTGACTCAGGGTCTCTTATAGGTTCCAGGCAAAATATTAGCCAAGGCTACAGTCAGGTGAACCTTGACTGGAGCAGAAGGATCTAAGATGACTCACTCACAGGGCTGAATAATTAACGATGATTGTTGGTGGGAGGCCTCAGTTCATCCCAAACAAGCTGCTTAACTGTCTTTGTAACCTGGCGTCTGGCTTTCCCAAAATGAGTGACAAGGGAGAGAAGAAAGAGAAAGAGAGAAGGAGAAAAGGAGAGAGAATCAGGCAGAAGCTATCCCTTTATGACCTAGCATTCAAAATCCCATTGCTTCATTTTTCCCAGATTCTATTCATTAAAAGACTGTCATTAAATCAAAGGACATGCAAGGAGAGGGAAGTCAAACTCCATCTTTTTTTTCTTTCTTTTTCCAAACTGACCCTGGTGCCTTTCCACATGGCCCTGCATGGCATGGCATACTCCCTCCTCTTGGAAATTCTAAGTAATAAATTCCTCTTTCAAAAGCAGTTGTCTCCATGTCTGTCATCTTACCATACCTGATTAAAATAAAATCTGGGGTATACTTTATAACAGCTCATCCCCTTACTAGCTATGTGACCTTGGGCTCAATTGCTCTCTGCCTTGAGTTCTCTCTATCTAAAATGGGGATAATAATAATACCTACTTAAAAGATGTAGGGAAAAATTGGGAAAGATTTTGAAATGGGAAAGAAAGAAAAAAAGAAGAAAGAAAGGATGAGAGAGAGAGGGAAGGAAGGGAGGGAGGGTGGGGGGGAGGGAGGGAGGACGGAGGGAAGGATGGAGGGAAGGAAGGAAAAGAAACATTAATGGGTGTCTGATTAACTCACTCATCAGGTTTATCTCTACCTTTCATTGTCTTTGAGTTATTTTATAACTCTGTAAGTTGTTCAGAACTGATAGTAATGCAATAATTCTTACTAAGAGAAATGCAAATGGTGTCTGGTTAACTGCAATTGGTTTTGTCCTGAGGATATTGACCAATTTTGTCATTTTTGCATCTATATATAAATTCATTTCAGCATTCCTTTTCTGACTATAAATGATAGTAATTTGAATTTTTCTTTTAACCACTTGTAACATCTTACTGGTTCCCTCATTACTTAATGAGTTCAATAAAGTCTTTGATAACGTTAATTTATATCTGTATGAGTCATAATTTTACCTTTTTTGAAAATGATCTCTTTTTTTCTTCTCCAATGCTAAGTTCTTCGAGTTATCGTTTAGTTGGCTGAATTTCCTTATTTAGTAATAATCAATGTTTACTTTTAATTTCAACAAGAGCTAATGGGTACTCTATTCCTTAGGGTCTTGGACGTATGAATATACCTGCTTCCTGTCCTTATAACTACAGGACTTTATTAATATAAAATTAGTTCTCAGCCATTAATTCCCCAGAAATTTATAGACATTTTGCCAGTAGTTTCTGCCATAGTGTATTGCTATGGAAAAGTCTGATGTCAAGCTGTATTCTTTCCTCAATCATGACTTTCTTCTGTCTTCATTTTCAAATGTTTTCTGCTTTTTATTTTACCAGATTATATTTTTGAAACTTTAAATCATTTTTTCAGAGAACAATATTCTCTTTCAATCTCCAAAAACAAATATTATTGTATGTCAAAATCTATATCTTTGATTTTTTTAATTCTATTTATTTAAACTAAACATCAAAAACAAAAACAGTTGACCCATTTCTTCCACTCCTGCCACCAATCTGTTCTCTGTATCTATGAGCTTTCTTATATATGTATATTTTTTTTAGATTCTACGTACAAGAGAGATCATCATATGGTATATGTCATTCTCTGTCTGACTTATTTCACTCAGCATAACGCCCTCAAGATCCATCCATGTTGTCCCAAATGGCAAGATTTCATTCTTTTTAGTGGCTGAATAATATTCTGTTATACATATATATAGACACCACAATTTCTTTATGCATTCGTCCATTGATGGACACTTAGATTGTTTCCATATCTTGACTATTGTAAATAATGTTGCAATGAACATGGAGGTGCATATATCGTTTTTAGTATATGTTTTTGTTTTCTTTGGATAAATACCCAGACGTCGAACTGCTGGATCATATAGTAGTTTTATTTTTAACTTTTTGAGGAATCTCCATACTGTTTTCCATAGTGGTTGCAGCAATTTACATTTCCACCAAGAGTGCACAATGGTTCCCTTTTCTCTACATCCTCACCAACACTTTTTATGTCTAGTACTTTTGGTAATAGCCATTCTAACAGGTGTGAAGTGATATCTCATTGTGGTTTTGATTTGCATTTCTCTGATGATTAATGATGTAGAACATCTTTTCATGCACCTGCTGCTATCTCTTTGTCTTCTTTTTAAAAATGTCTCTTCATTTCTTCTACCCTTTTTTAAACTGGATTGTTTGTTTTTCAGCTATTGAGTTCTATGAGTTCTTTATATATTTTAGATATTAGCCTCTTATCAGACACATGATTTGCAAATATTTTCTCTTTCAGTAGGTTGCCTTTTCATTTTGTTGATGGTTTCCTTTGCTATGCAGAAGCTTTTTACTTTGATGAAGTCCCACTTGTTTATTTTTGCTTTTGTTTTTGGTGTCAGATTCAAAAAAATCATTGCTAAGACCTAGATCAAGGAGGTTAACATCTGTTTTCTTCTAGGAGTTTTATGATTTCATGTCTTACATTCAAGTCTTTATGCCATCTTAAGTTAATTTTTGTGTATGGTGTAACATAGTGGTCCAGTTTCATTCTTTTACATATGGCTGTCTAATTTTACCAACATCATTTATTGAAGAGACTGTTCTTTCCCCATTGTGTGTTCTTGTCTAATTTGTTATAAATTAATTGTCTATGTATGCATGGGTTTTTTTCTGGGCTCTTTATTCTGTTCCATCAATCTATATGTTTGGTTTCATGCCTATATCATACTGTCTTAACTACTATAGCTTTGTAATATGGTTTGAAACCAGGGAGTGTGATACGTCCAGCTTTGTTCTTCTTTCTCAAGATTACTTGGGCTATTCTGGGTCTTTTATTGTTCCACATAAATTTTAGGATTCTTTGTTCTATTGTTGTGAAAAACGCCACTGGAATTTTGATAAGGATTGCATTGAACATATAGATTGCTTTGGGTAGTATGGAAATTTTAACAATATTAATTCTTCCAATTCATGAGCATGAAATATCTTTCCATTTATTTGCGTCTTCTTCAATTTGTCTCATTAATATCCTGTACTTTTCAATATACAGGTCTTTCATCGCCTTGGCTAAACTTATTCCTAAGTACTTTATTCTTTTTTATGCAATTGTAAATGGTACTGTTTTCTTAATTTCTCTTTCTGACAGTTCATTATTAGTATATAGAAATACAACAATTTTTTGTGTATTGATTTTGTATCCTACAACTTTACTGAATTCATTTATTAGTTCTAACAATTTTTTGATGAAGTCTTCAGGGTTTTCTATGTAAAATATCATGTCGTCTGCAAATAATGATAGTTTTACTTCTTCTTTTCTAAATTGGATGCATTTTATTTCTTTTTGTAGCCTAACTGCTCTGGCTAGGACTTCTAATACTATGTTGAATAAAAGTGGTGAGAGTGAGCATCCTAGTCTGGCTCCTGATTTTAGAGGAAAAGCTCTCAGCTTTTCACCACTGAGTGTGATGTTAGCTGTTGGCTTGTCATATATGGGCTTTATTATGTTGAAATATGTTCCCTCTATACCTGCTTGGTTGAGAGGTTTTTTTTGTTTTTGTTTTTGTTTTCTTTGTGAGGAAGATTAGCCCTGAGCTAACATCTGATGCCAATCTTCCTCTTTTTGCTGAGGAAGATTGGCCCTGGGCTAACATATGTGCCCATCTTCCTCTACTTTATATGGGACACCACCACAGCATGGCTTGACAAGTGGTGCATCAGTGCATGCCTGGGATCCAAACCTGCAAACCCTGGGCCGCCACAGTGGAGCGTGCACACTTAACTGCTATGCCATAGGGCCAGCCACTGAATGAGAATTTTTTATCATAAATGGATGTTGAATTTTATCAAATGCTTTCTCTGCATTTATTGAGATGATCATATGATTTTTGTCCTTCATTTTGTTAATGTGCTGTATCACACTGACTGATTTGCAGATGTTGCATCCGCAAAATCTTCCTGTTCCAGGAAGACCACCCTTGCATCCCTGGAACAAATCCCACTTAATGATGGTGTATGATCATTTTAACATATTATTGAATTTTTTTTGCTAATATTTTGCTGACGATTTTTGCATCTATGTTCATCAGGGATACTGGCCTGTAATTTTCTTTTCTTGTGGTATCCTTGTCTGGTTTTGGTATAAGGATAATGCTGGCCTCGAAAAATGAGTTTGGAAGAGTTCCTTCCCTTCTATTTTTTGGAAGAGTTTCAAAAGGATTAGTATTACTTCTTCTTTGAATGTTTGGTAGAATTCACCAGTGAAGTCATCTTGTCCTGGATTTTTTGGGAGGTTTTGATTACTTATTCAACTTCCTTACTAGTAATGGGTCTATTCAGATTTTCTATTTCATTATGATTCAGTCTTGGTAAGTTGTGTGTTTCTAGGAATTTAGCCTTTTCTTCTAAGTTGTCAAATTTGTTAGCATATAATTGTTCATAGTAGTCTCTTATGAACCTTTGTATTTCTGTTGTATCAATTGTAACATCTCCTCTTTCATTTCTGATTTTATTTGAATCCTCTCTTTTTTTCCTTGATGAGTCTACCTAAAAGTTTGTCAATTTTGTTTTATCTTTTCAAAGAACTAGTTATTAGTTTCATTGGTCTTTTCTATTGTTTTTTAGCCTCTATTTCATTTATTTCTGCTCTAATTTTTGCTATTTCCTTCCTTTTACTAACTTTTGGTTTTGTTTATTCTTCTTTTTCTAGTTCCTTGAGCTGTAAAGTTACACTTTTTATTTGAGACTTTTCTTGCTTCTTGAGTTATTTATTTATCGCTATGAACTTCCCTCTTAGAACTGCTTTGCTGCATCCCATAAATTTTGATATGTTACATTTCCATTTTCATTTGTCTCAATGTATTCTTTTATTTCTCTTTTGATTTCTTTGTTGACCTATTGATTGTTCAATAGCATGTTGTTTAATTTCCATATATTTGTGAATTTTCCAGTTTTCTTCTTATAATTGATTTCTAGTTTCATACCATTGTGGTCAAAAAAGACACTTGATATGATTTCAATCCTCTTAAATTTATTAAGACTGGTTTTGTGGCCTAACATATGATCTACCTTGGAAAATGTTCCATATGCACTTGAGAAGAATGTGTGTTCTGATGCTTTTGGATGGAATGTTCTATAAATATCTGTTAAGTCCATCTGGTCTATCATGTCATTCAAAGCCAGCGTTTCCTTACTGATTTTCTGTCTGGATGATCTATCATTGATGTAAGTAGGGTATTAAAGTCCCCTACTATTATTGTATTACTATCTATTTCTCCCTTTAAATCTGTTAATATTTGCTGTATATATTTAGGTGCTTCTATATTTGGTGCACAAATATTTACAAATTTTATATCTTCCTGTTGGATTGATTCCTTTATCATTATGGAACACCTTTCTTTCCCACTTACTGTAGTCTTTATTTTAAAGTATATTTTTTCTGATGTAAGTATAGCCACTCTAGCTTTCTTTTGGTTTCCATTTGTATAGAATATCTTTTTCCATCCCTTCACCTTCAGTCTGTATGTGTCCTTACATCTAAAGTGAGTCTCTTGTAGGCAGCATATAGATAGGTCTTTTTTTTTTTTTTTAATCCATTCAGCCACTCTATGTCTTTTGATTGTAGAATTTAGTCCATTTACATTAAGGTAATTATTGATAAGTATGTACTTATTGCTATTTCGTTAATTGTTTTCTGGCTGTTTTGTAGTTCCTTTCCGTTCCTTTGTTCTTCCCTGTTCTCTTCTTTTGTGGTTTGATGACTTTCCTTAGTGGTATGGTTAGATTCCTTTCTCTTTATCTTTGTGTATTTACTATAGGCTTTTTCATTATGGTTACCATGAGGCATACTTATAACAGTCTATTTTAAGTTGATAGAAACTTAAGTTTGATTCTATTGTAAAGCTCAACATTACTACTCTCCCCTCCCATGTTTTATGTTTTTGATGTCACATTTTACATCTTTTTATTTTGTGTACCCCTTAACTAATTGTTGCAATAATAGTTATTTTTACTACTTTTGTCTTTTAACCTTCATACTAGCTTTATAAGTGATTAATCCACTACCCTTACTATATATTTACCTCTCTAGTGAGATTTATTCTTTCATATGTGGTCTCGTTACTAATTAGTAGTCTTTCTTTTAAGCTTCAAGAAGTCCCTTTAACATCTTGTAAGGCCGGTTTAGTGGTGCTAAACTCCTTTAGCTTTCTCTTGCCTGGAGGACTCTATCTTTCACTTCTGAATGATAACTTTGCTGGGTAGAGTATTCTTGAGTGGAATTTTTTCCTTTCAGTACTTTGAATATATCATGCCACTCCCTTCTGGCCTGCAGAGTTTCTTCTGAAAAATCTGCTGATAGACTTATGGGGACTCCCTTGTACATAACAAGCTGTTTTTCTCTTGCTGCTTTTAATATTATCTCCTTGTCTTTAACTTCTGACATTTCAATTTTATGTAGCTTTGCTGTAGGTCTCTTTGGGTTCCTCTTATTTGGAATCCTCTGGGATTCCTGGATTTGGATGTCTGTTTCCTTCCCCAAGTTATGGAAGTTTTCAGCTATTACTTCTTCAAATAAGATTTCTTCCCCTGTCTCTCTCTCTCTCTTCTCTTTCTGGAAGTGCTATGATGTGAATGTTAGTCTCTCTGATGTTTTCCCATAAGTCTCTTAAGCTATCTTCACTCCATCTATTGAAGAGTGGAATATCAAAGAATTTATGGACAAATTTTAAAACGAACACACTCACTCATTCATCAATGTGTCTGTCCATTTATTCACTAAATATACATTAACAAAATATTCCATACCTTCATACTCTGATGAATTTTTCTAAAATAGTAGCAGAACATTGATATGTTTTCCCTTGGTCAATAAGGAAATTACAGTTTGTGGTAGGAATTATTATTATTGCCCTTCAATTGGTCCCCAAAATGTACGATAATACTACCCAACAAAAATTTAATTCAATGGTTGATCTGGATTCATTATGTCCTCTGACATTTTAATAGAAAAATCAACAGTTTCTTATGCTGTTATGTGATATTGATCAAAAGATGATGAAACAAAATATAGGAATGTAAGTTTGTTAATAGGCATTGTGAGAAAGACCCTTAATACACTTTTATTTAAACTTCTTGATAACTTTATACTTATATAATTTCCCTCATTTTACTGTGGAAGTAAGCACTGTTGTTAGATACTGAAACATTAAAAAACCACCCATAGTCACAGGAATTTACTAATCTGAAGTCCAACCAAGAATACCTTACTCCAAAGTTCATGTTTTTTCATTTCTCACTGGATACAGATTGAAAAAAAATGTGGGAACTCATTTGGCCAATATATTATTTAGCAAAATATTTATTTTAAAACATTGTTTCTGACTCACGAAGAGAACTTTCCAAACTAAATCTTTCAGTCTTTCTTAATTTAGGCATTTTTCTAAAATATTATCATCTCAAACTTGTAAAATGTTCATGTACCAACTGTCACCATCCTAAGCACCAATGGATTTCAACACATGATGAAATTTACCTGCACCTTATGTCTGAATAAAGTCTGCCAGAGGGATCAAAAATAAAGGCAAGCAGTAAAATAGTAACAGAGATTAAGTGAAGATTGTCTTAAAGAGTAAATTGTACTAAATTCTACTTAGTTCATCATCTCTGATTGAATTTTTAAAAGTCTGTGGTGGCCCATTACAACTATCTTTATCTCCAATTCTTCGATGAGCAAATTTTATTTTTTCTGTGGAAATAGGCCAATTTATCATGGCCTATTTCTCCCTTTGTTGGGGAGCCACAACTTTGGAAATGATTGTGTGTGGCCTCCTTGCTGCCAATAAACTCTACTTTGTGTGATAACTACTTTTGGTGGAGGCTCTGATTTTAACTCACTGGGAAGTGAATCCACTTTGGTTTGGTAACACAGCCTCATGTATGTATGCCTAAAATGTATGTGACCAGGTGACTCCAAATGCCAGGATCAGGAAAAAATAGAGTCTCCATATAGCATTTGTATATCTCTCTCAGAGTCTGAATTTGTAGGTTTCCAGAAAACGCAAACATTTAGGAACATATATGATACTTTAGTTCATGTTAAAAGAATTGTCTAGAATTATAAGAAGTAATAACAAAATTAGCAAAAGCTATTAATTGTATTTTCCTTTCAAATTCCTCAATTTAGACCATTTATGACTTTTATTTATCAAAACAATGAATGGCGTCATATTTCTCGTGATAGTTGGAAAACCATTTTTCTTTATGGGTATGAAAGTTTTTGTTATTTCTTGTCATAACTAGCATAATAAAAATTATCATTTATATTTTCAGTGTCTAAATATGATAGATTAATGCATGACAATAATTGTTAATTGAACAATTATTAATACAGTTTTTTATTTGTATTTGCAAAATACAGTTTTTATTCTCTCCTAAGCCAAAGATCTACTTTAATTTAGTATAGCTAATTTCACAGACTAGAGAATATACTGAGAGTTTACTGACCTTTAACTCTGTCTCCAGAAATTTAAAATATCAACCAATGAACCACTGGAAGTAACTATGTGGAAGTAACCATTCCTTCTTATATCCATTCATTTATTCATTTGCTCTCACATGTGCTGGGTCATGTAGGAAGACTTTGGTAACTATAACACACAGGTAATCAGTGTTTGGGGGCTTAAAATCTAGGGAAACATATCACTCAAAAATTCGAGTAATTTATCAAATTTTTATACTAATGCAAAAATTGTCCCTAAGGTAGCTCTGATAAAAAAAATCAAAAATATTAAAACTGCTATCAATAAAAGAGAAAAACAGAAGTTAAGAAAAATAATAAAAGGAACAGAATATCAACTTTATTTTTAACCTTGTCATTAAAAACAACACAGCTGTGAAGGCTACATTGAGATAAGTATATCCACTACTGCAGCAATTTCTGAAATAAAGTATGTTTTAATTTCTTGAAAAATATATCCTCATCATTAGCTTTAAAATTTCCTTGTCAAAAGACTTGATGTGATTATTAAGTAGTGTAAAATATCTTATCTATAGTTATAACTAAATATTCTGACTTCTTAACTGAGTACATATCTTAATTTTGTGAAATTGAAATTAAGCTAAAGGAAATGTATTGGAAGATTAGTGGGGTGGGGAAAACGATGTGTCACATAATTGACAGGAAGGTTAGTATTCAAATTTGGAAACAAATAAGATTTAAGGCAACTACAGAATCTAGAACCCATATCAGTAATAATGGCTTCATAGCCAGAAATATATCATCCAGATGCTGTCATGAGGACTTTTTCTTTTTTAAATTTCTTTGTCTATTTAGTGATGATTCAAATCCAAGAATAGAGTATACAATTTGTCTTTCTTTGGGTAATATGCCTGTCTATTAACTTGGGGGATATATATTCCTGATCTGCACTTTCCAGAAATGTTTAGTTGGGGTCCTCAATTACTGAATTATCCATAAATTTAATAACCATACATTTACTGACTTTCTTGTGTGATTCTACCAACTATTTCACCCCTCTGTCCACTACAGATGTTTCTGTAATTCTATTTTGACCAGGATTAATTCGTGTTTTTTTCCCCTTGAAATATCTCCCTAATCTCCGCAACTACATCAATAGATTCTCTGTGTTGGCAATTCTTATTATCTCACTTCCAGTTTATACATCCAAACTCTCAGTCTTATTGAACGACAATAAATAACTCCAGAAAACAATACTTGTTGCCACATTGCTACTTATATGAATGCCACACAATTAAGATAAAAAACTGTTTAAATATTCTTAAACAAAATATATTTGAACTTTTTGGTACACTCTGGTTTTACGTGATGCCTAATAAAAATGATGTTTCTATTTCTAAAAGATGAATATACTTATTCATACTCTGCCTCACTGTTCTATAATTGACCAACATTCCCTCTGATTTTCAACTCAGGAAGGCATAGTTTCTCCAAGAGTGGAGCTGTTTATCAAAGAAGTTCTAGATGAGGGTTGCTGATGAATCTACTTAATTCACAGAAATAACTTAGTTCCAGTTGCCATACCCTCAAAATAAATATTTACTTGAAGCAATCTTACAAAAAATGAACAAGATAACAAACAAAACGAATGTATTTCTCAGGAGAAACATTTCACCCAAGGCCACAGTTCTTTGCTTGGATGCAAAAGAGCCAATCTTTGGAAAATTCAGATATTTTACTTCATTTTGTAACACTCATTCAGATATTTGTTATTTTATAGACATACGTGATGTTCTAAATTATAAGTGATCATTAGCTTAAGCTAATCCTAATGACATGAGAATTCTACTTAACATTTTAAGAGAAAATTCCTGATGTAAAGGTATTCTGAACTGGTTTTTAAAACTCATATAAATGAGAAATAATCTCTAGATAATTCTTCTGAAGTTATCAAATTTCTTTCCTTAGCTCTCTAAGAAAGTATGATACGTGCCAAGGACTTGGCAAATTAGATGAAGAACAATGTTGCCCGCGACTGTTTCTTTCTGATGTGCTAGTCAACAATTTTGCCATTCTGAACACATGGATCTGGTTGGTAAAAGTCAGATACTTTTTCTAGATCATAAAAATATTAGTCATAATATTTTTTTAGATACTCACTATAAATTTAGGTATGTACAGACTATGAAAAAAATATACTTAGTTAAACAGAGCAGATGTGAGGATCAATATTTACCTTTATGAGTATGTCTTAAAATTGTTACAACTCAAAAGCTGGTGTGCTCAGACTCACAAAATTCTAGATACCAACATATGCAATTCTAGAGGTTTCCTTTCCCAATTGAAAAGATATAAGAAGAGCAATAAAAAGAGAATCCCAAGAAAATTGCATAATCATATTAAGAGAGTTTCTCAGTCAGATCTAATCTTGTCAAAACTGGCCAAGAGGAATTAGTCACTTAAAATGACATAAAAGTCAGGCTCTGTTGAGGTGTGTGAAATAATTTGTACAGATTTTTGTTTCAACCTGTCCTTTTGCCACCCCTGATATATAAATACGTTTTATTAGAATTAGCTAAATTTAGAATGCCATTGTGAGTTGTTTCATCAACTTCCTTCTTAAGAAGTTTTTCAGTTGTGGAGAGAGAACTTAAGGAAGGGCAGCAACTGCAGAGAAAATCACTAAAGACAGAGGCATCCAACTTAAAGCTACTGAACAATTTAAGCATCAAAATAGGTCATAGACACAGATAGAATAAGTAGAACAGCAAATTGTTTAAGTCAATGGATAGATACATAAATACATAAATAAGTAGGTAGGTTTGCAATGTCTTTCACATCATATGCATATATTAACCATCAAATCTTCCTTATTAAAGTAGGAAAGGTGACCACAGAAAATGCATTAATACTCATTAATTTCTATGCATGTGCCGGGCCTTCTACTAGATAAAGAAATGCAGTGTCGAATCAAAGAAACTAAATGTATTCTATGGACATTACATTTTCATGACAAAAAGATGACAGAAAACAAATGGCACACAGGCATGTGTGCAAACACACACATCAGGTGGGGAAATACAGATATTAAGTATATGATATGCATACAAACAGGTATACTAGGGGTGTGAAATATATAGTTGTATTAGGTACATATATGTATATATATGTGATATATATATACGTGTGCATATGTATGTATGTATATTTAATTATATGTATATGGTACATGTATGTATATCGTGATATGTATCAAGTAGCAACAATTCCAGTGAAGAAAAATAAAGCAGGGTAAAAGGGATAGTGAGTTTTCTGTGGGTTGAGGTTTGCTACTTTACATAAAGAAGTCAGTGAAAACTTTTTGTTACAACGTGATTTGATCATAGAATAGGTGGAAAATGTTTCAGATCCTATAGGAGGACCATGTGTATGATGTTAAGGACTTAGGTTTCTGTCTTGAGTAATACAGAAAGTCATTAGGAGTTTTGAAAAGAAAAATGGCACAGTTCGTAAAAGCCCTCTGGCTGTTGTGTAGAGAATAGACTACAGGGAGAATGTGCAAAAAGGGAAGCCAGTTGTGGGCCATCGTGAAATAGTCCAGCCAAGAAATGCTGGTGACTTGGGGAAGGCAGTAGCCTTATTAATTTTGTACCTGTGTATTCTTTTTTAAACTCTTGAATCTTCACTATACATTACTGTGTTATAGCGTCTCATTTTACGTCACGTGTTTCCTTTCTTCCCTACTTCAAATATATATACTAAGATATTTCTATATAATTCCTTAAATATCTAATGTTGAAATACATTATCTTTATAAACTACTATATGTCAAGCTATATTTAGCCTATGATATTTTTAGTATTATTTCTAAATGTTAAATACATATGTAATAATTGTAGAATATTTGGAGATAGAAATAAAAGAAAAATGAAGATTCTACCATCTAGGCATTATACTCTTTTGTTTCAGATACATATATATACATATTTCTATGATTTTGATCACTATAAATATAGACTATTATGGTCTGATTTTTACACACACATATGTATATATTTATATATACCTACATATTTTTAAGTACCTCATATTTTTTTAAATACAAAATTTTGATTTCTGATATTTAATTACGTTTATATATCATTCTTACATTTTGATATTAATTATTTTATTCACCAAATATTTACTGAGTGCTTACTATAGACTGGGCCTATTCTTGGCACTTGGGACACATCAGTTAACAAAACTTTTAAAAAAATCTCTGCACACATAAAGCTTATATTCCCATGCTAGGAAATAGCTAATAAATAATAAACACAGTAAATGTGTAAGTTGTAACAGTATGTGAGAAGGTGATAATTGTCATGGAAAAAATAGAACCGTATAAAAAAGATTACAAATGAAGCTGAAGTAAGACGTGGTGGTCAGAGTTGGCCTCATTGAAAAGGAATTGTTGCTATTTTATTTTTTCATTTTAAGGAGCCATATGTATCTTTGTTCATAAATTCCTGTCTAAACCTCTAAAATTTTTATTGGATACATTCCTAGAAAGGGAATTAATGGGTTTAAGAGAAAGATTTTTTAAGAGTCTTCAGACATATGGCCAAATAGCTGTACGGAACTCTTTTTTTAAACCAATTTATGCACATACCAGCAGAGTTCAAGTTATTATTTCAATGTCCCTTGCTAACTATTAACACTGAACAGAAATGAAAAGATGAAAAATTTCCACTTTGTTTTTCAATTGCTAATACCGGCATCTGCATTTGTATTCAATTTATTATTTGCTGAAATGACAATGATGTTCCTTGCTCATTTTTCTATTTTATTTTTTTATTTTTGGTGTTCATCTATTTGCCCTTTTTTTTTAAATTTTCTCTGGAGAGTAGAATCAAGGATTTTCTTTAAGTCTTTATTCTTTTTAGAACAGTTTTAGGTTTACAAGAAAATTGAGGGGAAGGTGCAGAGATTTCCCATATATATCCGGCCTCAATACATGCATTGTCTCCTTCATTATCACCATCACTCAAAAGAATTGTAAATTTTTCACCAAGAGTGAAACTACACTGACACATCAAAATCACTCAAAGGCTATAGTTTACCTTAGGGTTCACTTTTGGTATTGCACATTCTATGGGTTTGGACAAAAGTATAATGGCATTTATCCATCATTATAGGTTTTTTTGTGTGTGTGTGAGGAAAACTGCCCCTGAGCTAACATCTGTTGCCAGTCTTCCTCCTCTTGCTTGAGGAAAATTGTTCCAGAGCTAACATCTGCACCAATCTTCCTCTATTTTGTATATGGGATGCCACCACAGCATAGCTTAATGAGCAGTGTGTATGTCCGCACCTGGGATCCGAACCTGCGTACCCCGGGCCACCGAAGCAGAGCATGTGAACTTAACCATTATGCCACCAGGCCAGCCTCCATCATTATAATATTATACAGAGTATTTTCACAGCGCTAAAAACCCTCTATACTCTGCCTATTCATCTTTCCCCCCTCCCTCCAACCTCAGCAATCACTGATCTTTTTACTGTCTGCATCGTTTTGCCTTTTCAAAAATGTCATACAATTTGAATCATACATTATTTAGCCTTTTCAGATTGGTTTCTTTCATTTAGTAATATGTATTTAAGGTTCCTTCATGTTTTTTCATGGCCATAGCTCTTTTCTTTTTAGTGCTGAATAATGCTCCATTGTGTGATGTACCACAGTTTATTCATCCATTCACCTACTGAAGGACGTCTTGATTGCTTCCAGGTTTTGCCAATTACAAATAAAGCTCCTACAAACATCTGTGTGCAGATGTTTGTGTGGATGTAAGTTTTCAACTCATTTGAGTAAATACCAAGGAATGAGATTCCTTGCTGGACTGAATGGTATGAGTATGTTTAGTTTGTAAGAAACTTCCAAACTGTCTTACAAAGTGGCTCTACCATTTTGTATTCCCATCAGCAATGAATGAGAGTTCCTCTTGCTCCACATTCTTGTCAGCATTTGGTGTTGTCAGTGTTCCAGATTTTGGCCATTCTAATAGGTGTGTAGTGGTATCTCTTTGTTGTTTTAATTTGTATTTTCCTGATGACATATGATGTGAAGCATCTTTTCATATGCATATTTGCCATATGTATATCTTCTTTGGTGAGATGTCTTTTAAAGTCTTTGGCCCATGTTTTACTTGGATTGTTTGTGTTCTTCTTGCTGAGTTTTAAGAGTTCTTTGTATATTTGGATAACAGTCCTTTATCCGATGCTCTTTTGCAAAAAAAATTTCTCCCAGTCCGTGGCTTTTCTTATTCTTCTGAAATTGTCTTTTGCATAGCAGAAGTTTTTAATTTTAATGGAATCCAGCTTATCAATTATTTCTTTCATGGATCATGCCTTTGGTGTTTTATCTAAAGAGGCATCACCACATCTGAGGTCATCTAGGTTTTCTCCTATGTTATCTTCTAGGATTTTATAGTTTTGCATTTTATATTTAGGTCTATGATCCATTTTGAGTTAATTTTTGTGAGGAGAGTCAGGTCTGTGTCCATATCCATTTTTTTGCACGTGGATGTCCAGCACCAATTGTTGAAGAGATTATCTTTGCTCCATTGTGTTGCTTTTGCACCTTTATCAAAGATCAGTTGACTATATTTATGTGAGTCTCCTGGTCTCTCTATTCTGTTCCATTGATTGGATTTGTTTATTCTTTCATCAATACCACACTGTCTTTATCACTGTAACTTTATAGTAAGTATTGAAGTTGGGTAGCGTCTGTCTTCCAACTTTGTTCTTCTCCTTCAATCAATATTGTTTTGGCTATTTTGGGTCTTTTGCCTCTTCACATAAACTTTAGAATCACTTTGCAGTATCCTCAAAATACTTGCTGGGATTTTCATCAAGATTGCATTGGATCTATAGATCAAGTTAGAAAGATCTGACATCTAGACAATATCAAGTCTTCCTATCCAAAAACATGGAATAGCTCTTCATTTATTTAGTTCTTCTTTGATTTACTTTTTCAGTTTTCTTCTTAAAGATCTTGTACATATTTTGTTAGATTTATGCCTAAGTATTTTATTTTGGGAGTACTAATGTAAATCGTATTGTGTTTTTAATTTCAAATTCCACTTGTTCATTGTTGGTATATAAGAAAGAGATTGACTTTTGTATATTAACTTTGTATCCTGCAACTTGGCTATAATCACTTAGTTCCAGGGTCTTTTGTTGTTGATTCTTTCAGATTTTCTACATAGACAAGCATGCCATCTGTAAACAAAAACAGTTTTATGTCTTCCTTCCCAATATGCATATTTGTTGTTTCCTTTCTTTGCCTTATTGCATCAGGAAGGACTTCCAGTACAATGTTGAAAAGGAGTGGTGACAGGGAATCTCCTTGCCTTGTTTCTGATCTTACTGGGAAAGCTTTGCACTTCTCACCGTTAAATCTGATGTCGGCTGTAGGATTTTTACAGACTGCCTTTACTAAGTTGAGGAAGTTCTCCAGTCCTAGTTTACTGAGAGCTTCTATTATGAATGGATGTTGGATTTTGTCAAATACTTTTTTCTGCATCTATTGATATGATCATATGATTTTTCTTCTTCAGCCTATTGTTGTGGAGGATTACATTAACTGATTTTCAAATGTTGAACCAGCCTTGCATAGCTTGGATAAATCCCACTTGGTTGCAGTGTAAAATTCTTTTTTATACTTTTTTGGATTTGATTTACTAACATTTTGTTGATGATTTTTGTATCTATGTTCATGAGACATATTGATCTACAGTGTTCTTTTCCTATAATGTCTTTGATTTTAGTATTATTAGAGTATCGCTGGCCTCATAGAATGAGTTGGGAAGTATTCTCTCTGCATATATCCTCTCAAAGAGATTGTAGAGAATTAGTATAACTTCTTCCTTAAATGTTGGCTGAATTCACCAATGAACCCATCTTGGCCTGGTACTTTCTTTTTGGAAGGTTATTAATTATTGAATCAATTTCATTAATAAATATACACCTGTTCAGATTCTCCATTTCTTCTTGTGTAAGTTTTGGCATATTATATCTCTCAAGGAATTGATCCATTTGATGTAGGTTATCAAATTCACGGGCATAAAATTGTTCACAATATTCTTTTTTATCCTTTTAATGCCCATGGGATTTATAGTGATGGTTCCCCTTTCCTTTCTTTCTTTCTTTTTTTTTTTTTTTTGAGGAAGATGGACCCTGTGCTAACATTGGTTGCCAATCTTCCTCTTTTTCTTTTTTCTTTCTCCCCAAAGCCCCTGTACATAGTTGAATATCATAGTTGTAGAACTGTAGCTCTTCTATGTGGGACGTCGCCTCAGCATGGCTTGATGAGCAGTGAATAGATCCACATCCAGGATCCAAACCAGAGAACCCCGGGCTGCCGAAGTGGAATGTGCGAACTTAACTGCTACGCCACCAAGCAGGCCTCTCTTTCCTTTCTGATATTAGTAATTTGTTTTTTCTCTCTTTTTATTTTAGACAAATTAGAGGCTTATCAATTTTACTGATCTTTCAAATAACAAGCTTTTTGTTTTGTTGATTTCCTCTATTGATTTCCTCTTTTCAATTTCATTGATTTCTGCTCTAATTCTTATTATTTCTTTTCTTCTGATTGCTTTGGATTTAATAAGCCTTTCTTTTACTAGTTTACTAAGGTGGAAAATTAGATTATTGATATTTGGTCTTTCTTCTTTTTCAATATATGCATTCAATGCTACAAATTTTCCTCTAAGCTCTGCTTTCACTGTATCCCACAAATTTTGTTAAGCTGTACTTTTGTTTTCAGATATTTCAAAGTATTTTTAACTTTTTGTTGAGATTTCTTCTTTGATCCATAAGTTATCTAGAACTGTGTTTTTTATTCTCCAAGTATTTGAGGATTTTCCAGCTATCTTTATGTTACTGATATATAGTTTAATTCCACTCGGGTCTGAGAGCAGAGATTGTATGATTTCTATTCTTCTTAATTTTTAGGTGTGTTTTATGGCCCAGAGTGTTGTCCATCTTGGTGAATGTTTCATGTGAGCTTGAGAAGAATGTGTATTCAGCTGTAGTTGGATGATGTAATCTACAGATGTCAATTATATCCAGTTGATTAGTGGTGCTGTTGAGTTCAACTATGTCCTTCCTGATTTTATTTCTGATGGATTTGTCCATTTCTGATAGATAAATATTAAAGTCTCCAATTATAACAGTGGATTCATCTATTTCTCCTTGCAGTTCTATCAGTTTTTGACTCGTGTTTTGATGCTGTTGCTGGGTGCATACATACTTTTCTTACTCTGAAGTCTGCTCTGTCTGCAATTAATATAGCTAATCTCACTTCTTTTGATTAGTGTTAGCAAAGTATATCTTTCTCCATTCCTTTATTTTAATCTGCATGTGTCTTTATATTTAAAGTGGGTTCCTTGTAGAAAATATATAGTTGGTTACTGTTTTGTGATTCACTCTATGTCTTTTAATTGGTGTATTTAGACCATTGATATTTAAAGTAATTGCTGATAAAACTGGATTAATAACTACCATATTTGTTACTGTTTTCTATTTGTTGTCCTTTCTCTGTGTTTATATTTTTGTCTTCCAAACTTTTTCTGCCTTTTGTGGTTTTAATTCGGCATTTTATATAATTCTGTTTTCTCTCCTTCCTTAGAATATCAATTATACTTCTTTCTTTTACATTTTTTTAGTTTTCCTGGAGTTTGTAATATACATTTACAACTAATCCAAGTCCACTTTTAAATAACATTATGTTGCTTCACAGGTAGTGCAAGTACCTTACAATAACAAAATATTCCTAATTTCTTCCTCCTGTCCTTTGTATTATTACTCTCTTTCATTTCACTTATATATAAGCATATAGATGTGCATAAGTATACATAATTGAATACATTGTTGCTATTATTATTATAAACAATATTATAAACAATTAATCTGTTAGGTTAATTAAGGATAAGAAAAAGTTTCTATTTTATCTTCACTTATTCTTTCTTGGATACTCTACTCTTTACGTAGATTCTAGTCTCAGACCTATATCATTTTCCTTCTCTCTAAAGAAATCCTTTTTTTTTTTTTAGAATTTTATCCATGTTTTGCAGTTTTATTGCTTGTAAAGATTCACCCTGAGCTAATATCTGTTGCCAATCTTCCTCTCTCTCTTTTTTTTCCCTCCCCAAAGCCCCAGTACATAGTTGTATATTCTAGTTGTAGGTCCTTATAGTTCTTCTGTGTGTGCTGCCACCACAGCATGGCTACTGACAGACAATTGGTGTGTTTCCACGCTCACAGCGGCCAAACCTGGGCTGCTGAAGTGGAGTTCGCCAAGCTTTAACTATTAGGCCATCAAAGTTGGCTCTAAAGAAATATTTTTAACATTTCTTTCAATGCAGGTGTACAGGCAACAAATTTCTTCAATTTTTTTCTCTGAGAAAGTCTTTATTTCTTCTTCAATTATGAAGGATAATTTCACACAGTACAGAATTCTAGGTTGGTGGTTTTTTCTCTTAATCCATTAAATATTTCACTCAACTCTTCTTGCTTGCATAATTTCTGAGGAAGAGTTGGATATAATTCTTATCTTTGCTTCTTTAGTTATAAGGTGGGTTTCTTTTCCAATTTTCCTCTTTCAAGATTTTTTCTTTATCTGTGATTTTCTGTAGCTTGAACATTATGTGTAGATTATGCATCACATAATTTTGAAAATCCACTTCAAACTTTTGATAGTTTATCAGTAGTTAAACATTTTTTTGAGATCTTATAATCTGAAACCTTATTTGACAAATAATTGATAAGAAAGTTCCATGAAAACATGGACTTTTCTAAAGAAAACCACTGAACTAGGGTGAGAGAAATCTATAAACTGTTGACATCTAGTTTATTTTGCTTTCCACTAAAAGTATACAGAATACATGTCTCCATTTGAAAGTAAAGTAGGAAGTATACAGGAAAGTATTATTTTATTTGATTTATCAGAGATATTGAATAACAGCCAGACTCCTTGCCTATTCTATAAGTAAACCTTAATCACAATCTAAATATTAGTATATAAAAAAAGCTTGGGGCTGGCACAGTGACATAGTGGTTAAGTTTGCCCACTTTGCTTCTGCAGCCCGGGGTTCGCAGGTTCACATCCTGAGTATGGACCTGCACACTGCTTATCAAGCCATGCTGTGGCAGGAGTCCCACATATAAAGTAGAGGAAGATGAGCACAGCTGTTAGCCCAGGGCCAATCTTCCTCAGCAAAAAAGAGGCGGATTAGCAACAGATGTTAGCTCAGGGTTGATCTTCCTCACCAAAAAAAAAAAAAAAGATTACAACACTATTTCAAGTCATTCAAAAATCTGCTTGGTTTTACTGGGATACATCATATTCGTACTCATAAACATTATAGGCATTAGTAGGTAACATCTTCATGAAAAAGAACCGAGAAAATATCTTGTTATAGTTACTAATTTTAAAATGCAATAGATAACCAGAACTGTAACTCATCACTTAATTATATATAGCCACATGTATTCTTCTATAAAGGTATAATGTGTACATTGCTTGTCTCTCCAAGAGTATTGCATTTCTTTTAGTATAGCGACAATATCTGATACATAGTATTAAGCACCCAGCATTTTCTTCTGGTGACAATGCTTTGGCTATTCCTCTCATTAAGATGAATTGGAAAATCTAATATAGCTTGACATATTTAGCTCAACAAAATGGGGCTTCAACTGATTTTGAAATATCCAATTTATGTTTGTATTCTAAATCTAAACCTCCCAGAATTAAAAGTATCATTGTCTTCATTTTCCTTTAAGGAATCAAAGTGGTAACTTGCTTTTTGGGTAAAGATATAAATGATAATCTATTCTCTCAAAACTCTCCATCAATATAGGGTCTGCTTGCTGAGATAATTTCAGATTGGCAAGAAGAATAGACTAATTACCAGCAAATCACTTATCTTTCATGATATATATTGTAAATACTTTTTGACAAGTTAATTAGGGAATTTGAGGAATACTCATTCCTCTGGGTGGTTCCTTTTGTTCCTTTAGCAAAGGAGACAAATTTGGAAGATAGTGCATTTGTAAAAGGAGTAAAAAGTACTGAGAATTTTTACTAAATATTCTTAATCCAAAGAATGAATTGGTATTTAATTGCTACCAACAATTGTGCATGTGTGCATGTGTGTGTGTGTATGTGTGCCGAGAGAGACAGAGAGAAAGTTATACATATATAGTTACACAATTATTTAATTATACATATATTTTATGTTATACATTTAGAGAGTGAGAGACAGAGATAAAGTTATACACATATAGTTACATAATTATTTAGTTATATATATTGCATATTAAGCAGAGGGGGACATGTTTTGATTTTCTGCCACATTGTTTGTCTATTTGATTGGCCTATTCAGTAACTTTGATTTCTTTGTTTTTTGTTTGTTTAACTTATTATGCTCACTTTAATTTAAATGCAGCTGTTCTTAAGGTTTAGCCAATCAAAACAGAACCTCTTTGATAATGCCTACAGGGTTAGAAAATCAGTATTGATGTTTGAACTAAGCACATTTACAAAGCTTCCAAGAAATTTTATGCCTCCAAAGAATGCTATTGAAAACTGCAAAGTAATGATAGAAGTAATCAGAAACAACCACATCTTATATCTTACAGAAGGCATGTATTTACAATGATAATAGTGGGTTTCCTGTATTTCAGGTACTGTTCCAAAAACTTTTCCTGAACTGAGCCATTTAATTCTCATAAGAACCCTATGATAGAGTTGCCATCAACATTTTACAGGTAAAGAAAGCAAACCAGAGTGGTTAAATAACTTGTCTAAGATCTCACAGTAAGCAAGTCCTAGGGCTTGATTTTGATTTCCATCTGACTCCACAGCCACCACACTAAATCATGATATCTTCTACTGCCTCTGTATTCACAAGGGAAATGTGATCATATGGCCACCCTACAGCTAGATGAGAACATCTGCTTAATGTACAGTGATGGATGTCAAAGATTTGATAATAAGACTCGTTGAAGATATTGGTTACTTAGGACCATATTATCTTAATTCTAGATAATATTAATCAAAAGACATGGATTTGTTTAATAACAAATTTTCAAATAATAAAGAAACATTAATATACACACTGTAGAGGGGTCCTATTTAGAGGCATTAACATAAAAATAAAAACAAATGCCTACTTACATTTTAATGGATATATAAAAATTATGGTAGTATGTCTATAGGAATTTTTTTTTTGATTACCAAAAGTGATGTAAATGTTATTTAATAATTTTTACATATTTATGTCAATATTTCATAAAATAAGTTTTGGTTAAATTAATTAAACTTTCATGGGTAAATTATTGAAAGAAATGAATTTAATATCAGAACAGGTTTACTATTTGGGAGTTTAAAAATTGGTACTATACTTTAAATACTATTGAATATCTATAATCATAGCATATGGAATTACCAGATTATCTTTTAAAATGCAATTAATATTACCAATCACCAAATAAATGACATGTAAAAAAAAACAATATGAAGATTCTGGATAATGCCTGGACAGGAAATTGAAGTAAGTAAAAGTAAAATTTGATAGCAAATTAGAAAAAAATAAATACAGAACACCTAAAAAGAACGACCAAAATACCTCATTAGACTGTGTACTAAACACATTTGAAGAGCCTAAAAATAATTATCAGCAATTGCTTGAAGAAAGATTATCAGAATATGTCCAAAAGAATATGAAATTAATTAAAATGTTTTGAGAATCAAGTAGAGAATACGTAATTAAAAATGTCATTCATAAAGATATTCTACATGCTGTATATTTGCTAGAGTGTTCACTAAGATTGTGACTTATAGTATATATGGTCAACTCCATCTGGTTTACACAGAGAATTTTGGTTCAGTGTTAAAACTATTTTGAAAGTTACTACTTGAATATGGAAGACGAAAAGCAAGCAAAGTAATGATTTTTTTCAAGTTTCAAAGAATGACTTGTTTTATGATTCTAGAGTTAGGCTGCTTATATATTTTCATTGCGTTGTCATGTTCTATTGGTTAAAGAATACTTGTGGACGTAAAAGTTATAATGTATTTTCTTTTGTATTTTGTTAAACACATATAGACAGAGTTCAAATTCTGTTTAAATGTATCTTTTTCTTTTTTTGCTAAGGAAGATTAACCCTGAGCTAACACCTGTTGCCAATCTTCCTCTTTCTGCTGAGGAATATTGGCCCCAAGCCAACATCCATGCCCATCCACCTCTACCCTATATGTGGGACGCCTGCCACAGCGTGGCTTGATAAGCAGTGTGCAGCTCTGCGCCCAGGATCTGAACCCACAAACCCCAGGCCGCCAAAGTGGAGCATGTAAACCCAACCACTATGCCACCAGGCCAGCCTCTAAATTTATCTTTTTGAAATACAGCTATTGACTGCAATAATTTAACTCTCTTTAAGATTCAAATACTGATTTATAAAATAAAAATATTAGGCTTTAGTTTAAAAATGTAAGAACATATTACTCTGCTGTAAAAGATTACAAAAACTGTGACTTAAGTATAGTGACTCAATGTTAGATTTTGTGGAAAAAAAATTAACTGATATTTCTCACTGGCTCATTACATTGAAATTTACTTCACTCTATGCAGTTACACACTCCTCATGAAGGGCAAAGAAAGTCTAATTGCCACACTGAAATAATAATTTCTACCTTTTGGACTAAATTATTTAACTGTTTCCTTTTATGGAATCATAGAGAGTAGGATCAGAAATTAATTAAGTATGGTCCATGCTAAGAGAAAAGCTTTGGCTTTTCTAACATTTTCTTGGGGAAAAACGTGAACTTGTTGTTATTAGTGTACTGATTAAAAAGAAGAGCGGGCCGGCCTGGTGGCTTAGCAGTTAAGTGCGCGCTCTCCGCTACTGGCGGCCCGGGTTCTGATCCAGGCGCGCACCAACGCACCGCTTCTCCGGCCATGCTGAGGCCACGTCCCACATACAGCAACTAGAGGGATGTGCGACTATGACATACAACTATCTACTGGGGCTTTGGGGAAGAAAAAAAAAAAAAAAAAGGAGGAGGATTGGCCATAGATGTTAGCTCAGAGCCGGTCTTCCTCAGCAAAAGAGGAGGATTAGCACGGATGTTAGCTCAGGGCTGATTTCCCTTACAAAAAAAATAAATAAATAAAATAAAAAAAAAAGAAGAAGAGCAAGTGATTAGATATGTCATACGCCCTCAAGTCAAACAAAAATCTCTTTAATAGGAGGGTGTCTGATTAAATAATGCATGCTCTCTGTTTCTGCTTACATATTGGACATCACTAGATTGTTTCAAAGGCAACTTTGAAGAGAGTTCCTTGTATAACGTCAACAAAAAGTGGGGCAAAATTATCTCCATTCTCTGGTTTTCCTTTAACATTCTTGGATATGCGAGAATTTGGCCTGCAGAGGAAAGGACAAAAACAGCTCAGCAACCACTTCCTCAGCTTTCATCTCCTTCTTCTTTCAAAATGCCTTCAGGCCTTTTTTCTATAACATCTCCTGATTTTCTTTTCCACCTTTGACACACAATAAAACTACTATAGCTCATTTTTAAACTATGTAGGTAACCTAAATGTTCCATTATGGATTAACAAAATTGAATTATAGTTGAAATACTTTTCTCAAAAATTCCAAGACAAGATACTGGCACTGGTATAAATCTACCAAATACATAGGAAAGAAATAATATCAATACTACACAAATTAGGAGGGAACACTTTGCAACTCATTTTATAGGGTCAGTGTTATACCCTGATATCAAAATCAAATAAAGATAAATAAGGAAAGAAAACTAAAGGGTAGTATCCCTAAAGGACATAAAAGCAAAAATCATCAACAAGATCCAAATAAGTCATATTCAGCAATATCACAAACAGATAATCAATCATGATAAAGTGAGGTTTGCTTAAACATTAGAACATCAATCAATATACTTCAGTATATTAATGAACTATCAAGAAAAAGTCATAGAATCATTTCAATGAATCCAAAAAAAAGATTTGACAAAATTCAATGCTCATTCATGAAAGTAGTCTCATCAACTTCATTAACTTAATAAATGGCATTGCTATGGGCTGAATTGTGTCCCCTCAAAAGACTGAATCAGGAAGAAATAAAAAATTTGAACAAACCAATTATTAGTAAGGAGATTGAATCAGTAATCAAAAATCTCCCCACAAAGGACAGCCCAGGACCAGATGGATTCAATAGTGCATTTTACCAAACGTTTAAAGAAAAATTAACACCAATCTTTTTCAAACTTGTCTAAAAAAATTGAAGAGGAGGGAACATTTCCAACTCATTTTATGAGGCCAGCATTACCCTGATAACAAAGCTAGATAAGGACACTACAGGAAAAGAAAACCACAGGCCAATAGCCCTGATGAATATAGATGCAAAATTTCTCAATAAAATACTAGCAAACCAAATTCAACAGCACATCAAAAGGATCATATATCATCATCAAATGGGATTCATCCCTTGGATGCAAGAATGGTTCAACATTTGCAACTCAATAACGTGATACATCACATTAATAGAATGAAAGATAACAATCATATGATCATCTCAATAGATGTAGAAAAAGCATTTGACAAAATTCAACATCCACTCATGATAAAAACTCTTAACAAATTAGGTATAGAAGGAATGTACTTCAACATAATAAAGGCCATATACATCAAACCCACAGCTAACATCATACTCAATGGTGATAGGTTGAAAGCTATCCCCCTAAGAACAGGAATAAGACAAGGATGCCCACTCTCATGACTCCTATTCAGCATAGTATTGGAATTCCTAAACAGAGCAAGCAGGCAAGAAAAAGAAAGAAAAGGCATCAAAATTGAAAAAGAAGATGTAAAATTGTCTTTATTTGCAGATGACATGATTTTACATATAGAAAACCCTGAAGACTCCACCAAAACACTGTTAGATCTAATCAATGAATTCAGGAAAGTTGCAGAATACAAAATCAATGTACAAAAATCAGTTGCATTTCTATACACTAACAACAGATTATCAGAAAAAGAAAATTTAAAAATCCCATTTACAATAGCATCAAAAACAAGAAAATAATTAGGAATAAATTTAACCAAGGAAGTGAAAGATCTCTACACTGAAAACTACAAGACATTGATAAAAGAAATTGAAGACGACACAAATAAAATGGAAAAATACCCCGTGTTCATGGATTGAAAAAAGAAATGTTAAAATGTCCATACTACCCAAAGCCATCTATAGATATAATGCAATCCCTATCAAGATCTCAATCATATTTTTTTACAAAGGTAGAAACAACAATCCTAAAATTTATATAAAACCACAAAAGACCCCAAATAACCAAAGCAATCCTGAGAAAGAACAACAAAGTGGGAGGCATCACTTTATGATTTCAAACTACATTTTAAAGCTATAGTAATCAAAACAGCATGGTACTGACATAAAAACAGACACATAGACCAATGGAATAGAATCAAGAGCCCAGAAATAAAGCCATGAATATATGGTCAACCAATATTTGACAGGGATCCAAGAATACTCAGTGGTGAAAAGACAATCACTTCAATAAATGGTTCTTGGAAAATTGGATATTCACATGCAAAAGAATGAAACTAGACCTCTACCTTATACCACTTACAAAAATTAACTCAAAATGGGTTAAAGACTTAAATGTAAGACCTGAAACCATAAAACTCAGAGAAGAAAACATAAGGGAAAAAGCTCCTTGATATAGGTTTTGGCAACGATTTTTCAGATATGATCCTAAAGCACAAACCACAAAAACCAAAAATAAACAAATGGGAGGCCGGCCTGGTGGCATAGTGGTTGGGTTTGTGCTGCACTTTGGAGTCCCGGCGTTTGCAGCTTCGGATCCCGGGTGCGGACCTATGCATCGCTTATCAAACCACGCTGTGGCAGGTGTCTCACCTATAAAGTAGAGGAAGATGGGCATGGATGTCGGCCCAGGGCCAAACCTCTTCAGCAAAAAAGAAGAGGATTGGCAACAGATGTTAGCTCAGGGTTAATCTTCCGCACCAAAAAAAAAAAAAACCAGTGGGACTACATCGAACTAAAAAACTACTGCTCAGGCAAAAGAAATGATTAACAAGATGAAAAGACAACCTACGGAATGAGAGAAAATATTTGCAAATCATATTTGTGATAAGGGGTTAATATCCAAAATATATAAAGAACTCATACAACTCAACAGCAAAAAATCCAAATAATCCAATTAAAAAATGGACAAAGGACTTGAACAGACATTTTTCCAAAGAAGACATTCAAATGGCCAACAAGTACATGAAAAGGTGCTCAGCATCACTAATCATCAGGGAAATGCAAATCAAAACCACAATGAGATATCATCAGTTCACATCTATTAGAATAGATTTTTATCAAAGAGACAGGAGACAACAGGTGTCGGCAAGGATGTGGAGATTCCCTGTGCACTGTTGGTGGGAATGTAAATTGGTGCAGACACTATGGAAAACAGCATGAGGGTGCTCAAAAAATTAAAAATAGAACTACCATACCACCCAGCAATCCCACCTCTGGGTGTATAGTCTAAAGAAATGAAATTACTATATTGAAGAGATATCACCAACCCCATGCTCACTGAAGCATTATGTACATTAGCCAGGACATGGAAACCACCTAAGTGTCCATGGACAGATAAATGGAAAAGAAAATGTGGTATACATATATACAACGGAATATTATTCAGCCATTTTCACATGGATAGACCTTGAGGGCATTGTGCTAAGGGAAATAAGTCAGACAAAGACAAACACTGTATAACCTTATTTATATGTGGAATTTTAAAAAAGAAAAAAAAACTTACTGTGCTCAGGAGGCTCAAGGACTGGAAAGATTGTGCTGTGCAGGCCCCACTGGCCAGGGGGCAGGGAGAGGGAAAGAGAGAGACAGAGAATGGGACAGACAGAGAGACAGAAGCAGACAGAGAGACCGACAGCGATGCTGCACAGGCCTATGGTGAGGTGGTGCTGTGTGACCTGCGACGCCCAGCACGCGAGGGATTCTGGGAGCGGTAGGGTTAGCTCCAGGTTCACACAGACAGGACAGAAGACACCCCGGAAGTTGTCCATTGCACCTCGGGGACCCCCAGTGGGGCCTAGCACTTCCTCGGTGGGTTCCTGAGGACAGGGACCAAAGCCTGAGATAGCGTAGCTGGTGAGGCGCTGCAGGGAAGGCTAGACACGGGGGTGCCGCCTGCTGCGCTCAGCAATCATCAATCTGGAGAGCGAGAGGGTGGAGAAACTTCTCTCTCAGCCACGAATACCTGGCAGTTACTATTCTACCCTGGAAGTGTGTGTCTTACAACTGGAAGAAAAGGAGTAACCTTAATGGACAGATTTACTTTTCTCCCTAAGTCCACTGAGAGTGGGAAGTTGAGTGCCATGTTGTGTCCATCATATGGAAAAAAAAAGGAGCCACATTTTCAGGAAAGGCGGGACTGTAGTGTGTACTTTTTCAGTTTCACAAGGCACAATTTGTTTCAAAAAATATAGAAAAGGGGAATAAAAAAAATTTTAAAAGCTTAATGTAGAGAAAAAAACTCTTAATATTTGGTGTTTTCTTCAAGAAAATACATAATTGTATCGCAAAATTGAGGTCATGCTGTTTATACAATTTTCGGTCCCAATTTTTATACTGAATGCTTTATTTTGAGAATTTTTCTCAATTCTTCAAATATTCCATGGCTATATCTTGACTGCACTCTTTACCTTCCTTCTCCCAAGGAACAACAAACTTGTATGTTGAAGTCCTAACCTTTAGTACCTCAGAATGTGACGATGATTCTCTATATTTGGAGATAGGGTATTTACAAACGTAATTAAGTTAAAATGAGGTGACTGGAATGGGCCTTAATCTAATATGATTTGTGTCCTAATCAGAGGAGGAAATTTGGGCAGAGGGAAGACAATGAGAGGACACAGGGTGAATACAGCTCTCTGCAAACCATGGAGAGAAGCCTGGAACAACAGATCCTTCCCTGAACAATCCTCAGAAGGAGCTAACTATGTGGACACCTTGATCTTGGATTTCTTAGCCTCTAAACTGTGAGAAAATAAATTTGTGTTGTTTAAGCTACTCAGTCTGTGATACTTTCTTACAGCAGCCGTAGCAAACTAATATAGGCATTTATGAAAAACCTGCAGTTAACATCACACTTAATGGTGAAAGACTGGATGATCTTCCTGTAAGATCTGGAATAAGACAGAACTGTCTACTCTCACCACTTCTATTTAACGTTATAATGGGGCCCCAGCTAGTGCAATCAAAGCTAGAAAAAGATATAAAAGGCCTACAGATAAAAAGAGAAGAAGTAATACTCTCCTTATTTACAGATAACGCAATTGGGTATACAGACAACACTGAAGAATCTATAAAACAGTTGTTAAAACTAATATATGAATTTAATAAGGTCACAAGTTACAAGGTCAATATAGAAAATCAATTACATTTGCCTTTACTAACAATAAGTATTTGGAAATTCTGTCATTTACAATAACAAAAATATAAAATATGTATGAATAAATTTATGTAAAAATGGGCAAGACTATTGAATCTGCTAAACATTGTTGAAAGATTAACATATACATATAAATTAAGAGATATACTATATTAATGGACCAAAAGACTCTATAGTGTTAACATTTCAGTTCTCCAGAAATTGATACTGATTTAACTAAATCTCAATTAAAATACCATAATACTTATAGAAATTGTCAAATATATTCTGAGATATATATGCAAATGTAAAGGAATAAGAATGACCTAAACAATTAAAATAAAAAGAAGTACATAGCTAGAGGACTTACTCTTTCTGATTCAAGGCTCACTCTACAAGTATAGTCACAAAAACAGTGTGGTATTGGAGAAGGATAGACATGTAGAGAGGCGGGACAAACTAGAGAGTTGAGAAATTAACATGCATATATTAAGTCAAATGATTTTTGCCAAAGGTGCCAAAGTAATTCAATGGAAAAATGATAGTTTTTCAACGAATGATACTGGAGCAATTGGATAAAAAAAAGAAAGAAAGAAATGCTTAAAACTGTACCTTAAAATGAATCATAGACCTATATATTAGTGGTAAACTTCAAAAGGTGAAGAAGAGCACTTAGGAAAAACACATTTGACACTGAGTTAGGAAAGATTAAAATGAGGTACAAAAAGGACAACCTATAAAACAAAGATAAACTGAACTTCCTCAATATTAAAAATATTTGATTTTCAAAAGACAATATTATGGAATTGAAGAGCCAAGTACAACTGTGAAACTATATTTACAAATATAAACGGGTAAAGAAACGATATCCCGAATATATGAAAAACACTCAAAACTCAATAAAAGAGACTCACCCATAATAAAAAAGATTTAGACATTTTAACAGAGACATATGAATGATAAATAAGTGCATAAATATGTGATCAAATGTTTAATGATTAGGGAAATTCAAATTGAAGTGGCAATGAGATACCTCTACATGCCCAAAATATTAGTTAAAATTTAAAAACTGATAAAATCAAGTGTTAGAGAGGAGGCAGAGAACTGGAACACTCATACATTGAAAAAATTTCAGAAAAGATTTATAAAATTCTCCAACTGTTGGGATAGGGATTAATTCCCGTTATATCAAAATATACATGTGCAATATTTTAACAGTGTGTTATTTGTTCAAGGATTATTGCATCTATCAATGGAACAGAATATATAGTAGAGAAGCAATTATATTGCACAAAACAGTTCATTCATAAAATTATAATAAATCAGTGGTAATAGGTAAGGTCATTCAAGTATGTTGAAGGGACATGTGACCTGCTATTTTGTGAAAAATAGTACAAAGTCAGTTCCTCACTTTACGGCAAATTAAATATCAAATACGTTAAAGAGTAAAATAATAATAACAAAAAGGAGGAGGAAGAACAAGAGCATAAACAATAAATTCTAGATGAAAATACATGTGAATATTCATACTTAGAATATAGAAAGATTTCTAAGCAAGCAATAGATAAAATCCAAAGGAAAAAAAATCAAGAGATTTGACAACATATGAATATGTTTGAGATCAGCCTACCAAAAAATATTTTAAAAAGTAAAGCAGCAACCGGAGGAAAAGTATTTTATCATGTGTGTCGTACATAGAACTATTTCCTTAATAAAAAGTGCTTGTATGACACAAGTACACGTATACTAGAATGACTAACATAAAACATAGTACTCCAAGGTATTTTGTATGTGAGAGGAGCGACTGAAGCTTTCACACACTTGTAGCAGCAGTGTAAATTGGAATCAACTCTTCAGAAAACTGTTTTGAATTATCTACTGGGAACTGGTAATTCTTATCCTGGGCATATACACAGAAGAAATGCTTAAATATATTCACTAAAATACACGCAGATGAAAGTCATCCCAGTACAATATGTAATAGCCCAAAATTAGAAATTTCCAAAATGTTAATCAAGAACAAAATGGATAAATTGTGGTATCATCATATAATAGATAACTATAAAGCAATGAAAATAAACAAATTATTGATATATACAACATCTATAAATATCATATGTTAATAAAAAGACAGTCACAAAAGAGTACTTATTTGATTTCATTTATATAAAGTTAAAAAGAAGGAAAATCAACTATTTGATGGTAGAAGTAAAAATAGTGGTTACCTCTGGGGAGGCTAGTGACTGGGAAAGGGAACAAGAGGCACTTCTGGGATGCCAGTAATGTAGTGTTGTGTGTGTGTGTGTGTGTCTGTACGTGAGTGTCTATGTGTGCTTTTTAATCTCAATGATTTCACAAGTGTACTCACTTCTGAAACTCATCAAGCTGTAACTTTATGATTTGTGAACTTTTCTATATTTATCTTTTGTAATAAAAGACGATGTATGAATCACAAAACCCTGGCTCAAAGTAAAACTGACAAACTATACAAGAAGAGAGATTAAAGTAAAAATAAAGAATTATTTGAAAAGCAAATAAACAATTATATTGTGTTCTGTGTAAGCTATAACATTTCAAATCAGATCAAATTAATTTCTCAGCCTAAATTTTATACACAGAGAGTTGAGTACTTGTTGGGTGCCTCCCAACTATATTTGAGATTAACCAATTTAGGGAATGACAAACTGTATAGAAGAGATAGAATTATTTTAATAATTATAAAAATATTATTATTAGTTTATAATTATGTTGCCCCATATAAGCACAGAATAAAGGTGTACCATAAACTTAGATATGATTTCAGGATTTTTGTAAATAGTTTGCTGTTCTGTACTCTTCCAAAAAAATGGTAGGCTCAAGATTTCCTGCATATTGGAAGAACCAAATGTTTTAAATTTCTCAAATTAGGCTACATCTACGTTGAATTTCCTTTAGATAGCAACACACAGTACTTGCTAATTCAGGGAAAGTTAGTTTTTACCATTTCCATTTATAAAACACCCAAGTGTTATGTAGCCAGAGTTAAATGGTGGCATTGGATATTTCATACAATATATATGAACTCATTTACTTTGTGAGGCCTTGGGAAGTAAGGGGTGACAGTAATTATAACGACCTTTATAGCTATACAGCATTCTGTGTCATGAAGCCACAAAACAAACATAAACAATGCTTTTGCTAAATTCTAAAACCCTGACTTCCCTCCAATTTTCATTCTCTGCCATGCTTCAAAACCATCCGTTCGAATACTTAATGCTTTTTTGTAAGTTAATTGTCTTCCCAATATTCATGAAACGAGCTTTAGCAGCATAAACTAGAATGCATAAATTAGTTTGTGATTTATGTAAAGTACAAAATAACAAATGTTTTCTGAATTAGGTCACTAGTCTCTGATGTAAACATATTAAAATGCTGTAAAAAACATCCATTTTATTCAGTGTAATGAAAAGGACATTGTTACTATATTTTGTATACAATTTGTTATAACGCAAAGTATAAATAATTCCTTAGAAGAGATGCCATCTAAAAAGATACTAAATTATGCTTCTAATTTTTCATATATTGCAATTAAGCATGACCAAAAATGTCTTTTTATTCATTATAAAGTGGAAATTATTGTAACAAGGTATAAGTACATGTTTAGCTGAAGTTATCTCTGTTTTTTTTTTCACAAGTGTATAACATGGGTCTTACTATCCATTACAAACACAGTAGTTAATTTTTCTTCTATCAAGACATCCTGAACAAAGGATAAAGGGACCTATTATTTATGAAGTATTTTCTATTTATCAGGCACTGAGATACAAGTCATATAATTAAATGTTGTTTATTCTGAATAATAAGCTTAGGATGAGAAATTGATATTCAGAAGAAAAAAGTTACAATCTGAACATCAGGCAGCTAGGAATTGATGGAACTGAGTTGTCAAACTGTTGTATGTCTGACTAAAATTTCACATTTTTCCCTCCAATATGCCATGCTAACTTCTCTCACCAAGTCGCCACTAAGCTAAAACTCATTTACACTAAATTGTTGGCATAATGTTAAACAGCAGTGTATTGGCCTAGGGATAGACATACAGATCAATGGACTAGAAAGGAGAGTTCAGAAATAGATTCTCATATATGATCAATTGATTTAAAGAAAGACATCAATTTAAGAGGAAAAGATTATCTTTACAGTAAACAATGCTGAAAAATTTGGAAATCCATAAGCAATAAAACGATCCCCTGACACTAAGATTTATCTCAAAATTGATCAGGAACCTAATGTAAGACCTAAAATTATAAAACTTCTGGAAGAAAATCTTCGGAATCTTGGGTTTGGGAGACAATTTCTTAGACTGTACGTAGAAATTATGAAACACAAAAGAAAAGTGGTAAATTGAATTTCACCAAAACAAAAAATGTTTATTTGTTAAAAGACAACAACACTAAGAAAGTGGAAATGAAAACCACAAATTAGGAGAAAATATTTATAAAACATATAGATGATAAATCACTCTTTCTAGGTTTATAATGAAGTATCTCAACACTAATAGTGGATAAACTACCTAATGCATATACATAGGACATATATATATATATATATGATGGAAAAAATAATTGTAAACACATTTTACTCAATATAGACAAAAAGCAAATAAGCGTATGAAAAGATGCTTAACATCATCTGTCATTAGGAACATGCAAATTAAAAAATTAAAACCATCTGAGCTACTACTTCATACCTACTATAGCGACTACAAAATGAAACAAAAAAAAACCTTACAATACCAAGTGTTAGCCATGATTTGATGCTACATGAACCCTTATACACATCTGATGAGAATTCAGAACAGTACATTCACTTTGGAGGATAGTGTGGCAGTTTCTTATAAAGCTAAATATATTTCCATCAGACAATCTCAAAGTTCTTTCAATAGAAAGGAAAACATATGATCCCACAAAGATTTGTACATTACTGTGTATAGCAGCTTTGTTCATAATAGCCAAAAACTGGAATCAACCAAATGTCCATAAACTTGTGACTAGATAATTGCATTTAATAGGATATTACCTTTTAATAAAAAGTAACAAATTGCTGATACATGTATCAACTTGAAACAACCTCAGATGCTGAATATATGAAATTATACATTGTGTGATTCCATATTTATGAAATTTTTAAAAATGATAAAATTGTAGTGAAAGAAAGCAGAACTGTGGTTGTCAGGAGCAGAATATGTAGAGAGAAAATTGATTGTAAATGAGCATGAGGGAACTTCCTGGGGTGAAGATAATGTTTTACATCATGAATGTCATGGTGTTTATACAACTATTTTTGTTGTTAGTGCCATCGAGTTGTTTCTGACTCCTAGCGACCCTGGTACAGCAGCGTGAAACCCTGTGCAGTCTTTTTGTACCGTATGCTCACTGATCAGTGCTACATCAGACAATGTTCCACTATTTATAGGGTTTTCATGGTCAATTTTTTTGGAAGTGGGTGGCCAGGTCCTTCTTCCTAGTCTGTCTTAGTCTGGAAGCTCCGCTGAAACCTGTCCACCATGGGTGACCCTGCTGGTATTTGAAATACCTGGTGGCATAGCTTTCGGCATCACAGCAACACGCAGCTGCCACAGTATGACAACCAAGAGAGGGGTGGTGTGGTTTCCTGACCAGAAACGAACACCAGCCACAGCAGTAAAAGTGCCAAATTTTAACCACTAAACTACCAGGGTTGGTTGTACAACTGTATACAGTGGTATATATTTGTCAAAACTCATTGAATTATACACCTGAAACTGATAAATTTTACTTATGTAAAATTATGCTTCTATAATACTGATTAAAACAAATAAAAGTAAAGATGATTATTGCTCATAGCTAAAAACAATGTCATGAGAGGTTGGATAAGATAAATTCAACTTCCTATAGAGACTGAAATTATCTGGAAAGTCCAAGTCCTGGAGAAAAGGAACAAAAGCTAAGAATAGCTTCTTTTTTCTGAATCAGAGTCTGACATATTATTTTTATGTATAAAACCTCTACATACAAGGGACGTCAGATAAATACAAATTACTTTATGTGAGGTATAAGGAAGATTTAAAAGAATATTTTCTCCTCTTTGATGTCTAAATAAGTGGTGTTCATAAAATGATGGCGACAGAAAAATTTCTAACCTAAGATTGTTGCTATGAAGTTGTTTCAATATGAAAGAAAAGCTCCTCAAGTTTCAGAGGATGTCACTACAGCTTGAACTTCTTCCTCTACTTTTTTATTTGTGTATCCTGCTCTATTCTAATGAATAATGACTGCATATTTCCAATTACACTTCTGGCAGGATGCTGGACTGTTATAATGCAATTAGAATGTGGGTAATACACTTGTAAATGTATTGTTGTGAGATAGGAAATCTCCAAGAAAGTTTTCAAGAAAAAGGAGGCAGGTGAGAAGAAAGAAGAGACAGAGAAGGAATATAGAAAGAAGAAAAAGAATGAGAAGAGGAAAGAGGAGGGGGAGGAGTGGAGAAAGATGAAAAGGAGGAGAAATAGTGAGTTAAAATGAGAATGGACGGAGCAATGAACACTCAGTTTGGGACTATACCCAGGTGTAAATGCTGAAACCCATAACTAGAGCTTCACAGTATTACAGGTGGCCTGGAATTGGCCATCCACATAAAAGTAGGAATCTAAAAGCACATCACATATCTAAGAACAGCAGCAAAGACGTGAAAGAAACAGGAGAGTCCAGTCCTCCCTCACACTTACTGAGTTCACTCATTTGGCCTGTGCAGAAATTGGACAGCTTTGGTGAATGGCAGTAGATTATGAAAACAGGTGGTGACTCCAATTACAGTTGCTGTTGCAGACTTTATGTCTTTTCTGGAGCAAATCAGCATAGCCCTAGTACATGGTATGCAACTAATGAGCTGGCAATGGTTTTTGCTCTATGTCATTTATCACAGACCACCAGAAGCAGTTTGGGTGGACCTCAGAAACACGTCACTGTCTTACTCAGGGCTGTGTCAGTTCTTCCTCTGTCACCATCCAGACTGGGGTGAATCTGATTGTTTTATTATCTCACAGGACATCTTTGCTTCATGGATGGCCTTATGCCAAATGAACCTAGAGAGGAGGAAATAGCAAAAAGCCTTCATATACCCCATGCATGACAGAAAAAAAAATATGCTTTACCAAATTCAGAGACTCCCATCTCTGTAGAGTTTCTATGGATCCAGTGGTCTAGGTTATATTAACACATCCTCTTATAAAAAAATTATGATAATGGTTTCAGAACTTAGTAAACTTACTTAATATTTTCATATTAAATATTAAAAATAAATAAACCCAGCTAAATACTTTTCAAAAACTATGTACTATAAACATAAAAACTTGAAAAAATTAAAAATGAGGGAAATGGAAATATCTTTTTTAAAATCAGGATTATATCTATCACCAGGCTAATAATAATAATAATAATAATAATTATTATTATTATTATTATTATTATAAGGGGCTGGCCCCATGGCTTAGTGGTTAAGTTTGACGCACTCTGCTTCGGCAGCCCAGGTTTGGTTCCTGGGCACAGACCTATACCATTCATCGGCGCCTATGCTGTGGCAGCGACGCATACAAAATAGAGGAAGATTGGCACAGATGTTAGCTTAGGGCAAATCTTCCTCAAGCAAAAGGAGGAAGATTGACAGCAGGTGTTAGCTCATGGCGAATCTTTTTCAGCAAAAAAAAATAAATAATAATAATTACTATTATAAGATTGAGGAGCTATATTAACATTAGACAAAATACATTATAATTTTTAAATATTATTGAGGAGAACCAGTATATAATGATAAAAGTCTCTGTTTTCCAGGAAATTTTAAACATTCTCAACTGTTATATTCTAATAATACAACCTAAAAGTAAATAACATAACAATGTATAAAAACGCAAGGGGGAATTGAAAAAAATAACATAACAATTTATAAAAACAGCAGGGGGAATCAGCAATTCCCAATCATGCTTTCACATTGGAACCTGCCTCTCTCACTTGAAGTAAATAACGTAAGCTCCATGAAGGCAGGGGTTTTGTCTCTCTGCTCACTACAATAATCTCATTTGTCTGAGTCTGTTCAGGCTGCTCTAACAAAACACCATGGACTAGGCAGTTTACAAACAACAGGAATTTATTTCTCACAGTTCTGGATACTGCGAAGTCCAAGATCAAGGGGCCAGCATGGTCATGTTCTGGTGAAGGCCTGCTTCCCTCTCCCTATGTCGTCACATGGTGGAAGGGGCAATGGCTCTCTGTGGAGTCTCTTTTATAAGAGCATGAATCTCATTCATGAGGGCTCTACCCTCCTGACCTAATCACTTCCCAAATTTCCCACCTCCTAACACCATCATCCTTGGGTTAGGATTTCAACATATAAATTTTGGGAGGACACATTCTGACCATAGCATCATTTAATTCCAAGCGGGTTCTCAATAAATATCTGCTGAATGAATGAATGATCGATGGGCCCAACAGAAAAAAATGTTATAAAAGTATAAAATATATAAAAAAGCTTGATTTAATGCACATGTGGGAATTCCTACATCTTATAATAGAGTAAACATTCTTTGCTGGTAAAATACAATATTTACAAAAGTTGGCCATTAGGCAAATCTTTGAAAGAGGTTTTCAAACTAGCATCATACAGATGTCATGCACTGAAAACCATGCCATTAGTTTAGAAATAAATGAGAAAAGATGCTTTTAATAACAAAGTTTTAAAATAAATATTCGTTTGTAAATAATTTAATCAAAAGTAAAGAAATTTTTAAAGTACTTGGAAATTAACATTTTGTTAAACAATATGTAAAAATTAAACTATGTAGCATTCATACAATATAAGAAGTAAGAAAAAAGCAACAGAATAAATGCCAAAAAATTTGAAAGAGGGAAATAACAAAAAAGAATAGAAATTAATCAACTAGAAAAAAGATAAAACTGATACAGAATATCAACAAAAAGAATAGTTGATTCTCTGGGAATGCTTTAAAAAGAGAATAAAATAAAAGAGAAGGTGCAGGGGGGGCGGAGTCAAGATGGCGGCGTAGGCAGACTCTGAACTCACCTCCTCCCGTGGACACAGCCAATTTACAACTACTCGTGGAAAAATTACCCCTGAGACAGAACTGAAAACTGGATAAGAGGACCTCCTGCAACAACGGACAATCCTAACTGGGGTAGAAGAGGCAGAGACTCCCTTCTGGAGAGGAAAACGCCGCCTTCACAAGCCGCCAGCGTCACGGCCGCCAGGAGCAGCTCACAGGTACGCAGCCTCCCTGGAGGCGCGGGGCCCTGAGCCGGGGAGCGCCCCCGCTGTGGGCATTTTGTGGACCCAGCACAATTGAGACCAGCAGCATAATATCTGACTTTGCCTGCTACTAAAGCATTGGGGAGCACCCCCAGAAAACCCGGTTCACAAAGAAACTAAAACTGGCTCTTAAAGGGCCCGCGCACAAACTCACCTGTTCCAGAAAGCATCCTAAAATCACCAGAAAGAAAGGTGCACGGTGCTTCGGTGACAAGAGGCTCACCTAATAGACCCTGAGTGCATCTCGGTGAGGGGTGAGACCTCTCCAGGGACTGGGACATTGGCGGCGGCCATTGTTGTGGCCTGGTGTGAGCGTGCTGACACAGACGCCATTGGAGTTCTCCCTGAGACCTGCTAGCCCAGGGTCTGCCCCACCCGCTAGAGCACCGATTTAATCCAGCTCAGCCAGGGCAGGCAGCCCACCCTAGAGACTAGCCCCACCCAACAACAAGCCCTCAGGCAACGTGTGGGCCTGCATAGATTGGTGACTGGATTCTCTGCAGCCTGGCAACTGAGCTGACTTGAGCGGGGCAGGGTGTACACAAGGAGCGGGTGGAGAGTGTGGGGCGGTGGCAGAGTGTGTGGGGCTCCCGCTGTGGAGACTGGGTCCACTTGGGAGGTCGGGCGCTCACACGGGGCAGGACTGTGTTGACTGTGTGTGTGGACCTGTGGGCGGCAGGGCTTCTCAGCCACAGAAGACTTGTACTTCTCAAAGACCCACATAGGAGGTTTGCTCCACCTTCCAAAACCTGAAACAATTGGGTGCTCCTGTGCCTGAGGCCAGCCCCACCCAGCTGCAATCCTCAGAGAGCTGACAAGAGACCTAATAGGCTAGAGGCTTACAGCAATTGTAAGGCCCTGAGCCTAACAACCTGCCACGGTGGGGGCCTACTCACTTAAAAGAAATACTGCAACACAAATGTGGTATTAGAACCTGCAGCCAACTGTGCTGGGGCTCCCCACACCTGATAAAGAGACTGAAGGGCCCACAACAACTACAAGCAGCTGAGCATTACAACAGCTGGCCAGGAGCATAACTCAGCCTCCCTGGGCGCCTACAGGGAGAGCATACAGGCCACAGCAGAAGGATACACGTAGCCCATTTAGGGGTCACCCCTGGAACATTGAGAACTGAGGGAAGCACACTGGAAGCCTCCTAAGCCATCACTTACATAAGGTCACCTATCCAAGAGCAGGAGACGTAGCTGACCTACCTAATACGTAGACACAAGCACAGGGAAAGAGGCAAAATGAAGAGGCAAAAGAATACATTCCAAGTAAGGGAACAGGACAAAACCCCAGAAAAGGAACTTAGTGAAACAGAAATGAGCAACCTACCTGACAGAGAGTTCAAACTAAGAGTGTTAAGGATGCTCACTGATCTGGGGAGAAGAATAGATGGACTCAGTGAGAATGTCAACAAAGAAATGGAAGATATAAAAAAGAACCAATCAGAAATGAAGAATACAATACTGGAAATGAAAAACTCATTAGAGGGACTCAAAAGCAGAGTAGAGGAAACAGAAGAATGGATCTGTGAGCTGGAAGAAAGACTAGAAGAAATTACCCAAGGTGAACAGGTAAAAGAGAAAAGAATTAAAAAGTGAGGACAGTCTAAGGGACCTCTGGGACAACATCAAGCACACTAACATCCGTGTTATAGGTGTCCCGGAAGGAGAAGAGCGAGACAAGGGGCAGAGAATCTATTTCAAGAAATAATAGATGAAAACTTCCCTAACCTAAGGAAGGAAACAGACATCCAGGTACAGGAGGCACAGAGAGCCCCAAACAAGATAAACCCAAAGAGGCCCACACCAAGACACATCATAATCAGAATGTCCAGAATTAAAGATAAAGAGAGAATCCTAAAAGCCGCAAGAGAATGTCAAGTTACATACAAAGGAAACCCCATAAGGCTATCAGCTGACTTCTCAGCAGAAACCTTACAGGCTAGAAGAGAATGGTATGATATATTTAAAGTGCTAAAAGGAAAACACTTTCAGCCAAGAATACTCTACCCAGCAAGGTTATCGTTCAAAATGGAAGGAGAGATCAAAATTTTCCCAGATAAGCAAAAATTAAAGGAGTTTGTCACCAAGAAACCAGTGTTACAAGAAATGTTAAAGGGACTGATTTAAGGGGAAAAGAGAAGACCACAAATAGGAAAAATTATCTATTTCCACGATTAGAACGTAATGGATACAAATGCACAAAAAAGAGGTTGGATATGATATCAAAAACATAAAAGGAGGGAGGAGGGTAGTTAAAGAGTACAGCTTTCAGACAGAGGTCAAACTAAAGTGACCATCAATTCTGTATAGAAGAAGAAAGGAACAGAGAAGGACTACTAAAACACTGAGGAAAAAAAAAAAAAAGTTAAAAAATGGCAGTAAGTACATACTTATCAATAGCTACTTTAAACGTCAATGGACTAAATGCTCCAATTAAAAGGCATAGGGTGGCTGACTGGATAAAAAAACAAGACCCATATATATGCTGCATACAAGAGACACACTTCAGACCTAAAGACACTCACAAACTGAAAGTGAAGGGATGGAAAAAGATACTCCACGCAAATGGAAATCAAAAGAAAGCTGGGGTAGCAGTACTCATATCAGACAAAATAGACTTTAAAACAAAAACTGTAAAACGAGACAAAGAAGGGCATTACATAATGATCAAGAGAACAATCCAACAAGAGGATATAACACTTGTAAATATCTACGCACCCAATGTAGGTGCACCTAAATATATAAAGCAATTATTAACAGACATAAAAACAGAAATAGACAGTAACACAATAATAGTAGGGGACTTTAACACTCCACTTACACCAACGGATAGATCATCCAAACACAAGATCAATAAGGAGACATTGGCCTTAAACGACACACTAGAACAGATGGACCTAGTAGATATATACAGAGCATTCCATCCAAAAACCGAAGAATACACGTTCTTTTCAAATGCACATGGAACGTTCTCCAGGATTGATCACATATTAGGCCACAAAACAAGTCTCCATAAATTTAAGAAGATTGAAATAATACCAAGCATCTTTTCTGACCACAAAGGCATGAAACTAGAAATCAACTATAGGAAGAAAATCAGAAAAGCCACAAATACGTGGAGATTAAACAAAATGCTACTGAACAACGACTGGGTTAATGAAGAAATCAAAGAAGAAATCAAAAAACACCTGGAGACAAATGAAAATGAAAATACGACATACCAGAATTTATGGGATACAGCAAAAGCGGTTCTAAGAGGGAAGTTTATAGCAATACAGGCCTATCTCAACAAACAAGAAAAATCTCAAATAAACAATCTAAAAATGCACCTAAAGGAACTGGAAAAAGAAGAACAAACAAAGCCCAAAATCAGTAGAAGAAGGAAATCATAAAAATCAGAGCAGAAATAAATGAAATAGAGACCAAAAAACAATAGAAAAAATTAATAAAACCAAGAGCTGGTTCTTTGAAAAGATCAACAAAATAGACAAACCTTTAGCTAGACTCACCAAGAAAAAAAGAGAAGGCACAAATAAGTAAAATCAGAAATGAAAGAGGAGAGGTTACAACAGACACCTCAGAAATACAAAAGATTATAAGAGAATACTATGAAAAACTATATGCCAACCAATTCGACAATCTGGAAGAAATGGATAAATTCTTAGAATCATACAACCTTCCAAAACTGGATCAAGAAGAAGTAGAGAATTTGAATAGACCAATCACCAGTAAGGAGATCGAAACAGTAATCAAAAACCTCGAAAAATAAAAGTCCAGGACCAGACGGCTTCCCTGGTGAATTCTACCAAACATTCAAAGAAGACTTAATACCTATCCTTCTCAAACTCTTCCAAAAATTGAGGAGGGGGAAGCTCCTAACTCATTCTGAAGCTGACATTACCCTGATACCAAAACCAGACAAGGACAACACAAAAAAGAAAATTACAGGCCAATATCACTGATGAACATCGATGAAAATCCTCAACAAAATACTAGCAAATCGCATACAACAATACGTTAAAAAGATTATACACCATGATCAAGTGGGATTTATTCCAGGTATGCAGGGATGGTTTAACATTCGCAAATCAATCAACGTAATACACCACATTAATAAAATGAAGAACAAAAATCACATGATCATCTTAATAGATGCAGAGAAAGCATTTGACAAGATCCAGCATCCATTTATGATAAAAACTCTGAATAAAATGGGTATAGAAGGAAAGTACCTCAACATATTAAAGACCATATATGAGAAACCCACAGCTAATATCATCCTCAATGGTGAAAAACTGAAAGCTATCCCTCTAAGAACAGGAACCAGACAAGGATGCCCACTCTCACCACTCCTATTTAACATAGTATTGGAAGTCCTAGCCAGAGCAATCAGGCAAGAGAAAGAAATAAAAGGGATCCAAATCGGAAAGGAAAAAGTGAAACTGTCACTATTTGCAGATGACATGATTTTATATATAGAAAACCCTAAAGAATCCACCAGAAAACTTTTAGAAGTAATAAACGAATATGGGAAAGTTGCAGGATACAAAATCAACATACAAAAATCAGTCGCATTTCTGTGCACTAACAACGAAGTAGCAGAAAGAGAAATTAAGAATACCATCCCATTTACAATTGCAACAAAAAGAATAAAATACCTAGGAATAAACTTAACCAAAGAGGTGAAAGATCTGTACACCGAAAACTATAAAACATTTCTGAAAGAAATTGAAGAAGACACAAAGAAATGGAAAGATATTCCGTGCTCTTGGATTGGAAGAATTAACATAGTTAAGATGTCCATACTTCCTAAAGCCATCTATAGATTCAATGCAATCCCTATCAAAGTTCCAACAACATTTTTCACAGAAATAGAACAAAGAATCCTAAAATTTATATGGAACAACAAAAGACCGAATAGCTAAAGGAATCCTGAGAAAAAAGAACGAAGCTGGAGGTATCACACTCCCTGATTTCAAAATATACTACAAAGCTATAGTAACCGAAACAGCATGGTACTGGCACAAAAACAGACACACAGATCAATGGAATAGAATCGAAAGCCCAGAAATAAACCCACACATCTATGGACAGCTAATCTTTGACAAAGGAGCCAAGAACATACAATGGGGAAAAGAAAGTCTCTTCAACAAATGGTGTTGGGAAAACTGGATAGCCATATGCAAAAAAATGAAAGTAGATCCTTACCTTACACCATACACAAAAATTAACTCCAAATGGATTAAAGACTTGAATGTAAGACCTGAAACTGTGAAACTTCTAGAAGAAAACATAGGCAGTACGCTCTTCGACATCAGTCTTAGCAACATCTTTTCAAACACCACATCTGACCGGGCAAGAGAAACAATAGAAAAAATAAACAAATGGGACTACATCAAACTAAAAAGCTTCTGCACAGCAAAGGAAACCATCAACAAAACGAAAAGACAACCTAACAATTGGGAGAAGATATTTGCAAACCATACATCTGATAAGGGCTTAATGTCCAAAATATATAAAGGACTCATGCATCTCAACAACAAAAAAACTACCAACCCAATTAAAAAATGGGCAAAAGACCTGAACAGACATTTCTCCAAAGAAGATATACAGATGGCCAATAGACACATGAAAAGATGTTCAAAATCACTAACTATCAGGGAAATGCAAATCAAAACTACAATGAGATATCACCTCACGCCCGTCAGAATGGCTATAATTAACAAGACAGGAAACAACATGTGTTGGAGAGGTTGTGGAGAGAAGGGAACTCTCATACACTGCTGGTGGGAGTGCAAACTGGTGCAGCCACTATGGAAAACAGTACGGAGATTCCTCAAAAAATCAAGGATAGAACTACCATATGATCCAGCTATTCCACTGTTGGGTATTTATCCAAAGAACTTGAAAACACCAATTTGCAAAGGTACATGCACCCCTGTGTTCATTGCAGCGTTATTCACAATAGCCAAGACTTGGAAGCAACCTAAGTGCCCATCAAGGGACGAATGGATAAAGAAGATGTGTTATATATACACAATGGAATACTACTCAGCCATAAGAAACGATGAAATCCAGCCATTTGTGACAACATGGATGGACATTGAGGGCATGATGCAAAGTGAAATAAGTCAGAGGGAGAAGGTCAAATACCGTATGATTTCCTTCAGTAAGTAGTAGATAATAACAACAATAAACAAACACATAGGGACAGAGATTGGATTGGTGGTTACCAGAGGGAAGGGGAGGGAGGAGGGTGAAAGGGATAATTGGGTACATGTGTGTGGTGATGGGTTGTAATTAGTATTTTGGTGGTGAACATGATGTAATCTATGCAGAAATAGAAGTACAATGATGTACACCTGAAATTTTTACAATGTTATAAACCAATGTTACTGCAATAAACAAAAAATTAAAAAAAAAAAAAAAAAGAGAAGGTGCAAATGAAAATCATTGGAAATTAAAAAGGAAATTTAGAATAGAATCCCAAGAATGCTATAGACATACATTTGAAAATTTAAAGGAAATAAAAATGTTCTAGAGAAATATGACTACTAAGACTGATTTAAGAGGAAACAAATGTCAGAATATTCTCAGTACTTTAAAAAACAAGAAGTATCGATAATTAAAAACTACACTCAAAGTAAAACAAAATGAAAACAAAAAACGGGCCCAAATTTTTTTTATTAGAATTCTATTAAACTTTCAAGAAACGTATCATTCCACGACTAATATAAAATTTTAGAAAATAGAAAGAAAGAAGACTTGCTCACTTTTTTAAGAGGACGCCACTGTGAACATAATTGCAGTAATCCTAAAGAAAATATTAGAAAATAAATGCTACAGTATATCAAACTTGTTATACATATGACCAAGTTTGAGTCATTGTAAGAACTCAAGAGTTTTTCTAATATTAAAAAAATCTATCAATATAATTCATTATATTAACAGATTAAAAGATAAAAATAATATGCTAACTAAAAAAGTGCAAAGTATTTGAAAAAAAATCAACACTTCATTAATAGAAAAAATATCTTAACAAACTAAGACAAGAAAACTTATTAAACCTAATAAAGTGCATTTACAAAGAAATCTTAGCTGACTCCAATTATGATGATAAATCATCAAATCAGCAACAAGACAAAGATGTTCACTATCCTACCACACATCTACTGAATATCATATTTAAGACCCTCAAAAAGAAAAAAAAACAAAACAGATAATACATACAGAATTGAAAAGGGTGTCACTATTTTCAGATATCAATGTCCTCTTGGAAAACAGAGAATCTCCAGACAGATAGTTGAAATTGATGTTAGAATTCGTTAAGCAGCTAAATATAACATAACAAAAAAATTACTATTCCCCACGCACAAACAGAAAATACAATGAGAAAGTATAGTGTTTGCAAGGAATACACACATACACACACATATACATACACGTGTGTATAGTATATATACTATATACTGTACAGTATATAGTATATAGAGACTAGACAATATCTATCTAGTATATGATGTTCTAAGTGAATTATATATATATGTAATTTTCTTGTAAGAAAAATAACAACAAAATACATGCAAAATCTTTATTTAAAATTTTTGGAAACTTTTTTGGAAGACCTAATTAAATGAAGAGATAATGTTTATGGATAGTTTGGTTCTCCCCAAATTGATCAAGACTTGTCGTGGAATTTGACAATCTGCCTCTAACATGCAGAAGATCAAAGGGCCAAGAATGGCCAAGATATTGCTGAAGTTGAACAATGCATTGTGTCCTTGCTTTTCCTGAAAGCAAGACTTAAGATGGTATTGGCACAGTGACGAACAAATAAACCAAGAGAAAAGAAGGGAGAGCCCAGAGAGATCTCAATGAATATAAGGAAACCTGATAAGTGGGTCTTCCAGATTATCTCATGTTATAGACCTGTGGGAAAGGAAGGACTATATACTAAACGATATAACATTTGTGATTCATATTTTATGTGAAAATGCTTCCTTACCTTCTGTGATACACAAGAGCACACAGTGTAAAGACATTTAGTGCAAATACTGTGACAATCAAAATGTCAAAGTTTCACAGTAAATTATAAATAATAGCGCAGAAATAGCTAAACAAGATATTTTAAAAATTTCCTCTGATAAATGAAAAGGTTGATAAACTTGACAACATTAAAAATAAATAAACACATACATACGTACATAAATACATAAACTTCTGTTCAACTCATCAGATTGTCACAGGCACATGTTATCCAAAATTATGGTTGATCTAAACATTGACAGTATCCCAAATGGCAAAGTACCCAACATAGGCAGCAAAATCACAGATTGCATAGAACAAGAAATCTATTATAAACTTGAGGAGGATTCATGCTGGCTGCATTCCCTGCTCGCCTTAATGTGATTTGTGGAAGCAGGGAAGAAATGATATAGAGGAAGTGCCGTGATCCAGAAGCTGGCTCATGAAACCCGGCTTTTAGAGCAAAGCAAAAGCAAAACCAGTCCAATCCGGGATGACAGCTAACCAAGATAGCTTTTGTTCTTTGGCATTTTAGAGAATGCTCATCCTTTAAATGTAAATATATTTAAATGTAAATGACACCAACGTATGGTGAATCTCAAGAAACAGAACAGTGAAAATATTTTACAGCCAAAATCTACAGTAAGTAATGACTTGAATCTCTAGACCAAAATTATTGTCAGATTCGAAATTTTTTTCTCAATTACATTTCTTATAAATGATATTTCTTTTACAAAATGGTTTTTGTTTGCTAATATACTTCTTATGTGTAATATATATTTTTTGCGACATAATAGGAGGAGAAAAATCACGTTACCTGAAAACAGTCTCCATGTTTAATGAAGAATATGGGGTTTCAAATTTTTTTTAATTTTATTTTTTTCCACTTTTTGGTCTCAAAATCCTGATAGATTGAGCCTTTCTTTAGAAGAAATAAAAAATCTAAAACATAAGAACATGCTAGTGATTTTAGAGATGTATGATAATTGAACACACACCAATACTCGTTCATGTTATATACCAAAATACATATGAATATAAAACACCTCTAAATTATACATAAAATTCTAGATTAATTTTTCAATATGTTTGAGATTGAACATAGTAAGATTACAAGCCAACTATTTGTGGGATTCATATCAAGTATTAAAAGTGAAAACTTTAATTTTTAAGGCCCTATTAAATTTCATTTTAAAAGCACATTCATGAGAAAATCTACAGACTAAGCTATATTCTTCCTTGAGATACTAGTTTTCTTTTTCAGGTGACTGATAAAATGTTCCCTGACTATGATAAAGTAACTCATTTTTGTACAAGTAGAAAAATGTTTTCAGCAGGCATATCCATGAAATACACACTTCAAATGTTAACTTTCGTTTTGATTATTTGGTATTACCCTACAGTCATTTTAATGTGCCCAGTAGATGTTCACATGGTCTCTCTGTGATAAACAGAACCAGAAAATGAGAGCCATCTGTTTTTTTCTGACATGTGGGCACATATGTGTGTGTTTATTTCTTTGTCATAAGATAGATAATAGTGTCTCACTTTGGAAAAGAAATATCCAAGATCAATTAGGATGATATTTGAATAAATACTTCTGTGGGATGATCTAAGCCTTATTACAGATTTCAGCTGAGTCAGTCATGAGCCGTTTTTAAACTTGTCCCAAGCTAAATGATATAATAATGTAACTGCAATGACGTAATTGATGGTATAATGTATGTGCTTTGAAATTTAGTGCTGGGAACTGAATTTCACATGCAATTAAATGAATCTAGAGCAGACCTTACAGTTTTCACAAAAATCAACTCAAAATGAATCATAGACCTAAACGTAAAATGCAAACTATAAAATTTCTAGACTATAACTTAGGAGAAAATCTAGGTAACCTTGGTTTTGGCAAAGATTTTTTTGATAAAACACCAAAGAGCAATTTATAAAAGAAAAATTGATAAGTTGGATTTCATTTAAATTAAATACTTCTGCTTTGCAAAAGACGCCATTAGTATAATGAAAAGATAAGCCACAGATTGGGAGCAAATATTTGAAAAAGATACTTCTGAAAAAAGACTTGTATCTAAAATATACACAGAACTCTTAAATCTCAACAATAAGAAAACAAATAACCCAATTAAAAATGGGCTAATGATCTGAACAGACACCTCGCCAAAGAAGATATACAGGTGGCAAATAAGCGTATGAAGAATGTCCACATCATATGTCATCAGGGAAATGCAAATTAAAGCAATGAGATACCACTACACACCTGATAGAATGGCTAAAATCCAAAACACTGACAAGGCCAAAGGCTGGCGAGGATATGGAGCAAGGAATTCTCAGTCATTGCTGGTACAATGGCAAAGTCATTTTGGAAGACAGTTTGGCAGTTTCTTACAAAGCTAAACGTAGTCCTACCATATGATCCAGGAATAATGTTCCTTAGTATTTATCCAAATGAATTGACAGCTTATTTCCACATAAAGACCTGAACATGAATGTTTACAGTAGCTTTACTTATAATTGCCAAAAATTTGAAGCAACCAGGATATCTTTCAATAATCTTGGATGAATAAACTGTGGTGCATCCATATAGTGGAATATTATTCAACAGTAAAAAGGAATGTGCTCTCAAGCCATGAAAAGTCATAGAGGCAACTTAAAAATAGTAAGTGAAAGAAGTCAGTCTGAAAAGGCTACATACTGCATGATTACAACTATATGACAGTTTGGAAATGGCAAAACTATAGATAGAGTAAAAAGATCAGTGTTTGTCAGGGGTTTGGAGGAAAGGGAGGATGAATAGGTAGAGGGTAAGGCATTTTTAGGGCCATGAAACCATTCTGTATGGTACTTTAATGGTGGATATTTATTATTCATTTAGCAAAACCCATACAATTGTGCGACACACAGATTGAACTCTCATATAAACTATGGACTTTAGTTAATAATAATGTACCAATATTGGCACATCAGATCTAAAAAATGTACCACATTAATGCAAGATATTAATACCAGGAGAAACTATGTTGGGGGGCAGTTTCTATATGGGAACTCTCTGTACACCTTTTCTATAAAACTAAAACTGATCTAAAAATGGTCTGTTAAAGGAAATAATTGGTAATGGGAAACAGAAGATAACAGGAAATTGCCCTAAACAGAATCAGAATGAAATGGGATTGGATTGGACAAATGTCATCAGTTTCCCTGATATTATGATCATTTATTTTGCATGAATATTTCCATAACCTTGTTGTTTGAGTGATGGGAGGATTTTGCCAGCGGGGCTGCACACTGTGGCTTTCCACAAGGTCAAGGAATGGTTGGGTTCCCTGCTGGGAAGACAGACCTCGAAATTAAGAAATGAGAGAGGAAATGTCCTTATTTATCTATGTTCCCATCTCCTGGACCTAAATTCTCAGAAAAGCACATATCATAGCATGAGCTTTTGGATGCAGAGTAATAACAGATCACCTACCCAAAGAGAAAAGCCAAAAACATGTAGGAATGAGACCAACAATCACTAGAAAATAAGTCACAATGGGCAAGACAGACATTTACTTTTACATTGTTTTCCACTGTGTGTTTTCTCATAGTGTTGCATACAGAGTTACGGGTTGAGGGCGAAAGAAAATAGTTTAGGTCTAAGTGCTAAAGAGTAACAGCTGCTACCCCATTCACACACTCTTCCTGGGGCCACTGGTGTTTTGATAAAAAGAAAAGAAAGGTCTTCAAGGTAAAAGGAAATCTCAGGGACAGGAGTCAACATTTTGACTGCCCTCATTTGGAGAATCTTCTCTAGAATTAACTGTAGGGAAAAGCATTTCATTTTTTATAAATTTGTTTATGATTTTTAAAGAAGGTGGGCATTTTCCAGAGTATAAATTAGAAACCAGTCTCTAATGGATAAAATGCCAAAAAGAAATTTGGGCGCCCATAAGAGTGTATATATATGAGACCCTAATCTAAAATAAGGGACTTACTATATCATTGCATCTACACACAAATAGTTTGTCTGTTTGATTCACAACGTGGGGTAGATCTCATTTTCTGTTTTGAATACTTATTTTTGTTCATAGTCTTTTAGCCGACAGCCCAGGTTCTTTGACTTCTATAATTTCCTCAGGACTTTTTCGTTCTGTCATGGCAAAATGTTAGAGAATTAACTGAGAATATTTCCCCCTCATTTTTCAGTTTGCAGACTGAGATTTGAGCAAGTTTGCAAAGCTCTGGGCTTTATATTTCTCACTCCAAATAACTGATCTCAATGTATCCTTGGAACAATATGAGATTATTTATGTGTGGGTGGATACAAATGTGCTCACTCAACAGTACTAATTTCCAAATCCATTACACATACTATTTATGGCACCAAATCCCCAGATGAATATTGACAATAAATATTAGTCAAGGGTCTGGAATTTTTCAGATATCAAATATTTGATGTCATATGGAAGATAAAAGGGAGGAAAGAATAATCTATATATGCATAAAAATTAAAAACAAAATACATTGAGATGTAAAGTTAATACATAAGACGCAAAAAAATGAATTGCATCAGAGAATTTTTTATCCATTCAGCATGCCCCTACTAGAAATCATGAGCTTATGAAAAACAGGTGAAATCGTTTTAATTAGCTGTCTCAGTTGCTGGAGATTATCCTTTTACATTTTCTGATATTCAAAAATTAAAATACAGTTGTCTCTTTTCAAAGCACAAGGAACACACGATTTCTAACAATGTTGTTAAATTATTACCCTTAAGATGATTCAATGTACAATTCATTGTTAATTTACTTTTTGCTGCCTAACATCTACTAATTTCCTTTTCGTGCTTTCATGTTTTGATTATTCATTTACTAAGCCAGACTCAAAAGGGGGAAAGTGGCCAGGTTCTCTGCCTCTTCAGAATGAGGTTTTTACAGTGTTTTAAGTGAGCAAACACTTGCATATCTGTTGCATGCACATTTAAGATTTACTATGATCACGTTTAGGGATTATATTTGATGACTTTTGTTCTTGTACACACACACGCACACATACATACACAAGCTTTTCTTTTCTTCAAGTGAAATCATCTCAAATGACTTTGAAAGTGAACAAATCTGATTTAAATAACTCTGAATTTGAATGTCATCTCAAATATTTCAGCCTTCATTTATTGAGCATTTACTTTGTGCAAAGTGTAGTAAGTTTCTGGGAACATAAAGATGAATAATGTGTAATCCCTGTTTTTAAGAAAAGGATTGCCTAGGGCTGGCCCTGTGGTGTAGCGGTTAACTACGCGCGGCCTGGGTTCGGATCCCCGGCGTGCACTGAGGCACCGGTTGTCAGGCCATGCTGTGGCGGCATCCCATATAAAGTGGAGGAAGATGGGCATGGATGTTAGCCCAGGGTCAATCTTCCTCAGCAAAAAGAGGAGAATTGTGTGGATGTTAGCTCAGGGCTGATCTTCCTCACAAAAAAAAAAAGAAAAGAAAAGGAATGCCTAATAGAGAATACATATATGTTGATAAGTGATTACAATAGACTCTAACGCTATACAGCTGTACTGCAGTTATGTTATAATAACTCTGTGAGTCTCTTAGGAGATTGACTGTACCTTAGAAAATCCTTCATCAAGGAGTTATGTGTCGGGCCGGCCCCATGGCTTAGTGGTTAAGTGCGTGCGCTCTGCTACTGGTGGCCCAGGTTCGGATCCCGGGCGTGCAGCTGACGCACCACTTCTCCGGCCATGCTGAGGCCGTGTCCCACATACAGCAACTAGAAGGATGTGCAGCTATGACATACAACTACCTACTGGGGCTTTGGGGAAAAAAAAAAAGGAGGAGGATTGGCAATAGATGTTAGCTCAGAGCCGGTCTTCCTCAGCAAAAAGTGGAGGATTAGCATGGATGTTAGCTCAGGGCTGATCTTCCTCACAAAAAATAAATAAATAAATAAAGTAAATAAATAAAAAAATAAAATAAAAAAATAAAAATAAAGGAGTTACGTGTGTGTTGTTTACGTAGTCTGAACAGGTCTTCATGAAACTAGAATACCATTCCAAGCAAAGAATATATGTTATATACTAATACCTGGATTCATATTTAAGCTTAGCTACTTCTTAGATGTAACCTCAGGGTATGTTTCCAGATAAGAAAAATCTGTGTTCTTCAATGTTATTATATCAAAAATAGGGAAAGATGATAATAATTTCTACCTCATATAAGGTAGTTACCATGTGTAGACGACTTCCTGGTGCATGATAAGTTCTCAGTAAATGTTAACTGCTTTATTGTTATCATTATAATTCTTATATTGTTTTTATTAAATACAAAAAGTATCATTTTGTTACAGGGTGCAATTTCAGCTCCGCCTCAGTTCAGGTATCTTTCCAGACTTTGGAGAGCGCTCTATAGGGAGATCAGCTATCTTTCTGTTAGTTTTGTTGTATCCTTGTATCCCTTTTCTAGTATTCGGGATACTATTCTGATCCTACATCAAGAATTTAACTTGTACTCTGTTCTAATAAGTCTTTCACTGATTATCCTTTTGTCTTGACTCCTTGCATTAATGAACTTAGATGTGCCATGCATTACGCTAGGTTCTGAGAAGACCATGGTGAGCAAAAAAGATACATTGTCTTTCTCCTCATAGAGCTTGGTATCTAGTTATAGACGTCAACAATATACTTAAACATTGGCAATGTTACAAAGAAATTTGAATAATGTTATCACAGTGTATTGTAGGTGGATATGACTTTGTGATTTGAGGACAAGTTTCTGTTAGGAAGCTGTAGGTGAGATTTGAAATACAATTTGGAATTTATAAGGTAAAGGGGAGAGGGAGTGTGAAGAGGTTAAGGATTTGGACGAAAGTCATTCTGGCTGCAATGAACACACTAGGGGGAGCATATTCTGAGATGGGATTGAAGAAGTTGGTGAATTTCAGGTCACGCAGGGCCTTGTAGGCAATGTTGAGATCTTTAGATTTTACTTGCTATTATTGTTTTTAGTTTATTTTTTTTTTTAATTCTAAGAGTCCTGGGAAATCATTGAAATGGCATGTGTGTCTGTGTGTGTACTCATGCATGTCTGGAGTGGAATGGATGACAAAATTAAATCTGAGTTTTAAAAAACTCAGTATCCAATTTATACACAATTTAAATTCTTCCATTTTTCTTGTCAGATTTCTCCAGGAACATGAAGGAATTTCCATCTGCTGATATGCCTCTTTGGCATCTTTTACTCCTCTGAATGACTAGAGTGCATGCAATTTATGAGTGTATTGCCTATCTCCTCCTGCCAGACATGCCTTCCCATACTGGGCATCCGTGACAACATCTTTAAAAGTGTATCGCTTAGTGTCTATCATCATTCATTCTGGGCACCAGTCTCTACCTGTCTTCTCATATTTCCTCTCATCACTTGGTTTGGGTCCTGGCCCTAGTGAATTGGTCTGATTTTTGATGTTCATAGTTCTTCTTTTAATCCATCTCTCCCACCACCCACTTAACTTCTTAGATACATTTTGGCATCTTGAAGAACCAATTAAAGCTGAGTTCAAATTTTAAGTACATATACTCCTGCTCTAAAGGATTTTTTGCAGTTTATACTATATGAAAACAGACATCTTAACCTACTTTGCTGTATCTTTTTTAATCATTTGAAAGCAAGAACTGGAACAAGAATAACTACTGGGAATTAGCCTAAATTCATGAAAACACTTATTTTTTCTGGATCTGATTTTAACCCTAGGGCAATGCTTTTGACAGCATATGGTTTAGATTTGGCATAAGGGTGGAAGCATGCTGAAATCACTGCCTAGGGATTCACAGTCCTTTAATACAGAAGTGCTCCAGTTAGATTTGGTCAGAGATCACAGAAGCATATTTCCAGAGAATGCTACAAGGCGCAAAATGTACTAAAAAATACAGCAGTGAAACCCCAGGATCACAATTCAGCAACCATAATTAGGCAACCTACTATATTTCGGGTAATGTATTACACATTTGGGACATAAAGATTTTGAGGTTTTGGTCCCCTATTACAATTACAACTTCGACCTAGTTCTTTTCACAAACAGCTCATATTATAAAGGTACAAGAGATACCTAAGAATAGAATGCGAAAGTACCAGCCAAGCAATTTTGCTATAAAGGCTATGAGAATCTAGGGAAATAAGCTATTTGCTCAAGCAGGCAGTGGGGGAAAGGGAAGGTATTACAGAGTAGGTGACATTTAATCTAGGATGTAAAAAATGAGCATGATGTTTCTAGGAGTGGGGGATGACATTTCAGGTAAGTGGAGAGATAGTTTCCAAAGTAGAGAGGGGTGATATTTCACGGTCAGGCAACATCATTCAGGAGTACTAAAAATTATGTGCAACCATAGAATAAAGGATTTGGGATTTAAAAATACAGATTTGTGTCAGTTCACAAGTATAGAGATTGATGCTTAGCTTCAAATATTTTAAGCCCTGGTTGGATGAAGTTGATCTTGGATTGCAAGTAACCCTGACTACTTTACAATCACAAATATGCATTCTAGAAGAAGATAACGATATCCTAGGCCTCAATTTATCTCTATAATATGACTATCAGCACACAATTCAAAATAAACAGGCATACAAGAGACAGGATATAATTGATATCAAGAGGACAAATAGACGAAAGAAGAAGTTATCAGATATGGATTCTAAGAAATAGTATGTTAGATAAGTTAGAAAAAATAAAAGATAAGATAGATAATTCTCACAGTTAAATGGAAACTATTTAAATATTTAATGAAAACTATAGATTTGAAAAATTTATAGGTGAATTTGTGCTTTTAATAGACAGGTTTAACACAGATTAGACACAAGATAGATAGTCTGAAAACTGAAAAATAGATAAGAAATAAGTATACAAAACAAAGCCCAGAAAGGCAAAAGTTAGAACACCAGAGAAAAGTGAGAGAGATGTAGGAAATACAATTCAATAATATACTGATAATCTGAGTTCTCAAAAATAAGAGAGAGAATGAGAAAGAAATAATATTTGAAATGATAATCGCTCAGAGCTTTCAAAAACAAAAGTGACAGCAAATTATAAAATCAAGAACTATTACAAATTCAATAAGTATAAGTAAAAGAAAAACCATATTTCGATGTGTTACAGCAAAGCTGCTAAAATGTAAAAACAAAGAAAATCATAAAAGCAGCCAGAGGGGGAAAAAATTATTTGCAGAAGAAAAAAAAAAAATAAGACTGATTGCCAACTACTTAAGAAATAATGCAGCTTCAGGAGATAAAAAGAAATATTTTAAGAAGCTGAAAGAAATAACTGTCAATCTAGAGCTCTATACCCAGTAAAAAGTATTCTTAACAAACAAAAAACAAGGGCCAGCCTGGTGGCATAGTGGTTAAGTTTGTGTGCTCTACTTCAGTGGCCCGAGGTTCACAGGTTCAGATCCCAGGCACAGACCTACGCATCATTTGTCAAGCCATGCTGTGGCAGGCATTCCACATATAAAGTAGAGGAAGATGGGCACGAATGTTAGCCCAGGGCCAATCTTCCTCAACGAAAAGAAGAGAATTGGCAATGGATGTTAGCTCAGGGCTAATCTTCCTCACCAAAACCAAAAAAACAAAAAACCTGACTTCTGCTTCCAGCTAAGATGGATTAACTTGGACTGGAATTTCTCAACCATCTGAAACAACAGGACAAACTGAACCAAATTTATAAAACAACAATTTTCGAGATATTGAACATCAGGCAACAAAGGAGAGACATCCCAGAGAGACAGGAAACAAATAAGATCAGCCTTACAATTCAGTGCATTTTTCTGCTTACTGCTTTCAGACAATTTCCAGACTGCAGCATGGGGAGGTGAACATATGCAGATCTAGGCAGAATTCTTGATTTTAGAAGACAAAGCTGGGGGTTCTTGGAAAACAAGGTAACTAGAGGTTATTGAACAGAGTACCAGAGAAGAGAAAGCTCATAGAGAGAGAATGCTAAACTCTGCAGAGAATCCTCTCCAAATTTTCAGCAAAGTATTAGTTCATGCATCTGAGAAAACTACTTGATGTCAAAAAAAGAAAACATCCAAAAGGATTAGAAGAAACATATCTGGTACTCACACATGGTGGGTGCCTATTTTCACAAGCCAGATGGGAAAATCTCATGATTCAGGGCATCGAGTAAAGTACACAGAAAATCTTGCCTCAATAATGGGAAATAATTAGGTTAAGGTTAAACACTGATTGACCTCTGCCAAATAAACCTTAAAAACAGAACCTGAAAGGATCACACTGATTCCAAATAAATTACCTGTGTCTCAGAACAAAACTCAAGAATACAAAAGCATCTAGCGCCCTAGCACCCAACAAGGTAAGATTCACAGTCTAATCAAAGATTAGCAAGCATGGGAAGAAGCATCAAAATGATGCTCTAAATAAGGAAAAAAATCAATCAATCAAAGTGGATCAAGAACTAACATAGATGTTAGATTTGGCGGGTAAAGATATGGGGGCCAGCCCAGTGGCACAAGCAGTTAAGTGCACGCGCTCCGCTGCGGCAGCCCGGGGTTCCCTGGTTCGGATCCTGGGTGTGCACTGACGCACCACTTGTCAAGCCATGCTGTGGCGGCATCCCACATAAATTAGAGGAAGATGGGCATGGATGTTAACCCAGGACCAGTCTTCCTCAGCAAAAAAAAAAAAAAGAGGAGGATTGGCAGATGTTAGCTCAGGGCCGATCTTCCTCACAAAAAAAAAAAAGATATCAAAACAGTAATTATAATCATATTCAATTTGTTAAAAAGCAAAGTAAAAACGTTGAAAATAATTTTTTAAAAGATCCAAAATATTGGGCCAGCCTGGTGGTGCAAGTGATTAAGTGCGCGTGCTCCGCTGCGGTGGCCTGGAGTTTGCAGGTTCGGATCCTGGGCGCGCACCGACGCATCGCTTGTTAAGCCATGCTGTGGTGGCGTCCCATATAAAGTAGAGGAAGATGGGCACAGATGTTAGCCCAGGTCCAATCTTCCTCAAGAAAAAAGGAGAGGATTGGCATCGGATGTTAGCTCAGGGCTAGTCCTCCCCACAAAAAAAAAAAAAAAGATCCAAAATACCAAAATACAACTTCTAGAGATGAAAACTTTAATGAATGAGAAGAAATATGCACTGAATAGATTAAAGTCAGATAGAAAATTTCAAAAAAAAAAAATAGTGAACTTGATGATGCAGCAATAGAAACATCGAAATTAAACACACAGAGAAAAAAATTTAAAAATGAAGCGTATCAGTGAGCTGCAGGGCAATTTCAGTTAGCCTTATACACAAGTAATTGGATTCCCAAAGGATAAGACAGAGGAAGGAGACAATGAAACATTCGTTGAATAAATAAGGGAATAAAATTCGTTGAATAAATGTAATTATCCAAATTTGATGATAACTATAATTTCAGATAAGGAGTTCAATGCAACAGAGTATAATATCACTTGAAATGATGCGATAAGTTAGTGTATATACAATAAACCCTAAAGCAACAAATAAAAAAATAAAATGAAGAGTTTATAAGTTTATAAGCCAAAAGTGGAGGTTAATTGGAATTATGAAAAAAAATTTTTAAAAAGGTAGAAAAGAGGAAAAAAGGAAACAAAGAACAGACGGGGCAAAAAGAAAACTAATAGTAAGATGATAGACAAATCAAACGATATCAATAATCACACTAAATGTAAATGGTCTAAACAACCCAATTAAAAGCTAGAGTGGATCAAAATGCAAAATCCCAACTATATCTTGCTTACAAAAAACACACTTTAAATATGAAGACACAGGTTGTTTAAAAGTAAAATGGTGATTAAAATGATGATTAAAGCAAATAATATTTCCAGGGATAAAGAGAGATATTTTATAATGATGAAGGGTCAAGTCATCATTTCTATCATAGGCACAAATATCTGGCTATATCACAGTATTAGACATATCTGTACATTTACATGTTGTGATACATATGCTATCTATTTATATAAATTAATTCTATTTTTATTTAAAATTAAGGCAATATCTATGGATTTCATTTATCATAGAAATGGAGAATTATAAAATATTTGCTATTAAATATCGCTGTTGGTGTAGCAACACGGACGAACCTCAAAAACATTATGCTAAGTGAAAGAAGTGAGATGAAAAAGAAAAAAGAACAACACATAGTGTGATTGCATTTATATAAAATTCAAGAAAAGATAAAATTAATCATAGTGAAAGAAAGTAGATCCAAGGTAGTTTGGGAAAAATCAACGCAGGATTGACTGCAGTGAAGTATGAGACTACTTTTTTAGGTGCTGCAAATGTTCTAAATCATGATTGTTGTGGTGGCTGGATAGATATATACACATATTTCTCGAAATTCATTGAAGTGTATGCTTAAAGTATTTCCATTTTATTTTAGGTAAATTATGTCTTAATAAAATTTATTAAAGCACTTGTAATAGAGTAAATAAAAGAAGGATGTCGGTTCTGGCAAGGTTGAGACATATTGACTTAAATCTCCATACTCTCATGCATTTATAGAGCTCATTTCTTTCTCTCATCTACATTTACCTTTTTCTTCTATAATCATGAGTTGGTGGAAACATCAAATCCTTCTTACTTTCTTTTTTTAAAACATAATCTGTTTCACTGCCCACTAAGCTATGGCCAAACAGCCCAAACAGTACTTCAATGTGTTTTGCTAAGTAAAATTCTTTAGGCTAAGAAAATTCTGCCACATGGTTTGAAACTGAACTATTTTACCCCAAATGACATAAAATAAATTATGAAAGAGACTCAAAGTTGTCTTAATCTTGGATTGTATTTCTTTACATATACATACAGAGAGATACAAGTATGTTTATTTACTGCCATTTATAGATGGAGGTTATGACAGAATGCTGGTAAAGTACAAGAATTGTGGAGTTTTATGCTTCAATAATACGAGAAGATTTACTCTGTCTCCATCCCTCACTGTGATCGTTAACACTAATTTTCAAAACGGCTGTCAGAATAAGAGGGAAAGATTGCGTGTGCAGAGAGCTGCACATTTGTTTAATAGAGATCTTTATTCACTCACTCACAGACACTTTCAGCTCAGCAGTGTTCCTTCCTAGATTGAACTTCTCAAAGAGATGATTATCAAATCAGAGAACGATGTCCCAACTTATCTGCCTGGCATTTACAAGAACTGTTGAATATCTGTGATTGAAATAACTGCAAAATATATCAGAATGATTGCTGAATCAAGCTGTGTTGTAGCTGTCACCAAGTTACCACACATTCTGGATTAGTTTATACTTAGTCTTTACTCAAATTATGCTTGTGGGGAATAGATTAATATATATTTGATTAATATTATCATGAATGAATATTCTGACATTTCAAACCAAATGTACTTTTTATTAATACTAAAAATTATTAGTTACATTCTTTGTATACAGTTGATAGATCAAGATGAACAAACTGATTGCAAGTGAACCTCGTTTTAGCAGACTGTCTAATCCATTTGGATGCACTCTCATGGGGGCTGACATTGCTTTAGAAAACACCACATGCTTGGAGGATAGACCATCTCCATGCTTTTCATCTTCAAAACTATTTCCTAGCAGAATTTAAGAAATCCTGGGATGCAACTTGTAGAATCTAAGGAAATTAAGATCTTCAGTTAACTGTTTTAGGTTTTATTGTTTGGTAGCATAAACCACTATACAGAAAGACAAAACATATTTAATACATAAGTGCTGAAATCCTTGTATGCTGATAACATCAAGGGATGTTTATTGCACATATCTGCTTAAACCTGTGATATATATTCTATTACATATAATATTATGTTTCACAGGCTCTATTAATACCTGATGCATCTGATGTATATATATATATATATATATATATATATATAGTATTAGACATGTCTGTACATTTGCATATTGTGATACATATGATATCTATTTATATAAATTATTTAAATTTTTATTCTGTTATATATATTAAATATATATTTAATTACATATAATTTTAAAGTATATATTATATATTACATTTTAAATATATATATTATAATGCATCTTGTGTAAGTTTTCAAACTATTCTTATTTCGTTGAATAAAAGTTTAGTTTAAGGAAAAAAATCAATAAAAGGGGTAACAAGAATGGAAAATAAAAATTAAAGTATATTAGTTGTCTCATTTAACCCTGTTAACAACAGTGGGAAATACGTAATAGAATGTCCATTTTGCAAGTAAAGAAATCAAAGACTATATAATAATTAATAAGCAGAATAGAGGCTTTACGCTTACGCTTGTAGGTTTGTATAATTTCCAAGCTTAGTGCAAGTACAAAGAAAGTACAGCATATTGGTTACATAGGCTGGTCATCCAAGTCAAACATTTAGTTTTTATAAACTTCCAACAATTGAAATCGTCATGGCACTTCTTTCCAATTCTGAGATATCAGGGCCAGGAAAGTTTAGTCAGGATGCTTAATACACATAAGCGTTCTTTAACAAAAATCAAATGCACCAATGCCAGAAGCCATGATAAAAAGGCGAGATAGTGACCTGGAATTGAATACTACCTGAATGTGTTGGCATTCTAGGGAGATTAGGGAGATTAAAAAAAATTTCTATTGTTCCAACAAACCATTAAAACTAGAATTAGCCCTTTGAGTGACTAGCATGATTTATACCAAAAACATATGAAGGCTATCTCTGGGATAAATTAATATTGAACATCAAATGTATATCCATTTAATTACTTAATCAATTACTGTTTTTAATAATATTTATTAGTGTTCCTGAATACTCAGCAGCTTCTGATACTTCTTGATTACATCTTGCTCTCTCAACAGATATCAGTGGCATGATACAGCCCCTTGTTCTTTTTACAAAGACAAATATAATGGGGTCTATTTGGGAATGTCCCAAATTGAAAAGTCAGCAGGATAATACAGCAGGCACCTACAACTTCTATTGTTTAACTGTGTCCAGTAGTAGTTATTCCAATTCACTAAGTAATGATTCTAGAGGCTTAGTCTCATAGTTTAATACTTTACTGGTTTAATGAAAATACTTCATCAAAATAGTTCATCTAATTTCATTCATGACATCCATGGTTTTTGTTTTTACTTTAAGAGATGAAGTAGCATGCAGTCTATCCTACATCATGTCTTTGTGCCCACAAAAGTCTCTATATCCTGGAGTCATCATGATCTGACAATGTTTGTAGTCTGATTATGTATCAAACCTTATACAAATAATTCTTAAAAAAAGTATGACACATATGACAAAAAATAAGCCAAGTAGTCCTTAGAAATGTGCACATTCACTTGAACACACGTCTATTTTCTTCATTTTATTGCTTTTATGGGGCTCAGTTGTAAATTGTAGGAATTTTATGAAATTGTTTCCATCAGATTATCTTAGCTCACGGCTAACAGAACTTAAAAAAGGAGTTGATGGCTTTAAAAAAGAAATCATCAGACTTGGTAAATTATTATAAATGTATTTCACATGTATTCTATGATTCTTGCCAAATCTCTGTAACACAATTGTTTTTGTTATACTCGTTTCACAGATTAAAAACCTGAGGCTAAGAGGCTATGTATTACCCTTGGTCCAATGTAATTAAAATTTAAGGAGTTGAACTTGAGCTCAAATCTTCTGTCTTTACATTTTATCCAATTTAAAATAAATAGAAATAGAAAATAATTTCTTTCCTCCTTTCCTCTCTTCCTTCCTTCTCCCTCTCTTCCCCCATCAATCCCTGCCTCCCCTCCTCCGTCCATCCCTCCCTCCCTCCCTTCCTTTCTTCCCTCCTTCCATCAATCTATCCTTTTACTGGTGATTTTTTGCATACGTAAAATATTAACAGATAAACTGTATTCTATATCATTGTCATTGTTCATTGGGGGTAACTCCTCCATCCTAATGGTTGTTCTGCACCTGTAATCTAATATGCTAGTTGGTTTAATTTTAAAACATTTAAACATCTTAACTATGTTTACTATAAATTTCTTCAGCTATGAGATGCAATCAGAATGCTTGAAATCATTTTAAGTCACCAAAAATGGTACTTGTATTCACTGGCACATAGTAGGTACTCAATAAAGTACAGTTTAGATTTTGAACTCACTAGAGTTACTTAAACACAACTAAGTCAGCTTCATCGACCAGGGCATACACGAATCATAATGGAATATAAGCCAAAAAGCATTATCTACCTCTTAAAGAATATAGTCTATAATGAAAAATGAACAAAGTAAGGATTACAAATACTATCAAAATACAAAAGATAGTTGTGCAGATACCAAATACCATTGACTTATTATGTAAGCCTTACATTTATATCAGTGAGGAAAAAGTAAAGAATAATAGCTATATATATACTCAAGTAGATGGATGCTTCAAATATTATTGTCATTGATGCACAGTGTGCTTGACAAGTCATTGAGTTCAGTGAAATACCAATTTCTGTCACCATGTAGCAGTGAAAGTTTTCAACCACTGGCAAAATCATGCTTAACCACTGCAAACTGATTAAATAGGTTCCATTAAACATCTCATGCCCCAATTAGGAAAATATTTACGTGGAAAAAAATAAAAGTTAACTATAAATTTTTTATTGTTATGACTTTTCCTTAGCGTTCTACAAATCTGTCTCAGAACAGAAATGAAAAACAAACAGAACAAAAAAATTCCATCATAATGATTTTGAAAAGTTAAGAACTATGAAGCTGTATTTTCAGTTGTTATATTCAAACATACTGTGGATTAAAATGAAGTTACACTTGTCTAGTCTGATTTTTTCTGATTATAATGAAAAAAATATGCCTCAATCAATTATTACTAGTGCATAAACATGGAATTGGGTTGTATGCCTATGGAGATGCATTGTTGTTAGATTCTAAGATTTCTATGAGGTTTTCTTCACACTTGAAGACTTTTCTTGCAATTAAAGAGAAAGTTGGCTTATCTTTTGTCAGGTAGCAAGACAATGCAATATTTCTTCCTTTTTATTTTTATATTGAAATGTAAGGTATTGATTTACTTAGCCACCGATATCTCAATGTTTCATGGTACACTGGTAGTGTCTGAGTCCTTAGTCTCTGACTATTCACTTTTAAATGTGACAAATATGAAGTATATAGTCTCATACCAACACTTTGACTTTTCATATGTTCTGTTACTTCAGGAAAATTCCAATGACAGGAAATTCCAATCACAAGCATGATCATGAATTAACGTTAGGGTGAAATTGTTATCTCAATATGACATACAGTCTTTAGAGAATAAGAGAAATCATTCAGTTCAATCTTTTTTAAATTGTACATTGGGGGAATCCTAGTGTAGATGTCTAATGGACACTGCACCACACCGGGGTGAGGATAATGAGTAACTGGGATGGAGTAGAGTGGCAGGGGTCTGTTTTCTTCTACTCCCACTTCTGTCAGAATAGTTGCCCTTTATCTTTTTTTATTGGGTTTTTAAGAAATATTTTATTTCAACAAATTTCTATGGCTAAAATCTGAAAATACAGGTATAGTTAAACTATCATTACTATAAATGATATATTAGTAATTCTCATTTCTTAAGCTCTTTTTAAATACCAGTCAGTATACTTTATTTATATTCTTATTTAATTTTGTACAACATTGAAAAGAGATATTCTTTCCATTTTACTAATGAAAAAAATTGAGGATTAGAGAGGTTCAATAACTTCCTAAAAATTTCTCTGCAATCCTAGCAGAGCTGGTATTCCAATGCAGGTCTCTCTGATACTGTTTTTTGATCATTAACTATTCTCCTATTACATACCACTCAAGTACATAATTCAACAGGATATACAATTAAGAATTGCTATCTGATCACAGAATGGAAAATTCGTAGTAGTAGCATGACAGAGAAAACCTAATGATTAACAACTAGTAATTACAGTACAAAAGGGTTGGAACTAGTAGCTCTGGAACTCAACTGCATAAGTTTGAAACCCAGCTTTGCCACTTCAAGCTTTACCCTAAGTTAATAGATGTAAAACCTTTCAAGAGTATACAGTACGTATTAAATGTTCCAAAAATATTACCTATTATTAAGAATGTGTAGCCATTGCTGCATTGTACTTATTTTAATAGAATTTTAGTATCCATGAGTGGACACACATAAGAAGAAATTTTCTCTCTTGGTCTTTCTTGTACATTGTATGGATATTTTATGAATACGAAATATAAAAGCCTCAAAAAGTCTTCAAATTAAACTTGAATTTCTAGGACTCTGAAGTTTTCACTCTTGTTTATTATGGAAGGCTTCATTTAATCAGTAATCACTTTGAGTCCACATCTAGAGCACAAATTAAATCAGAATCCTCCCAACATTTCCTCCAATTGATTCACAAAGTATTGATGCACAAAGTTTTATATAAATAAGAATTACTGAGGTGGATTTTTTAACTGCTAATTTTAGTTCCCAGCACACGTAATTCTTAGGTTAAAAATAATCTAGAGATAATACCTGAAAAACAATGTTCTGGATATATGAAAATTTACACTTCCAGGTTTACCTGACATATATTAGTTATGATTTCTCCTTTGCTCAGGGCATTTCTAAAGGTTCTGAATCACCTACACGCAGGTTTAGGTGTAGAAGTTAAGGGAAATAGGGATGATGAAGCTTAAGGGTTATTCACCTGGACAGGTGCCAAAGCTACTACATGTGAACAGCGTTGTGAAATTTCACCACTGTAATAAAAGTTTATCAGAAAAAGAAGCAGGGCTGGAGAGTCTTGTAAGTGAAATTTAGTAGATTAGTTACATACATAATCAGCTCTTGATCAGTGGGAGTAATGAGGGCATGGGGAAAGGAAAAATTTAACACAAATCTTGGATAAAGAAAAACGGTACTAATCTCTTGATTATTGGGGGAAAGATTAATTGGTTAAACCCCAGCAGGCAACTGATTCTAGAACAATAATGAAGGTTCTGTTGATTACTGCTGTTTGCCAGCCATGTGATCCAACACCTTTGGGCTGCTCCACATTTCTATCTGATGAGAGTAGAGGAGGGGAAGTAGTAGGTAAGTGAAAAGGAAGAACAGGCAAGTTACAATCAGCGCTAATCATTGAAGAACCCCTCTGAGACTTAGCGTAGCCAGTTTGCATTCCTTAAGCACTCTGTGGATAGTTTACCCTGTATAAGAATGCAAAATATTAAATTATTGATGTAGAAGACAAGGTAGGTTCCAGTCTTCTGAATTTCCAGGTACTCACACATGTGTGTATTCTACCTTATATAGACTCCAACAATAATTCTATAGACTCTAAAGTAACTCATCTTAAACTCCCTTTTTTATATCATATTTGCTATACTAATATATAACATAATTTTAAATAATTTGTAATATATAAGGCTCTCTTAGCCAAAATAAAGTTTTATATTTTTCCACTAAAACTTTTAACAAATTGTCAGGTCATTAAGTCATGCATCAAAGCAGACATGTATTAATCCATTCAACTATCATTCCCCTACTCTGCTGCCAGGATCTATGTTATAAGCCAAAACCATAGTAATAAATGAAATATGACTTCAGCCTTTATATAAATTAATTCTACTGGGAGAGATGACAATATCAACAAATCATGTAAACAGACACATAAAATAGTTACGAATTGTAGTAAGTGCATTATGGGAAATATGCTGAAAATGAATTTGAGAAAACTGTAAGGACTTACTTTGGATAGACTGATTAGGAAAAGACTATCCAAGGATGTTTTGTTGAAGCCGAGACCAAAAGGATGAGACAAAGCCACGAATGATCAGGGAAAAGGGAAAAGAACATGCAAAAGCTCTGAGAATCTAAAGTGCTTTACTTTTCTAAAACCTAAATACCAGCGAATCTGGAGCACAGAGAAATAGATAGAAATTTTGCTCAACGTCAAGTTAGAGAGTCAAAGACTAGATTCAAGTGCAATCAGCAGACATTTAAAGATTTTAAACAGGGAGTGACTCAATCAGGTTTATATTTTAATCAAATAGTTATAGCTTCTGTGGCAAGAATGATTTAAAGCGGACAAAGAATTTAAATGGGAGATCCGTTAGGAAGTCATTGCTTTATTCTAGAAAAACTTAATGACTTCTGGTTCTAAGCACATGACGATGGAGATGGGCAGTTGTCATGAAGTTTGCTGTTTTCAGTGTTAGAATCCATAAACCACTGATGAATTGGACGTGCAGAATGAGATAAAAAGACTCCTACATATCCAGCTTTAGCATTGAAGTGATAGTGGTGTCATTTACTAAGTTGGTGAAGGATTATGGATAAACTGGCATGTCTTTATCTATCTATGTGTTGTACTGTGTGTATGTGTGTGTGTCTGTTTACTTGAAGAATTAAGAGTTTACTTTTGGACATACATTTTGACTTTTATGAGGCCTCTAAGTGGAGATATCAAGTAGAAAGCTGAATGTGAGTTTCTGGCATTAAGACAACTCTGGACAGGACATACATATTTTGGAATAGTCACCTTCAAGGTGATACTATGAGCATAGATGAGATCACCTATGGAGACAGAGAAGAAAGTGAATAAGTGAAAAATTTTCAAATTATTTTGTCAATGATAAAAGCCAATCACTGCTCAAAGGCATAGAGGGCAATGTCTTATTCAAGTTTGCCATGTACAATGACTATTTATTGATTTAAACACCTTCTCCATCCCGTCCTATGAATACACAAGCTTTGATGCTTCCTAAAACCCTTACTTCTGATTTAGGGCAAAGTTTACAGATGCAAATACTACATACTAGATATGCATCCAAAATCTTGGCCCAGAAATTTCTCCCCCAGTAAATTTTTAACATACTTCTGCACATGCCAAAATGTATCTTTTGTGAATATGAAACTGAAAATCTTTCAAATACAAAATAAAAATGGATCTCATATAGTAATATAAATGATCACTGGTTTTTGGTATGTTTTCTCAATTTCTTCAAAGTAAAAAATTTTTGTGTTAGTTTATCACTAGTTCAGATATTATGAATTTCTGTTTCACATATGTTGATCTATTTTAAAATGTCTTGTAAGGTATTTAATATTCACAATGGTCTTCAATTCTTGAATTTTTCTGTCACAGGACATTTTATATTTGAAAATGAATTATCATAGTTTGCTATAACTGTCTCTATATAAAGTCTTTAGGAATTAAAAATTTTTTGTCTACTAGAAAAAAGAGATCTTTTCTTATTTTAAAATAAAGGTGTGGATCTAGTTCCCAAACTTTGCTGATCATAGAATTCACATGGTCAACAGTTTGAAAAAGAGAGATTTCAGATATCAGGATCATTATCTCCTACCAAGATCAAAAATACCTCACAGATATTTTAGCATACCATGTGAGTTTTAACCTTAACAAAAACAGATTTCTCCTATAAGACTTATGGGTCTATCTCATTTCCAAGAATCCCTGTATATATACTACCAAAGAGAGAGGACCCATCTGGTACTGTGGAACATTTATTGATTAAAGGATCAATATACCAGTTCCAAAATATTCCTAAATTGTTTGATAGCAAATTTTCCTGGCATTGACTGATCAGGTATACAGATATAGGGCAAATAGAAATTTTAATAAAGATGTTTGAAATTATATAAAATATCACAGAGAAGAGAAGTCCTTGGGGGCACTGCGTTTACACTGTCTCTCACTTTACTAAAACTAGAGATGGCCGCTTCCATGAGATTATGTTAAAATGCTTTTGTAACAAGGTGTACGTATGTGTGTGTGTGTGTGCGTGTGCTTGCACACATGCTTTTTGTTTATAAATCCTCTGAATATTGGATTAAATCTCCTGGTACCTTGTTCTAATCTTTCCTTCCTAGCATTTTACATTTGTCCAAATAATGTTCTTTTTATCTTGGCCATATCTACATAATCACTTCTGGAATTTGGTAGACAAAAGAAGGAAAAAAATTAAATGAGTAAACTAATTTATTCTTTTTTTTCTCTAATACTTTCCTCCCTCAAATTGTAAAATATAAAACTTGAAATGTGTAAAAGAGTATGTGATTATCTGGTATCTTCACACTTGGTCTGAAATGAAACTATTTCAATCTAATTGCAGTCACAGCCCACCTCCCTAAATGTGCTCCATACATCACTTCTGTTGCTGATTATTCCCTCAGCAGTAACACACAGTATCAATAAATTTTCTGTCTCTAAAAGTATAGATGCCTAGTGTATCTCAAAAACTGTTAGAAAACAAATAGTAGGCTATTCAGCTGTCACCCTGATTTCTATGCTATTCTCTAAGAGAATAATTTTCTATTATTTGGCACAAGAATCTCACTCCCTAGAAATAAAACTCTCCTTGAGGTGCGAGCATCTGCTTCCTCTGGAAATCAATAGGAGTTAAGACTGTGTGTTGAAGGGCATGACTTAAGTTGTGAACGCCACATAGCTTTGCCAACAATTAGTCTTTCGTGTCTTTGCTGCCTTCCTATTTTCTAACATTTTTTTCTTATGAAATATTTAAAGCAAAAAATATAAAATATAATATAATATAAACAATGTACATAGCACCCAGCTGTCAAATATTAATATTTTATATTTTTAGATTCTTTATTTTTAAAGAAATAGTACATAACAGAATCAGTGGAAGTCTTCTCTGCATCCTTTCCAATCAAATTGCTGCCCATTTTCCCCTAAGTAAACTGCTATGATGAATTAAGTATTTAGAATTCCTAACTCTACATTTATATTTATACATATATTTTTATATATGTGTGTGTGTATATATATATATATGTACACAATGTATAGAATTGTAATGTGTATGTTAAATTTTATATAAATTGTATTCTTTTTTTTTCTTTCATCTTCACTTTCTCACTTACTATTGTTATGGAGTATCATTTTCTATGAAACACGTAAGTCTGATTTATCCATTTTAAGCGTTGTATAGTACTCAATTATATGAATATACAAAAATACATTTATTTATCATTTTCTTAATAAATATATAGGTTTATAATTGTTGTCATTTCAAACAATACTGAATCTTGTACACATGTATATGACTTTCTTTACCAATGACCTCCAAACTTTTGACCATGACCTATAATAAAAAGAATACATACTATATTATGATCCCTCCCAACACACACAAACACACTCACGTGTACAAACTGAAACAAAATATTCATGGTATAATAATTATCCTTATTGTTTGTGATACATCCTGATATGTTCTTTGTATTTTATTTCCTTCAATTTAATTACCTAAAATGCTGATCAAGACCCATTAATTTGATTTTATAACCCAGTAATGAGGTCAGAAGTCATAGTTTGAAAAACGCTACTCTAAGAATATACTTAGAAGGGAAATTGCCTGTTTTTGGAGTACACTTAACAATTTTTTAAAAAATCTATTTACGTATAAATTCTTCCAATGTAAGGCAAGGTAAGGAATTTTATTGCCAAAGGAGTCCCAGCTGTTGAGCGAGAGAAAGAGAGAGACAGGGAGAGAGAGAGACAGTTTAATGCGAAATATGTGACCTGTACAACCAAACCGAATGGGTTCTTCACTTTCTGATTGAGCTGAAGTAAACTTTATTTTTTTCTTACTTTAAACAATTTTTATCAAAATTTTGAGAACCAATTGCAAACAGAATTCCTTTTTTTCCTGTCCTTGAAAATACCCTTCTTATCTAAACTTGAAGACCTACCCTATCTACTCTATAACCTATCCTAATTCAAATGCTCTCCACCCACCCACACTTTCTTTCTATCCAACTTAGCAGAAACATGTTTTGTTTTGTTGATTTTTCTTTTCTGAACACCACACTTGATCAGAATTTTATATTCTCTAGCTCTCATTTCTTTTGCCAAATAATATTAATGCAGGCATTTCCATTGTAATCTACAATAACGCTAAGAACATATTGCTTAGAACAGTAACGTTTTCATTGGATTAGTAGTTTTGCACTTGAAATGGAACACATTGTAACATTTGGCTTTGTCACAAGACAATACAACAAAGAGCTCTAGTCACATTTTCTCTCCATGAACTTAAATCTTTACCAATTACAGACACAAGGAGTGTAATAGTCTACAGCCTGACAAATATGTAATATGTAAAGTCTCTATATATCAATGCTGTGCAGAATTGCTTTGATTAATCTACATTCACCTCTAGTAAATAGTAATTCCCAATGCCATAAACAGGGATTTACATGTATAAAAGAGCAATAGGAAGGTATTGTCAACAAGTTGATCTCATAGCTCGGCAATTTGTGGGTTTCTAAGGCAATTATTTTAGCGTGTCTATCATATTGTGATTATATTTCTGGAGAACAGGTGGCATGTTGTGAAAAGCTATATACCATAAAGAGTTATTTCAGTTAGAAGAAAACAATGTATCATTTCCTTTAAATTTCTCAGTCCTTGCTTATTTTAATTTGAAACTATTTGAATGAATACAACATTAGTTTCCCAGTTGTACTGCATTCAAAATGTACTGTATTTCTCACCTGAAGGCATAAACTTTAGTGACATCCTAACCATTTTCACTGCAACCAATGCTTGTGCTATAAACCGCAGATTAAATAGTAGGTGGAGAATAAACAGCAGGAGCAGATGAATTCCTAAAAACAAATGATCTCTATTTGAATGCAAATATCTCCATTAATAAAGAATGAGAGAGGAAACATTTTAAAAATCAGTAATATATTAAAGTGAATTATTTCTGAGCAGGTGATTTTCCAGCAGCTCTTTAATGAGCTATTTCTTCATATGTTGGTAACTAATTATTACATATATTTCGTATGCATTTTTAATACCCATAAACTACAGATGTGATCTTTATTTCTTATCAGTGTACTTGAAAATAAGTTACAGAAACACATTTAAACTGCTGGGTTTCATGCTAAGTAGGAAACAATGGAGTGAAGACAATTTACTCTGCAAGCTAGAAGATAAATAACAGTCTTTAATATAATGTAGCAAAAATGAGGATTTGAAAAGCTTGTATCTGGCCTTCTTTAAAGATATATGAAGATACTCAATTTTACAATGGTAGTTGATCATGGATAGCAATCTAGATAGTCAATATGTAATGTCTGATTGATTGATTGGTATTTTCAACATACTATATTTTGGATGAAGTGTGGAACTTTTATTTAAAAAATGCAGGAAAGTGGGGAGTCATCACTTTGTTAACTGCACATATTGTAGCAGGAGATGAAGGAGGAAATAATGGATTTAGATGCTAATATTTTGGTCACTTCAGTAGTAGATAGTGTTATGGTATTTCCGTGATTTCATAATTCCTAACAACCTAAGCCCAAACCCTGTCTCTTGTCCCTTGCTCTATGTCTTGTCCTTTTCCAGTTCATGCCTTTGCACATGCTGTTCTTTCTAAATTGCTTTACAACCTTGTCACATAGGCAAAGTCCTCCTTATCTTTAACACCCTAGGTCAAATATAACTTTCTCATCATAGGCTTCCCTGCCTCCAGTGGTACAATTATTTCTACTGATTCAGTGACCAGTGCTTCAACCATGCCTTATTAGATTTACATTTTACTGTATATGTGTGTTTCTACCATACCATGTTTTGAATTCTTGAAGTGCCTCTTTCTTCTCTAGTTACTTGTCCTCAATCTCCTTTGCTTGTTAATCTTTCTCCACTGGGCTTCTGATAAATATTGCAGTAAGTTCCTCAAAATACTTCCCTAGGTCCTAATTTTTTTTTCACACTTTATACTCTCTTCCTAGATAATTTAATCTGTACACGGTTTTCAAATGTACATCAGTACGTTCAAACTCTTCTTTGGAAACTAGATTCATTTCCTTGATGCTTCAAAAATACTTCAAATTCAACAAGTCTTCAATCAAAAACATAATTGTGTCCCCCAAATCTAGTATTTCTCCATGTTTACTGTCTCAGGGAATGATACCATCTTATTGCACAAGTCAGAAATCTGGATGTATTCTTTTACATCTTCCTCTTTTACTCTTCTCTTATTTGGCAAGTAGTGTGGATTTATTCCCTGATTATCTCTTTAATCTGGAGACATCTTGCCATTTCTATTGCCACAGTCATAGTTCAATTTATCATCATCCTTTAACTGGACTACTGTAATAGTCTCTTAACTGGTATCCAGTCAGATAATCCTGCCTTATGGAGTTTCTTCTTGACACACTGCAGCTGGAGTCAAATGTTAAATTATAAATCTGATATGAGAAAATCACATTTGGGAATGTTTTAATTTACTTTAATAGAGCTATTTGTTTGTTATGCAAATATTCCTTCAATGGCCAAATTGTCTTTCTAAGGATGTGTTATCAAGAGGGAAAAGAGTTTTAATTTATTGAAATAAAGAAATGCAATAATTATTCAAGTAAACAATTCTCTGTGAAGTGTTTATGCATCCATCTCTTATATGATATGCTTGATGAATCTTTCACATGTGCACTTGAGATCTTTATATTCTAAACACCCACAAATGCCAAGAGCCCTCATTTCTTATCTCATAAATAAAATGAGATATTTTCTTTGGAAAAAATATTGCACTGTAATCACATCAGTATCATTAATACTTAAAATGTCATTTACATTTGTAAGCAACCTGAATAATTAAAAAAATGCAAATTTAGCCTACTTAGGAGTAATAACTTTATATGTAAGTTTTATGAGCTGAATTTCATTACTTATTCATAATATACTAACAATTAAAAAAACAAAGTACTGTAACAAAAATGTAAGTCAATACAGAAAAAAGTGACCCTGTGACAATTTAAGCAGAGTGAGATACTTTCTTCTTCTCTATTAGGGAAAAGAATTTTATTTGGGAAATAATCACTGCTTCTAACCAAAAGAAATTGTCTTCAAAATAAAATGAACTTGCAGAATCAGTTTCTTAATTATCAATTCACATTAATTATCGGGGATCCTCTAAACCATAAAAATATCGAAATTTCAGAAAATTGACCTTAGAGATAGACTATAGTCTTTCCTTTTACTAACTTAAATCTAAATGTTATCTATTATTGTAGTCTATTATTTGAATAACATACTGCAAAATTGAAGCTAAATAAGAAATGTTGTATATAGTCTCCTATATTTTCAAACCAATTTAACCTTCATTATTAAGGTTAAAAACTACTTTAATGGTAAAAAGAAATGCATAGTCAGTTTAAAATCTCCTCAATCTGTAATAGTTAGGTGTTCATTTTTAGAGCAATTCAAAAAATTTCACTTTATTCTTTAAACTGTTTCCTGGAAACTCTGCTGGATTACACAAGAAATCCTATCATTTCCAAGTTCTAGGTTATTTTGTTAGTACTCATCGTATTTAAAATTGTAACATTTTTATTCCTGAATAAATCAGTCCTGTCTTCCATCTGGCTTCTCCTCCTTCTCACCTACCACCATTTTTTTGGTCAAAAAAATAACATCAATTTATTCTCTATACAAACCTCTCTTGAGCCTTGAATTTGATCAAAACCTGTAAAATCAAAATAAAAATTCTAGAGGAACATAATTAATGGCCCATATAGCTTAGTATCTGTTTTCGTAGTTAAAATTAGAGAGTTTAACTGGCTCTCTCAATTTCACCTAGTTAGTAGATATTAGAAGAACTGGGTCTAGAATCCAGGTCACCTATTTCCCAGGCCAATGCACACAAAACCTTGTAGATCACCCACACTTCAAAGACAGTGAGTGACTCTGTTAGTTTCTCCCCAAAATTGTGCCCAATGTAAAATTAACCTGTTGTTTTCTCAGCCATTGAGGGAAGAAACTTCATCACAGCCACGATTTGCATTTTGAAATCTGTTAGGAGCAGATTTCTTACCAAGTTTTTTTTGTCAGGTGCAGAGTATTTCACATTTCAGAATTTTCAATATTAAGTCAGAGTAAGATAACGATGAATTCACAGTGATGAAAAGATATATTTTATACATATTCAAATACATGGCTTTGATACAAATCAATCATGCTCAGATTAATTAAACAATACAGTGTGTTGGACATATTTTTTTGATGTTTTACCTCATCTTGGAACAAATCCAGAAAAAAGAATCAGGAGAAGTAGTAATATATTCTCTATTACTCCAGATGGTTACTCCTTTTATGATCTCGGAAATTGTTTTTAGAATGTGTATTGGGGGAGGGTAGTCCAGCATCTATTCCAGTTTTGATATCATGAAAAGGATATCTAAGTGTTTTTTTAATAGTTTTATTGATAAACTGATACATACAACATGGATAGTTCTCAAAAACACTCTGCTTTCCACAATGAACCAGATTAAAAAGAGTGCATACTATGGAATTTTGTTATTTTCTAAAACAGACAAATGAATAATGGGAATAATGTGATTGACCACAAAAGGCATATCTGGTGTGATGGAAATATTCTGTGTAGTGTTTCAATGCTAGTTACATGATTGTGTATATTTTTAAAGTCATCAAACTATATTCTTAAATGTGTGCATTTTAATGTTTTTAACTTATATACCTCAATAAATGTGATTATATAAAAAGTGATTTTAATTTTCAATATATTTTTGGGAGATAACAAGTAAATGAGTGATAATTACCTTAGTATAGTGCAGGTTGCTAAGTTAAAACTTCCTCCTAGGGAAGATACTTATTGAAATGAGCTGATGAAATCTCATTGAATTTGAGCAAGCACAAGGACCTGAAAGCAACAGGTAACATAGAAGGCAGACAAGCAGTGTAGAGCTAAAATAGCAAGATTGCTGGAGAGCTTGATTAAGGAGTCTCTAGAAGTTTATGTTCCTCACCCACTCCTCCCTCCCCCGCCCCTTAGATGCCCACCAAAGAGCAAACCACACAACTGCTCTCTTCCTAACTCTGCAGGAGACTGGTAAGTTATTGACCAAATAAATCTAAATGGTATGAGTCACCAGACTACAAAGCAAGTATGAAGAACCAGTAGCAATAGATTTAAATATGATGTGCACCAAGGCATATCATGATGAAATTTCAAAACAACTTGATTAAAGGGCAAAGCGTTAAAATCCACCTAAAGAAGAAAAATTGTCCCAACCAATGGATTGACCAGAAATGGACATTTTTCTTCTCAACGACCCTATTGGAAGCTAGAGACAATAATCTAGAGACATCAAAATTCTGATTTAAACTGATTTCCAGTTTGGAATTTTGTACCCAGACATACTATACACCAGATATGAAGATAGAATACAGATATTTACAGACATTAAATTTCTCAGAAAATACACATTCCATACACCTTTTCTCAGAAAGTTGTTGAATGATCAACTTCATCAAAATGGAGGAGTGCACAAAGAAAGAGGGAGACATTATTCCCCAGAAACAAGGTATTCAACACCAAAAATATGAAATGTTAGTATTAAGATGATTTCAAAGAGAAATCTCAAAATGACAGTTATGAGAATCTGTAAAAATTGTTAGGCAAAAATAAAAAATGAGTACATGGAAATCAAGGGAAAAAATGAGGCATTTACTAACTTCAGAAATTAAAAAGTTGGGCCGACCCCGTGGCTTAGCAGTTAAGTGTGCGCGCTCTGCTACTGGCGGCCCCGGTTCAGATCCCAGGAGCGCGCAGACGCACCGCTTCTCTGGCCATGCTGAGGCCGCGTCCCACATACAGCAACTAGAAGGATGTGCAACTATGACATACAACTATCTACTGGGGCTTTGGGGAAAAAAAAAAAGAGGAGTATTGGCAACAGATGTTAGCTCAGAGCTGGTCTTCCTCAGCAAAAAGAGGAGGATTAGCATGGATGTTAGCTCAGGGCTGATCTTCCTCACAAAAAAAAAAAAAAAAAGAAAGAAAGAAAGAAATTAAAAGGTTTATCATGAAACGATGGATGTTTGAGAAAGCCTGTCTCTTGAAATACATATCTTCCCATAACAAACAAACAAATAAAAAGAAACTTGAAAGTAAGAAACAAAACATCAGTATAATATTGGAAGAAATTCCAATTTCTTCCCAGAGAGAAACTTTCCAGAAAGAACAGAGTCAAATAGATTGCTATGATGATAGGAAATAAAATAACAAAATTGGAGAATTGATCTGGAAGTTATAGCACCTGAATCAGAGGATGAAATTGTCAAAGAAAATCTGAGTAATAGCCTTCCTACACATTATCATCTCTATTTGGGAGACTTGTGACTATAACTTTGTTGAAATATTTGGTTTATATGTAGAACCAAAACTCAAGTCTGATTTTCATAATTGCACTCCACCACAGGTGCAAATTCCATACCAGAGAGGCAGGAATCCAAATTTCAAGACTTAGGATCTGTGAATCTCAGGTTAGGAAGGAAAGTTGAAAATTTCTGTAGATTATTCTCTTTTCTTTTTCCCTGAACACAGAGGCCTCTTTTCAACGTACACAGAGGCCTCTTTTCAATGTTCTCTATTTCTAGTTTTCTCAGAGTGAATTCAGAAAAATAATTAAACACACAAACACCTCTTTGAAACTAACTGAGATTCCTTTTGATACTTCAGATTCTATTTAGTGGACCAGACGAAAATGCCGTTTTTGAAAGTCAGAATATTTTGACTATAACAATTGCATAAGGCTTCACCTAATGTTTTCAGATTCCAAAATTTCTTTAGATTTACCCTAAGTAATTGGAGCCTATGATGCCACTAATAACAAATTCATCTTTTCATTAGACACAGAAACATTTTCATGAATTCTGAAATTTCAGAAAAATGGTGTTCAATTATGTGTGTGCCTATGGTGTTTAATTATGTCGTGTTAACAACTCACTGTAGACATTTTGATGTATTTTCTTTTGTTTGTAGTACTGTAATTTTATGGAGTCTTGTAACACAAAATTGAGATCATGATAAAATTAATCTCTGTTTCATGAATTCTCACATATGCTCATTCATATAGGAAGTTTTAGTTTTAGATTATGAAATTTTCCTTAGAATATTTTATTATTATATGTTTTACAGAGTGTTAATACTGGTTCTCCATCTGTCTAAATACTTTTAACATATGTTCATTATATAACATAGTAAAAGGATATTTTGAGGATGGACTTGTATGAATAATCCAGAGCTTTCATTTTTCTCAGCTTCTTATTGTTCCAGATTGCTGTGATCACATATGCACATACATGCAAAAACGATCCAACATGTTAGTGTTCTCAAATGCCTTCTGTTATAAGGAGTTATCTATAGAACATGGCTATGGTAAGAACAAATAATTAGGTAGCATTCCAAGACAAAACAAATTTTATATCTTTGGGTTGGAGAAGAAAAAATCATTGTTTAAAATTTTGTTAAATAACTAGTTCAATGTACTGTTATCTCTACTCTCCAACTCCTAACCATCACCACCACCACCACAAAAAGCCTACAGATGTATTTGCTTCTAAATTGATGTAAATTAAGGGTTTTTTAAAAAATAATAAAACAGTAATTATTAAAACAGATTGAAATTCACACATCCAGTAAGGAATGTTTCAGTGAAAGTTGTACCATTTGTTTGTTTTATTTTTGTGTTTCTCAAACACAAATATAGTGTACCTTTAATAGAATTTCTAAAATATCTACACTTAATTAAAACAAAGTTCTAAGACAGGATTTAACTTGATTTTCCTTTTAAAGCATTTTATTCTTTTATTCTATCATGACAAAGTTTTTTTTTGTAAAGTTTCTTTTTTTTCCCCAACTGAGAGTGGTGGTACAGTATTATTTATATTTGAGAAAATGTGCTTTGGAGTCAGTCTTGGGATTGAATCCCAGATCCACAACTTACTTGCTCTAATGACCTCTGTGAACCTCTGTTCCCTCATTTATAAAGCAGTGATAATACTATCTCTCTCAAAGGGTTCTTATGAGCATTAAAAGAGATTTTATGTATAAATATATAACACATGTTATATATAGTATATATATATGCATTTCTAAATCTATCCATCCTTCTATCTATCTATTCATTCATCCATTCATCCATCCATCATCTATCTGTCACAAGCTATGTGATCAATAATGGAAGCTATTATTATTGCAACATGTGTAAAGCTAATTCCCATCATTTTCTTAGTTATTTGAAGCATCAGATTAAGAAAGAAGTTCCTAACTATTGGTTAACGTTATCACTAGAGTAGAAAGAAATTTGTCTTGATAATAACGTAAAATGTCAAAATGACAAGCAAACTTGGTGTTTTAAGAAGATTTAACTTTATCCTATCAATGGCATTTATGAAAACAAATTAAAGATCCTATTCCTTCCCACAGAACCAGTAACTTGAGACTTCCATTTGTGACTGAGGATGTTCTGTAAGTGACTCAAGCAACCCACGGATATGTTGGATCATATGCATTTTAAAATGAATCATTGGGGCGGCCCCGTGGCTTAGCGGTTAAGTGTGTGCACTCTGCTGCTGGCGGCCCGGGCTCGGATCCCGAGCGCGCACCAACGCACCGCTTCTCTGGCCGTGCTGGGGCTGCGTCCCACATGCAGCAACTAGAAGGATGTGCAACTATGACATATGACTATCTACTGGGGCTTTGGGGAAATAAATAAATAAATAAAATTATAAAATGAATCATTGATTCATGTTGAATTCCTTCTAAGGCACCAATTAAAGTATAGGTTAACTCCTTTATAGAGTTAGAAATTTAATCCAAGATTTTAGATTACAGAATTACTGTAGAACTAAGATACGCACGCACATACACACAATCTCATATATCAAGCACTGCTAATTTTACAAGATGCAAAATGAAAATAATAATTCAAGATTCAAAATTTTGAATAATAGTTCAAAATTGTTTGTATAGAAGAAAATATGTGAGCAAACATTTATGATATAATATTAGGCAAATGTTATGGAGGTAAGTACAAAGTGAAAATATCACAAAAGGTTCTGATATCTTCCATCTTCCACCTGGGTGGAATAAAGTTAGCATAACAGTAGCACAAGACACGCTCTCGGAGTAAGTAATATTGTCTTTGAGTCACAGTAACATTTTAATCATACATTTTAAAATAATCATCTTATGAGCAGTGGGGAAAATAAATGGAAAAGGGTCAAGATTTTACTCTTGATCTATTCAAATGCTATCAAATAATGAGTCATTTTATTTGAAGTTTATAATATATTTCAATTTGAATCCCAACTACACCATTTCTTCTTCTGCCAGCCACCTTTTCACCGTATGCCCTTGACCTCCAGAACTACTAACTCATGCCTCAACACGGCTCCCCAAACCCTGCTCACCGTCCATGTCCTCAGAGACTTTGCTGAGAAAGTAAGGGAAAGGAGCAGAATATGAGACAGAAAGGAATGGAAGAGGACAGAAGGAAAAGGAGGGACAGAAAGATGAGAAGAGAAAGAAAAGAAAGGAAAAGGAAGGAAAGAGAATGAAATAGAACCAAAAGAAGGGAAAGTAAGGGGAGGGGAGAGGAAAACAAAGATAGAAAGGGGAAGGCTCACTAACTTTTAGAAAACATAAGGTATATCAGAAACTTGGCATTATTCACCCTAAAGCTTTGAAATAACAAGACCCATTTCAGTGAAGAAACAACCTGCCCTGCAGTTGCAGAAAATCACAAACCAACCCAGGCATTGAGAATACATCTCATTGACACTGAGAATAGGGATAACTTAAAGAAATATTTTGAACTTAAGGATTTTAGACTTTTAACTCATGAAGGCAAAAAAAAATTAGGATTTTAATTTTTGAACATTGGTGCTTTGTACTTAAACTCACAAGGGATTTATTTTTGTTTTTTGTTTTTTTTTGCATTTAAAGATCTTTATTGTAGCATTATTAGCAGTGGCAGACAAATAAACAAAACCCAACTATCAACATGGGAACCATTAAATTAAAAATAAAACGTGTTTTTTTGTTGCATTTTTTTATTGATGTCATAATGGTTTATAACATTGTGAAATTTCAGTTGTACATTATTATGTGTCAGTGATCATATAAAAGCTCCCCTTCACTCCTTGTGCCCACCCTCCAACCCCCTTCCCCTCTGGTAACCACCAAACTGTTCTCTCTGTCTGTGTTAATTTACCTTCCACATATGAGTGAAATCATATGTGTTTGTCTTTCTCTGTCTCGCTTATGTCGCTTAACATAATACCCTTTGGATCCATCCATGTTGTGGCAAATGGGATGATTTTGTCTTAATGGCTGAGTAGTATTCCCCTGTGTATATATCATATCTTCTTTATCCACTCTTCAGTCGAGGGACACTTGGGTTGCTTCCATTTCTTGGCTGTAGCAAACAATGCTGCAATGAACATAGGGGTACATAAGCCTCTTTGGACTGTCGATTTCAAGTTCTTTGGATAAGTACCCAGTAGTGGGATAGCTGAGTCATAAGGTATTTCTATTGTTAATTTTTTGAGGAATATCCATACTGTTTTCCATAGATACTGCACCAGTTTGCATTCCCACCAGTAGTGAATTAGAGTTCCCTTTTCTCCACAACCTCTCCAACATTTATTTTTTGTCTTGGTGATTATAGCCATTCTAATGGGTGTAAGGTGATATCTCAGTATAGTTTTGATTTGCGTTTCCCTGATGATTAGTGATGTACAACATCTTTTCATGTACCTAATGACCATCTGTATATCTTCCTTGGAAAAATGTCTGTTCATATCCTCTGCCCATTTTTTAATCAGACTGTTTGTTTTTTTGTTGTTCAGTTGTATGAGTTCCTTATATATTATGGAGATTAACCCCTTGTCAAATATATGATTTGCAAATATTTTCTCCCAGCTAGTGGGTTGTCTTTTCATTTGATCCTGGTTTCCTTTGCCTTGCAGAAGCTCTTCAGTCTGATGAAGTCGCACTTGTTTATTTGTTCTTTTGTGTCCCTTGTCCGAGTAGACATGGAATTCGAAAAGATCCCTCTAAGACCAATGTCAAAGAGTGTACTGCCTATATTTTCTTCTAGGAGTTTTATGGTTTTGGGTCTTACTTTAAAATCTTTGATCCATTTTGAGTTAATTTTTGTGTATGGTGAGAAATAATGGTCTACTTTCATCCAGTTTTCCCAGTGCCATTTATTGAAGAGACTTTCCTTTCTCCATTGTATGTTCTTGGCTCCTTTGTCAAATATTAGCTGTCTGTAGACATGTGTTTTTTTTTCTGGGCTTTCAATTCTGTTTCATTGATCTGTGTGTCTGTTGTTGCACCACTACCACGCTGTTTTGATTATTATAGCTTTGTAGTATATTTTGAAGTCAGGGATTGTGATGCCTCCAGCTTTGTTCTTTTTTCTCAGGATTGCTTTAGCTATTTGGGGTATTTTGTTGCCCCATATGAATTTTAGAATTCTTTGTTCTATTTCTGTAAAGAATCGGGAGTCATTGGGAGTCTGATAGGGATTGTGTTGAATCTATAGATTGGTGTAGGTAGTATGGACATTTTAACTATGTTTATTCTTCCAATCCACCTGCATGGGATATATTTTCTTTATGTCATCATCAATTTCTTTCAATAATGTCATATATATTTCTTTATGTCATCATCGATTTCTTTCAATAATGTCTTATAGATTTCATTATATAGGTCTTTCACCTTCTTGGTTAAATTTATTCCTAGATATTTTATTCTTTATGTTGCTATTGTAAATGGGATTGTATTCTTGACTTCTCTTTCTGTTAGTTCATTATTAGAGTATAGAAATGCCACTGATTTTTGTAAGTTGATTTTGTACCCCGCAAATTTGCTGTAGTCGATTATTTCTAATAGGTTTCCAATGGATTCTTTAGGGTTTTCTATATATAAGATCATGTCATCTGCAAACAGCGAGTTTCACTTCTTCATTGCCTATTTGGATTCCTTTTATTCCTTTTTCTTGGCTAATTGCTCTGGCCAAAACCTCCAGTACTATGTTGAATAAGAGTGGTGAGAGTAGGTACCCTTGTCTTGTTCCTATTCTCAGAGGGATGACTTTCAGTTTTTCCCCATTGAGTATCATGTTGGCTGTGGGTTTGTCATATGTGGCCTTTACTATGTTGAGGTACTTTCCTTCTATACCCATTTTATTGAGAGTTTTTATCATAAATGGATGTTGGTTCTTGTCAAATGCTTTCTCTGCATCTATTGATATCATCATATGGTTTTTATTCCTCATTCTGTTAATGTGGTGAATCACACTGATTGATTTGTGGATGTGGAACCACCCCTGTGTCCCTGGTATAAATCCCATTTGATCATGGTATATGATCTTTTCAATGTATTACTGTATTCCATTTGCCAATATTTTGTTGAGGATTTTTTCTTCTATGTTCATCAGTGATATTGGCCTGTAATTTTCCTTCTTTGTATTGTCCTTGTCTGGCTTTGGTATGAGGGTGATGTTGGCCTCGTAGAATGTGTTGGGAAGTGTTCCATCTTCCTTTATTTTTTGGAATAGTTTGAGAAGGATAGGTATTAAATCTTCTTTGAATGTTTGGTAGAATTCTCCAGAGAAGCCATCTGGTTCTGGACTTTTATTTTGGGGGAGGATTTGATTACTGTTTCAATCCCTTTATTTGTGATTTGTCAATTCTGGTTCTCTATTTCTTCTTGATTCAGTTTTGGGAGGTTGTATGAGTCTAAGAATTTATCCATTTCTTCTAGATTGTCCAATTTGTTGGCATATAGTTTTTCATAGTATTCTCTTATAATCTTTTGTATTTCTGTGGTATCCATTGTAATTTCTCTTCTTTCAGTTCTAATTTTATTTGCGACTTCTCTCTTTTTTTCTAATAGTCCAGCTAAGGGTTTGTCAATTTTGTTTATCTTCTCAAAGAAACAGCTCTTTGTTTCATTGATCCTTTCTACTGTTTTTTTTGGTTTTAAATTCATTTATTTCTGCTCTAATTTTTATTATTTCCCTCTTTCTACCGACTTTGGGCTTTGTTTGTCCTTTTTCTAATTCTGTTAGGTTTAGTTTCAAATGGCTTATTTGAGATTTTTCTTTTTGTTAAGGTGGGCCTGTATTGCTATGAGTTTCCCTCTTAGGACAGCTCTTGCTGATCCCATATGAGTTGGTATGGTGAATTTTCATTTTCATTTGTCTCCAGATATTTTTGGGTTTCTCCTTTAATTTCTTCAATGATCCATCCATTTCGGCAGCATGTTGTTTAGTCTCCACATCTTTGTCATTTTCCAAGTTTTTTTCATGTAGTTGATTTTTAGTTTCATAGCATTACTGTCAGAAAAGATGCTTGTTATGATTTCAATCTTCTTAAATTTATAGAGGCTTGTCTTGTTTCCCAACTAACAGTCTATCCTTGAGAATGTTCCATGTGAACTTGAGAAGAATATGTATTCTGCTGTGTTGGGATGGAGTGCTCTACATATATCTATTAAGTCCATCTGGTCTAGTTTTTCTTTTAAATCCACTATTTCCTTATTGACTTTCTGTCTGGATGATCTATCCATTGATGTTAGTGGGGTGTTAAGGTCCCCTACTGTTATTGTGTTGTTGTTAATATCTCCTTTTAGGTTTTTTAATAGTTGCTTTATGTACTTTGGTGCTCCTATGTTGGGTGAATATATATTTATAAGTGATATGTCTCCTTGGTGAGGTGTCCCTTTTATCATTATATATTGCCTCTCTTTGTCTCTTGTTACATTTTTTATCTTGAAGTGTACTTTGTCTGATCTAAGTATGGCAACACCTGCTTTCTTTTGTTTTCCATTAGCTTGGAGTATCATCTTCCATCCCTTCACTCTAAGCCTGTGTTTGTCTTTAGAGCTGAGATGTGTTTCCAGGAGGCAGCATATTGCTGGGTCCTATTTTTTAATCCATCCCACCACTCTATGTCTTTTGATTGGAGAATTCAATCCATTTACATTTAGAGTGATTGTTGATATATGAGGGCTTAATGCTGCCATTTTATCACTTGTGTTCTGATTGTTCTGTATTTTCCTTGTTTCTCATCCCATGTATTTCAGACTGCCAATGCCAATTCAGTTTGGTGGCTCTGTATGATGGTTTTCTCAGCTTTCTCTTTATTTATTATTTGTGGCTCTGTTCTGATTTTTTGTTTAGTAGTTTCCATGAGGTTTGTATAAAAGATTTCGTAGATGAGATAGTCTATTTTCTGAGAGCCTCTTATCTCCTTAGTCGAAGGAGTTTCCATGGCTTTCCTCTTTCCCTTCTAAGGTATTTTTGTCACAACTTGTTCCATTTTGTTTTGTGAGTTTGTGGTTAAAATGAAGTGATTATATTCATTCTTGATGTTTTCCTTCTCTTTATCTTTAATATTATAATTAAGTATTTGCTAATCAGTTCTGATAGAGAGTTGCAATTTTCTGATTTTGTCTGCCTATTTGTCTCCTTGCTCAAGGCTTTGTAAATCCTTTCTTTTTTTTTCAGATATGAGGCCTTCTTGATCATTTCTTGTAGGGGGGGTCTTGTGGTGATGAACTTCCTCAGTTTTGTTTATCCGGGAAAATTTTTATTCTCCATAGTATCTGAAGGATATTTTCACTAGATAGAGTATTCTTGGCTGAAGGTTTATGTCTTTCAGAAATTTTTTTTCTGCATTTTTCTTTTTTTTTTTTTTTGTGAGGAAGATCAGCTCTGAGCTAACACCCATTCCAATCCTCATCTTTTTTTTTTGCTGAAGAAGACTGGCCCTGGGCTAACATCCATGCCCATCTTCCTCCACTTTATATGGGACACTGCCACAGCACAGTCTGATAAGCAGTGCATCGGTGCTCACCCACGATCCAAACCCAGGCCGCCAGCAGCAGAGCATGCGCAGTCAACCACTACGCCACAGGGCCTGCCCAGTCTTTCAGAATTTTGAATATATCATTCCACTCTCTCCTAGCCTGTAAGTTTTCTCCTGAGAAATATGCTGAATGCCTGATAGGGGCTCCTTTTTAGGTTGTTTTCTTCTGCCTTGCTGCCCTTAATATTTTTTCTTTGTTGTTGCCTTTTGCCACTTTTACTAACATATGCCTTGCAGAAGTTCTTTTTACCTTGATGCAATTAGGAGTTCTATTAGCTTCTTTTACTTGTAATTCCAGCTCCTTCCCCAGGTTTGGGAAGTTCTCAGCTATTATTTCTTTGAAGAAGCTCTCTACTCCTTTTTCTCTCTCTTCTCCCTCTGGAATACCTGTAATCCTTATGTTACATTTCCTAATTGAGTCGGATATTTCTCAGAGAATTTTTTCATTTCTTTTTAGTCTTAGTTCTCCCTCCTCTTCCAACTGAAGCATTTCTATATATTTATCCTCTAAATTGTTAATTGTGTGCCCCATAATATCAGATCTGTTATTTAAGGACTCCAGATTTTTCTTTACCTCATTCATTGTGTTTTTCATCTTCAATATTTCTGATTGGTTTTTCTTTATAGTTCCAATCTCTTTTGTGATGAATTCCCTCTGTTCATTAATTTTCTTCCTGATTTCATTGAACTGTCTTTCTGAGTTCTCTTGTAACTCGTTGCATTTTTAATGATAGCTATTTTGAATTCTCTGTCAGTAAGATTGTAAATTTCTGTGCCTTCAGGATTGATTTCTGGGTGTTTGTCTTTTTCCTTCTGGTCTGGAGTATTGGTATATCTCTTCATACTTTTTGATGGGGTGGATTTGTGCTTTTGCATAGTGATAGTATCTGGGCACAGATTCCACCTGCCACCACTGGGGGTGGGGGCAGGAGTTGTGTGTTCTGAGCCCACTGTTATGCTTGTAAGCTGTCCAAGCCTGGGCCACTCCTTGGGATTGTTGTGGCCCTGTGGGATCTCCCACCAAATGGGATTGCAATCACATGGGGGCTCAGGGCTGCCACCACCTGCTCCCACATTCCCACTGAGATATGCTCCTCCCTTCCTGGCTACACTGGCACTATGGGCGTTCACAGCAGCTTGGAACTCATTCACCTGGGCTCGCAGTTTCACTGCCATCTCCTCCTAGGTTGAACCAGCTGTTGTGTTTGGTGGGCATGGCCTCCTACTGGGTCCAAGCCTGGGACACTCCCTGGGGCCTACAGCACTGTGGGCTCTTCTACCGATGGCAAAGTGATCACATGGGGCTTCAAGGCTGCTGCTGCCTTGTCCCACAGTCCTGCTGATGCACATTCCCACCCTTGGGGCCACAACAGTTCTATGGGTGCACCAGCCGGGAGAACAGTCGCATGCATGCACAAGGCTGCTGGGGGCCAGAGAGTGCTCATCTATCTCCACCACCTCCCTGGGGGTAGTCCACCCACCCTCAGATGTATAGCTGTGTGGGTCTCACAGGCGGCCTGTTGTGCTGTGTGGGTATCCTCCATTGATCAATGAATGTACATTTAGTTGTAGTTTGAAGGGGGAGAGGTAAAGGGAACGGTTCACTCTGCCATGTTGCTGATGTCACTCCCTCTTTTTGGTTTTAATTTCTTGTTGACGAATTGATGTTAGAAAAACATTTCTAAAATCTTTCTCTTCTCAGCTTTTTGTTATCTGAGTATCTTTAAGTCTTCATTTTCATGTGTTAAAATCTTATTGCAGAACTTCTTATATGTTATTGTGGAAAATGTGGCCGTACATAATTTAGGATGAAAAATAGAAATGGGCTTACATTTATATTGTGGAAAATAAGTGTGGATTTGTATTTGAGTTTATTAATATATTGTTCTGACTCACATCTGAGTTTTGTAGGGCAGCTTCTCAACTTCTGTTGCTAGCTCCAGAAGGATGCCCAAGAGAGAGTGATCAATATTGAAGTGTATGAAGGTGTGAGCTGGTCTGGTCTCACAGACTGTTGGTCTCAATGCTGAAAGAGTACAGTCACATCCTTGGTCTTAAAGATTAAGCCCATTGAGTTAAGAACACAATTTAGGAAAATTATTAAGTAACATTTCTTCTCTACTGCTGATAATTTCTTTCTGTCAAGGGAGCTTAATGGGAGGGTGGAGTGGCAGACCTGCTTGAGAAATTTAGGAAAATAGCATGCTTAGCTCAATTCCATTATTTTTCTTTCTCTTAGGAACCAGTCTGTCCAATGAGAGCATACGTTGTGACCTCATTTTTCACAAGGCTAATGTAGAATATGTGCATAAATTTGTTCTAGTCTGGGGTTTTCCTAGATAACTTACATAGCTCTCACACAAAATTACATCCTCTAAATTAGCACTATTAATAATGATGCTGATGATTTGACCTTCATCAAATTGCAAAAAAGAAAGTAAGTATTAATGATTAAATTGCAATTAAGTCAGAAAATGTAAAAGAAAATTACTTAAAATCATTCATGCATTTAAGAATTAAAAAATTATTTAACAATAATATGTCTCAAATTATTCATACATTTAATAATTAAAAGAAAATTTAATTACTGGTGGATAAAAGAAGATATAATTAAACTTTAAGAATACCTATATGAATATATGAATAATATATTCTATATGATTAATAATGAAAAATTTATATGTCAATAATTGTGGGATAACATATAAAAGAACAAGAAAATGTGAAGTAGTACTAAAGAGATAAACATGAGAGCAGAAATTAATGAAATAAAATACATTTTATAATATAGAGGATCAATAAAGCAAAACATTTTGTATTGGAAAACTAATAAAATTGGTAAATATTTAGGGACATTTACCTTGGCTGGGGCCTATGTAGCATTTTTTAAAAGTTCTCAGGCAATACTAATTTGTAGGCAGTTTTTAGGCCCACTGTCTTAAAGGAAAACATTTCTGAATTCTATATAAAAATTAAACAACTATATTTATCAAAGCACACCATAAAAATTAAAAATAAGTTATAAATTGGGAGAAGATAATTGCACCATATTAATATCCAGATGATACAACAAACTTCTAAAAGTCAATAAAAACTATAGATCAACCAATACCAAAACAGATGTGATACATGAATAAGCAATTTACAAAAGAGGTAATACAAATGATTAATAATTATTTAAAAAGATATTAAATACCATTATGTGTCCAAAATGCAAATCACTGTCCTAATGTGATATGATTTATACATGCCATATATTTTAAAATAAAATATAAAAAATTGGGCCATAATAAATATTGACAAGGATGGGTGTAAAGGCACACTCAAAAAGCTCATAAGAGTACAAATTGGTAGTTCCACTTAGGAGATTTATTGGCAATAAATAAGTCTGAAGTTATCCTTGTCTCATCACCCCAGAAAGTGTATTTTTTGAAATGTTTTTAATATATGTTTTTTGTGTATATTTCATTTGATATATATTCCTTTTAGATAAAATTAAAGATACAAAACCAAAAGTTACTCTGAGAAGAGATACTTTGCCCACTTTTCTCATTTTTCTTCCTTTTTCACTTTGCTACGCTTTATTAGAATACAATAATGACATCTTTGAACATGTCTTAAAGCATATTTTCAATCAGGAAGCGAGAGAGAATTTTTGTATTTCATCAAACATAGATATCATGTCACTGATGAGTGATTACACAAAATGAATGATTTCTGACCATTCTCTTTGGCTAGCAGTTCTAGAAATGAAAATCTAAACTGACTTGTCACAGAAATACTTTTGTAGTGATTGATTTTTCTGATTCAATTCCCCCATCCCCTCAAAATTTCACCTAAAGAAGAAATAATAAGACTACTCACTCCTATTTAAAATTTTCCGTTCTAATTTCAGTAGCAATAGTGAGATTTCTTCCAAACCTTTAATTTGATGCATGTTATTGTATGTTTGTAATTCTTTAAAAAAATAATCAATATAGAGAAAACAAATCAGACCATATAAAAGTTCTGAGAAATGGCAAAATGAATGAATTGTGTTAAAAATAATTTTTCAAACATGTGACATTCTCTTCAAGTCCCTATAACCATTGTAGACCTACTTGGTTTAGTAGATGTACTTATCTCCTATTTTTTTATGGAAAATAGTTTATCAGGCATAAAATTATTTTATTTCATATCACATACTTAGCTACATCAACCTACCCATCTTAAAAATCAGTCTCAAAGTGCATATTTCACTCTATCACTCTAAATATCTCCTTTGATTAAGATATTCAGAAGAACGTACCCTACATGCTTTGGACACTTTCCATTCACTCCTCAGTTTGTAGCAACTATACTTCTGTTTGCTTCATCTACTGAAACTCCTCTAGGTAATATTATCAATGACATTCTTGTTGACAAACACAGTGGACTCTTTTAGTCCTTAACTAAATTCTCTGGAATATTTGGAGCCTTTTCAACTACTTTTCCTCAAACCCAACTCTTCTCCTTTGGCTTCTGAAAAAGGTGCACCTTTGTTATTTGAGCTTGTCTCTTTCTATTCTTTCTGAGTTTCCCATAATGACGCTTTTCCCAATGATAGTCAATTAAATGTTGCTGTTGCTTTTAAGATTATGAACACTCTTACTGTTAATTCACTCTTCTCACTACTCTCTTAGAGGTGTCGTTCAATGTGCACCATTGAGTATGATATTGGACGTAGGTATTTCATAGATGTTCGTAATCAGGCTGAGGAAGTTATCTTCTATCTCTAGAGTACTGAGAGCTTTTATCAGGAATGGGTTTGGAGTTTGTCAAATGACTTTCTGATATGGAGGGACTTTGAATACTAAATTATCTTTTTTTTCCTGAAATTAACCCTACTTGTTTTGGTTGTGGTGTGTAATGCACACACACACACACATACACATATGTATTGCTAATATTTTGTTTTGATGAGGATTTTTGTCTTCATGTTCAAGAAGTATACTGGTGTGTAATTTTATTTTTCATACTCTCTTTGTCTGGTTTTGGTAATACAGTAATAGTGGCCTCATAAAAGAGTCGGGGAGTTTTGCCTCTTCTATTTTCTGGAAGAGGTTTGATAAAACTGGTGTTCATTCCTCTTTAAATGTTTGATATAATTCTCCAGAGAAATCATATGGGTTTAGATGTTTCTTTGTTGGAAGCTTTTTTTTTTTTTTTTTTTTGTGAGGAAGATTCACCCTGAGCTAACATCCGTTGCTAATCTTCCTCCTTTTTCGCTTGAAGAAGATTAGCCCTGAGCTCACATCTGTGCCAATCTTCCTCTATTTTGCATGTGGAACACCTCCACAGCATGGCTGATGAGTAGAGTGGGTCCACACCCAGGAACTGGCCGCGGAAGTGGAGTGTGCAGAATTTTAACACCTCAGCCATGGGGCCAGCCCCTGGAAGCTTTTTAATTACAGATTCAATTTGTTAGTTATGGTACAATTCATATAATCTTTTTCATTTCATCCTGAGTGAATTGTTTGTCAATCTTACTAAACATTCCTGAAATGTATTGATAAACAGTTCAGAGAGTATTTTTAAAGCAGATTTTATGCATGGTGTCTATCTCTTTCTGAGAATCCTGAGAGTAGTTGTGCCAAATTTTAGTGGTATTATCATCCTCCTGGGAGACCCATGTATCTATAGCTGAAGAAAATTTTGGTTTTGTCTTTCCTCCTTAGTTCTTTCCTCACCGTGGCTCTCCAGCCTTTCAGTAAATTGTATAAGCATACAGATATCCTTCAAATACATGTATTTTCTGCTTACGTTAATCAGAGTTGATTTCTGCCTCTAAGAATATTTATGTGTACTTATAACATTTTATCATATAGTTCTAGTTCTAGTTGGTTATCATTATATACCTGTATCCATCAATTACCGATTACAGGTGATAGAAACTGTGTTTCTTTGTCTTTATCTCGGTGGCTGCATAGAAAAACTGCCCATAGATGCTGGCTGAATGAAACTTATTTTGGCTCACATACACTATAAAATGTTGAAGTACAAACTTCACAACAAAAATCTTTATGATGACACTAAATGACTTCACTGTACAAACACTTGAAAATGAATAAAGGCAAAAAAAAATATTGTGAATTTACTCTTCTTTACTTTAATTCTTTTTTTTTTTTTTTGAAGTATTTAATTTTTGCACTCCCTCTTTATTTTTTTATATAAAACAAAAGTAATGAGCAAAAATAAAGGAGGACATCACTGTGGTAGATAGTTGAAAAGCCAGGAAGAAAAGAAGTTCCTAGAATTAAAGTGAAGATTAGTGGAGACAGAAATATAAAGAAATGCTTTTCAATCACTATAGTTTTCTGAGAGCCTACAAAGTACCACCTATAAAATAACTTTACAAGGGCCGGCCCGGTGGCACAAGCAGTTAAGCATGCGTGTTCTGCTTCAGTGGCCCGGGGTTCGCAGGTTCCGATCCCGGGTGCACACTGATGCACCGCTTGTCAAGCCATGCTGTGGCAGGCATCCCATATAAAGTAGAGGAAAATGGGCACGGATGTTAGCTCAGGGCCAATCTTCCTCAGCAAAAAAAGAGGAGGATTGGCATTGGATGTTAGCTCAGGGCTGATCTTCCTCACAAAACAAATAAAATAAAAAATAACTTTACAGAAGTATTCAAAATTCCTAGAATAAAAATCAAAATAACCTGAATAAATGTAAGTTATCTCTATCCACTACATTTTATGATTTTGTTTCTTTTATTTATAGTCAGCCATTGATGTGAAAAACAGAACTAACATTTGCTTAGGGAATATATTTAAATCACATTTTATCTAGCAAAAACATACATTATATCAGCGAACTATGAGCATAATTTATTTGCCCTTCTGCTGTAATATATATATATATCTTTGTTTCCCCCTGTGCAATCTATGAGTATTCTTGGAACATTCTTCCACACTCAACACTTAGCCTAATGGATAAAAATTTCCAAGACCGTTTCTGTGGCAATGCACATCAATTGCCAGGAAAACACATGCAAGCACAGGATTTAATTCAAATAATTTAAATTCTGTAGCTTCAAGCCACTAGTCCAATCAAGAGTGACATCTTTGCAAAGTAAGTAGGACAGCATAAGAAACAAAATGGGGCAATCTTAATGGGAAACAGTATAAACTACTGACATTAAAAAAAAAACTGAATACCCTAAATATTTATGGCATTAATTGATTTTAAGTATATGCACTTCTCTGTATTTGTTTAATGCTCTTTCAAGTAATTAGTGATTCATAGTATGCTTTTAAAGTCTTTATCTTCACTGTTATTGCTAAAAGAAGACTCTTTATGCTAATGAGAATTAGGAAACTCCCGGGTGCTGTTCCTGTCTTGTAATAGTAGTTGGTAAAAGCAGTGTAGTTAATAAATTCGTTCCATAAATATGCTGAATTTTGTCCATATGGAGGGAAAATTAAATTTTTCACCTTATAACATAGTCTTTGGCCACTGGCAGACATTTAGATCCTACCACTTTCATGTGCTTCCCAATTCCACTTTGTCCCAAGTGATTATAGCACTAGGGAGAATAACTGATAGGCGTTATGATCAGAGACAAGGATACTATTAAATGAAGGTGATAGCTTCTGGTACAAAGAAAAAAGAGATTTCAAACTATGGAGTCTATCTGGCATATTGGCATTGCTTCCTTCAATAACGTTGTAAAATTGCCCTGCAGCTATCACCCAAATCATTGTCCAGGGATGGCCTGGCTGCAAAGGGGCAGGACAGTTCTTCTCTGGAAGTTAGAGAGAAATTATGTTCTTTGGGAATTCTTGGAATATCCTTTCCTTGCTCCTATTTCAATTGGAGTATTAACATGTAGAGTCTAGGGGCCGGCCCAGTAGCATAGCGGTTAAGTGCGCAGGCTCCACTTTGGCTGCCCAGGGTTAACAGGTTCCAATCCCAGGCGCAGACCTATGCACTGCCTGCCAAGCCATGCTGTGGCGGCATGCCATATAAAGTAGAGGAAGATAAGCACAGATGTTAGCCCAGGGCCAATCTTCCTCAGCAAAAAGAGGAGGATTGGCAACAGATGTTAGCTCAGGGCTGATCTTCCTCACACACACAAAAAAGATAGAGTGAAAATATTAGGCTGTGTGCTTTGAGAGCAAGAGGTAAAAGGGCTGCTTAAGCTCTGCTGCACGAATGAAAGGAATATTTAACCTCTATATTATTCATGTAAAGCAGAAAATCTACCTAAGTGTTTAGAAATAGAAGTTGGAATACTAAATGCTTGCTTGTGGTGTATATCTTTGCATACCTATCTCAGGAATCCATGGCAACAAAAATAGAATGGAAGATTTCTGAATACTGAGTCTTGGTATGTTCTCTACATTTCCTTTTAAAGAACAAAGATGCCATATTACCCACATGTTAAATGCATATTGTTTCAGTCCCTAGTTTGGCTGTCTTATATCTGTCATATAAAATTTGTTTTCTGGATGGAGGCATTAACAAAATTATTTTCTTATGGTATTAGAAAGGTGAAGTTGAACAGTAAATTGAAGTTGAAAGGCAAATTTAAATGTATTCATTATGTAGGTAATGTTGGAAAAGTCCTCATTAATAATACCATTAATAGTTTGATAGTTGATGAAGTGTCCTTGAGTTTATCTTCTTACTTACTTCTATTAATAACCCTACATGATGAGGTTATATGGATAAATTCAGAGCTGACACTTCAACCTAGTCTTTCTATTCAAAACATTCTTCCAGGCTCACAGCCTACTCCATATCCACAACATAATAGACAATTGGCAATATTTTTTAGATATGAAAACATATCTTCAGATATTCAGGCACAAAAGTCAAATCTAAATAAAATTCAAAAGCTGTGACAAACTGGGCATAGAGAGAAAGTTGGGGAGGGGGAGGGTGCAGTGTATGTGTGTGCGTGTGATTGAGGGCAGATGAATGTAAACCTAAGGAGTAAAGAAAGCAAAAGACAAAGCAATAGATATACTTTAAGGTAGTTCTCTAGTTTTGAGTCATTTTTTTCTTTTTTCTTCATTTACCTGAGCCGTTATCTATCCCACATCTATTAAAGACTAGCGTATCAGTTAAATCATACCAATACCAGGTGAAGATAAAAGGGTAATACATTGGAGGGATGAGAATTTTGCAATAGATTGCAATAAAATTGTTTCCATTTTTGGTGGTACTTAAGGTGTCTATACATATCAATATACAAGTTTTTGTATTAACATAAATTTTCATTGCTTTTGGGCAAATACCTAGGAGTGGGATTACTAGGTAGCACAGTAAGTTTATAATTACATTTCTAAAAAATTGCTAAACTGTTTGCTTAGGTGGCTATACCATTTGGCATGCCCACCAGTAATGCAAGAGAGTCAGTTTCTCTGCACCCTCACCAGGACATGGCATATTATTATTATTATTATTATTATTATTACCACTACTACTACTACTATTATTATTTTGTATTTTAGGCAATAGGAAAAGTGTGCAGTGGTATCTCATTGTGGTTTCAATTTGCATGCCCTTATTGACTAATGATGTTTCTTTTTTTGGTGAGGAAGATTTGCTCTGAGCTAAAATCCGTTGCCAATCTTCCTCTTTTTTTTGCTTGAAGAAGATTAGCACCTAGCTAAAATCTGTGCCAATCTTCCTCTATTTTGTATGTGGGTCACTGCCACAGCATGGCTTGACCAGTGGTGTAGGTCCTGGCTTGAGATTCGAACCCAGGAACCCGGGCCGCCAAAGTGGAGCATGCCAGACTTAACCACTACACCATGGGGCTGGCCCTGAAGTTGTTTCTTCATATATGTTTATTTTCTACCAATATAATTTCTCTGGTGATATGTCTATTCATATATTTTTGTCGGTTTTTTTAAATTGGGTTGTTTATTTTTTTAGTGCTCTGTATTTTAAGGGTTTTTATATTTCAGAGCACAAGTATTTTAACAGATATATGTTTTGCAAATGTGTCTCCCAATATGTGGCCTGTCTTTTCAATTTCTTAAGAACGTCATTTGAAAACCAAATGAATTTAATTTTCATTAAGTCCAATTAACCAATTTTTCTTTTATAGAATATGCATTTGGTGTCACATCTAAGACATCTTTGCCTATTCCAAGGTCACATAGATTTTTCTCCTATATTTTCTGCTTTTACTCCTCCTCCTCCTCCTCTTCCTTGTTCTTCTCTTTCTTCTTCTTCTTCCTCACTACCTCCCTCTATCTCTCCTTCATCGGATCACACAAACTTAACCGCTAGGTTTGTTAGCGGTTGGGCGAGCCCGTCCTGTTTCATTTTTATATCGATAATTTGTCTTCTTTCTTTTTCCCTTGGTCACTTTTATTACTATTTATCAGTTTGAAAATTTTTAAAGTTTTTGTTTCATTGATTTTCTTTATATTTTCTCTGATTTCAATGGGCTTGAAACTATCAGTTCAATAATAATTGATAACTTCACAATCTACAGTAGAACCTTGTGGTAAACTTATGTGAAACTTATATAAAACTAAATAACTGAGTTTTTTTAACAAAGGAGAAAAACTGGAAAACTTACAATACCAGGTATTAAGACATACACAGCAAAGTTTTAGGAATAAATACAACATACTATTAAAGTTCGAAAAGAGCAAGTAAATCAATGTAATAACATAGAGAATCCAGAAATACCCTTATGTATATACGAGGTTCTGAATTACAGTAGAGATGAAGTTATAGATTACAGAATAGAAGAAGAAAAATTATAGTATACTGTGTGGGAAAAGTGGCTCACTATATTGTGAAAATACACCTGTAATATTTACTTATGTTAAATAAACACATGAAATCCAAATGAATTAAAAATAAGTGTAGAGTTCAAAATTTATTGAAAATAGAACAAAATATTAGAGAAAATCTTAAAACAATATGGAAGAATTTCTAGTTAAAAAATCCAAAACTGTAAGCTTTGCTTCTGCTTTTCCTTTGGTTTGGAATTCTTTGCTTCTATACAGACACATAAAGTATATCCTCTCTTCTTTTAGTGTTCTGCTCAAATATCACCTTATTTGATCTTTCTTTATAAATCATCACACTCCTCGGGGCCAGCCCAGTGGCACAAGCAGGTGAGTGCCTGTGCTCTGCTGCGGTGGCCCGGGGTTAGCCGGTTCGGATCCTGTGCGTGCACAAACGCACTGCTTGTAGAGCCATGCTGTGGCAGCGTCCCATGTAAAGTAGAGGAAGACAGGCACAGATGTTAGCTCAGGGCCAATCTTCCTCAGCAAAAAAAAAAAAAAAAAAGAGGAGGATTGGCATCAGATGTTAGCTCAATGATGATCTTCCTCACAAACACACAAAAATTTATCACACTCCTCTACCACTCTCTATATATTTACTGGGCATATTTTGTCCTCATAGCTCTTAAAACCACCTCACATATTTTAAGTTTTTGTGTTTGATGATTGTCTACATCCACACAAATATGTAAGCTCCACTGAGAACAGAAATTTTCATTCATTCACTCATTTATCTATTTATTATCTATCTAATGCCTAAAATTAGGCCAGGTCATGGTAGCAAGCAAAACTTATTTTCAGTGTTAATGAATAAATTAGTGATGTACAAACTAATGAAACCACAGGGAAAAAGACTGATTATTTGACATGAAAAAAAAATTGTTTACAATTTTTTACAATTTTTGTTTACAGTAATATCATAAAAAATAATTGGTAACAGTCTGGAAGATAATATTTGCAATATCTAAAACTAAGCATAGATTAAAATAATATACATCTAATCCTTAATATCAACTAAGAAAAGATAGGAAATATATTAGAAAAATGTGCAAAGGATATAAGTAGCCAATACATAAAAGACAATCAAGTATAAGAAAATATATTTAACCATATTCTTAAAATTATGAGCAACACAAGTTTAAGCAACACTAACATAGAATTTCAGTTGCACAAGATTACAAGAAATAAAGTTTGATAACAGCAAATATCTGCAATGATATGGATATTTGAGAATAATTTTCCTTTCCTGGTATGAGTAGAATCATCTAGAGATAAATTTGGTAGTATCTATTGACATTAATATGAATTCTTTACATTCTAGCTATGTCAAAATTGCATTTATATCCAGAAGAAACTTGGTAACAGATCCTTATAGGAAGAGATATTAAAATGTTTATGACAGCATTGAGAAAGGTAGCAGGATTTTGAAGACAATATACATGTCTATCAATAGGAGTAAGGATAAGAAGAGTGTGTGCTAGATATATAAAATGGAATGCCTTGCAGCGGACAAAAACAGCTAGCCAGATGTGCATAGAACAGTAAAGATATTAAAATTTAGTGTTGAGTTAAGATATAAAAAAAATATGATTCATAACGCAATGCTGGTTATGGAATTAAAATGTAATTCAATGCTACACTTTTAGAAGATATTTAAATATTTAAGGCCGTATCTTAAATAGACCAAAGTAGGTGCCCGCATGTGGAAGGGGAGGGGAATTGGGTCTAGGAATGAAAGAAACCAGATAAATTTAAAAATGCATAAATGAAGGGCTTTGCATAGACTAATGATAGTGAATAACCTGAGGTTTAGATTAATTCAACTTTTTGTATCTGTGGTCTTACATTTTTAAAAAGAGTTTAAATATCCAAGGCAAAGAAAGACAAGATCACATTGAAATTACATCTCTAGAATGATTTAGGTGAGAATTTGTAATGCCATGAGTGTTTGGTCATCTCAGTAGAAAGATCACTATAGTGAAGATGAATATATCAGTCCACGTTAGCCTTATGACACAAGCCATCAAACTACTTTCAAGCTACTTTAATGATCATTGAGCAAAATTCTGATTATAATTGGCTAAGTGGTTAGATTGGAATGCAAAGACAGGAAATAATAAGTACTCACGGATAAATGAGCACAAACGTCTTGCTTGTTTATTACATTTCTTTTGAAAGGAGAACTATGTCATGCATGTCGTGGGTGTAACTGTCTTACCGAGTGTACCTAAGAGGAAAGGCCTTGGGAAGCTTATATCCTTCCGGGTGAAACAATCACTGATTTTCTAGGCCTGCAATGGTAAGGAACAGACTCTGGAATTTTAAGACAACACTAAGATACTGTCATTTTCTGGGAAAAGTTGATTTTTTTCCCCAGATGAGATATCCCCCTCCATTTCAACATTTCTATTCCATCCAGGACACCCATTCTCGCCTCGGGAGGTAAAGTGGGGGGGGCGGTAATGAAGAGTTTAATCACTGATAAAATTTTATTAATACTTTTAAAAATGGTGATTATTGGAATCAACATTAACTAACACAATAATGGCCAATTTACATTTGAGCTAAAAAGAAGGCTTTAGAATGGGGGAAAATGGAGAGAATAAGGGAAGAAAAAACATGTTCCTATATATCACAACTATTTTTTGTACAAAACTTGTCCATTAATTTATCTGTACGTAAGGAGCGCTACACTCCACCTATCCTTATCTAACATGAAAATTTCTATTCACTTGTATCATTCTAACATTATAGAAATATAAAATCATAGATTGTTAGTCAAGAGAAATCTAGAAATTGATCTATTGTGTATTTAAAAACTGGTGGCTTTCAGTCGAAGTTTGCACTGTACGAATGTTTTATATTGTCTACTTGAAAAGGTTTAGACAACCCTTTAAAAATTAGATATTTGAAGTTAAAAAAAAAATTCTTAGGTACATGTGAAAAAAATGAAAAAGTTGCTGTACTGGCCCAAATTCACGCACGGAGATAATTGCAGGAGATTATTTTTAGAAGGGATATTCACTTTTCAGTTTGCTGAAATAGTCACCTGATACATTTAATTAACTTAAATTACCTGTTGGATCCCCCTGGGTATTTAAGTCTGTGACTCATACTCAGACCATTCCTTTAATTTCACAGGTGAGAAAGTAGAGTTTAATTGCGATTAGGAACAGGTGAGTTCACAGAAGACGATGGTGATGGAGGCTGTCTAGAATAGAAGTCTTCTGGTTTGATTTAATTTTGTACCAGCCATGGTAATATTCCCCATTCTGACAGCTTGAAAAATATAAGCAGTGTGTTTTAATTATTCTAACACAAGAACCATATTTTAAAATAGAAATTTAGACCTTCCCAACATTGTCATTCACTTTATTGTCATGAAGTGCCCTGGCCCAGGGACTCGTGCCAATTTTATTCAAATACTTTAATGAGCATAAAATAGCATTCTGAATTTCTGAAATTCACTCAGATTTCTAATACTAATATGATGAGAAGAAATAAATTGTTCCAGTATTTAGTGATCAGTGAAATAGTTTTTTTTTTTTTCACGTGAAATTCATGTCCAGGAATATATCAATAAGGTATAGGGCATAGATTTTGTATTTTTAGTTTTGCAGATGAGGGATTATGCTACTCCCTTTGTGAACATTCATCTTATTAAGTTTTGAATATAATTATTCTTATTTGAGCTTTAGTGCTCAGGAAAAGGTGAAAAATAGTCTTCCCAAAACACAGCAGTTCACTTCCTTTTAATACAAGCAGCCATCCTTTCTAACCTGTGCTCTGTCCTAATTTAACAGCTAGGCAAACCTAGGTTACAGACAATTTAGTATCTTACCCAAGACCGCAAAGCAATTCAGAGCGTATTAAGCAAACAAACACAAACTAAAACCTTTCTCACAAAGCTCAGACGTGGCTCCCAGATTTCCCAACGATTTCACTCTTTATCTCTTATCTAGAATCTGTCACCACCCAATTAAAATATATGCCCTATTAAACTTTCTTTTGACTGATTTGTAGATAAGTTAATTTCTCTGTGCTCTTATTTATTGGCTGATACAATGAGATGATATTTAACTCTATAATAATGATGTCATTTAACTTTAAAATATGTTTTGAGACGAATTTTTCATTAAAAATGGTGTAAAAAGTAACATTTTATTGTATTGCATTGTGACCAGTCATTAGGTTTGGTGAGTAGGTTCTTCTTGCTAATGTTTGTGTTAAATTAAAAACACTAAATTGAGATAATCATGCATGAATCCTGCATGAGGCATTAACAATAGAATGTGGAAACAAAGCTGATATCTATTGCACTATAACTAGTCAAAAACGGGAAAAAAAGTTACACAGCTGTGTGGGACAATTTCAGTTCCTCTGGAAAGAAAAATAGTATCGTTTCTATTCTAACTATGTTCATGCAGTACAGTTTAATTAGGAAAAAATATAAAGATACATAATTACATTCAGGTGAACTGGAAACCAATGTGTTCTTATAGAATCATTATTTTCAAGTAATAAAAGGCATGTCAACTATAAAGCTCTGCTGCTTCAACTTTTTAAAAATAGAAGATGAAAAAATAAAAAGTTAAGATAAACCCACAGCAGCTTAATCCCATGGCATGCTCCTAATAGATACAAATCTACTTATAATGCATTTGCCCTTGGGAGCTTTGAAAAAGCTTTACAGTGCTTGCTCTTGTCAACAGAGTCATTTTATTCATCTCTTACCGTTTGGGTTGTTTTCCTGTCTACTGACTTTTAATAATTGAGATTGTATGTTGTGCCCACTCCCTCCTCTGCAAACATTGACCCTTAGCTTCTGTGGCACTAGCCATCTGGAACTGTCTGCCCTCTTCTCTTCACATCACTGGAAACCTAATTCACTGCTTGCTAAAGTACAAAACTCTCATTTAGCTCGGTAGGAGTTTAAAGAAAGATGAGTGGTAGATTGAACACTCATGATCTCCTGTCCAGTTTTGAAACCCAGCCAAAATTTTGTCACTCTTGGGAAAAGGATCTGTTTGCCGTGTTAAGAATGAGCACACAGTCAAACGAAATATCAAATCAACAATATCATATCATATTCATTGTCACCCGGTTGGAAACATATCTATCCAGGTTGCATTTCTCTGATAAGAAAGAATTTTACATTTAAGCCAGAGCCACAATTTCTTCATCCTGTAATCATCGTAATCGCCACTATGTTCATCTAATTCTTTTGGATTCAAGGAAAAGAGACACTCTCAAGTAGCAGGAGTTTTTATAACGAATTACAAATAAATTTTGACAATACAGCTGGTCTTTTAATAACCCAGAATAAGCAACACAACCAGGCCTCAGAGGGAGAAATAATCCTCAGTGTATCTAGGGCTTTCAGAGAGTATATCTTAAAGGGTATTTAGAATTCATGACAGCTTTACCACATCAGTCTCTTTTATCCCATCAAACAAATATTTCATTAATTGTGAATTATTATGAAATAAACTAATTTCATTAACTGTGTTCCACAATTCTCTCTTATTCTCATTCTCTCTCTATCTCTCAGGTACCTCACTATGTACCTCACTGTGTTCCACTCTCTCTGTCAGGCCTGACTCTAGGATGTGAGAGCCCAGGGGAAATATTTTCTTCCAAGATGTCTTTCTATATCCTTGGGCCCATGTGGGGCATAGTGATTAATCAGAGAAAATTTAGAATGGTTGGTGGAGAAGAGGTTCTTATGTATTCAATTATTGTCCAATCAATGTAGGTGAAGATTCTTCGTAGTGTGTAGGTAGCATTTCTTCCTGTTATTTATTGGAGAATAAAAATTATCGCAAGTTCCTGACTAACTTCATATATTCCATCATAATAAAAATGAAGCAATACAATTAATGCTAACAATGCCATGGCTCTTTGGTACTTGTTTGCATTGAAAGAATGCAGATCTTCTTGTCTCTGTTCCCTCATACCATGTAATGCTGGTGACGTAATTACTTGTATGCTGCATCATTCATTGAGCCACCCATGAATGCTGCCTTCCATTGACTCTCTCAAGGGTTGTTACTGTTCTTTGTTGATGATAATCACAAATGTGAGTCTTACCCAGAGTATGCAGAAAAATGTTGATGATTATTTATTTTCTGTTCATGCTATATTTACTATTTGGAATTTTTTAGCATAAATGCAGAATAGCACATCTTCCAACATTTCTTATCTTGAAATCCTTAGACCATAATCACTGCATTATATAGAGAGAATATAATCTCTTTCAATACTGATGACATCATGATTCAGCCACCATTTGGGAGGATAGATGAGGAGCTCATGGGCAAAGCAAAAAGAGCAGTCTCATTCACTCAAAAACATCTCTCTCTCAGCCGGCACAGCTGAAGATCCTCCCAGGAGAGTACAGCATCACCACAGGAATCAGAGGCAAAAGCGAACATCAATCAAAGGGCTTACTGGCTTTGTAAAGCCATGTTCTTGGAGTTTTCTGAGGAAAGAGATGTGACTACCCCCAGAGGATAACCTGAATAAGTGTGGAGCCTTTGGAGGGTTGGATTAATTGTCCAGGGTGTCAACAATGGAGGACATACAGAACCAACAAGGCCTCCCAAGGCTTCTGCCACTTTGGGAAGCCATAGAATGGAGGCAGGATTGCAATCAGAAGACAGATGTTGGGAAAGAGCCAAGGCACAGGCCCACACACATGACTACATAATTCAAGCCCCAGGGGCGACAGTGGACCATTGGCAGCCGGTTGTAATGTCCTCCGTTTTGGCGCCTACCTCAAAACAACATGAAACAGTAGCTTTAATTTGGGGAATCTCTTCCAGGTGAATGGCCATTTTAATGAGCTTAAAATTTATTTTTTGTCAGGCTAGAAGAAGAGTGAAAAAATATACATTTATGGGTGGCCAGGCTTCTTCCAGCTTCTAATTTTATTGCATGCTTTCTCTTAACATACTTGTTTATTCCTCATCTATCTTTAGATTGAGTTGCTGCAAAGTTCATCATTAGAAGACTCGGGGCTGGTGAATGCCATTGAGACTGTCACTATAACAGTAGTAAAGCTGTTTTTTTCCCTGTGCTTTTACACGAGCCAACGTCAACCAAAGTTTGTCTATTTTTTTAATAAGATCTTGCTTAAAGACACAACAATTAGTAAAGAAACTCCAACAATCTAATGTTTACCTAGTAAATGCCTTAAGTGTATAAATTCTCGGGTACAACAAGTGTGAAAGGTTACTCTGCCATTTTGCTTCCATGTAAAATGTACTGTCACTCTCACAGCTTGGAAGCTCCAGACTTATATTGCCTTCTACCTGCCTAAATTAGCCAAGCTCACATATTGAAAGTTGTCAATGGCATCTTCCACTTACAGTACCCCTGTATTAGGATCTTTTTGGTTGAAAATGTAGAAGCAGAAGTTTAAAAGAGATGGCTGACTCAGGCATTGCTTGAAGTCCAGAAGTTCAGTGTCATCAGAAATATGTTTCTTCCTCCCTACTTTTGTCTGAGTTGGCTTGATTCTCAGGCATCTGAGGACTTCTGGTGACTCTGGACTTATATCATCCTTAGAGTTAGCAAACTTATTGCAAGACAATGAAAGCATCTCTTTCCCATGGTTCCCAAATAATTCTTCACATAGATATTCATCCTGACAACTTTGGGCATTGTTCCTAATAGACCCAATTACCCAAACCTTTGAGATGAAAAAAATCTTGATGATAGAGCTGTGTCATATACCCAATGTAAATATGTGTGTATTTACGGAGGAAAGGCGTTAATACTTCATGAACTACATGAATGAACTAATTAAAGAAATAGTGGTTCTCAAGAAGAAAATCAAATATCATTTGCAGAAAAATTGGCTAGATACTAGGCTTTTTATAGCAACAAATATCCATTGTAAGAGCCTAAAATGTACTATAAGTCATGTGAAATGCTAAGTAATGTACATGGAGGTTAAGGGTAAGTATGAGCAGTGTAAAAAAACCCTCTGACTTCTACTGCTTATTGTATTGGTCAGCTAGTATTGAAAGTTCCTATATTATTTACTGATTTAGTCCCAAACTTCCTTAAGGAGAAGTGAGTTTCAGATATTGTGAAAAGTAGAGAAATGGCTTTAATTCATTTCTGAGAATTTGTGCATTAGCTCTATGATCCACTTATGAATCTTCAAGGGAACTTGTGGAGCAGCTCTCCGTAGATTGGTCAAGAGATTCTTAGGACTGGTGTGCAGGGCATGGATAACATTGTCACATATCAAGATTTTGTTGTGATTTTGTTATGATATTCATGATGTCCAATCCAATATTCTATAAATACTTTGTTATCAGATTAAAGAAATAGATATTCTAGTAAATCAAGTATTAGAGACATATGAAATTATCGTATTATTCTATTTGAATTTTTACCAAAATTAGAATATAAGAAACTTAATAATATAAAAATAACAATCATTTAATATGATAAATCACATGGGAATTTTTTGATGCAAGTTGGATATTATTTCTGTAAACTATTGATTACTACTTGTTTGTAAATGTGATCTCTATATCTCACTAACCCACATACGTCTCTTGAGAAGTCATTCAACAATTCCGATGATGATATCTAAACTAGAGAAATACCATTTGTGATTCTCTTTGCTTTTATTTTTGAATATTTCCTTATTTTTAAGAGAATGTAGTGACTCTAAAGGTATATCCAAAATTTATAGAACATTACAATCATTATCATGAAGTTCAATTTTCTCTAAAATGTAGCAGTGCAGTGATGCCAGTTTATAGAGAGCACTTCATGATAAAATGTGAATAAAACCAGTTTCATCTTACTAAAATTGCACACTGTTTTCTTTAATTGTATATGCACCAGTATCTTTCCTTAATCTCCTGGATTTCTTAGTATAAAATTAGATGTTGTTAAGGAAGCAAAATAAGCCATTAAACTACTGCACAGAAAACAAGCAAATGAAAACACTGTTGGGAGATAAAGGCAGATACAGTAATGCCATGGTTTCCACTAAGGGAAATGCAAATCTTCCGACCTTTTCTTCCTCAACATCTTCCTCCTTTGTCCTTAAAATTCATACACAGAATGCCTATTGCAGAATGTGAGCTTGCTGCATATTATGATTTGTTCCCCAGGGCAGTAAAAAGGATATATGTTTATATACCCTTTGAAATTCCCCAAATTTTATGCATTTGGATGGCCAGATTTCAATTTTATGAGAATTACCTTTTAACGTCCCTGCCTTGGGTGGTCAGTCATTTTTTCTCTTTTATGAGAGCCAGTTTACTTTATCCATTCCCCAAATTTGAGCGCCCTCAGAACTAAAGATACCATTTGGTCATCTGTACATTGTACAGTTGACTCTAAGAACCATGAGTCTCTCCTAAATTACTCCATAGTTTGCATCATTTGCATTATTTTCATAATCTCTTACATGTTTATTCTTCTTTTTAAAGATTCAATTATGTAAATGTTGAGTATCAAATTTACATATATGTTCATTGTGTGCATTGTGTGCCATTTTTACAAAATGATTCTACATCAAATTAGGAAAATTTGTCTTATGAGAGGTTTTTAGGAATTATCCTCTAAGGCAGTTTGGCAAACATTTTCTGTAAAAGATGAGATAGTATATATTTAAGGCTTTGCCTATATCGCTATTGATCAAATTTGCCATTATAGAGCAAAAGTGGCCATAGGTAATAGGTAAATGGATGAGTGTGGATGTATTCCAATATGGCTTTATATATGGAGGCTGAAATTTGAATTTCATATAATTATCACAAATTGTTATTTTGACTTTTTTTTTTTTTTTAAATTTTTTGTTTATTGCAGTAACATTGGTTTATAACATTGTAAAAATTTCAGGTGTACATCATTGTACTTCTATTTCTGCATAGATTACATCATGTTCACCACCCGAATACTAATTACAACCCATCACCACACACATGTACCCAATTATCCCTTTCACCCTCCTCCCTCCCCCCTTCCCCTCTGGTAACCACCAATCCAATCTCTGTCCCTATGTGTTTGTTATTTTGACTTTTTTAAACACTTAAAAGTGTAAAAAAGCAAAAACAAAATTTCAGCTTGTAGGCCATATAAAAAACAACAGGTGAATCAGATTTAGCATACAAGCCATATTTGTGATCCCTGCTCTAGGACAAGGAAAATTATATGTATTTAATTTTAAACAGTTGTATTTATTTATTTATTTATTTATTTTGGTGAGGAAGATTGGCCCTCAGCTAACATCTGTTGTCAATCTTCTTCTTTTTGCTTGAGGAAGATTGGCCCTGAACTAATAACTGTACCAATCTTCCTCTATTTTGTGTATGGGATGCCACCGCAGCATGGCTTGATGAGCAGTGTGTAGGTCTACACCCAGGATCCAAATCTGGGAACCCCGGGCCACCGAAGTGGAGCACGTGAACTTAACCACTATGCCACTGGGCGGCCCCTTAAAACAGTTTTAAATGATAAATTACATAAAATATAAAATTTAAATGTAACGAGATAATATAAAATTAAAAATAACGTCATCCTTTTCATTTTCCCTGAGGTCTATAACATCATTTTTTTGTTGTTTATTTTTAAAATTTAAAGTATACACACATTATTTTAAAAATTATAGTATAAATGGCTCATAATCAAAACTAGCAAAGAAAATACCAATACCTCATCACCAGATCTTCTCTTCTGAGTCACGAGTTAAAGCATTCTTATTTTCAGTACTTCAGATCATCACCTGAGTATCTCAAAATTGTATGATTAAACGGCTATTTCTGCATTTATTAACTTCTTTCTGCTCCATGTTCAACCTCTCATAAATATACAATCTTTTCATTTTTTCCATTAAGTTACCTTTGAAACTTTAAATGATATTTTAAAACTTCCATTATTTATCTATTAGTATATAAATATATTTATATATGATATATTAATATATTTAATCTACTAAATATAAACTATCTTTCTCCATTGCCACCATGTTTTTCTTACAGTCATGGATGTTCTAGTCAATAAAATCAAAAGGCAAGTTGTGAAGTAGGATTTTGTTTTGTTTTGTTTGTTTGTTTATTTTTACCAAATTACTAAGTTAGTGATATAATGTTGACCTTTCTGCTAAGGTTTATAATATGTCAGGGTCAAGTTAGAAGACATCATAGTTAATAAACATTGTATCAGGGCTTTCTTTGCCTGCAGCTTTTCATTTTCCAGGCTGCCATGTAACATAAATCTTTTTTAGTGGCAGCAGACAGGTCCGGGCTTTTGGTGTGTCGTGTGTACGCTGCTGATACAAATTTATGACTGAGCTTGCCTACTGTACCACTCAGTGAATCAGTGGTGTGCAGTCGGCATCCTGGAACCAAGCTGGGTCCTCCTGCTTTAATCTGGGCGCTTTGCTCTCTGTGAATGAAGCACAGCTGCAACATTGGAATTTCTCTAACCTACTATCATTTATTAGGGCCACTGTTTTCTGAACTCTATTTCTTCTTGTTTTTCACTTATTTCCTTGATTTGCTAGTATACATCCTCTAGTAGTTTCCAAGGAAAGCATACATGAGAGGTAAATATTCTGAATCATTTCATCTCTTTATTTTGCCTTTGCACTTGGAGAATATAACTAGATATAAATTCTAGACTAACAATCACTCTCCCAGCATGCCTCCTTTGTATCCTATTTTCCAGTGTGGTACTTTTTTCCATGACACACAAGATCTTCAGTCCTTGGGAAGTTTTATTATACAACTACTTTGGCATGTTACTCTTCTCTCTCTTATTTACTGTTCTTAGAAGACATATTTTTCTGACATTGGAATTCTTCTAATTATTTCATATTTTCTATTTATATTTCCACTACCTTTTGGGAGCTTAACTTGGCCTTCTCTTTCAATTCTTTTATTGAAAAGTTTTGTTTATTTTGGCTATTACTTTTCTTTCCTAAGAGCAATTTTTGTTCCGTTTTTCATAGAAACCTGGATTTGTTCTTAAATTGATGCAAGACTTTTCTTTGTCATCCTGAGGATATTATTTGGTTTTTTAAAAATGTTCTCCAGTTCTTTCAAATTGCATTATTTCCTCTGAATTCCTTTATTCCATATTTTGGAGACGTTTATGTTTGGATATTTTTTATCATAACTTTTGATCCTTGATTCTCCCTTTATATTAAAAAGAAGAAAGTACTAAAATGGTGATCAGGAATTTTTGGTTATGTATAAAGCCAGTCAACCAGTTGGGTTTATTCCACAAGGATTGTTGTAGCATCAACTATTTTAATGAGGTTTATCTTCCAGATTTTAGTAGCAAGAAGTCTTTTCTCCATGGCTTTTGTCTTTCACCTCCAAAGAATCATCTGATTACTTGCTTAGAAAAGATCTGCCTCACCACTTATGTTCTGAATGTGGTGGAGAGTAAGACTTAGTATCTAAATAATTCTATATTTTTTCTCCTTTAAACTGATGTATAATTTGCAGGCAGTAGAGTGCAAGAGTCTTCTCCCCAGGCTCTAAGGTTATATGTCTATATACCTATATAGTCATTAGCTAGATTAGGGTAGAAAACATTTTCAGTACCCAAGAAGCCTCCTTCACATCACCTTCCAGGCATTATATTGCTCAGATTAACTACTTTGCTGACCTCTGCTACAATAGATCAGTTCTTTCTGTGTTTGAATGTAATATAAATACAGTCATACAGTATATAGTCTTTTATGCCTGGCTTCTGTCACTCAACATTATTTCTGTGAAATTCATTTGTGCTGTTATGTTATCACTAGTTCATTCTTTTTCACTGACGTGTAGTGTTACATTGTGTGAATGTACTAAGACAAATTTACCCTTTTTCTGTTGTTGATGGACATTTGGATTGTTTCCATGTTGAGAGTTTTATAAATAAAACTGTTATAAACATTCTTTGAACTTTGTTTGTTTGCTTAACTGGTGGGCATATAGTTTCAATTCCTTTGGGTATGTATCTAGGATTGGAATTGTAGGTCATAGTGTAAGTATATATTTTATTAGACTCTGCTAAAGAGTTTTCTAAAGAAGCTGTAGCAATTTATATCTCCAAAACAACATATGAGAGTTTCAGTAGTTTCATCTACTTGCCAACACTTGTCCAATCTAATTTGGCTTTGAAACAAATCCTTTTTTCTAGTGATAGTTTTTGGTTTTATATACCTGGTCTGTTTCAGTTTCCCCTTACTCCTAGATGTAGCCTAATTCCTCAAGTGAAGACTTACTTCTAGGGTAGGGTCCTTACACTAGAAGTTTAAAAAGACCTACAAGAACAGGGAAATATATATTGGATTGGATGATTCAACATTGCTAAGATGTAAATTCTCCTCCAATTGATCTATAAATCTAATACAGTCACAAATATCATCCCAACATCCTTTTTGTTATTGTTGTTGAAATTTCCAAGCTGACTATGAAATTTATATTGGAAAGAAAAGGGCTTTAGAATATCCAACTCCATCTTGAAAAAGAAGAAAAAGTTTCTAAGACTTTCACTCTCTTACTATAAATCTTATTAAAAACATACATCAATGAAGACAATGTGGAGTAGAATAAAGACAGATGATTTGATCAATGAGAGCCCAGAATAAAGTCCAAATGGACTCATACATCCACTTGATATTTGTCAAAGGTGTCAAAACAACCCAAAGTTAAAACCATAAATATATTTAATAGAAAACATAGTAAAATATTTCCATGAGATGAGATTAGGCAAACCTTTTGTAGACACGTCACAGAAAGCAATAACTATAAGGGAAAAACTTCATAAAAAGGACTTGAACAAAATTAAGTATTTCTACTCACAGTTAGAAAAATAAACAAGCAAATATTCAGGAAAATATTCACAAAATATATATTTGATAAAAGACTGGTATCCAGGATATATAAAGAACTCTTGGAAGTCAGTTATAAAAGGCCAGGCAATCCAGTAAAAAAATAGGCTAACGCTTTGAACAGACACTTCACCAAGGAAAATTTTTGAATGGCCAAAAAACATGCGAAAAACTACTCTATGTTATTAGTTATCAGAGAAATGCAAATTGAAACAGTAATTAAATATCATCTCATACCATCAAGACTGATTACAATTAAAAAGACTAACAATTGTAAATGCTGTTGAGGATGCATGACAATTGAAACACTTATAGATGGTGGCTGAGAATGTACAATTGTACAACCACATTGGGTAGAAGTTTGGTGGTGTTTTATAATACAAAGTATATAGTAACACTAAGATCAAGTGATTCCACTATGAGGTATTTATCTTAAAACAATGAATACGTATATTCACAAAAAGACACATACAAGAATACTTAGAACAGCTTTATTTAACATAGTTTCAAACTGGAAACAGATCAAGTGCCCATCAATAGAAGAATGTACTAAGAAATTGAGTCATATTCATACTGTAGATTGGTACTCAACAATAAAAAGGAATGAACTACTGACGTGTGTAACAATGTGAATGAATCTTAAAAACCTTACTCAAAGCATACATACTCTATGATTCTATTTGTCTGAAGTTCTAAAACAAACAATGCTCTTCTATGGTAGAAAGAATTGAGAATAGTGGTTGCCTCTGGGAGTTGAAGTGGGTATTGACTGGGGAGGGAAATAAGAGAACATTCCAGGGTTATGATCACATTCTGCATCTTGATAAGGGTTTGTTTTACACAGATGTATGCATTTGTTAAAAAGAAGTAAAAGTACACTTGCAATCTGTGTATTTCATTGTATATAAATATTACATCCAACAGGGGAAAAATTATTCTAAATAAACACTGAATTCTAGTTAATGATATGCATGCTGGTATATTTATGGAAGTGTATTAATGGCTGCAATTTACTTTTAAATAAACTTAAAAATAAGATTGATTAATGCACAGTTATTGGCGTGGATAGATATGTGATAAAATACACGTAATAAAATGTTAATGACAGAAAGTAAGCAGTGAGCACACAGATATTCATTGCAAGATTATTTCAACTTTGCTAAACTGTTGGAAAAAATGGGCCATAAGGTAGATAACCAACAGAAAATGAAAGATTACCTGCAGGAAATAAAAGTAATTTCTAGGTATAATTTAAATTACTTTAAAATTCTTCAAGGAAACATGGATCTAAATCTTCACATGTTAATACAGGATATTAAAAGGAAAAATAAAAGTGTTGCTTGAATTAAGAAAAGTAAAAGATTTCCATGTTTGGAATATAAACCTTAACAAGGTTTCCCAAGCAGTAAAATTTAGTCATGCTACAAAAAGGTACATTCGAACAGCAAAAGTTAAAAAATAAAAATTTCTAAATAGCTACTTATAATTCGTTAAAAAATTATCAAGTGCGTCCTTAATATGGCAAGTATTGTTCTAGAGAATAATGCATAAAGGAATGAACAAGATATGAAAGACTACTGCCTTTTACAGCTTACTTTTTAACAGAAGGGGAGATAACATTAAAAAACTGAGCAAGCAAATAAATGAAATAATTTTAGATAGGGATGAAATATCTAGCTAGGTAGAAAATATAACTAGTAATCTGAGAAAAATTGATATTGGGCCAGTAAATGAAGCAGATAATTTATTGAAGTTGATCATATATGGTTTATTCTTGAAAGGGACATTTAAGCAGCGATCTGAATGAGGGAAAGAAACTGGCCATTTAATCTGAGGTCGTTAAAGGCAACAGAAGAGGCAAAGGCAAGAATAGTAAATATTTTTGAGTCTTGATGAACAAATATGAAGAGCTTTATTGCTGAAGAGTAATAAGTGAATTTTCTGTATATATAAAAATAAATAAAAATCACAGAAATTAAAACAATTGCAATTTACAGAACAGACTGTTCAAAAATACCAGTAAATTAAAAAATTTGAGTGTTAATTCTAAGAATATTTTTCAATAGAGTATTAATATGGCAAAGCTTCAGAATAAATTTTATACATCACCAATAAAATAAAAAGAATAATGATAATTTCAAAATGCAATAGAATGTGCATAAATTTAAAAGACAGATTAACATTTTAAAAATACACCTAGATAAATCATAAATCAAGTTCAATATTTAGAAAACTCTTGTATATTATGATCCCACAAACTATTTTCTAGTTTTCGTTTGTGATAAAGCCAAAAAACTTAAAAAAAAAGCCACTGAGAAGTCTTAATGTGAATATGCTAACTTTACTTTGAACTAAAAATGTCCAAACATAAAATCAACAAATCAAGCTTATTGTCTCTTACTCCAAAACAGAGTCCCTTATGATACTATTCTTTTTTAAAAAATGACATCTCCATTTTCCATTATCAGGGTCAAAAAGAGATTTTTGAATTCTCTTGCTTCTTGCCCAACATCCAATTTGGAGCTATGGGATTTCAATTTGCTAAATAATCTAAGAAAATCCCCTGAGCCCCTCTGCGTGTCAGTGTTCTCACTAGTTACATGGTGAAAATCATGTTTGTGTTGAGAGTCTATGTGTTACTGAATGTAAAAATGTTTTTAACTATTAAATGATAGCAAGTATTGTTATTCTCAAAGAAAACAAACACAATGGACTCTCTCACTTTAAGGGATATGTAATAATTTGAGAAAATGTTATTTAGAAAGTTAATCTTTCAGCTCATAGACTTCTTTAATTCTTAAAATCACATTCCTCTGTAGAAAGACTGAATGTTTCAAGATGTGAAAAGAAAATATTTTTCTAAAAGCTTTGGTATATCATTATAAGTTTTAGGCTTATATTGGGAGAGGGGATACATTTTAGGATTATTATGATTGATGTTTTGTAAAGCATGGGATTTAATTTGAAAAGAATAATATCATTTACTGTGCAAAGTCTGAAGGCAACTGAAAAAAAATGAGTAAAAAGTTTACTATCCCATGTTTAAAACTAATATCTAGCATTTATTCAATACTTAGTATATATCAGGTACTGCGCTAAATGTTATAATAGCCATATTATCCCTATAAAGTTCTTTTATACCTCCACTGTACAAATAAATTGAGATTTTGGGAGATTAAGTAATCTGCTCAAGGTCGGACATAGTAATGCTATTTGGAAATAGAGTGAAACTCTAATATTGCTGGTGACAAACCTAAGCTGTTAAACATTATGCCTGTCATTGAGTAGTGTGGTCTCAGAACTATCAACATCAGAACCATCTGAGGTGCCCATTAAAAACGCCTATTCCTAGGACCCACACAAAATGTACTAAATTTGACCATCTAGGGTGGGAAGCAGGGAATCAGCATTTTAAATGTGATCTTTCAATTGTTCAAGTCTGTGAACCAGGTTCGTGTACTATATTCTATACCTTAGTAAATCTTCATATACGTAAAATCCATAATGTGAAATCTAACACATTTTCTTACACTAAGAATATATGCAAATCTTATTGTTATGCAGACACAAAAGACTTCAAGTTTCCTCTACTCTTAGGTAATGTTATCAGTTTAAGCATCTAAGTAAGTAGAGAAGACATGATTCAGATTAAAACATATTTGGTTACAAATGCCACAGTATATCTTCAAAAAGGGAAACAAATATAAAATAAATGATGATACACCAAAGGTAACAATTTAAAATATATAAATAGATAACTAAAAAAAAAGGGAAATAAAGCTGTAAAAAAGTCAATCTAAAGGGTATTAAAATATAACTTTACAGTAGAAACCTGACAAACACTACTTCAGCCAGATGATCAAGGTCAACTTCCACAGTGAAATGTCATGTTTTTAATGCATGTTATATATGATGTGATGGAAATGGAAATGGAAATTTAGCTCTGTGTTCTTCCTCCCCCAAAACTATAACACCAATCTAATCATAACAAATACCAATAAAGGGACATTCTACAAAATACCGGACCAGTACTCCTCAAAACTGTCAAGGTCATCCAAAAAAAAAAGTCTGAGAAACTGTCATAGCCAAGAGGAGCCTAAGGAGATATAACTATTGTGTTATCTTGGTTAGGATCCTGGAACAACATATAAAGGATATGAGGTAAAAACTAAGAAAATATGAATAAAATATAGACTTTAGTTAATAATAATATATCCATATTTGTTCATTAATTGTAACACATATACCATACTGATGTAAAATGTTAATAATAGAAGAAATTGTGCAGAGGATCCAGGAACTCCCGATACTATTTTCATAAATTTTCTATAAATCCAAAACCATTCTAAAAATTAGTTTATTAAAAAATAATACTTAAAAACATCAATATAATTGAACATTGTAAAAGAATAACGCAAAATGTCAAAGCAAATGTTAAGAACTTGCATCTAGTGAGATTGAGCAAAAAAGATGTAAAGATAAAAAACTACAACAATGATTTTTTAAAAAAGATTAAATTTAGAAAATAATTTTGATTCAAAAACAAAAAATCACATCCTAATAAGTAATAAAAAGTAAATTATAGCTGGTAAATACAAAATACAAAATTCAAAACCTAATATAAACACAAACGCTATATTTTAGGCTGAAGCTGAAAGCGCAGGATGCAAATTTTGGCTCCCTTTGTGGGATCCTTGGAAGTGGGGACGGGCAAACAGATATTTCCAGAGGAAAATTCCACAAAGAGAGATTTGGACCACGGCACTTTAGTTTATGTCGATGTATTTTGCTGTGGGAGAATTTAGCTTTCTTACGGTAAGATTTTAAATTAGTGAACATTATGAGTGAAGTTTACACCTCAGCCTCAACCACCAGCAGTGAAGTCCATTTGTTGTAGAATCTTAAGGGAGGAAAGCACTTAACAGCCCTTTTATGTCCATGCACTGCAGAATCTTTGTAGCCTTCCCACAGTGAGCACATTCTCAGTGGGGAAAGTAATGATGGAATTTGCAAACCTCCCTGTAGAAATACATACATAACGTATATAAAACGTTTACAGCCTCGTTTTCATCCGCTCATTAGTGATCTTATCACACAAGGAAATGAATTTAAACTGAAAGGAAGGTTCAATTGTTCTTATAACAACTGCTTTTAAGCATATATATATTTTAAGCATACATATAATATAGATATAATTTTATGTGTATATGGTACTCTGGTCAGAGTTTATACTCAGATTTCAACGTTTTCCAATTAGTTTAAGGTTGCTTTATGACCAAGCATACACTTACTGTGTAGAGCTACACTGTGTTTACAACTTTCATAACATATATAAAAAAGTATTAGTCATAAGGAAATTAATAATAAATGACAAGTCAATACCATAAGAAACAAAGTGATATATTGGAAAAAAACCCTACCTGTTCTGAGAATCATATTTAAGCTTTATTTTATATTTGGTTTTATTCTTTTATAGACTATAGTAATATTTCTCCCTAGCACCCTCTATGGGGGATAGCATAAACTCTCTCTCTGATTACTTATTTCAGTGGCGTGTAGCTGATAATCTGTGATGATTCATCCTGTGACATTCCTCTAATCAGGTATAATGAAATGCTAAAATTTTGTTTTGAGATATCTTGATGACAAATATCCATTCTCTGGAATCTGAATTAAATAATGGAATTATAAGACCTTTTGGGGATAATCTAGCAATTTTTCACTTTTCAGGTAAAGATAGTGAATTTCTTTGAGGATTTGTGACATTTCCAAAGTCTTATAGTTAGTTGGCACAATGTATGGAACCCAGCATTCTAGTTTCGTTTACTCACTAGAACATCAGTTTTATTTGTAGCCTACATATAACCTAATAATTATCGTATATATTTATAAACATCTCAGTTTCATACGTAAGTCAAATAATAAAAGAAAATTCATGGGGCCGGCCCCGTGTCTTAGTGGTTAAGTGCTTGCACTGCGCTACTGGCGGCCTGGGTTCGGATCCCAGGCGTGCACCGAAGCACCGCTTCTCTGGCCATGCTGAGGCGGCGTCCCACATACAGCAGCTAGAAGGATGTGCAACTGTGACATACAAACATCTACTGGGGCTTTGGGGAGAAAAAGGAGGAGGATTGGCAATAGATGTTAGCCCAGGGCTGGTCTTCCTCAGCAAAAAGAGGATTGGCATGGATGTTAGCTCAGGGCTGATCTTCCTCACAAAAAAATAAAAAATAAAAAAATAAATAAAATAAAAAAATAAATAAAATTAAAAAAAAGAAAATTCATGAAAAATAATGAAAAGGAGAATTCATATTACATCCTTCCTGTAAATGATCTGAAAGAGATCAGAGAATAATGGTGGGCAGGCCACAGAGAACAGAATTTCTCCCTAGCATCATCTAGGGAGTAAAAGGAAAAGAAAAAGGGAATTAAGAATGAAATTGGACCCTTATCTTACACCATACACAAAAATTAACATAAAATTGATTAAAGACTTAAAAACAAGACTTGAAACCATAAAACTCCTAGAAGAAAAAATAGAGAAAAAGCTCCTTGACATGGGCCCTGGCAATGATTTTTTGGATGCGAGACCAAAAGCTCAGGCAATGAAAGCAAAAGTAACATGTGGGACTACATCAAGCTAACAAGCTTCTGCACAGCAAAGGAAACCAATAAACAAGATGAAAAGCCAACCTATGGAATGAGAGAAAATATTTGCAAACAATCTATCTGATAAGGGGTTAATATCCAAAATATATAAGGAACTCATATGAGTCAATAACAAAAAAATTAACAACCCAATTGAAAAATGGGCAAAGAAGACATACAAATGGCCAACACGTACATGAAGAGGTGCTCAACATCACTAATCAGGGAAATGCCAATCAAAACCACAATGAGATATCACTTTACACGTGTTAGAATGGCTAGTATCAAAAAGACAAGAGATAAGAGTTGGCTAGGATGTGGAAAAAGGGAAACCTGTGCACTGTTGGGAGTGTAAATTGGTGCAGCCATTATGAAAAACAGCATAGAGGTTCCTCAAAAAAACTAAAATTATAACTAACACGTGAACCAGCAATCTCTCTTCTGCTACACTATCCAAAGGAAATGAAATCAGTACCTTGAAGAGGTATCTGTGCTTCCATGTTCATTGCAGCATCATTCACAATAGCCGAGATATAGAAAGAACCTAAGTGTCCATTAACAGATGAATGAAAAAAGAAATTGTGGTTTATATAAACACAATGGAGTAATATTTAGCCTTAAAAAGGAAAGAGATTCTTCTATTCCCAACATGCATGAATCTGGAGAACATTATATTAAGTGAAATAAGCCAAACGCAGAAAGCAAAAAGCTGCATGATCTCACTCATGTGGAATCGAAAAGAGTCAAATACATAGAAGCAGAGAGTAGAATGGTGGTTACCAGGGGTAGGGTTGGGGCATATGGGGAGATGTTTGGTCAAAGGGTACAAAGTTGCACTTATGTATGACCAATAAGTCTAGAGATATAATATACAGCGTGATGACTATAGTGAATAATACTATATTAAATACTGGAAATTTGCTAAAAGAGTAGATTTCAGGTGCTGTCATCACACACAAAAAATGGTAACTGTGTGAGGAGATGATATGTCAATTAGTTTGATTGTAGTAATGATTTTACTGTGTATATGTATGTCAAATCTTCATGCTGTACACCTTAAATATATACAAGTTTTATTACAAAATAAAATTTAAAAAAGAAAAAGAGAATGAAATTTCAAAGGAAAAAGTAAAATAATTAAACATTAAAATAATATTCAGATTAATTAATTCTTGGCATTTAAGTAGCAACACAAATATGGGATAGAATAAATGAGTTCTTGTCTATTGAACTATATTAAAAATATTGTGGGAAATTTTCTTTTAGCTTTAAAAAAATTTAAACAGAAACAAATACTTTTCAAATACTACATAATTCTCAAGCACCTTTTTACCCACCAAGCAGTGTAGATGATTTAGCATCACTGTCAGCAAACCATTTCTTACACAAAAATACATTTTGCTCCTCAGGACAGCTCTATTCACTGCAGAAGTTTAAGTTAACAGAACCAGAGAGAGTAATATAAAAAAATTAACTTTTGAACAATGAAGATTATCATAAGAAAAACTCAGTAAGAAAACCATTTAGGGTCACATAGGAATCTTAATGAACAAGTGGAACATTTTGTACTACTTGAATAAATTGCTTCTTGGGTGAAAAACAAATCAGATGGGATAAAAGAGATGCCACACAAAACATTATTTATTGAGAAAGAAAAAAATTCTAAATTTGAACTTTTTCCTTCCTCATAACGTTCCTGTGTATTTGAGATACATTTTCAACGAGCAGGCATAAAATAAAAAAGTTAAAAACAGATATTTGTTCCCCGATCTATATCAGCCTACCAGAATAGCTTACAAAATAGAAAAATGTTTTGGGGGCTTATTATGACCATCTAAGTAATTCTGCTCTCTGTAACCTGCCCACAGTTATTTTCTGATCTCTGTCAGACCATTTACAGGAAGGACATATATAAATTTCTCCTTGATATTTTTCATCCAAGTCTATCACCTAACAAAATAATATGCAGTTTGGTCTTAAATTCTCTTTGATCCTTGTGTAATAAGAAGTTCTACCGATGCTCCTGAAATCCAGTTCAATGCCAAAGGATATCTCTCTCCCCATTTAGCCAGCTAGAATCAGACCAAACTCTCTTTGAACTTTCAATTTATTGGTGCCATAACTACACCAACATGAGCTAAATAAATTATGGTCTTGGAGCAAATGGGCTTATGAGCAATGCCATTTAATAGAAAGAAAAAATGATAAAAGAGTTGAATCAGCAATAAAAAGAAATTAGTGTAACTAATATATGATTCAAATTATAACTATTCTTCCTAAGTATAATACTAAAGTTAATTAATTAACAAAATTTTTGATATATGATTTCTTTTCATACATTAAAAGTTACTTTAACATAATTTAATGTAGTAAATTACGTGCAGCCATGTATGTGAAATGCTCGTGAATATGCTGGGTTCTTTTATAGTGAATTGATTCCTTCTAAGAATATTTGTTCCATTTACAAAAAAATAATGCACTAACTATAATGATATCTTTATGTCCAGAAAGAATTGAAAAATACTTGAAAGTGTCCAATTTACAAGGGAAAGTTTATTTACTTAATGGCTAATTTAACCAATGCTTTGTTGGGCAGTAGCTCTTTCTAATATATTATCATCTCTCCACATCTTTGGAGTACATGGAAACTCCATTTTTCAGTTCCATGCACTTGGAAGTAGCAATGTGACTAGTGTTGGCCAATGGATTGTGATCACAGGTAATATTTATTGCCTCTTAGCCAAAGTATTTAATTGCCAATTCGAGACTATCTAGAATTCTATAACTTGTCACCTTGAATGGGAAGGACACCTGTTCGACATGATGCAGTGAAGAGATAATGAAGGCTTTCCTGGGTTCCATCATTACTGTATGTATGAAAGACAAGAGTCCAAGGTTTTGCCTAAAACGTTGTGAGCAAGAAATAGTCTTTGGTGTGCTATATCTGAGATTTTTGGATTGTTGAATAACAAGGCGTATCCTAACCTATCCTTACAAATCTAATAGACAAATAGTAATTCAACTCATTTGTTACTTAGTCAACATTATGGTATGGTAACTGCAAATCAATTTACAACACTATAATTAAACATCTATGACTTCAAATGTTATGGTTTGAATATACTATGTGTTAAAAGTGAACTTATATTTGAATTATAATCATTTAAAATACATGTTATATCATCACAGAATGACTTATACACAAAAAAATCCATAAGTAAAATGCAAAAGCTGTGTTTTCATATTCTAGCCAGAATATAAAATATCCAAAAAACACTCAGAAGAATAAAAAATTATTTTAAAAATTTAATTCAAATTACGCAAAATATTTCAAAGTTTATAACCTGTAACAGCTTTGCTTAAAAAGATATTCCTCACAACTTTAGGAGGTCAGAAAAGTCTGTGAATTGTTGTGATATTGAATTAAAATATGCCTTGAATACAAAGTTTAGCTGTGAGATTCAAGTATTCAGGATAACTGTTGTTCTCTTACAGTGAAATTACTTGATGCCGTAAAGCACAATATTGTTCATTAATGTAACTATAAAGTAAACTTTACTGTGGAACAATCGGTACTACTTCTTATAATATCTAGGCTTAACATTACTAATTGGATCACTATAAACCAATTTTATAGTGATATAAATAGCAGAGATAATGCTGTCAGGCTTTGGTATTAATGCCTCAAATAAACACACTAATATATTGTCTGAATATATCTCTTACAAACTGATATGCAAAGACCACATAGAAAAAAGCCAGAATAGGCTGTTGTAACTCCCAGCAAAACAATATAAAATCAGTGTGCATCTCTTTTAAATGTTTTGTATCCACTTCATTTAACAAATATCTGAGTTTACTTAACATGAAATGATGGCAAACAGCAATCACAGAATTCTTTCCCAGAAATAGAGAAAAAGCATACGTCTTCTCCTAAGTCAATATTTATTTGATTGGAAAGGACCATGATAATTACTTATTGATTTGAAAATTGTTTAGAGTAATCCTTTTAAAAAACTGTGTCAAGAGAGAATACAGCCTTCAAAAAGATAGCTAAAGCCCACACAATTTCTAAAATCCTTTCCACATGGAAACAACATTAAATTCAAGACACTTGCATGAGTATCTACTACAATTGGTCATTTTCTTTAAAAAAAAAAATCTTATTTATAATGTAAAATATTGATTTGTAGTTGCTCATCTCTTCCATCATTTGTGAGTTGCTGCTATATTTGAATTATATCCATAAAATGGAAAGGCATGCTTTTAAATACTATCTAGCTTGCATTCTTGACAAACTTTTGAAGGCAAAATAGCCTTAGATAGCCTCATAAAATTATGGAAAGTTTTGCTCAATATTGGCTATTCTCAGTGGGTCAAGGTAATCACCATACCAACGCGGAGTAAAAGGCTACTGAAGAGCAAGGCATAGCTCTAAAAGGTAAAGTCTATGTAAAAGGAAACAAATAAAAAAGCAAGATGCGTTACGTAAGAGTCTCAATGGAATACTTTGATGTTTCTCATGCATTCCCACCTTTAAAATACTTTTTATGTAAAACTCAAGTACTACAAAAACATATCACGTAATACTAACAAGTGAACCAAAATTGTCAGAGAAGTTGAGAGACATCTCTAATGGTCACTTAGATTAGGCTTGATAAAATGGGCAGATTTCACCCATTCTTTATTAATGTTAGGCTATCAAGTCGTCTAACCACAAAGTGAGAAAGACAATTGAGTTGGCATACTGTCTGAGAATAGAGGAGAAAATACCTAATGCTAGGTCTGATTACTATGGAGAGAAGAATAATCAAACATAATTTTATGCTCATGGAGATTACAGATTATTAGTTTGAAATCCTTCTTCTTTTTTAATACAGGTGTTTACAGCTATAAATATCCCTCTAAGTATTGCGTTAGCTGCATTTCAAAAGTTTGGGAATGTTATGTTTTCATTTTAACTAATCGTAAAGTATTTTCTAATTTCCTTCTTGGACCATTTGGTTATTTAGCTTGTTGTGGTTTAATTGGCATATTATTGTTCATTTTCCCAATTTCCTACTGTTACTAACTTCTAATTTCATTCCCTTGAGATAGAATAAAATATTTTGTATAATTTCAATCCTTTCTAAATTGCTGAGATATGTTTTATGGCCTAAAACAAGGTCTACCCTGGAGAATATTCCATGTGCACTTGACAAGAATGTGTATTCTGCTTTTGTTGGAGGGAGTGTTCAACAAATGTCTGTTAGGTTTACTTGGTTTATAGTGTTGTATAGTATTGTATGTACATTATGTACATATGTACATTATGAGTCACTTTATAGTTTTCTATAATCTATTTTACGAGTTCTATTTTGTATTTTCACAAAATTGTTTGAAAAATTGATACACATTTTTTATTTTGCAATAAAGTTCATTTTTCTTTTCGGAGAGTCACTCAACCCTTTGGACATTTATGTAATAGTTCTCTGTCACAGTGTCTGCAGAAAGAGTTGAGTTTTTATCACATGGCCTGCATAAATAAAGTCATTTTCCTTCACTCCTAATATTTTGAATTATAAAAAGATTTTCCACCTTATAACAATAAACTAATATCATTACTGTAAAAGTAAATGTTTTAAAGTAACAAAAACAAAAAAAGTATCACAAGATGCCTTCTATTTATCACTCAAAACCTTCTTCCATCCTGGTATGCCATTTTTTCTTGTCATCATAATACCCTTCTAGTCTGATTCATCATTTCTTTGCCCCTGTAAATTTTCAATCTTTTCTCCTTTGGACATGTATTCTGATAATGAAATTTCCCTCCGCAACGTCTACTCTTAGCTGAAACTCGTTACTGTTATTTTAAATGGAAAAAGAAGAAATCTAAGGAATTAAAACCAAAATTAGTTCTGTGAATTTCAGAAAACCAGGTAACTCCTGTCTTTCTGACTGATAAAATGGCTGTATTAATAACTACCTCAGGCTGTCAAACATGGAAAATGAAAGTATGTGTATAAATAAGATTTTCAAACAATTAATACCTACAAGTTAGTAATAGAATGTGATGTATTATTTATCCGATCACATGTATATTTCTCTATCTGTTGTACCTACCACTGTGAATTGTATAAATATTTGTTGATTTATTAGATGAGAAATGTAATTTTTATAAGTGAGTAAGTGAAATATTTGCCCAAAGTCCCACTGTAGATTCACTCTTTAGAACTTATAATTGAATACAGCTTATTTTTTAAAAAATTATATACATAAATAAATACAATGTTTATATTTTATAAAAAATATTTATATAAATACATAAATATAAATATATATATAAACGACATTCCAATTTAGATTTATTACCTCCTATTATATAAGTTAAAATGCCAGAAATTCGCATTGATAGCCACCTGTACAGCTATAAGTGGTTCTGTGTTCTAATCCAGTGTGATGAGACATACAGGGAAGCCTACAGACTTGTCAATGGGTTTCCTTCATTGACAAAAGGAAAGGAGAAAGGAGTTGTTGGCACCACTGTTTGTCTTTCTTACTGCCTTGAACATGGATATGAAGCCTAAGCTATGACACCCATCTTTCAAACATGAGGTGACAAGCATAGAACCAGAAAAGGAAAAGCCATGTATAATGGAATAGAAAGACAGAGAGAGCTTGGATTATTAATAGTATCATAAGGCTGCTGCCAGATCATAAACTGTCTACCTCAATACATCCAGCAATATGAGCTAATGAAATATGTATTTTATTGTTGATCCTACTGTTATTTTGTTACATGCATCCTAAAGAGTTTCTAAAATACAGGCTCTATCACAGTAAACCAAACTGAACAATGATAACAATATACGATGTATACAACTTTTGGCTGGAACAAGTTACAAGAGCACATAAGCCTGGCCTAATGGCCCAAGGAAGGTATCTCATATGAGATATACTACAATGCCAGCCACGCAACCTTAATCATGATGGGGATACCTTTTGAAAAGATCAACCCCACTGGAGGGCAAAATGGTTGTGTTTATTATTGTACAAACCAGAGTACTTTTGGAGTGAAGAGCTCTTCTTAATAATTACCTAGTATAACTAGTGAATTGCATTGTTTCGGGCAAACCAGGAAATATGGTCTCACTAGTTTGGGCCTAGGGTTCTTATTGTGCCAGGATATCTTAGAGGAAAAATATAGATTGATATCTGGGAAGTAAATATGTTTTTCTATCTGAGAAGTAAATAAAGCTTTTTTAAAATAAGGAGCATCAAGAAACTAGAGGCTTCTGCAATCCCCTGTACTATATTCATCTCTACTCCTTTACCTGCCATCCACTTGTAGTCCAGGTGGCTCTTGTTCATTTCTGCAATGCAGATATTGACATATATCTTTGCTCTGCTGAGGGTTTGAGTTCTTATGACAATCATGTTTATAGGTGGATATTGCTCTCTCTCAACAATTGAGCAAAGTTAATGTTTCTGGGAAAAAAAACATAAAAGAAAAAGAAAACTATTAAGCAGATGACAATTATGGCCATTCAGTAACTTTATTTAAGAAACACTCATTATCCAAATGTTGTAGATCCATATTTAAAAGTCACAGGGAAAATAAGAGACAAGGAAAAAACTAATGATTGCTAACAGCTCAAGTTGATTGCTCAGCTCTGACTCAGCACAGACTGACAAGACTAAAGATTCTAAGCACATATTGAAAACAATCTTACCAAAAATGTACTTTCATCCAGAATCCATTGAGTGTGTATTTTCAACTTGATTTTATTATTCTGATATATGTCACTAAAATTTTAGCAATTAGGTGAAAATTTTGAAATTAATAATGCTTTCAAAAGCTTACATAAGAATGCATGTCAGTATTCTCCACAGATTAATACATACTAATTCCATAAATAGAAAATAAAACTGATTTATTTTATCGTACACAGCTCTTCAATATACCACCAAGTTTTGATGATACAATTGGGATACCTGAACATTCAGAATCCAGGTCTTGTAAACTATATCTTGATTTTTTCCCATCAATTTTGGAAAGCCTCTTTGTATTAAATTATTTTCCTCAGTTTCAAAAATGCCTTGAATACTCTTTCTTGATTTGGATGAATCTTAAGTGTTTAGTTTTTATTCATCTATATTATAAATATTTATATTATTTCCAAGTAATGTGAACACTTAAAAAATGTCCATTTTTCTGTTTCTAAAATTGAAGGATCTCCATCAGTATGTTTTTAGAAATGATGTTTTTTTGCTGGAGTTGTATTTACTTTCTTATTGAAGAGATATGGTTTGGTCAAGTAGTGTTTTATTTATTTATTTGTTAATCTCTATCCAACCTTGAAGTGTTTATCAACACTCTTGTCATATTAAGATAAGATTATTACAGCCCCTTCAGCTGGTTTGCCTGATAAGAGTTTGTTTGAGCTCCAGTTGGCAAAGATTATTTTTGTAAAAGAGGATAATTCTTTTTTACCCATTTTTCTGTCTGTTCAGAAGCCTTTGCCCTCTTTGTCATTTGCTAGTGCAACAAAGTGATCACTTCAGAATTACCTCTCAAGCTGAAATCAAATTGTGGCTGTAGTCTAGGGTATTTAAGAAATTTCTAGCTTTTACGTAGCTGCGAAGAGAGAATTTTCTGACGGTTTCTGGTATGTGAAGAGTTTAGAGAGATAAAACTTTTAGGTCTTATGCATGTAATTTTGGGGAACTTCTATTACATTAACTGCACACACCATAGGATTTGACTGCATTACACAGGGCCTCTAGGTTAGTTCACAGTTAGCATGCTGTCTGAAGCACTGTTCAGTTCCACTCCACAAAGAATTTTGGAGAAAATAAATACAAATTTTGTCATAAAATTCCTAAGGAAAAATTAAACAGAAAATCAGATTAAAGATAATAACTCCTCACAATTTTGAATTTGTGTCTTCAGTCTTCAAACTATAGCTAAATAATTTAGGAACAAATGCCTCTTTATGAACTAGTATAAACAGAGGCCTGGGAATCAGATTTAAGATCATTCATTGCTCTCCTTTGCCACTACCTGGTTATAACTTTACTCAGCAGCTCCATTTTCTATTTTATCTCAGTGTTGAAATGGAAATGTTTCAAAAACCCTTACTTTTGTTGTTGTCATTGTTTGTCTCATCCCTAACAAGCTGCCATCCAATGTGTGGCATAGTTGGGACATAGGGGACACTCGTGAACACCTGGGAAAGGTTATAAAAAATGGACTGTAAGCTAGGTGTAACAACAGCTTTCTCTTTCACGTAGGAAAGTCTTCAAATTTTACGTAGTATAACACCTAAAGGGTTCACCATAATCCGGCCTTTACCTATTCTTTGACTTTACTTTTCACTAATTCCTCTTTTTTCATATTCTGTTCTTATTTTTGTTCCTCAAATGAACCAGACTCCTGACTGCCTGATGATCTAGTACCAGGTCCTAGATTTCAGACCCTGTACTCACTAAAACTTCTCTAATTTTTGCATCTTTTCCTTCCCTTAAGAGAATTATCCCATATATTTGCAATAAATTCCATTTTTATTGTTAGCTAACATCAGTTTCTGTTGCCTACAGTCATTGCAACTTGAGCTAATATAAAAATTGGCATTTGATATGGAGTGTTATTATGAAAGACTCTTAAATGTGAAACTGACCAAATTGAGGAGAGCAGGATAGACAATGAGGATTTCTCCATCCTGGGTGAGAAGGACAACCATGCTTGTTATGGTGTATCAATGTAACTGGTTAAATGATTGTTACATGAATTTCGAGTTTCAAAATTTGTCTTCAACTAAGTTGTAGCTCTAGGACGGTACTTGAAAAAATATATATATATGTTTTTTTCATTTCAGCACATGCCTAGAAAATTATATTTGCTTATGTCACTAACTAAACATCCTAAAGAAGACCAGAGACTGGCCAGAGTCTCCACAGTTCTTGTTCCTGTCATGCCATCTGAGGACTGAGGGAATGAGCTCCTCAGCACACATGTCCTATTCTGAGAACAATCTTGCAGAGCTTTGCTATGGGGATCTAATAGAAAAGGTCAGGATGCTGGAATAATTGGCTGCCTCTTGTACCTTCTCTAAGACTTTTCAACAAAAGGCCTACTTTCCTCGCTAGCCTACCTGAAAACAGAAAGGAAGGGCAAAGAGAACTATCCATGTAATTGGTTATGCTAAAAATGTCTTTTCTACTGAGACCAGTTATTTATAAATGCAAGAATGAGAGAATCTTACATCTTTAAGATTATAAAAGCTAAATCCAGCATCTCATGGTAAAATTAGTGTGAGAGATGGCAGAGACGTAGAAAACTCAGTAGGAGATAAAATGAGTATTCAGGAGGAGGATCCAGAGAAATAGGGCAAGGATGAATTCTCCTGGCCCTTCAAATCAATAATCTAGACAATCAAGAGCCCCTTTCCCACCAACCCCCTCAAAAAAGCCTCATGAATATTCTTCCCTCAAAAGCATGCCTATGGAAATGTAGCCTGGGGAAAGGTAAGAGGGATCTTCCAATTAACCAAGTTAACTTTCACTTCCACATTGCTTCGTGGCAGAGGTCAAAGCAGAACACTCTAACGAGGTGTAGGAGTTGTAGAGACTCCCCCACTGCCTTCTGAAATAGAAATCCCCAAGGCAGGACTTAGATTCAAATAAATAAACAGACAACTCTTCTCACGGTGTTGTATTGCCATAGAAACCCTAAAACTATAAAAAGAAGTTTTATGATTGCTTTATTACTAGAGCAATTTCAGGCTATCATAAACATGACTAAAGTAGTTTTGACCGCTAAGACTATATAGTACCCATTGAGGGGGATGCTCACCACTGCCCCACTCTCACGTGTCCACTGAGAACTGTAGAGAGGGAAATCTCCTCATTCATAAAGCCAGACCCAGGGACTCATTCTACAAATAAATGAAACTAACAAATTCCTGTTTGATGAGCTATCATATTTGCTTGGATTTTTAAAACTGTAAGATAGGATTCCTTCTTGTTTTATCTAAGTAGGAGATTTTAATATGCTTATAGTTCCTGTGGTAAATATATACATGTATATTTTTGCCATAGGTTGCAGTATCATGATAGGCCACTTCTAGATATAATAGGCAGGAATTCACATTGAGCAGATATATTGTGGATTTGGTTTTCAATACAGTTGTTAGATACTGTGGAGGGTCTATCTTGGGGTTCGTTCATGATTGTATATTGGATAGTTGTATCAAAGTTGAGGAGAGGACATTCTTTAAAAAATTACAGTAAGGAAAAACAGGTTTATGTGTGTGATCATGTGTGTTGAGCAGCCAAGGGGTAACCTGTGATTATTATCTTTTTCTGTCAGAGTATCTACCCTCCAGTTTCTCTTAATAGAACTTACTCTCCTGACCACTTAGGGCTGGTAATGTGACCAGTGTTGGGAAAATCATAGTATCCAAGGCCCTGCACAAAATAATAGATCAAGGAAGTGCCTGTACCTTGAGCCATGACAACTTGAATTCATCCATGGAATTTTCCTCCCTGAGTTCTCAGAGAAAGTATTTTCCTTTCTCTCTGGTTTCAGGCATCAAGAACTACCTGAAACGGTGCTGAAAAACACAAGAAAAAGCATGAACATCAAGAACTAAATCAGGTAAGAGATGCAGACAATACCCTGAGAGTCCAGTCTCTGAGAGACCCAGGGCTGCCTCATTTCCTGAATGACTGTCCCTAATTCTCTGAGTTACCTAATGCTCTTTAAATAAATTGTGTGTGTGTGTGTGTTTAAATCATTCTTTTTCAGGCCATATTGAATTGACTTTCTGTCACTTGCAACTGAAAGACTCCTAAATAATGCAGTTAACTTCCAACTCCAACGTTCTTAGATTCTAAGATACTGTGTTTGTTACCAGAAACACACCCAGGATTATTTCAGTATTCAATAAATACTAAAAGGTTACTAATCAAAAACAGCCCTTCCATGATTAAATTTGTCATTGGTCTTTCAGGTTGTACTATATTTAGTGATTCAATCATAACAACCACCTGAAATAGCTATCTGTAAAAATGAAAGTGATGAAAACATATGATTAAGGAAATGATTTCCTGCCTTTATTTATATTCCTTAATTCACTTAAAACAATTTATGAAATTAAGCTTGACTGAAATAATACAGTTGAATATAATATTAGTTTTCACTAAACAAATCTTTATGAAGGGCAAGATCACATCTGTTTTGTTTAACACTGTAGCATATAAGACACCCTGTTAACATTTCTAGAACTCATACATAATTTTAATGCTGCTACTTGCTTTCTCGTCATCCTGGGCTGCTGACCTCTCTCTGAGCCTCGGTTTCCTCATCTATAATAATGGATATACGATAGTGACATGTTTTATATTCAAAGAATGTTTTCAATCCGACAAGCAAATAAGGATTCACAGACACATCTACCACTGAACAATTGACCTAGAACAAGTCCCTCATTTTTATCCAGACCTCTTAAGGAAAGTGTGGTGATTCTCTTTCATATCCCATCTCCACCAGTCTTGACATCAATGGATCATTTCTTTGCTTCGTGCACTTCTTCAAGGAAATAATTTCAAGCAGTGAATATAATTACAAAGCAGAGAAACTTAAATTAACATAATATCCTGTGCAAGTTCTTTTATAAAATAGTTTAAAAACAGTTGCTATATGGTTATATTTTATAAATTATATGTGAAACTTAATATCCCTAAAATTAGATAGTACTGATTTTTTTTTACTTGCTATAAATGTATAGGTGAAAGTAATATACCGATAAATTGTAGATAGGGATAGGTAAGACTGACAAGGAATATCTTTGGAAGAATGATGAAGAAGATGGAAATTAAATGATAGGAATAAATAAGAACCACCTCCCATTTTTAAAATAGTAGTATTTGTATGTTTTTTTATTATTCTTATTTCAAAAGGGGGAGATATAACTGGAACATAATTCCCAATTAATCTGTGTACTGCAGATTTCTGAAAGATGGGAAATGGAATGGATTATCAGTCAGCAACCAAGAGCAAATGGTATTAGAGGAAGGAGAGCTAGGGAAAAAAAATTTTTTACCTAGTGGCAAAAATTGCTGAATGGAGAACAGACCATAGAGGAATAAAAATGCAGAGAGACAATTTATGAAGATATTATGTTAGCCTGGGCAAGGGATGAGGGAACCTAGGACTGGAAGGTGATAGTCAAAGTGTTGAGAAATAAAGAAATATATGTTTTTAGAGATTTTGAAGGTAGATAAAATAGGGACCTGTTGTTGGATTGTGCATTAGAGAAGAGGGAAAGTGAAGAATAAAGGTAGATTCTAAGATTGTGCTTCATCAAATATGTACAAAGCAGAGATGTGCAAGGCTGGGAGAACAGGTATGGAGTGGGAGAAGGGTATAGGAGTTCCTGGTTAGGTGTCTTCTTGGTGGAGAATTCAAGTAAAGAGATGTAATATATTAAGTCTGGGACTCAGGGGCAAAATGAGAGCTGATATATGCATTTGGAAATTATCAGTGTATGTAATATTTGAAGCCTGAGAACAAATGTTATCACTAGTGAGAGAGCACAACCCAGGAAGAGAGCCTAGGATTAATCCCTGGGTTACACAAACATCAAGAGATGAGTAAGAGGAGAAGAATCTCACAAGAGAAACTTAAAAGTGTCAGGGAGATTAGAGAAAAATCAAGATAGTGGTTTTTCCTAGAAATTAAATGAAGAAATTGTGTCATGGAAAGTGTGTTCAAGAGTGTTAAAATCTGTTAGAAGTCAAGTCGTGACACAATGATGTAGAGTTGGCCATTGGATTTGGAAAGGAATCCTAAAAAAAATTGACAAGAACATTTTCAGTAGTGTGGAGCGTATTATATCCTTATTGAAGGGGTAAAAGGGAGAATAATAACATATAAAGGAAGTCGGTAGATATAGAAAACTTTCTTGAGAAATTTTCTTTCAAATTGGACAAGATAAATAAGGTTTGTAGTGGTTTGCTATATGAGAGGGGTTTTTAAATTTAAATTTTAGATATGAAATATATATATATACACACATAGCAGGAAGAAAACTTGAAGAACAAAATCTTTTAGATGGCGAGCTGCGATGCATTCAATATGTAGCAGTCTCTGCTCCTAACTAGACTGTAAGAGAAATCTCTCTTTGTAACATAAAAGAAGGCAAATAGATGGAAGTATACAATTTAAGTCCTATATTGAAGCATTCTTAAAGTAAACCAAACAACTGGAAAAGCATGTCTTGAATAAAATGCATGAATAGCTTTTCTCATTGTTATGTAAATGTTCCGCAAACTGTTAGGCTTGTGGATATAACATTAGTTGTGTAAGTCTACAGAATAGCAGATGACTAACTAGGCACTTTTTAGGATCTTACTGTTTTCTCCTCATGGCGTTTGCTCTAAATTAGCTCTGGACACCATATGCTATTATTTTTCTTAAGCAGATATGGGTAATACACTATGGACAAAAATATAAAAATTAAAGTATATAGAAATATTTAGTTTATTAAAATAAATGGAAGCAGCACTGTTCCTTGTTCTAATTAAATTAATACTGGGTGCATCCATATGTTGTATGCCTGGAATCTCAAAAGACGCCTTACCCTCATATTGCGATCTGTTCACATCTGGGATTAAATCTATCATTGACTTCAATGAGATTCTGTGTTTATCAAATATGCTGACGTGATAGAACCATATACCAAACATATTTGTGCATCATTCTCAACTTAAAATGCTATGTTCATAAAAATGATTCATATCAGGTAAAATCCTTATGAGAGGTGGAAAGTTTGCATAGGAAATGTGTTATTAATGGCAATTAGATTACTATTTATCTTTCAAGCATCCTATTAACCAATATGTTGGCTGAAAGCACGCATTTATTGAGTTGACCCATCTACAGGCACTTACGCCCAAAACATTTTGTTCTTTTTTCCCTCTTGTTTCTCCCATAAAATATAAATGATTATAAGTTCAAGAGGATTTTATTCCCCTGTTTGAAGACCTCATCACTGTTTATGGCTATCTATATGAAACAAGATAGTTTCTAGACAAGTGAAATATATGTTTTCCTTGGTGTACGGGAGATGAGTAGTAATCACTAGATATCTGACAAAACAAATTCTATTTTCTTAGAGAAGGAACCCCCACCATTCTGCAATGTGCAATGCATTTAGCCCATGGCCACTGTGAGAGAAATAATTTAAACCAAGAACAGTTCAACTCCTCTATCTAGCTAGATCTGGAACATAGTGAGAAAAGATTTTTGGAAATGAGGAGTACTGTTTTCTCTCTGATATTTTGTATACATGCTCTCTCTGCATGCAGGCACAATTTATAAAGTTACTGAGAGTCTAATTTTCCTTCATAAAATTTAACATAAGCATATTTATTTGGGGACCTTTTTTGTCAAAGAAACTATCTTCTGCCGGGAATGTTCTCAATCTAATAAGGAGTGTCTGTGAAAAATTTACAACTAAAATTATGTTTTGTGGTAAAAGACTGAAAATTACCCCTCTAAGATCAGGAATAAGGAAAAGATGACTGCTTTGAGAAACTCTATTCAAAATAGAACTGGAGAATCTAGCCAATGCAATAAGGCAAAAAAAAAAAAAAAAGAAAAGGCCAACTAAAATGATGAAACAATTCTCTTTTGTTTGCAGACACCATGATCCCATATATAAAAAAACCAAAGGAATCTAGAAAAATAGTAGAAGAAAATTAATGAGTTTAGCAATATGGCAAGATATAAGATCAACATATAAAAATAAATTTTAGTCTATGTACTAGTAATGGACCATCCAAAAATAAATTAATAAAACACTTTCAAACATCAAAAAGAAAAAAAATACATTGCAATAAATTTAACAAAAGAAATGCAAGACTTGCATACTAAAAAATGTAAAACATTACAGAAAGAAATTGAAAAACATCTAAATAAACAGATAGTTATTGCAATTTTATGACTCGGATGACTCAATATTATTAAAATTGCAATTTACTCCAAATATTGGTACAGATTAGACATAATACCTATCAATATTTGAGACATTTAAAAATTGTAGAAATTTAAAAATTGATACTAAAATTTATATGGAAATGTGAAGGAATTAGAATACACATAAAAGGCTTGAAAAATAAGAAAAAAGATGCAGGACTCATGCTACCTGCTTTCAAAATTTCATATGAAGGTGTAGCCATCAAGATACTATAGTACTATTGTATGAAGAGACACATGCATCAATGGCATAGAATAGAAAGTCCAGAAATATACTGTATTATACTTTTTATGTTGCTGGATATTTGTTGTCTAAATTTTTTAAGAACTTTTGTGTATACGCTCATGAGAGAAATTTGTTTATAGTTTTCTTCTCTTATTATGTCTTTGTCTGACTTTGGTAAAACATTACTACTAACCTCAAATATGAGTTGGTAAATATTGTCTCCCCCAAATATTTTGTAAAAAAATTGTATAGTGGGCTGGCCCCGTGGCTTAGCGGTTAAGTGTATGCGCTCTGCTCCTGGTGGCCCAGGTTCAGATCCTGAGCACGCAGCGGCGCACTGCTTGTTTAGCCCTGCTGAGGCCGTGTCCCACATACAGCAACTAGAAGGATGTGCAACTGTGACATACAACTATCTACTGGGGCTTTGGGCAGAAACAAAAGGAGGAGGATTGGCAATAGATGTTAGCTCAGAGCCGGCCTTCCTCAGCAAAAAGAGGATTAGCACAGATGTTAGCTCAGGGCTGATTTTCCTCACACACACACAAAAATTGTGTAGAATTAGTAACATTTCTTCTTTAAGTACTTGATAGAATTCACCAGTAAAGTCATCTGGGCCCGAGTTTCTCTTTGTGGAGAGATTGTTAATTACTGAATCAATTTCTCTACTTGTGATAAGTAAATTTGTTTTAAATTACTTGTCTTAAGTTTATTATTATAAATCTTGAGTTTTCTATTTCTTCTTGAATCAGTTTTGGCAAGATGTGTTTTTCTAGGAATAAGTCTACTCAGTGTAAGTTGTTTAGTTATTTGGCATACACTTGTTCATAATATTCTTAGTCTATATCCTCTTTGATTCTTGATTTTATTTGTTTCTCCTCTCCTTTTATTCTTTGTCAATCAAGGTAAGGGCTTATTAACTTCTTTATCTCTTCTAAGAATGAACTTTGGTTTTCTCATTTGCTTCTTTCTTTTCTGTTATATTTACTTTCTCTCTGACCTTTATTATTTTTTTTCTTATGCTTAATTTCTGTTTAATTTACTCCTGTTTCTCTAGGTTTCAGGGTGAAGTTTTGATTACTATTTTGTAACCTTTTTCTGATATAGGCATTTAAAACTGATGTTTTCACTCTGTGTTGCATTAGTTGCATCCCATAAATTTGGATAGTTGTGTGCCAGCTCCTATTCAGTTAAAATATTTTCTAACTTCCTTTGTGAGTTCTTCTTTGATTCATATATTATGAATTATGTGGCTTAATTTCCAAATATTTTTTAATTTCCTTCAATTTATTTGTGTTGATTTCTAAATTAACTGTATTATCTTCAGAAACCATATTTTAAGTTATTTCTATCTTTTTACGTTTTTCAAGACTTATTTTATGGCCTCTCTTGTGGTTTTTCATGGAGAACGTTCCATGTGTGTTTGAAAAGAATTTTATTCTGTGTTGCTGGAATAAGTGTTCTAAAAATATTTGTTGATTAAAGTTAGTTAATAGCATTAGTTCAATCTTAAATATATGTCTGGGTATTTTATCTAGTCGTTCTATCAAGAATCAAGAGCAGGATATTGAAATTTTCAACAATAATCATTTTGTTGTCTATTTTTTCTTTCAAACACGTCTCTTTTTGCTTCATGTAATATGAAACTTTATTGTCAGGTGCATATATCTTTATACTTTTTATATCTTCCAGATATATTGACATTTTATCATTGTAAAGAACACTTTTATATCTCTAGAAGTATTTCTTGTCTTAAAGTCTCTTTTGTATAATCAATTAATATAACCATCCTGGACACTTACTGTTTTTTGATGATTTATATTTTTCCATTAAAAAATTTTTTTAACATTTGTAAATATAGTTGGATCCAACTTTCTATCCTCTGATAATATCTGAGTTTTTATGGGAATGTTTAGGCTATTCTCATTTGATATAATCATTCATATGGTTGTATTTATGCCTGATATTTTGCTATTTATTTATTTTTTTATAATGAAAACAATTTTATTCTTTTACAGAGGGTTTCTTTCTTTTTTTTTTTGTTGTCACCATGTGTTTCTTTATTGTTGTTATTATCCAATACTTAATGAAGGAAATCATTCTGTATTTGACCTTCTCCCTCTGACTTATTTCACTTTGCATACTACCCTCAATGGCAATCCATGTTGTCTCAAATGGCTGGATTTCATCGTTTCTTATGGCTGAGTAGTATTCCATTGTGTATATATACCACATCTTCTTTATCCATTCATCCCTTGATGGGCACTTAGGTTGCTTCCAACTCTTGGCTATTGTGAATAACGCTGCAATGAACACAAGGGTGCATGTATCTTTACGCACTGGTGTTTTAAAGCTCTTTGGATAAATACCCAGCAGTGGAATAGCTGGATCATATGGTACTTCCATACTTAATTTTTTGAGGAATCTCCATACTGTTTTCCATAGTGGCTGCACCAGTTTGCACTCCCACCAGCAGTGTATGAGAGTTCCCTTCTCTCCACATCCTCTCCAACACATGTTGTTTCCTGTCTTGTTAATTATAGCCATTCTGATGGGTGTGAGGTGATATCTCATTGTAGTTTTGATTTGCATTTCCCCAAAAGTTAATGATTTTGAACATATTCTCATGTGCCTGTTGGCCATCTGTATATCTTCTTTGGAGAAATGTCTGTTCAGGTCTTTTGCCCATTTTTTAATTGGGTTGGTAGTTTTTTTTGTTGTTGAGATGCATGAGTTCTTTATATATTTTGGACATTAACCCCTTTTCAGATGTATGGTTTGCAAATATCTTCTCCCAATTGTCAGGTTGTCTTTTTGTTTTGTTGACAGTTTTGTTTGCTGTGCAGAAGCTTTTAAGATTGATGTAGTCCCATTTGTTTATTTTTTCTATTGTTTCTCTTGCCCGGTCAGACATGGTGCTTGAAAATATGTTGCTAAGACCGATGTCAAAGAGCATACTTTCTATGTTTTCTTCTAGAAGTTTCATAGTTTCAGGTCTTACATTCAACTCTTTAATCCATTTTGAGTTAACTTTTCTGTCTGGTGTAAGGTAAGGGTCTACTTTCAATTTTTTGCATGTGGCTATCCAGTTTTCCCAACACCATTTATTGAAGAGACTTTCTTTTCTCCATTGTATGTTCTTGGCTCCTTTGTCGAAGATTAGCTGTCCATAGAAGTGTGGGTTTATTTCTGGGCTTTCAATTCTGTTCCATTGATCTGTGTGTCTGTTTTTGTGCCAGTACCATGCTGTTTTGGTGACTATAGCTTTGTAGTATCTTTTGAAATCAGGGAGTGTGATACCTCCAGCTTTGTTCTTTTTTCTCAGGATTCCTTTAGCTATTCGGGGTCTTTTGTTGTTCCATATAAATTTTAGGATTCTTTGCTCTGTTTCTGTGAAAAATGTTGTTGGAACTTTGATAGAGATTGCATTGAATCTATAGATTGCTTTAGGAAGTATGGACATCTTAACTATGTTAATTCTTCCAATCCAAGAGCATGGAATACCTTTCCATTTCTTTGTGTCTTCTTCAATTTTTTTCAGCAATGTTTTATAGTTTTCGGTGTACAGATCTTTCATCTCTTTGGTTAAGTTTATTCCTAGGTATTTTATTCTTTTTGTTGCAATTGTAAATGGGATTGTATTCTTAATTTCTCTTTCTGCTACTTCGTTGTTAGTGTATAGAAATGCAACTGATTTTTGTATGTTGATTTTGTATCCTGCAACTTTACCATATTCGTTTATTACTTCTAAAAGTTTTCTGGTGGATTCTTTAGGGTTTTCTATTTATAAAATCATGTCATCTGCAAATAGTGACAGTTTCACTTCTTCCTTTCCAATTTGGATCCCTTTTATTTCTTTTTTCTTGCCTGATTGCTCTGGCTAGGACTTCCAGTACTATGTTAAATCGGAGTGGTGAGAGTGGGCATCCTTGTCTGGTTCCTGTTCTTAGAGGGATAGCTTTCAGTTTTTCACCATTGAGGATGATATTAGCTGTGGGTTTGTCATACATGGCCTTTATTATGTTGAGGTCCTTTCCTTCTATACCCATTTTATTCAGAGTTTTTATCATAAATGGATGCTGTATCTTGTCAAATGCTTTCTCTGCATCTATTGAGATGATCATGTGATTTTTATTCTTCATTTTATTAATGTGGTGTATCACGTTGATTGATTTGTGGATGTTGAACCATCCCTGCCTACCTGGAATAAATCCCACTTGATCATGGTGTATAAGCTTTTTAACATATTGTTGTATGCGATTTGCTACTATTTTGTTGAGGATTTTTGCATCAATGTTCATCAGTGATATTGGCCTGTAATTTTCTTTTTTTGTGTTGTCCTTGTCTGGTTTTGGTATCAGGTTAATGTCAGCTTCGTAGAATGAGTTAGGGAGCTTCCCCCCCTCCACAATTTTTTGGAAGAGTTTGAGAAGGATAGGTATTAAGTCTTCTTTGAATGTTTGGTAGAATTCACCAGGGAAGCCGTCTGGTCCTGGACTTATATTTTTGGGGAGGTTTTTGATTAGTGTTTCGATCTCCTTACTGGTGATTGGTCTATTCAAATTCTCCACTTCTTCTTGATCCAGTTTTGGAAGGTTGTATGATTCTAAGAATTTATCCATTTCTTCCAGATTGTCGAATTGGTTGGCATATAGTTTTTCATAGTATTCTCTTATAATCTTTTGTATTTCTGAGGTGTCTGTTGTAATTTCTCCTCTTTCATTTCTGATATTACTTATTTGAGCCTTCTCTCTTTTTTTCTTGGTGAGTCTAGCTAAAGGTTTGTCAATTTTCTTTATCTTTTCAAAGAACCAGCTCTTGGTTTTATTAATTTTTTCTATTGTTTTTTTGGTCTCTTTCTGCTCTGATTTTTATGATTTCCCTTCTTCTACTGATTTTGGGCTTTGTTTGTTCTTCTTTTTCCAGTTCCTTTAGGTGCATTGTTAGATTGTTTATTTGAGATTTTTCTTGTTTGTTGAGATAGCTCTGTATTGCTCTGAACTTCCCTCTTAGAATTGCTTTTGCTGTATCCCATAAATTCTGGCATGTTGTATATTCATTTTCATTTGTCTCCAGGTATTTTTTGATTTCTTCATTGACTCATTTGTTGTTCAGTAACATTTTGTTTAGTCTCCGTGTACTTGTGGCTTTTCTGATTTTCTTCCTATTGTTGATTTCTAGTTTCATACCGTTGTGGTCAGAAAAGATACTTGGTATTACTTTAACCTTCTTAAATTTATGGAGACTTGTTTTGTGGCCCAATATGTGATCAATCCTGGAGAATGTTCCATGTGCACTTGAAAGAACGTGAATTGTTTGGTTTTTGGATGGAATGCTCTGTATATATCTACTAGGTCCACCTGTTCTAGTGTGTCATTTAAGGCCAATGTTTGCTTATTGATCTTCTGTTTGGATGATCTATCCATTGGTGTAAGTGGAGTGTTAAAGTCCCCTACTATTATTGTGTTACTGTCTATTTCTCTTTTAATGTCTGTTAATAATTGCTTTATATATTTTGGTGCGCCTACATTGAGTGCGTAGATATTTACTAGTGTTATATCCTCTTGTTGGATTGTTCCCTTTATCATTATGTAATGCCCTTCTTTATCTCTTTTTAAAGTTTTTGTTTTAAAAAGTCTATTTTGTCTGATTTGAGTACTGCTACCCCAGCTTTCTTTTCATTGCCATTTGTGTGGATTATCATTTTCCATCCCTTCAGTTTCAGTTTGTGAGTCTCTTTAGGTCTGAAGTGTGTCTCTTGTATGCAGCATATATATGGGTCTTGTTGTTTTATCCAATCAACTACCCTATGCCTTTAATTGGAGCAGTTACTCCATTGACGTTTAGAGTAGCTATTGATAAGTATGTACTTACTGCCATTTTTTAACTTTTTTTTTTCTCAGTGTTTTAGTATTCTTTCTCTGTTCCTTTCTCCTTCTATACAGAATTGATGGTCTCTTTAGTTTGACCTCTGTCTGAAAGCTCTACTCTTTAACTACCCTCCTCCCTCCTTTTATGTTTTTGGTATCATATCTAACCTCTTTTTTGCGCATTTGTATCCATTACACTCTTATCATGGAAATAGATAATTTTTCCTATTTGTGGTCTTTTCTTTTCCCCTTAAATCTGTCCATTTAACATTTCTTGTAGCACTGGTTTCTTGGTGACAAACTCCTTTAATTTTTGCTTGTCTGGGAAATTTTTGATCTCTCCTTCCATTTTGAATGATAACCTTGCTGGGTAGAGTATTCTTGGCTGTAGGTTTTTTCCTTTTAGCACTTTAAATATATCGTGCCATTCTCTTCTAGCCTGTAAGGTTTCTGCTGAGAAGTCAGCTGATAGCCTTATGGGGTTTCCTTTGTTTGTAACTTGTCTTTCTCTTGTGGCTTTTAAGATTCTCTCTTTATCTTTAATTCTGGACATTTTGATTATGATGTGTCTTGGTTTGGGCCTCTTTGGGTTTATTTTGTTTGGGGCTCTCTGTGCTTCCTGTACCTGGATGTCTGTTTCCTTCCTTAGGTTAGGGAAGTTTTCATCTATTATTTCTTGACATAGATTCTCTGCCCCTTTATCTTGCTCTTCTCCTTCCAGGACTCCTATAACACGATGTTAGTGCACTTGATGTTGTCTGAGAGGTCCCTTAGAATGTCCTCACTCTTTTTAATTCTTTTCTCTTTTACCTGTTCAGCTTGGGTAATGTCTTCTAGTCTTTCCTCCAGCTCACAGATCCGTTCTTCTGTATCCTCTACTCTGCTTTTGAGTCCCTCTAGTGAATTTTTCATTTCCAGTATTGTATTCTTCATTTCTGATTGGTTCTTTTTTATATCTTCCATTTCTTTGTTGACATTCTCACTGAGTTCATCTATTCTTCTCCCCCGATCAGTGAGCATCCTTAACACTCTTTATTTGAATTCTCTGTTGGGTAGGTTGCTCATTTCTGTTTCACTTAGTTCCTTTTCTGGGGTTTTGTCCTGTTCCCTTACTTGGAATGTATTCCTTTGCTTCTTCATTTTGCCTCTTTCCCTGTGCTTGTCTCTACATATTAGGTAGGTCAGCTACGTCTCCTGCTCTTGGATAGGTGACCTTATATAAGTGATGCCTTAGGAGGTCTGCAGTGTGCTTCTCTCAGTTCTGAATGTTCCAGGGGTGACCCCTATGTGGGTTACGTGTGTGCTTCTGTTGTGTCCTGTTTGCTCTCAGGCTCCCAGGGAGGCTGAACTATGCTCCTGGCCAGCTGTTGTAATGCTCAGCTGCTTGTAGTTGTTGTGGGCCCTTCAGTCTCTTTATCAGGTGTGGGGAGCCCCAGCACAGTTGGCTGAAAGTTCTAATCCACATTTGCCTTGCAGTATTTCTTTTAAATAAGTAGGCCCCCAGCATCGCAGGTTGTTAGGTTCAGGGCCTTACAATTGCTATAAGCCTCCAGCCTTTAAGTCTCTTGTCAGCTCTCTGAGGATTGCAGCTGGGTGGGGCTGGCCTCAGGCACAGGAGCACCCAATTGTTTCAGGCTTTGGAAGGTGGGGCAAACCTCCCATGTGGGTCTTTGAGAAGCACAAGTCTTCTGCAGCTGACAAGCCTCTTTGCCCACAGGTCCACACACACAGTCAACACAGTCCTGCCACGTGTGCGCACCCCGATCTCCTGACGTGTTCCCAGTTTCTCCAAGGCGGGAGCCCCATACACTCCACCACCGCCCCACACTCTCCACCCACTCCTTGTGCCTCAGTGATGTCAGCTCAGTTGCCAGGCTGCAGAGAATACAGTCACCAATCTATGCAGGCCCACAAGTTGCCTGAGGGCTTGTTGTTGGGTGGGGCCAGTCTCTAGGGTGGGCTGCCTGCCCTGGCTAAGCTGGATTAAATCGGTGCTCTAGTGGGTGGGGCAGACCTGGGCTAGCAGGCCCCAGGGAGAACTCCAATGGCATCTGTGTCAGCCCGTCCACACCAGACCACAACATTGGCTGCCGCCAATGTCCCAGTCCCTGGAGAGGTCTCACCTCTCACCAAGATGCACTCAGGACCTATCAGGTAAGTCTCTTTTCACCAAAGCACTGTGCACCTTTCTTTCTGGTGATTTTAAGTTGCTTTCTGAAATGAGTGAGTTTGCGCATGGGCCCTTTAAGAGCCGGTTTTAATTTCTTTGTGAACCAGCTTTTCTGGGGGTACTCCCCAATGTTTTAGTAGCAGGCAAAGTCAGAATTTATGCCACTCGTCTCGATTGTGCTGGGTCCACAAAATGCCCACAGCGGGGGAGCTCCCGCCTCAGGGACCCGCTCCTCCAGGGAGGCTGAGTACCTGTGGGCTGCTCCCGGGCAGCCGTGAAGCTGGCGGCTTCTGAAGGGGGTGTTTTTCCTCTCCAGAAGGGAGTTTCTGCCTCTTCCACCTCAATTAAGATTGTCGTTTGTTGCAGGAGTTCCTCTTATCCAGTTTTCAGTTCTCTCTCAGGGGTAATTTTTCCATGAGTAGCTGTAAATTGGCTCTGTTTGCAGGAGGAGGTGAGTTCAGAGTCTGCTTATGCCGCCATCTTGACTTCTTTCTTGCTATTTATTTTCTATGTGCTTTATATCTATTTTGTTTCCTCTGCTGACTTTACTATATTCACTGTGTTAAACAAATATTCCTGATGAAAATCCTAATTTTTATGTCAATATTTTACATATATTTTTGAGTTATTTTCTTAGTGGTTTATCAAGGAGTTATAATATACATCTTTATTTATCACTACTTCAGGTTAATACTTTTTTGGGTGGAGGGATATAGCAACCTTGCTCAAATATACTACTACTTTCTCCCCCCTCTTTCGTTTTTTTATAATCATATACATTATCTATTTGTGTTATAAAGCCAAAAAAACAGTGCTATAATTATCACTTTTTATAATCTTATGTTATTTTTAAAAATTAAGTCAAGAAAGTTGAAAATATTTCATGAAGTCTTTTATGTTTTCCAATATCTTACAATTTCCTTTGCTCTTTATTTTTTCCTATGGATTTGGGTTACTATCCAGTGGCATTTCCGTTAGCCTGAAGGAATTCTCTTGCTGATTATTGTACAACAGATGTCCAAGCAATAAATTCTCTCGGTGTTTTTAAATTCTTGGAATGTATTTATTTTACTTTCATTTCTAAACAATTTTTTGACTGATATAGAACTCTGGATGACAATTATTTACTTTCACAACATAAAGTATGTCATTCTGATGTCTTCTAGATTAATTTGTTTAAGAAGAGATTTCAGCTGTAAATTGTTTAGCTGCTCCTTTGAATATGACGCCGTTTTCTTCTGTTGCTGTAAAGATTTTTCTCTTTGTCTTTTTGCATTTTGACAAGGATGTGTTTAGAGTGAATCTTTTTGTGTCTATTTTGCTTGGGATTCAGTGAGCTTCTTAGATCTTTATATTTTTTTTTAAATCAGTTTTGTTATTTCAGTTGTTATGTCTTCTAATATATTTTTTCTGCCCTTCCTGTCTTCTTCTCTGGAAATCCTATCACACAAACATTAGCATGCTTTTTATGTTCTCCCACAAATCTGAGGCTCTACTTGTTTGTCTTCAAATATGTTTTTCTCTCAGTAGTTCAGATTTTATAATTCATCAAAATTATATTATATTTTTACAATTGAAAAAACTTAAGTTCACTGATTCTTTCATCTGCCATTTTAAATGTGTCTACTATGATTCATATTTGTTATAATAATTTAATGGGTACTTAAAGTTAAAAAGTAGATATATGGGTAGGTTTATTCACAGCAAGCATAATCACAAGAGAGTTTAAGTGAGAAATTGTTACTTTCCCTTGAAATTGGAAAACTTAAGGCTCAATTTTTCCAATGCTTCTAAAAATTTGGAATTTTGCCTTATAATAGAATAATCTTTCTATTTTAAGACACTAATCATATGCTTTATTTGGGTGGCTTTATGCATAAAAGCCATAATTTAATAAACATTTACTAATGAGTACATATATAGTTTAGAAAGACACCCAATCTTTTATTTGGTTAATAATGTTGATATTATCTTATTTTTTAAAATAAAGGCTTGGAGAATCTTCAAAGGTTTGGTATTCGGCCTATGACTAAATACTTCAGGTAGTTACCTTTTAGAGCAATCAATCTGACTGTTGATATGAAATCCATTAGAAAGTCCATTCTGATACCCAGCCAAAATATTAGCACGTTTGAATTCCACCTTTGGATCTTGACTTGAGCTGCTGTGACCACACAGACCTTTTTTTAATCTTAATTTCACAAAGTAAACAAAGATTTCAAGAGAGCAAACAAATATTTTGAATCCTTTCCTTTTTTATTTTAAAATATTTACTATTATGCTTTAAATGATTTATTTATTGTCAATAGCAAGAGAAAGGGAATATAGTAATTTAGGAGGTGTTTTTGTCAGCAAAGTTAAGCAGAAGATTCAACTTCCTTTTTTTAGAATTTATACTGCTGCTAATGCAGTCCATTATCACATTAGATCTTTGGGCAAACACTTAACTCTTTCATTGTACGGATTCAAAATGAATCTAAGTCCATCTGCTTATTTCTAGAAATATCTATAATAGTGCTTTCCATATAATATCAAGAAATGCTTTTGTATTGTTAAATAAATCATTAGTGACATAAATCTTTCCATCTGTGTGTTTCTCAAAGTCTTGAATTGTTTAGCAGCACAGGGAAGTTCATCCAAATGCTGAATTATAGCAAAGAAATGCATACTTAACCATTCTTTATTTTATCTATCTTCAATATAATTATAAGTTTGTAAAAGGACCAGTCTACAAAAAAGACAAAATGAACAAAAGTATATACAGAGCACATCAATGTTGGCAAACATACCCAGCATGTGGGCTTCCACCCACTCTATTCACAGCCAATATTTTTCAGATCATCTTCTGTCCTTAGAACTCTTGAATATGTTTCTTCAAAAATTAACAAAAATTATGCCTTTGTTAAATCTCAAGAATGAAATCAGCTATATTTGAAGTATGGTAATTTATTTGATAAGTGCATCTAAGTACTATTTACATTTTCACTTGGGTTAATTCAGTATTTTATTATCCATAGCCTGAATGCTGTCAATTTTATTTTCACCAAAGTATTCACTATGTAAACTGACATTTCATAGTCACACCTGAAAATGTAAACTTTTCTTTAAAAAACGGGCCATTCCTCTAAAAGTGCCAAGGAGTATTTTAAATGCTTACTGTGCATTGTCATTACTTACAACAACCCCTAGATGCAGGAGCTATACTTATTTCTATTTCTCAGGTGAAAGAACTGAAGCATCAGAAGGTCATTTTATATGCAAAAGGTCATGCATTTATTAAATGGGAGAACCGATTTGAAATCAATGTGCACTGACTGCAGAGCTTTGTTATTGAAAAACATGGACCATTATTCTTTATAATCGGACAGACTTATAAAATGGAACTAAATCTAGTGGTATCTTTGCATTAAGAGTTATGTTGTATTAGTGAAACACTGGATCACTCAATAAAAAGAAGAAACACATTTCTGTGTTTAATCTGTCTAGAAGCAATTCCTGGCTTTAAAGTGAATACCTGGCATGAACTTTTCCTTTAAGACTGAAGGTTAAAGATGCAGAAAATAAGTCAAAAATACTTTGACAGACAATTTTATAGGATGATGTAATGACACAAAATAAACATGAAAAACATAAATATATTTTGGTTTCCATGGAATAGAGAAAACACTGAAAACAAATATATGTAATGATACACACCAAATTATTAAATTTTTTACATATAGAACAAAGTTGGATGGGAATGATGGATAATGACTTTCTCTTTTTATTGTCTATGCTTTAAATTTTTTCCAAAGAACATACAATCTTTTTAATATTAAAATTAAAATTTTACATCAAAGAATATAAGTGACTCAAGGGAACATGTTAAATACACAAAATATCTAGGGGGTGTAATCATATTTCCCACGTTGAATCTCTCCATCCTATAACATGGTATTTCTTTCCATTTTTTAAAGCCTATTTTTGTGAATTGTAAGATATTTTAAAATAATTAGCTAATTTTGTTTAAATGTTTCAAATCAAGGCATACAGGCCAAATAAAAGCAAGAATTATGTGAAAGACATATGAAATAAACTTTTTAAAACATCTTGCAGATATATCTTTTACAAATATTTTCACCCAGGCTGTGGATTGCCTTCTCATTCTCTTGACAGTTTCTTTTGCAGAGCAGAAGTTTTAATTTTAATGAAGTACAGGTTATCAATTATATTTTTCATGGATCACCCCTTTGGTGTTGTACCTAAAAAGTAATTGCCATAGCCAAAATCATTTAGATTTTTTCCTATGTTATCTTCTAGGAGTTTTATAGTTTTGCATTTAAGTTTCTGTTTCATATTAAGTTAATATTTGTAAAGGGTATATGGTCTCTCTAATTTTTTAATTTTTTTTTGCATATGGAAGTCCAATTGTTCTAGCACAATTTGTTGAAAAAACTATCTGTGTTCCGTTGTGTTGCCTTTTCTCCTTTGCCAAATGTCAGTTGACTGCATATATGTGAGCCTATTACAGGGTTCTCTATTCTGTTCCATTGATCTATTTCTCTGTTCTTTCATTGATACCATACTATCTTGATTATTGTAGCTTTATAATAAGTCTTGAAGTTGGGTAGTGTCGGTCTTCAACTCTTTTCTTTTCCTCCAATATTGTGTTGGCTATTCTGGGTCTTTGCCTTTCCATATAAACTTTAAAATCAATTTGTCAATATCCACAAAATAATTTTCTAGGATTTTGATTTGGACTATGCTGAATCTATCGATCAATTTGGGAAGAACTGACACCTTAAAATCAAGTCTTCCTCTCCATAAACATGGACTATCTCACCATTTATTTAGTTCTTTGATGTCTTTCCTCAGAGGTTTGTAGTTTTCCTCACATAGCTCTTGTCCTTATTTTGCTAGGTTTATACCAAAGTATTTCATGTTTTTTGGCAGGTAATGTAACTGGTGTTATATTGTTAAATTCTAATTTCATTTGTTCATTGCTGGTATATAGGAAGGCAGTTGACTTTTGTATATCAACCTTATCCTGCAACCTTGCTATAATTGCTTATTAGTTCTCAGAGTTTTTTTGTCAATTCTTTCTGATTTTCTACATAGACTATCGTGTCGTCTGTCAACAAAGGCAGTTTTATTTCTTCCTTCCTGATCAGTAAACTTTTTATTTTCTTTACTTGTCTTGTTGCATTCTCTAGGACTTCAAGAATGATGTTGAAAAGAAATAGTGAGAGGGGACACCATTGCTTTGTTCCTGATCTTAACGAGAAAGCTTCAAATGGTGAAAGTGAGCATCCTTGTCTGGTTCCTGTTCTTAGAGGGATACCTTTCAGTTTTTCACCATTAAGAATGATATTAGCTGTGGGTTTGTCATATATGTCCTTTATTATGTTGAGGTACTTTCCTTATATAGCCATTTTATTCAGAGATTTTATCATAAAGAGATGTTGTAATTTGTCAAATGTTTTCTCTGCATCTATTGAGATGATCATGTGATTTTTATTCTTCATTTTGTTAATGTGGTGTATCACGTTGATTGATTTGTGGATGTTGAACCATGCCTGCATCCCTGGAATAAATCCCACTTGATCATGGTGTATGATATTTTTAATGTTTTGTTGTATTCAATCTGCTAGTATTTTGTTGAGGATTTTTCCATCAATGTTCATCAGTGATATTGGCCTGTAATTTTCTTTTTTTGTGTTGTCCTTGTCTGGTTTTGATATCAGGGTAATGTTGGCTTTGTAGAGTGAGTTAGGAAGCTTCCCCTCCTCTTCAATTTTTTGGAAGAGTTTGAGAAGGATAAGTATTAAGTCTTGTTTGTTTGGTAGAATTCACCAGGGAAGCCATCTGGTCCTGGACTTTTATTTTTGGGAGGTTTTTGATTACTGTTGCAATCTCCTTACTGGTGGTTGGTCTATTCAAATTCTCTATTTTTTTCTTGATTCCATTTTGGAAGGTTGTATGATTCTAAGAGTATATCCCTTTCTTCTGGGTTATCTAATTTGTTGGCATACAGTTTCATAGTATTCTCTTAAAATCTTTTGTATTTCTGAGGTGTCCATTGTAATTTCTCCTCTTTAATTTCTGATTTTATTTATTTGATCCTTCTCTCTTTTTTTCTTGGTGAGTCTAGCTAAAGATTTGTCAATTTCATTTATCTTTTCAAAGAACCTGCTCTTGGTTTCGTTGATTTTTTTCCTGTTTTTTTTTAGTCTCTATTTCATTTATTCCTGCTCTGATTTCTATTATTTCCCTCTTTTACTGGTTTAGGGCTTTGTTTGTTCTTTTTTTTCCAGTTCCTTTTGGGTGCACTGTTAGATTGTTTATTTGAGATTTTTCTTATTTGTTGAGGTAGGCCTGTATTGCTATAAATTCCTCTCTTAGAACTGCTTTTGCTGTATCTCATAGATTCTGGCATGTCATATTTTTATTTTCATTTGTCTCCAGGTATTTTTTATTTCTCCTTTGATTTCTTCATTGACTCAATCATTGTTCAGTAGCATTTTGTTTAATCTCCACATATTTGTGGCTTTTCTGATTTTCTTCCTGTAGTTTATTTCTAGTTTCATACCGTTGTGGTCAGAAAAGATGCTTGGTATCATTTCAATCTTCTTAAATTTATGGAGACTTGTTTTGTGGCCTAATATGTGATCAATCCTGGAGAATGTTCCATGTGCATTTGAAAAGAAAGTGTATTCTTCTGTTTTTGGATAGAATGTTCTGTATATATCTACTAAGTCCATCTGATCTAATGTGTCTTTTAAGGCCAATATTTCCTTATTGATCTTCTGTTTGGATGATTTCCCTATTGGTTTAAATGGAGTGTTAAAGTCCCCTACTATTATTGTGTTACTGTCTATTTCTCCTTTTATGTCTGTTAACAATTCCTTTATATATTTAGGTGCTACTATGTTGGGTTCATAGATATTTACAAGTGTTGTATCCTCTTGTTGGATTGTTCCCTTTATCATTGTGTAGTGCCCTTCTTTGTTGTTACAGTTTTTATTTTAAAATCTATTTTGTCTGATATAGATATTGCTAGCCCCACTTTCTTTTCATTGCCATTTTCATGGAGTATCTTTTTCCATCCCTTCACTTTCAGTTTGTGAGCGTCTTCAGATCTGCAGTGTGTCTCTTTTATGCAGCATATCTATGGGTCTTCTTTTTTTCATTCAATCGGCTACTGTATGTCTTTTGATTGGCGAGTTTAGTCTTTAGTCCGTTGACATTTAAAGTAACTATTGATAAGTATGTACTTATTGCCATTTTGTTACTTTTTTCTTGGTGTTTTAGTAGTTCTTCTATGTTCCTCTCTTCTTCTCTTGCTTTCTTCCTTTGTGGTTTGAACTTTCTTTAGTATTACATTTGGGTTCTTTTATCTTAGTTTTTCATATATTTATTACAGGTTTCTTGTTTGTGATTACCATCAAATTCATATATAATATCCTATGTATATCGCAATCTAAATTAAGTTGATGGTCTCTTTAGTTTGACCTCTTTCTAAAAGCTCTACTTTTTTACTCCCTTCCTCCCACATTTTGTGTATTTTATATTATATCTAACCTCTTTTTTGTGCATGTGTATCCATTACCCTCTTATCATGGAAATAGATAATTTTTTCCTATTTGTGGTCTTCTCTTTCCCCCTTAAATAAGTCTCTTTAGCATTTCTTGTAGGACTGGTTTCTTGGTGATAAACTCCTTTCATGTTTGCTTGTCTAGGAAACTCTCTCTCTCCTTCCATCCTGAATGATAACCTTGCTGGGTAGAGTATTCTTGGCTGTAGGTGTTTTTCCTTTCAGCACTTTAAATATATGCCACTCTCTTCTAGCCTGTAAAGTTTCTGCTGAGAAGTCAGCTCATAGCCTTATGGCGTTTCCTGTGTATGTAAATTGTTTTTCTTGCAGATTTTAGGATTCTCTCTTTATCTTTAATTCTGGATGTTTTAATTTCGATGTTTCTTGGAGTGGGCCTCTTTGGGTTTATCTTGTTTGGTGTTCTCTGTGCCTCCTCTACCTGGATGTCTATTTTCTTCCTTAGGTTAGGAAAGTTTTCAGCTATTATTTCTTCAAATGGATTCTCTGCCCCTTTGTCTCTCTCTTTTCTCCTTCTGGGACACCTATGACATGGATGTTAGTGCCCTTGATTTTGTCCCAGAGGTCCCTTAGACTGTCCTCATTCATTTTAATTCTTTTTTCTTTTATCTGTTCAGCTTGGGTGATTTCCTCTAGTCTTTCATCCAGCTCGCTGATCCATTCTTCTGTATCATCTACTCTGGTTTTCAGTCCCTCTAGTGAATTTTTCATTTACAATATTATATTCTTCATTTCTAATTGGTTCTTTTTTATATTTTCCAAATCTTTGTTGATGTTCTCACTGAGATCATCCATTCTTCTCCCAAGATCAGTGAGCATCCTTATGACTTTTTGTTTGAACTCTTTTTCAGGTAGGTTGTTCATTTCTGTTTCATTTATTTCTTTTTTCTAGTGTTTTGTCCTGTTCCCTTACTTGGAACATATTCCTTCAACTCCTCATTTTGCCTCTTTCTCTGCACTTATATTTATGTATTAGGTTGGTCAGCTATGTCTTCTGATCTTGGAGAGGTGGCCTTATGTAAGAGGTGCCTCATGAGGCCCAGCAGTGTGCTTCCCTCTCACCACCAGTTCCAAAAGTTCTAGGAGTGACCCCTGTGTGGGCTACACGTGTCATTCTGTTGTGGCAGAGTGCTTTCAGTGCAGGTGCCCCAGCAGGCTGGGTTGTCCCCCTGCCTGGCTGGTTGTATTGCTCAGCTGCATGTGGCTGCTATGGACCCTTTGGTCACTTTGTCAGGTGTGGGGAGCCCCAGCATGGTTGGCTGCAAGGTCTAATAGCACATTCCTGTTGCATTTTTTCTGTTAAGTGAGTAGGCTCCCAGTGTCTCTGGTTGTTAGGCTCAGGGGCTTACAACTGCTATAGGCCTCTGGCCTACAAGGCTCTTTTCAGCTCTCTCAGGATTGCAGTTGAGTGGAACTGGCCCCAGGCATGGGAGCACCCAATTTCTTCAGGCTTTGGAAGGTGTGGCTGATCCCCTATGTGGCTGTTTGAGAAACACAAGTCTTCTGCAACTGACAAGCCCCACTGCCCACAGGGCCACACACCCCATCATCACATTCCTGTCCCTTGCACGTACCCTGACCCCCTACAACACACCCAGTCGCCCCACTGCAGAGGCCCCACACACTCCATCCACTCCTCATGCACGCCCTGCAGTGCAGAGGTAGACCCACTCAGCCATCTGCAAATGATCCAGGCACCCACCCTATGCAGGCCCACCGATTGCCCAGGAGGCTTGTTGTTGGGTGGGGCCAGTCTGTAGGGCAGGCTGCCTGCCCTGCTGAACTGGATTAAATCGGTGCTGTAGTGGATGGGGCAGACCCTCGGATAGCAGGCCAGGGGAAGAACTCCAATGGCATCTGCCAGTGTCTGTCTCAGCATACCTATACTAGGTCACAATAACAGCTGCTGCCAATGTCTCAGTTCCTGGAGAGGTTTCACCTCTCACAGAGATGCACCAGAGCCTATCAGGTGAGCCTCTTTTCACCAAAGGACTGTGTACATTTCTTTCTGGTGAATTTATGTTTCTTTCAAAAACAGGTGAATTTGTATGGGCCCCTTAAGAGCTGGCTTTTTTCCCCTTATGTCTGATAGCTTTTCTGGGGGTATTCCCCTCCACTGTTAGTAGCCAGCAAAGCCAGACACTATGACACTCATCTTGGTTGTGCTGGGACTAAAAGATGCTTATAGTGGTAACGCTCCCCCTACTCAGGTCCCCCACTTCTCCAGGGAAGGCTGCATACCTTTGGATTGCTCCTGAGCAGCCACGAAGTGCTGTGACTTGTGAAGGTGGTCTTTTTTCTCTCCAGAGATGAATATCAGGGTCAGGACTATCTCTTGTTGTGGGGGTTCTTTTTGTCCCATTTTCAGTTCTCTATCAGGGGTAATTGTTCCAAGAGTAGCTATAAATTTGTTGTGTCCACGTGAGGAGGTGAGTTCAGAGTACACTTATGCTGCCATCTTGACACCCAATCTCAAAACATTTTTCTTTTTTTTTTTTTTTTGTGAGGAAGGTCAGCCCTGAGCTAACATCCATGCCAATCCTCCTGTTTTTGCTGAGGAAGATTGGCCCTGGGCTAATATCTGTGCCCATCTTCCTCTACTTTATATGGAACGCTGCCACAGCATGGCTTGACAAGCAATGCGTCTGTGCGTGCCGGGGATCCGAACCAGGCTGCCAGCAGCAGAGCACGCGCACTTAACTGCTACACCACGGGCCCAGCCCTGAAAACATTTTTCTAATGAAATTTTATTATCTTTAGGATTGTTCTATTGATCTTTTTAATATTTTGCCCAAGCCTACTTCTATGAAACTTTGACTATTCCTTTTCTGGCACTTGTGTTTGGACTGAATTGATTTTCCTGCGCTAATAGCAGGAGGTTTCTGGGAAGTGTAGAAAGAAGAGAGCTTTTGAGGCTTCACAGTTTAAGATCTCCCTCCTCTGTTATTACAATGGTGAACTATTTCCTTAATTCACGCCAGCTCTGTGTAGCCACCCTCCTATGGCCCTTAGAACCTAATTTATTTCAAGGGGACTTCTACTGATAACCTGGGTTTTCCATGATGTTTTTACAGTCCGCTGTCACCAAGAAACACAATCTTTTTCTTCAAATGTGAAGTAGACACTTTTAGAAGATGTATTGGCTGGGTCTTTATGAGATCCATCACCTCTGCTCACTCTCACACACTTTTGTGCCTTCTTTCTTCTCAACCCACAGTGACAATTCTATACTCACTGCAGATTTCTATCAGGATGAAATTTTTTCTTCTGGAAGTGGTTATGTACTAGACATTTCTGAAATATGCAACCCATAAGAAGTTTTTCCTCCTCAAGGTACTTTGATGACTTCACATGTGGGCTTGCTGGCTGGTTTAGTCTTTTGGCCACATTTTCACCAAATATGGAATTTGGAGGCTTTTCTGTGTCCCCATTTAGCTGAGAATGTAGTTTTTATCTTTTTTATTATCCTTGATGCTCTGGTTGGTTTTCTGAATGAGAAGTGAAAAAATTAAAACTAAGTTGCTGCCTGTCCGTACCAAAAATGAACATTTTTCCTTAAAAATTTGTGTTAATATGCATTTAATTTTTGGCATATACTTTCATGTGATTTCACCCTATTTACATATATTATTGAGAAGAAAATTTGATATATCCTTTGCACTGGAATGGTTTTGAAAAAATGAAACCAAAGACCAGATATAGGTAGGTTCTAATCACTCTGAACAGTCTATTACCATACATGTATCTATGTAGGTAAGAAAAGTTTTAATTTTATTGAAAAGAAAAGATTTTACCTGGCTCATATTTTTGATATCACTAACACTAAAAATAAAATATTCAACTAGAATTTGTAGTATTGGAATATAAACTTGGAATGTACTTAGTGGAGTAAATAGAGAAATCTAGCTATGCTTTAAGTATTGAGATTTAGGGAAAATGGTGATTATTTTGTAAAATCTGATTCACAGTAAATATTTTAATTCTATTAACATGATCCAAATTATTTTGGTATTACACAAGAATTTTTGTTGTTGGGGATGCCCTTCAAACTTAAAGCAACTCACTTACTCTCTTTCTCTTTGTCTCTTTTCCTCTCTTTCTTATACTATTCCAATTAATGTAGCTTCTATCAACCACAACAATTCTTTCTCTCTCATCTCTCTCTGACTTTCTCATACTACTATTCTAATTAATTAGGTTCAATTATCAAGTCCAATAATTATATCCAGATTTCAATATCATTGTCTAACATATTGTACTGCCAAAAATTCAAATCTGTTGCCTTCGAAGTTATTTATTGGAAAGTTAATGACAGATATTGATAGAAATATAAACAAATTGTGTAACTATAATTACTTTTGCCTAGTTTAAGTCATTGTTATCACAATTAATAGCTTGGAAAATTCTTCAACTCATTTTTTGGAACAAATATATGTTAGAATCTATAGTATCTTCACAGATAGGCAAATAAAAACATTATTGGTAACACTAGAATTCAATATTATATGTGATTATGTGTATATGTATAACCATGGAGGACAATAATCGTAGCACTTCATGCTTACTTTGTGCTGTATAATTTTATCAGTAAAGATTTTTTCCATGTATAGCTCACATTAGATACTTTTATAAAAAAATATTTTAAAAGACTTCACCACTCATTCAGAGGATTGTAAATATGTTATTTATAAATTAATATTATTCTAATGTGTACAACATATAAAACAGAAAACTACTTGAATTAGCAATAGCATAATTAAATTCTGTAAAACACCTAAGATTATGAGACAAAAGTTGTCACCATCTAAATGTACGTTAGGACTAAGAGAATTTATAGAAAAATTATCTGTAATACTGTGTAAAAACCATCTGTCAATGCCGGGGTGGAGCTTAGAGAAGATATGGTGGGAGGCATATGAACAGATGATTAATATTGAACTCCATCTGATTGTAGATGCCTAGATTTAATTAAGAGGAGAAAATGACTCTAGCTAGTCTAAATTTAAAGATGCAAAGACCACTTTTTCCTCATCCCTAATATCTATTCATCTGCTTACAAGCCTAGGAACTGATTACACTTTGGTCTTATCAGCTTGGCTAGCTCCATCTTTTCCAACCATTCAGCTTATTTGGAGTTTGGGAGAGATTCCATGTTCTTTTTATCCTTCGTTTCAACTTTATGTATCTTTTTAGTACCATTCAGCTTATTTGCAGTTTGGGAGAGATTCCATGTTCTTTTTATCCTTCGTTTCAACTTTATGTATCTTTTTAGTAAATAAACTTAGATAAATGAAAGAAACATCAATAATCCTTTAAAGAATCAGGAAATATGAATTTTTTTCTATTTTTATCTCAAAAAAATAGCATTAGATAAAAACTTACTGCTACTGATGAAGTAAAAGAAGCATATTTAGATTTGAAATTAAAAGCCACACAATAATTTCCATGTTACTTAATATCCATAAGCATATTTCACATCCTTAGCTTGTAAGATAAGCATTGTTCAGGAGAAAAACATGTTTTAAGGGATTGGTGACTTTTGCCCATCATCACATATGGTATAGAAACCGAAAATAGAGCCTTGACTTCAGATTCTAGTTCAGGATTCAGATAACCTTAGTGATTCTTGAAATCATATTACTATAACGTATGATTTGCTTTTTGGGCACTGTAAAGTAGCACTATCTTAATATGAGAATAATCTGTCCATTGGGATTGTGCCAAGTATATAAAGACCATAAATCACTGGAATATTTTGTTTACATCATATATCAAATAACTAGTTTTACACATAATCTTCAGATGCTTCACACATACCTATTAGCACTTCTCCTTTGTAGTGATGTCTTAATACCATCACATTTTTACTCACCATCAAACAAAAGTCATGGCCTCTATTTTTCTTTGCTTTAGAATTATCCGGAGAGTAGAGGTGCATGGCAGATAGTTGTACAGACCTTTTCAAAATTTGTCACACCTGACATAAGCATGACAGTAGGAATTGTAGCAGGGTGATGGTGATTCCACTATTACAGTTTTCCTATCTCTTTGGCAAAAGTAGTACTTCTCTCTAGTTTAGAGTTCAGTGGGTGAGATGATTGAGCTTTTAGTTTAGAAAGCACAAGATTATTATCTGATTGCCTCCACTGTAAACTTCAATAACAATTTTTAAGAATATCTACCAATTCTCTGCCTGCCATGTCTTTTCCTAGCACAACGTGGAGAAAATATTATGCTTTATAATATGATTACCTGTTTGTCATGTTACTGATAAGAAACATCTTTTAAACATGTTTCACAATGTCAACTTAAAGGAAAGATTTTAGAAGGCAAGAATTTTTTTTTCTTTCTTTCTTTTTTTTTTTTTTTGATGAGGAAGATTAGCCCTGAGCTAACATCCATCACCGATCATCCTCTTTTTCCTGAGGAAGATTGGCCCTGACCTAATGTCTGGGCCCATCTTCTTCTATTTTTTTTATGTGGGATGCCTGCCACAGCATGGCTTGCTAAGCAGTGCATATGTCTGTGCCTGGGATCCAAACTCCTGAACTCCGGGCTGCTGAAGCAGTGTGCGCAAACTTAACCAATAAGCCACATGGCCAGCCCCAGATGGCAAGAATTTTAAGTTGGAAAAGATCTTAGAGATTATAGGTAAACTCACCTATAGGTTAAATGATTTTCCTAAAGTTTTACAATGTACTAGTGACAGGGTTATGAAAGGAAATCCCGTCTCTTGACTCTTAGCTTTTTAGTTATCCCACAAACTGCTAATTTATTAGCTACAATGTTCAAAAAAACTTTGAGGAAATAATCAGCAGACATGGGAAAATAAGTTATAACAAGGATTTTTAACTTTTTAAGGTAAAAGACAGGTAGAAAAATCTATCTTGAGAAACATTTTCTATAATGTATTTCGTACTTTGCTTTAACCACAATGGAAGACAGAAGTGTGATCATAATATTGTAACTGAAATTTACTATGGAAGGTATGAAAGTAGAGCCTTGTCATGTGCAAGAAACTTCCAAAATGGCAATGAAAATTCCCAAATATAATCCCCAGTATAATGGATAAATAAAAAAAAATTATTATAGGAAAGAGCTGAGTGATCTATAATGCCATCTAATTTCTCATCAATAGATGCTAACATAGCTATCGGGTCACCTATAAAGAGTAAAAACTACACATGTTAAAGCTGCAAGAAAGATTCTTCTTACTCAAATGTGTTCTTTAATGTGTTACTTAAAAGTAAAAGCAAAAATTGAGAAGTATTGAAGTCATACACAATATATATTTTACTCTACATATCAAAAAGTGAAGACTATTCAATGCAGTTCTAGTAAAATTTCTAGTTCCATTTCATAAAACTATTAAAAACCCCTAAAGAAAAACATGATGCCTGTTTTCTTTCCATTATCCAAATTTGGCTAACTCTTTCTTGCCTACCATCCTGACCTTCCATCCCAGTCTCTTGGATGTTTTCTTTTCTTAAAGGCTTATTCTCAATATTTTACAGTTTAATGAAACAATTTATTTCTGAACACAGTTTTTATCCCTTAATATGTATGGAGGCTTACTGTCTCCAAAATCAAGTTTGCAGCTAATTCAGTTAGTTTTACTTTTCAAAGTTTGACTTTTTTTTTTAGTTTTTACTTTTTTATATTTTGCCTCTATAACACAGATATGAATGGGGGTGGTTGAGAGTTATATCATACATTTGATTCAAAAGCATTTTCTCCCTCCTGAAGATGAGAGTCATGTCCATTTAGTAGCCTAATGAGAAGATCAAGAAATTTCCAATAGAAAAAATAAACAAATGGGACTACCTCAAACTAAAAAGCTTCTGCACAGCAAAGAAAACCATCAACAAAATGAAAAGACAACCTAACAGTTGGGAGAAGATATTTGCAAACCAGATATCTGATAAGGGGTTAATCTCCAACTTATATAAAGAACTCATACATCTCAACAATGGAAAAACCAACAACACCATTAAAAAATGAGCAAAAGACCTGAACAGACATTTCTCCAAAGAAGATATTCAGATGGCCAACATGCACATGAAAAGATGTTCCTCATCATTAACTATCAGGGAAATGCAAATCAAAACTACAGTGAGATACCACCTCACCCCCGTAAGAATGGCTATAATTAACAAGAAAGGAAACAACAAGTGTTGGAGAGGATGTGGAGAGAAGAGAACTCTCATACTCTGCTGGTGGGAGTGCAAACTGGTGCAGCCACTATGGAAAATAGTACGGCGATTCCTCAAAAAATTAAGGATAATACTACTGTACGATCCAACTATTCCAATGCTGGGTGTTTATCCAAAGAATATGAAATCACCAACATGTAAAGATACATGCACCCCTGTGTTCATTGCAGCATTACTCACAATAGCCAAGACTTGGAAGCAACCTAAGTGCCCATCAAGGGACGAATGGATAAAGAAGCTGTGGTATATATACACAATGGAATACTACTCAGCCATAAGAAACGATGAAATCCAGCCATTTGTGACAACATGGATGGACATTGAGGGTATAATGCAAAGTGAAATAAGTCAGAGGGAGAAGGTCAAATACCATCAAACTCATAAGTAGAAGATAAAAACAACAACCAACAAACACATAGAGACAGAGATTGGATTGGTGGTTACCAGAGGGGAAGGGGGAAGGGAGGAGGGCGAAAGGGATAATTAGGCACATGTGTGTGGTGATGGATTCAAATTAGTATTTGAATGATGCACATGATGTAATCCATGCAGAAATAGAAGTATAATGATGTACACCTGAAATTTATACAATGTTATAAACCAATGTTACTGCAATAAAAAAAAAAAAGTTGCCAAAATGAAAGGATTTGAGAAACAGGAATTTGAAAATAAGAATTAGAGATCTGAAAGATGAAAAAGGTAAAGCAAGAAAATTGTCCAAAACATGTTTTGTAGCTTGTTTATTTATTTTTGTAGCTTGTTTATTTGTTTTATATTTTTAATCCAATGAGTACAGGGTTCCTGATTTTACTCAGTTTAAAGTGCTGGGGAAACATCAAAAGATAGCAGGGATTGGGAAGGGAGAGTGACAGAGAGGGAGAGACAGACAGAGAAAGACTTTTTTATTGTGGTATGGTTTGAAATTTTCACATTGGGCAGGAAATGTCATCAATATATCCTTTTCTGATAAAGATAAACATTCATCCCCATTCTAGCTTTAGAACATTAGTAGATGTTTTTGTTTATATACTTGGCATGCTACACAGTGGGAACCATTTACCAATTGTCAAATACGCTATTAATACATCGTAAATATTTCTATATGAAGAGAAAACAAGGTGACCACATTGGGGAGGTTAATGACAGCTTACATTTTTGAGTCTGATGTGCAAGGTCATATTTTAATCACCTGATATGTTTTGTGACATTTCATCATCCATACAACATTTTGAACTAGGTGCCATTATTATCCTAACTTTATAGAAATCAAAACAGATACATAGAGAAAAAATGTCTGGAATATTAAAACCAAAATAAATGCCTGATAACCTGAGTATCTGTAATAAACTCAAAATATAGGTATTTTGAAATACAGAAGCTTTCAATCCACTCAGAGTAAAAAATCTTGAATCTATTCCAGATCTCCTAATGGTTTCAAGGCTCGTTTGAAAAAAAGTCTACCATGGTTGGCAAGCAAATTCTATGAGCTCATCATAAGAAGCTTTGGGTTCCATATAGTTTAAAGAAGATAGAATTAATGGCTATTAAAGATGGAAGGGACCCAGAGAGTCTGTACTGTTTTCTAAATTTACAGATGAAGAACCTGAACCCCAGAGAGCATAGATGCTTGCTCAAGTCGAGGAGCTAGTTAGTGGTCAAGCTTGGATTAATTCAGATTTCCCAACTCAGGGTCATGGATTCTGCATTCTCCCACCTCCCAGATTAAAATTTAGTTGGAAGAATACTCTAGGTATTTAGTCAATAACTAGAGATTATAATCAGGCTGAAATGCCTCATGAAATCTATTTCCATTCTTCCAAATGAAAGTTCCTTGCAAAATTAATGTGTATATAAGTTATAGATTTGCTTTTACAATATTAATTTGAAATAGAGGCTATCAGTATTTTTAAATATCATGTATCAGAATTGTATTGAACTCCTAATTGAATATATCTATGACATACTTTAAGATTGATAAAAATTTGATATTAACGTCTCAGGAAAAAAGTGATAGAAAGAACTCCAGATCGTAAGTAAAAAGGATTGTATTCTACTCCTAGATTAGTCTTTAAATGAACTATATTTCCTTGTGGAAGTCACTTTGCATCTCTAAATTTAATTTTCATCATCTGCAGACCAAGGTATTTGAATTTAATGATATTTGTGATTCTTTCTAGCACTAAATCCTCTTACTCTTGTTTGAACTTTAATTATCTCACCCCTGTTGCAATTCTTTTCTAATTGCAAGCTCCCTTTTTTGCCCCCCTTTCTTCAGAGTACCTTAATGTCTATTATCATATTCATTTTCCTAAACAGTGCTGTGATAACAGCATTCATGCAGAATCCTTCAATGACTGCTCATTTCATTCTAAATAAAAATGAAATGCATTAGCTTGGAATTTAAGACTTCTTTTCCATTGCAATAGTAGGGTCCCAAACACATTTTCAAACTTTACCAACCACTCCATCTAGTTTAGAAGGCTTTAAAAATTATTCTTGTCTATCAAACATTCATATCTCTTCATTTAAGAAAAGAAATTGAAGTCAAAAGAAATGTGAAATATACTTCATCTTCCTTATTATCTAAAAAAATTAATTTTCTTAAAAAATCAAAATATATAATTTCTGACAATTCATTTTTGATTTATGTTTACATTAAACATAAATACCTGTTAACTAATTTGTATGTTTATCATAACTTTATAAATAAACATCATGAAAAAAATGTTGCTTTTTTTTAACATATAAAAATGTGTCTTTATATTGGACACTAGGATATGCCCAGCAAAGGCAGAATTTTGTAATGAGTGTGATTTAATTAATTGTCAAATATGGACAGTAGAATCTTGGCTCATTAATAATGTAAAGTGCATCCAGGACAAATTTTATCAGCATCAATTTGCAACTTTGGAATTTTTTCCAAGACAAAAACAAATCTTTTCTCTAGAATAATCAGTCCTGATGGTGGAAGGAGATCAGTTTGTTCCACTCTCTGTGGCCTCAAACCAAACCTTACATAAATATATATATGCATATATATATATGCATAATGCATATATATATTATAAATACATACACATGTACATACATATGTGTGAAGATAAATTTTCTTTTTTTTTCTTTTTCTTTTTTTTTTTTGTGTCGAAGATCAGCCCTGAGCTAACATCCATGCTAATCCTCCTCTTTTTTGCTGAGGAAGACCGGCTCTGAGCTAACATCTATTGCCAATCCTCCTCCTTTTTTTTTTCTCCAAAGCCCCAGTAGATAGTTGTACATCCTTCTAGTTGCTGTATGTGGGACGCAGCCTCAGCACGGCCGGAGAAGCAGTGCGTCAGTGCGCACCCGGGATCGGAACTGGGCCGCCAGTAGCGGAGCATGTGCACTTAACCTCTAAGCCACCGGGCCGGCCCTGAAGATCAATTTTATGTGTCAAGATTGACTAGGCTCAGAGATGCTCAGGTAGCTGGTAAAACATTATTTCTGAGTATGCCTGTGAGGCTGTTTCCAGAAGAGATTACTATTAAAGCCCTCAACTGAGTAAAGAAGGTCCCCCTCACCAATGTGGGTAGGCACCATGCAATCTATTTGGGGGCTGAATAGAACAAAAAGGCGGAGGAAGGGTGTATTCTCTCTCTCTCTTTCTGCTTGAGCTAGCATATCCATCTTCTCCTGCCCTCAGACATTGACACTCCTAGTTCTTCAGAATCAAACTGGGACTTACACCATTGGCTCCCATGGCTCTCAGGCCTTTGATTTTGGGTGAGAACTACACTGGCTTTCCTGGACTACCAGCTTGCAGATAGCAGATTGCAGGACTTTTCATCCTCCATAATCATATGAGGCAATCCCTCATAATAAATCTCTTCCTATATATCTATCTGTGTCTCTATATATGTATCTATACCTTTATCTATATCGACGTCTATATAACCTATTGATTCTGTTTCTCTGGAGAACGCTTGCTACTTCAATATGTATCTCCATAACAATCCTGGGAAGAAAAGGAGAAACTATCATAGATGTTGAGGAATCGCTGGAAGATTTAAGTGAGTAAGAAGATGGTTGGAGATGCCATCAGTAGAGTCTCAGAGATGATCAGAAGACTGTTGCAAATGTAGAGGCGGGAGAGGTGAAATGGAAACTGAGGAGGTATGGGGGATGAAGCTCGCACTAGGATAAGGAGGTACAAGGAGTCTTGAGGCAAACACCAGGCAGATACAATTTTGGGCAACTGATCAGTCAGTGCTCCTCCCAACTCATCCTCTATTATACAGCTGGAAGAGTTGGGATTCACCCATAATGTAAGGTAGAAAATATACATATTTGGACCAAAGAGGTTAAAAAAAAAGTCAGTGGATGACAGAGTGCCACCATCCACCAAAGGTAAGCTACCAGTATATCCCTTTGAACACCATACTTCACAATCATTTGAGTAGTCAGAAAATTCAAGTTTATGCCTATCATCAAGACTCACTGGAACTTGTGAGAAACAACACCAAGAAAGAGAGGCAGCAAAAACAAAATGTAAAAAAACTCTTAGGCAAGGAAATAATCAATAGAGCAAACAGAAGTTTTAGATAAATATATTTAATATCTTCAGAGATTTTGGAATATTTTGTACAAGTGTAAAATAAATATCTAGAGTACTTTTAATCAAAAATCTAAATGATAGGAATAAAAGCCTAATTAAAGGCAAAATGCAGAATGGATTCTGTTGAAGAGTGAATTGTTGAACTAGAAGAATGGTCTGAGAAAGACCTAGGAAGACAAAAAGGATATAACTATCACAGAAAAAAATAAGAGACAGAAAAGATACATGAAGAAGTAGTGAGTGGAATGATTAAGAGTGTGGGCTTTGAAGCCAGACTTTCAGGAATTGAATCCTGGCTGTCTCTTAATAGCAGCTGTATCAACTTTGGCAAGCAATTTAGCCTCCTTGCTCGTTTCTGACCTTTAAAATACCAATACCAGGGCCAGCCCTGGTGGCCTAGTGGTTAAGTTCAGTGTGCTCCACTTCAGCAGCCTGGGTTTAATTCCTGGGTGCGGACCTACACCACCCATCTATCAGTGAACATGCCATGACGGCAGCTCGTGTACAAAATAGAGGAAGATTGGAAATAGATGTTAGCTCAGGGTGACTCTTCCTCAGCCAAAAAAAAAAAAACCCACAATAATAATAGCAATTTCTTAAAGATATAGTGGGGATAAACAGTTCATACAGGTAAAGTCCTTACAAACGTGTTTGACAGTGTTGAGCGCTAGGTAATTGTTAGCTGGTATCAATATCGTAAGGGTAAAATTACGGCATTTTATCCTCTCCCCGTATTTGTCTCCTTGGAAGCATAGTAGACTCAAAAATAGGCCTGGTCTATTGTTTTCGAGGGCTCTCTGACTCTCGAAACTGTAAACACATGCCTCTGAAATGAACTCAAGAGTCTCTCAGGAGATACAGGAGACTATCACAGGGGGCAACAATTTGTCTATCAAGGAAATGATAAGAAAAGTTTTCATTGTTCTTTCTTCTGCTTTACTGAACTGATTTATGTGAAATTCTGTCTAAACTTAGTAGTCTCTTTTGCAGACTGCCTGCAATGTGCATTACAATTTAAAGATACTTATTCAGGAGTAAAATTGCTTTCTTCCTTTTCTCTGTTTTGTGAAGAAAATTCTCTCTTGATAGGATTTTTGTTTTCTCAGCACTATCAATTCAGACATTTCAATATTCATTTCACAGAAGATCTGAAAGAAAAAACACTAAAAAAGTGAAAGGCTGGGGAAGATAATAAAAGAAACAATAGAAGAAAAATGCCTTTAGCCAAGCTATTAAAGTTTTCAGATCAAAAGGATCTAATTACTACCTCTTTAAATGAGTGAATAAAAGGCCCATGCCTAATTTTACTGTGGTGAAATTTAAGAACAGTAAGATTCAAGATTAAAAACTAAATATTCCCAGAGAGGAAAAATACTACAGAGGAATAAGAATCAGTATTATCACAACTTGGCAAACTAACAGAAACAGACCCATGGGAGAGAGATGTACACGATGACTCACAGAAGGAGACATCTGGATTTATTTATCAATTCCTCCTTTCTTAAGAGCCGGTGAAAATATTTTGTGAGGTTTGACTAAAATAATTTTCTTTATTTTGGTATGATTTCAATTTCTTATCTTACTTTGTTCCACTTCTGATGATATATTTCAACTACTTCCATATCTCTCAAATCACTTTTTCATCCACACAGCTCTATGACAGATTTTTTACTTCCTTAAATCATAACATTTATTATTAATTAAAGAAAATTAGACACCATAATTAGGTAAAGATGAAATTATAAATAAAATAATCTCCATTAATTGATTTCTCAAATGGCTTTATCTCCTTCCCCTGGAACAAGTATCCATCCCGTGTGTTTTACTGCCTATCAGACAGTGGTTTCTCCTTTCTGTACTGTGCTCTTGTAGTTTTTCTTTTGTCCATGTGTTTCTTGCTAATTTATGATTATATTCTGTCTGTTGAAGTAATAAGTAGTGTTTTTTCAGATTGTCTTTCAGAGAGGAGAATAAACTTGAGATAGTTCAGAGCTGCAAATAGATTTCTAATTATTAAGAAATATTGATGCCACTGTACCAATTAGAAACTATCACATTTTTCTTTCAGTTGGAAAAGCTCTGAATGACTTTTAATCATTTAAGATGCATTTTCATGTCACTAGTATAGAAAATTTTAGTGAACATATGTTTCCTGATCAATATACATTTCTTTAGGGAATCAGCCTTCCTGAACTCCATATGGTATAAGAGGATGTGTCAATGATCATCTCTGTCCTTCTCAAAAGAACACATTATCACTGTGGTCACATATTGATTCTGGGAAGAATGTTTGATTGAAGCCAAGTCAATTATGTGTTTTTTCTCCTAACTTTGAAAGGATAGATCCTTTTCCTCCCAAATACTACAATGTAGGCTGGATTTGAATCTTGGACGGTCTGAAATCAAGTTCCTTACTGCATCTAAAGAACATGATTAGAGAATGAAATCTACATACAGAAGAAAGGTAGGATATGGATGAAAAGAGTAACAGAAATTTGACAACATTGTTTGAACTCCCAGTATCAGTTGCATCTTAAACTATTACACCTATGGGTTTCCTAAATAATTCAGCTGAATTTCTTTCACTTGCACCTAAAAGATTCTTAACCAATACAGAGATATTATTTCAATTTTACATAAGAAAAGACTGAAATTAAGAACTTAAGTAACTCTTTCAGTGTAGAGACACCCACATGTATATTTATCAATCTATTTGCTTGTTTGAAATGTTCCTATTTCCCTCAAAATTGCAGAACAAATCTTATATAACAGACATCATGCTAAGCATCTATATTTCATAATCTAATATCCCTAATATCCTTTCATTAAAACAAACATATAAAAAAATAAATAAACAAATAAGCTACAATTATAGGAAAAGCAATCAATTGATCATTTAGCATAAATCCTTTCCTCTTTCCTCTACAATTATTTAGTTACTAAGACCACCTGAAAACATCAATGTCTCAAGATATATCATGGTGGGTGGAATTTTGTTGGAAGGTTTCTGAAAGGAGTTACCCTGCTACTTCTCCCACAATTTGCTACACCAGCCCAATTCTTAGTAGTGGCAGCTACTCTCTCCCATATTTTGCAGTATCAATGAAAATCACTGAAATATAGAAGAAAGAGGCAGAACATTCAGAGATTCACTTAACACCCATTTCAAATAATTAATCCTGAGGTCGTAGTTGGATATGTTTCCTCTAGGACCAGTTCCCTATATGTAGCTGTCACATAGCCCTTTACTCAGATCTACTAGGAAAATATAAACCTTCATTTCTCATTCCCTGGCTTTTCTGTGTAGAGTCTTTCACCATGTGTTCTTAACTGATGGGTTTTAGCTGCTTAATTCCATAGCTAGTTACCCACTATATGTTTTCAGAAGTGGCCCAACTGCTTTACCACCCAGCATCCTTGACATTGTCACAAATCTCCCCTGCCCCCAATGTATTTCCTAAAACTAAGATTCCTAAACTGTCTGAACTCCAAGTATCACTGATATTTCTGTAGTTTATATACACAATCTTCATTGGGAGCATAATGATTTTTCTTTTCCAAATTGGCTTCCTTGGTCTTACAGATAACATGAGATCCTTAAAGAATCCACAATAAAATGTAATATTTGGCAATGCCACATATAGAACCAAGTATCTATTTCTGCATTTGAGAACCATTGAAAATATTTCCACAAAACTTTCTGCAATATGTTGTCATATTTGTTCAAAATATCCACACATTTCTTCAGTTCTGTGCTTACAGAGACTCTCTTATTGTAAGAGCACACTTCTCACCACAACGACTGTAGGATTGGACATATATATGACTTGCTCCAGAAAAGGGAATATGCACAGAGGTGACATAAGCCACATCTGAGCAAAAGTTCCAAGAGGCAAGATTAGGGTTATTATTTCAGTCTGGACCCTGAATGAAGACTCCGTAAGCAGAGTCAAATCTGACCCATAGCAACATATAACACGAGCAAAAAATAAAATTTTGATATTGTTACATTTTGGGAGTTATTACTGCGGCATAACTAGAGACAGCTAAGTAATATATTCATACTACTTACAATCCCAACTGACTTATTTTTGGTGTCTGACACTAATTTTGGAATCTCTTGGCCATTATTTCGTCCAATATTTCCATTTCACTTTATAAATATTTGTTTCATTGCACAAATTTTTAATTCTTATGATGATAAATGATAATTTTGGCTAATCTTCAAAGCTGTTCCAATTAGAAGAATCTGTCTATTGATACTCTCTATGATTCCTTTAAAGTCTTTTTTGAGCATTTGCTTTGATTTAATATTAGAATTCGAAAATTTTTCGGTATGCTGCTACTCATTTGGATTATATTATTTATCCTTGTAATTTACACTGTCTCAACACAAATACCTAGGAACTTAATATGTTTTCAGCTTCCTATGTTAATATTTTCTGTTCTATACTCCAGATCGTCACAAAACTGTTTGCATAAACTTCCCTGTTAATATACAGGGATAGGGATACCAATTTTCTCAGAAATATTAATCAACTTGAAACTAGAGTAGTCAAGACATTTCATTGAAAAATAAATTTATTGTTTTATTTTAGTAATGTCTATTCCTTATTTTGTCATTTTGAAGATTATTTTTAGATCTAATTTTATAATGTTATGAAATCAAGAGACATACATTTTTATTCAATCTGTTTTTTTGGCAGCTAGTAACTGAATACCTTCTGTCTCTTAGGTTGTGCTTGTTCCTGGATTCATTAAAAAAAATTCCTGAGTAATGTGAAAAATAATATATAATGCAGTGATTAATTTATATTATAATGTTCAGAGATTAACAAAATCCATGTAAATACTAAGAGGAACCTGTCATTAATTCTTCCACTAATGTATATGTCATCTTAGGCAAGTCTCCTAAACTATATACATCAGTTTTCTCAAACTTCTGGGAAAAGGTAATATCTTATCTTTTTATTTTACAGGATTGTAAAGCAAAAGCAAATGAATATATCTGTGATACATTCTATCATATGAAGACTACAAAACAAGTGTAAATTTTTAGCTTAAATAGTTTTTGCTCTGAATATTTTTCATAAAAACCTGTAAAAAATACAATATATCCTTTAATCTATATAAGGTACTTTTTCATCAAAAAGTATAATAGAGAAAGTGGAAATTGGATTATGAAAATGTTTTCTAGTCCTGTATATGCATATGCACATCCACACAAAATTACCTTTAGTCTACAAAGCATTAGTTTTCTGGAAACTGCCTTATAGACACACAAGTCTCATTATCAAATCATGAGCACTAGCACAGCTGTCCATGTCAGCATTAAAATGATTAGGTTCAAATGAGTTTTGCATGTGTGAAAAGTAAGAGATTTTTCTTTCATCTCTGCCAAGTTTCTCACTAATCTACCCTCATTTTATTTGAAGTATGTCCAGATAAACCTTAAAATGTAAAACTATAGGTTTAACTTCCAGCTGTTAGTCCACACATAATGATTAGAAAAAATGCGAAAGAAGTTTCAATTTGTTCTCAGATTTGTGGTATATCTAGGTATACGATAATATGTAAAATATTTTAATATAGAGCTCATATATTTTAATGATTATATATGTATATTTTTTATATATGATGAATGCACATTTATGCATATATGTATACATGTATAAGCAAGCATATTGTTTATTTCTGCATAATACAAGCATGCATATATGCATAAATGGTAACTACAAGTTGCTATAGTCTGTATTCATAATTACATTATTGTGCAAAACCCACTTTTCCTAAGTAGTATGTTTTTCCTTCCTGCGTATATGTCAATAAAAATTTTTCTCAAATTATCCTATTTTTCACTTTTTCAGGAGATGAACAATAGGTGACCTGCCTAATTGGGAGGCTGTATAGCAAAGGTACCTTTAATTCTACAGTACAGCTCTGCATTATCCACAATGCTTCAGATCATTGTCGTTCCCTGGCAGATTTGAATGACAAGTCCAAAAGCTGTCATTTAAAGTTTTGTGTAAAGAGAGAGAAAAGCATAAAATGTTATAAATAGTTTTTCTTGCTTTCTATAATAAATGGGTGCATGTATTTGCCCAGCCCGGTTGAAACCCATAATTAGAATGACATGGATGCATCAAGGAAGATTCAGCAAACACCAAGAAACTGCTAAATGTAGCTGAAGGGTTTATGAATACCAAATTAATACCCACCATGGAGCCACCTTTAAAGTCACATTTACTGAGGGCAATGGAAACTTGCCAAATGCTATAGAGAAAGCAAACATGATTTCAAGCTCCAGGAAGCTCTATGGAAGTACAGAACATTAATAACCACCTATTTCTAGCTTTAATCCATGCAATTAAAAAGGTCAAAAGTGTTAATGTTGATAAAAGTCTTTTAGAAAAAGAAGTAGTAGATGAGACCCTAATTATTTATCATCATCAAGCAAAGTCCTTACAGCAATTACCACACCATCGTAAAATAAGTATCTCAGAGAACTCTGAAGAGCATAAGCACACTTTCATATCCAAACTTAAATTTCACATTATTAAAGCCACAGGGATAAAGGTATATTTCATACATCTAATGCAATAATTATGCTAAGATTTGCAAAATATGCTTCACAGATTGAATATGTTTAGTCAGAATTATTTTAAATAGTAGCTCCTAAGATTTTATACTATTGATGTGTCCTCTCAGAAGATGTGCACAGGGCACGATATTTGCAAAAGCAATCAGATATTTGACTTGTGTTCATTGTTATTGTAATCTTTTGGTGATGAAGTAGCAAAATTTCTACATTAAAAAAGAAAAGACTCAGGATTATTGAAAAATTTTGTGCTCACAATAAATCTCTAATTTAGAAAAGGAAAGTAAACACTGAAATGTTAAAATGAAAAAGATGACTCAGAAATGGTAAATGAACCCAAAGAAGTTAGAATTGTGTGATATCTTCTAAAGCTACTTATTAGCAATTTCAGTTTGAGAAATGAAATAGGAAAAGATATTTAGTAATAAACATAAATGGTTATTCATTGATTCATTTATCTAGTGAGTTCCTATTAAGTTTCAGTCGGTGTACTAAGCACTTACTATATACTTAATATAATTAATATAGTGTACTAATATTGGGGTCAATAATAATAATAATATTTTAATGGCTACATAAAAGTGTTGGGCAAGCCTTCATTAATTCATCATTCAACAAATATTTACACTAGTCCTTGCGATAACTTCTAGTGATAAAAATAAAAAGAAAAGATAAATTTCTTGCCCTTGAGTAGCTCTAGTTCTAGTGCTTTCCATTGCAACATGATAATTACTTTGACAGAAGTGTGTTTAAAATGAGAGCCCAAATGTTACTCTGCCCTAGGAGAGCGAAGAAAGGCTTTGGAAGCAATATTAAATGAGTAATTTCAGCAGAGATGTGGAAACTATAAGAATAAAATTGAAATGCTAGAAATAACAACAGCAAAACACTAACAGAAATAAAAAATTATTTTGATAGAATTATCAGTAGATTCAAAATTGTTGAAGAAAAAATCAGTGAGTTTGAAGATAGGTCAATAGAAATTACCTCAAATGCAATGCAAATAGAAAAAGGGTAAAAAACAAACAAAAACAGAAACGAAATTCTCACACTGTCCAAGAGCTGGGACATAATATAAAACTGATTAATATATGTATAATTAGAATCCTGGAATGCAAAGACAGAAAGAATGGGGAGGAAGAAATTCTGGAAGAAATAATAGCCAAGAAATTTCCAAAATTAGTGTCAGACTCCAATAATAAGTCTTGTTAATATCAGGTATTACCTAGTATGATACAGTAAGAAGGGCACTTTACCTCTCTTGTAGTCTCCCGCAAATCTATAACCCCACTCTTATGATGAGAAATCATCAGACAAAGCCAAATCAAGGGACATTCTACAAAATACTCGACTACTACCTCTTCAAAAGTAGTCAGGTTATGAAAAATAAAGAAATACCAAGAAACTGACACATATTGAGGCATTAAGAGAACATGATAACTAAATGCAATGTGATATCCAGGATTGAATCTTGGCACAGTAAAATGGTATTATTGAAAAAATTGGCAAAATTTTAATAAAATCTGTAGCTTAGCTAATAGCATTGTACCAACGTTAGCTTCTTGATTTTGATATGTACACCATGGCTGTGTAAAATGATAAATCAGGCGAGCTGGGTGAAGATTATAAGAGATCTTTCCATACTATCTTTGCAACTTTTTTGTAAATCTAAAATTGTTCCAAAATAAGAAGTTAAAGAAGAGGAGCATTAAAAAATAAACTTGGATACAAAAATGTATAAACATATGTAAAAACAGAGGTACAAAAAAATGTAATACTGAAAGTTTTCTATATTCTATAACCCATGCTTTATTTTCATACATTTATAAAATATAATTTGCTTTGGATTGAAAATGTTTCTTTATTGTCTCTTTTAATTTAATATTCATAATAACATTTAAGAAAGTGTGAATCAAAAGCTACTGTCATTATTAGAAACTATTAAAGTCTAAAAGGAGAGTTATTATATTCTAAGGAGCTAGAAGTTTGATAGATGGATTCTCACATGAACAAAAGACAAAAATATAAATGGATTATAGTTGGAAATAAATATTTTGCTAATAATATATAGACTATTTCTTATTTATGTTAAATAAATGTTTTGATTATATCACCTCAATAATTCCTAATTAGTCAAATGCAACCAGGTAATTTAATTACGTATAAACATAACCTCAAGAAATATTACAAAAACATGTTCAGATAATGAAAAGATTCACTGAGTAGAAAGATAGTCATTATAAAATCTGTTAACTAAAACTCTTGTGTAGAGTAATTAATGGGCACACAATTCCATGTTCATATACGTATGATATAAAACGCTATACCAATTCTGATTTTTATCGAAGCTAATAGAAAGGAAATTTCAAATGTTAAAAGAGTATTCAATTTTAGTGCATTCTAGTTATCTATGCATTTTTGTCCTTGAGTATGTTTAATATTCTTAAATAATTGTTTATGAACTGTAGATTCTACCATTTCTACATCTCTCAAATTATCTGCCCACTTCTTGGTGCCATATCTTATTGTTCTCAATAATTTTTTTTCCAACAAAATTCAGCAGGATGTATGTGAATCAGTAGACATGTGGAATATTTGCAGAGATGCATCTTGATAGAGACAATAAGTAAGAAGTGTGTTTCTCCAAACATTTCTCACGTCCACTGCTCCATAATCACCCTGTTGATATTTGCTGAAAAGAAAATTGCAGTAGACAAAGAAATAAGTAGCATGAGATTTAAGAAGTAGGAGTATCCTATTTGTACTTCATACCAAACCTCCTCTATGAACTTACTTCTAACCTACTCTCCTGGGGAAAAGACTTCAACAGAATCTTCTATCAGCTGAGAGAAAGGGATTCCTCCCATTCCAGATCCCTCCAGTTTTCCTATCTCACCTAAAGAGGGGAAAAAAGGTAAGAAATATCTGTGAATGTCACAGGTCAGGAACAGGGGCTCACTAAATGACTGAGATTTAATCATAAGATTATGACATCTCCCCTCCTCCGCAGGTTACCACCACACCAACAAGGCTCCAGCATAACTGATGACAGCTGAAAGGAATGCAAGATTCAGACCCTCTCTGAGGAGGAGTTCTTAGGACAGTTCAAAGTCAATAGAGGAGACAAGAACAAGAACACTGGAATAAGTTGAAGCCTCAGACACCTATGTTACAGTAAACACTGAACACTTCTCAACTCCTAGCTAGATTAACATAAAACCTCTCACTAATGGCCTACTTACTCAATTCCTATTACCCGATACATCATGTTTGGCTTTCAAGAAAAAATTGCAAGACATGCTAAAATGCAAAAAAAAAAAAAACACAGTCTGCAGAGAAAAAACAAGCATTAGAACCAGGCTCAGCTATGATCACATTTTGAAATTATCAGACAGAGAATTTAAAATAATTATCATTTACATGTTAAGGATGCTAAGGAAAAAAGCAGACAGCGTGCAAGAACAGATGAGTAAAATAAGCAGAGAGGTGGGAACTCTAAAAAGAATTAAAGGAGATACTAGAAATAAAAAACTAGACTAGGACTAAAGAATGCCTTTGAGGGGCCTTTTAGTAGGCTGACACCATCAAGGAAATAATCAGTGAGCTTGAAGATAGGTCAATAGAAGCTTCTTGAATCAAAATGTAAAGATAAAAAAAATTATAAGAAAAACCCCCAGAACATCCAAGAATCGTGAAATGAGTTCAACGGGTGTAACATACATATATATATATTTGTAGTATTAGAAGGATAAGAAAGAGAGAATGGAGTAGAAGAAATATTTGAAGTTATAAAGGCTAAGAATTTTTCCAAAATTAATGATGGACACTGGGCTTCAGATTCAAAGAACACCAAGCAGGATAAATACCAAAAAAATCTATAAGTAAGTACATCATATTCTATATGCAGAAAATCAAGACAATGATAAAATCTTAAAAGAATCTGGAGAGAAGTATAACAAACGCATAGACGTCTTAAGTAAAGTGAATATGGATAAAAAGTAAAATTGACATTGGTCTTGGCAATGATTTTTTTCAATGTGACACCAAAAGCACCAACTACAAAAGAAAAAAACAAACAAGTGGGACTACATCAAACTAAAATCTTCTGCACAACAAAAGAACCAATCAACAAAATGAAAAGACAATCTATGGAATGGGAGAAAATATTCGTAAACTGTATATCTGATAAGGGGTTAATATCCAAAAGATATAAAGAACTCAGAACTCAATAGCAAAAAAACCAAATAACCCAATTAAAATATGGTCTAAGGTTCTGAATAGACATTTTTCCAAGGAAGACATAGAACTGGCCAACAGATATATGAAAAGATGCATCATTAATCATCAGGGAAATGCAAATCAAAATCACATTGAGATATCACTTCACACCTGTTAGAATGGCTATTATTAAAAAGACAAGAGATAACAAGCATTGGCAAGGATGTGGCGAAAAGGGAAACTTGTGCACTATTTGTGGGAATGTCAATTGGTATAGCCACTATGGAAAAGAGTATTGAGGTTCCTCAAAGAATTAAAAATAAAACTGCCATTTGATTCAGCAATCTCACCCCTGCGTATATATCCAAAGGAAATGAAATCAGTATCTCAATAAGATATCCGCACTCCCATGTTCATTGCAGTGTTATTCACAATAGCCAAGATGTGGAAACAACCTAAGTGTCCATCTGTAGGTGAACAGATAAAGAAGATGTGGTATATATATGCAATGGAATATTTTTCAGTCATGAGAAAAGAAGGACATTCTACCATTTACAGCACCTTGTGGGTGTTATGCTAAATGAAATGTCAGAGAAAGACAAACACTGTATAATATTGCTTATATGTGAAATCTAAAAAAGCCAAACTCATAGAAACAGAGAGTAGAATGGTGGCTGCCAGAGGCTAAGGGGTAGGGCAAATGAGGAGATGTTGGTCAGAAGGTACAAACTTCCAGTTATGAGAAAAATAAGTTCTGCAGATCTAATGTACAGTATGGTGACTATAGTTAACAATACTGTATTACCCACTTGAAAGTTGCCGAGAGAGTAGATCTTAGCAACTTTCATATACACACACAATGTTCATATACACACACACACATAAAGTAATTATATGAAGTGATGGAGATGTAGCTAACCTTATTGCAGTAATCATTTCACAATATATACATGTATTGAATCATCACACTGTACATCTTAAACTTACACAATGTTATATGTCAATTATACATCAATAAAGCTGGAAAAAATTTTTTTTAAAGTTCATGGCAAACCTGAATGAAGTCAAAGAAATTACCAAAATAAAAATGTCAGAGAAAATTAGAAATAGATCTATATTTAGGTTGGCTCAGCTCCATTTTACTCAACAACATATTAAGGAACTGACCAGTTTGAAATGTTACCTTCTCCAATATCAGGAAGAAAAACATCAGAGCAGCATCCCTAGTGTCAAGATAGGCCTTTTTGTTACTGCTTCCAAGAACATGCGGAAAAACTTGATCTAAGTTCCAAGATCTTCCCTGACAACAAGAACAACAAAAAAATATGGGGGTTATGTGATAGGTCATATATATAAAATAAGACTCTAAAAGTGTATTCTATATTACCCGCTATCGACACATTACGGGCTTGCTAAGCTCTCTATGTAACAAGAGGTAAGGATGGATTGTATTTGGTGATCTATTTTGAACTCTATAATCAAATAAATGTATATTTACTTTAAAAGCACTGGTATCATGAGTATATAATCTAATTGACTTCACCAAGAATGGATATTAAATCCTAGTGTTGACAGCTATGAACTTCCAGCAGCATTTGTACTCAAATGGGAATGTTCTGGAATATAATTCATCCTTGGCAGAATTATTTTGAGCCCATAAACTTGCATCCCGACTGTTTTTTTTTTTTGATAATACGTTTTGAATTCTGTATACAAATTTCCTCCTGGGTCCCATTTACCATTTCTCGCACATAGTTCTCATCTATGATATATTCATCTTGAGCAATCTTCATTGACCACGAAGTAGCTTATTATTCCACGTGGCTCTTCGATGCTATACTGCTATACTGGAGGGAAATCGAATGGGTTAGATCATCAATTCACATTTTCTCTGCAAAATACATGTAAAATTACAGCCTCTACTCAATTCCAATTCCATTAGAATTTAAACTCAGTAAGCATCTATGATGACTACAATTTTATTTTCACGCCAACTGAAAAACCACAAAGATATGACTTGCTTATTAAATACATATTAAAGCATATAACTAAATGACTTAATCCCTAAAGAGAGACTCATGTTAATGAGAAGTTTGAGGAACAAGTGATAAAGGATCTTCTACTGAAATAACTGCAGTAGATTTTAAGCTTAAATTATGCCATACTTTTTAAAAATACGGGCGCACGTGTGTGTGTTTGAAGTGTGTATATCTATACCTATATAAATATTGATATAGATATACTGACCTTAATTCATGTTAATATTCCTAAGTTTAATTTATACTAATAAATTACTCTTTATGGTTATTATTAGAGAGAGAAGGTAGATTAGTGGTTGCCAGAGGATGAGGGGAGAGGAGGATGGGGACACAGTGTTCTTTGGAGTGATAAAAAATTTTTGAAACTAGAGCGGTGGTAGTTGCACAACATTGTGAATGCAGTAAATGCCACTTCAATAAAACATTAATTTATGGCCACTGAAATTAAAATTTAGTAAAATTTTTATAAGTAAAATATTTTTCTTTTGATTTTTTTTCCAATATTTAAATTATAGCATCCACTCTTAGTTTGAAGCCCCTATGAAAACAGGCTGTGGGCTGGATCTGACTTCAGGCTATTTTTGCTGACCTGGGGTCTAGAGACAAAATATTTCTACTTTCCTTGAAATAAGCTCTTGTCTTCAGCCAACTCACTGACTCCTCTGTTTTCTCTATTTATGAAAATTTATGGTCTTGAGGAAAACAAGATCAGTCTAATATCCGCTGAGCCAATGCAGCTGCAAGTCAATGAATAAGATTTCTGCTCAAGTGTTATTGAACTTGCAAATAATTTCTTTAAACTAAAGAAAACAATATGTTTACAAATACTGATTTTTAGATAATTTAAATCCTTTTTTAATTACATGTTGAAATTTTAAAAAATTTTTGTCAATTCATTTGTATTAGTGTAATTTAATATTTTTCTACAATTGAATTGTATTCACGAATTGAAAATAGTCCAGACCATTCAAAACTAACCATCTTCCCATACCTCTTCCCCCAATATAACTTTTGTTTTAGATTTATGTGAATATTGACATTTATCACTTATAAGTGCTATATTTAATTAAGATAACGCCCTCTATGCTACTTTGCAGCATAGTTATGTGTACTTTCACAGTGTCTAATTACACAGGCATGGGTGATTATTTGAGCTAATGTCTTTCTCCCTCACTTGACTATATGATCTATGCACACAGTATTAATGACTGCATAGTATACTGCTTGCCACATGCTGGATCTTCTTCTTTTTAAGACTTCATTTTCTGCTACTATATGTATATACAACTTTTTATTGATGTACAGTTGAGTTGTATATGCCACCTTTACTGATATACAATTGGGTTATTTCAACAGTTTTATCACAAACAATGGTGTAACAAATATTGTGGTAAAAATAGAATTACCTTTTAGAAATGGATTTACTAGGTTAAAGGGAAGGCACATTTTATAATAATCCTATAAACAGGCTTTTCTTGTTGATATCGTTTTGACAATACATAAATAATTTCTTGGTATCTCCTAATGTAAAGGTGATTCCCATCATTTGACTCTGCCTTCTCTCTGGAGCCTTGACATTAACAGGGCAGGTATAACATAAAACCATTGCTTATCGTGCTTTATAATTTTGGGAGATGATACAAATTTGCATAGAAGCACTCAGACAAAAGTGCTCAATCAAAACAAAATATTATTTGAAAATAAATTTGACCTCATAATGCAACATTGTTTTCTGTAAAAAGAAGCTTGAAATCCAATTACAGAAGAGAATATTTAACAGGTTCTGGCAGAGGTCTTTGACAGATGGTTCTTTGTGAAAATGCCTAGTTTGTTTCAGGCCGAAATACTTCTTTACCAGAGTTAAATAAAATCACAATGGTAACAATGAGATATGAGTCACAGCTAGAGATTCTTGATTCCAAGTCAGGTGGCAATTTTGTCTGATTGAAAAATATGACCAAAATGCCTATGCCCATTCAAAAACAGCTAAGCAAGAAAAGTAACTCAAACTGGTGACTACTGATATACAAAAATTGACATGTCTCCACCTCTTGGCTTTCCACAACAAGCTTACGAATGATTATTTGTGTGTGTCTGTGTTTTCCATTTGTACTAAGGAAGCTTCAGAAAATCTGTTTTTATGTTTGGAATGTACATAATATGGTCTTTTGTATTTGGAAGCATCCACCAGAAATGTACTACTAACTATAGTAGAAACACAATGATAGATATTTAAGAGTTAGGTGGCACTTGATTGTATTACACATCACATTGTCAGAATTACATCCTATTAAAATTAAAATATACTTTTCCAAATGAAACTTAAGTAATAAATAAAGCATTTGAAGAAAGTGTGGTATTCTGACTGTAAAGTGGAAAAGTATTTGTTTCACTTGGTTTAAACCTGAATGAAAATATTCAGAAACATTGCAAATACAAGAAGTTATACATAAAATAGAACTTCAAGGATAATTTATGTAACAAGTAATTTCTGTTTAATAAAGCTTACTTATCTATAGACCACTCTTTGTTATACTCTGTAATGGAGCATTCATAATTTGGCTGAAGCCATTAACACACCCAGCTGATTAAAATGCATGCACAATGCCTCAAAAAGCTTACTGGACTGTGTGCTGATTGTGAATCTAACATTTATGAACAATCAAGTATATTTCAGTTTATTCATAACTCAATGTGAATTTTTTAACCTTTCAGCATAATACTCCATAGATTTGGGATTCATGTTTAAAAAAAACTAATACCTTTTGTTGTAGTTGTTAAATATATTTAGACTCCTTATAAAAGATTTTCAAAATAATAAAAAACAATACAGACTATAAAAATATATATATTTTTTTATTCACAAATGATACAGTTTCTATCTTGTAGTAGGATATATCTGGTGTTTCAGAAATGTGGACATTTATTTGGACATTTATTTTAGCTTAGGTGTTATTAATCTATAAGACCTGAACTTTAGGGCAGAGATATCTCATTTATTAAGAAGTTTTTGATTTATTTTTAAGACCAAATTATGTTACAATTAATATTAGCAATGTTTGAAATTTTTCACGGTGCTTTTTTGATTATAAAAGTTCCACTTTACTAATCATTTTAAAGTTTCAGAAAATTATAAGAGGAAAATAAACAAGAATAATCTTACCATTCATAGGCACTCAGTGATATCATTATAGAAACACTGACAGACTGTGTGTCTCTTCTTTCTTTAATAATGAACATGAAATAATAATATATTTAACTCTGCAATCTGGATTATTAATTTGACGTAACATTGCATAACTCTTTATATTAATAATTATAGAACAATTCCATGTATTAATCAAGATTTTTTTTGTTTGAATATGACAACCACTCACCTAAAAGATGTTAAGAGAGAGAAGAGGAACTTATTAACTCAACCAAATACTTTAAAAAGTCAGTGTGGGCAGCCGTTTCTCAGGGATAACTGCAACTTGGTGTGTGACTTCTTTCCAAGATTTTCTATCCAAGTCTTCTCTGTGATCCTCTGCGTCTTATATTTATTCTTTACTGGACTTTATGTATGAAGAGGTTACTATTCCCATAGCAATTTCACAGCCCTACTATGACTGGCATCTCCCATCAGGTAAGCATGATTTAAGCAGAAGAGATAAGTCTCTCACAAGAAGATTGTAGTGCTTCCATGTGATGGTGGTATGACCAGACTAACAACTGTTACCTGTATCTTTAGCCACTATCACCTTTGCCTACAATTCAAAAAGTCTCCTAGGTAATAACACTTTTGTGTTCTCTCCCTACCAGCCTAAATTTCCCAAAAGCTACCAGAGTTGACTTTCTAAAATACAAATCAGATTAAATCACTTCTCTTAAAATATTCCAATGGTTTTCCTTTGCAACAAGAATAGATCTGAATTCCTTACCATTATCTGTATGTTCATAAGTGATCTGCTTCTGCCTACATCTCTGACCTCATGTCCTCCATACCCCACGTCAGCCTGTCTCATGTTACTCCAGCTAAATCATCTTCTGCCCATACCTCAAATACATTAAACTCAATTTCAGGATTACAAATTCTTAAATCATGGTCTGTGTACCCCCGGAGTCATCAAGACAATTTCAAGAGGTCTACAAGGTAAAACCTATTTTTATTATAATAGTAAGACTTTATATACCTGTTAAGTTTCATTCTCTCACTACTTGTGAGAATTTTCTACGGTGGAATTTTCAAGAGGCTACGTAAACTGTGATATCCCACAGCTTAAAGCAAAAGCAGATATAAGAATCCAGATGACTTCTATTAAGGCAGAGATTAAAGAATTTTGAAATTGCTACACTGACATTCTTCTCCATACTTATTTCATTTTGGAAGATATTATTATTAAATTAAAAAGTTATTTATGTTAACATGTAAGAGTTTTATTATTGTTTTTAAATAAATCATTAAATTAATATATTTTTTAAATTCTAAGTTTTAATTTCTCTTATGGCAAATAGTGATAGATATAGCCCCAAAAAACAAAAGTTCTTCGAGGTCCTCAATGATTTTTAAGAGTGTCAAGGAGATCTTAGACCAAAAAGTTAAACACCACTACATCAGACCTTTGAGTTTGCTTTACTTGTGTTTAAAATATTCTTTCTTGAAATTTTCACATGGGTCTTCCATCATGCTCTTTCTATGGCCTCTTTCTCAATATTCAGATCACTACTCAGATGTCAACTCTTCTGAGAAAACTGTCCGATGAAATAATGAAAGAGAAACTCCTTTGTTTATTAAATCTCATTGGTGAGCTAACACAAAAAGATAGATTTCCAAATCAGATTTTACAAATCAAAGTTAACATGTAGCATCAAGTGTGCAAAAAAATCAGCTGTGGTGGGCAAATCAAAGAGAAATGTGAGACTTTGATGGCAGCTCCTGGTCCTTCATTCCCACATGAGACACACTTTCTCTAACCCACGGTAACAGATGAGTTCTTCAAGTCAAGTACACGGGTTACTCCTCACAGGGAGTATCTTGTGTATGACACCACTTTATACACCGAAGCATTGTATGGCTAACATGACATTTTCTAATGATCCGGGCCCGAAAAATTGATAGATTCTAGGTTTGTTTATCATGAGCAATCCTGTCCGGGGACCTCCTAATAAAATCATTTCATGTAAGTATTCTTTTCATAGCAAATATTATTAGTTTATTTGTTAAGGAGTCTGCTTATAAATGTATTTACAGGGACATTAGATGGGGTCACTTTCTTTCTTACCCCGAGGGCATCCCTCTCTTAATAAGGAGAGAAAATGAGCTGGTCAGCTGCTTTAATACCTTTCTTCCAACCACTAAAACCCCAGTTCTTAGATTAGTACCTAGAATATAGCAAACATTCATTACGATATGTTATCTGAGTGACTGGAAATCATTATTTCTATGCTCTTTTAATATTCCCCTATGCAATTTAACACAATTTATGACTTTTTTAAAGACAACTGGGGGCCCTTTACATAACATTGTTGTGAACATTCTTGCACTTCCTTTTTGGTGCATTTACCTAATTCTTTCCTTAAGTTCTCGAAAGTGGAATTCTGGGTCTAAAGGTATATATCTCACCATTTTTAGGCAAGTGACAAAACTGCCGTTAGAAATATGATGCCACTTCGCATCCCTGTCAGTAGTACATAAAATTGTCTACCAGGTCACATATTCATATATATTTGGTAATAACAGACTTTAAATGTTGCTAATCTTATAAGCCAAAATCAAATAAGCTTTTAAAATGTATACTTCTTTGATTACTAGTAAGAATAAAATATGTTGCATATGTCTATAGTCATTTTCAGTTTTTATAAATTGATTGCAGATGTCTGCTTTATTTCTATATTTTTCTATAAATTTTTTCTGTATTTTTTCTTTCTCAGGTTTATGTATACAGTTTAACAGCTGTGTGTATGTTTGCACACATATATGTACACACATCTCTCTGTCCCTATTCTTACACATACACATATTTTCACCCGGTTAAGATAAGAATTAAACATGCCAGAAATCTGTATAAATTCATTGGTTGTTAATCTCTCATTTTCTTGGTGTAATGACCACAATTCTATGACCATTTAAATGTGAATTACACCATAAAATATGGCTTATTATTGATATGCATTGTCATCATAGGGTAGGTATAATATGATTGTAATGTCCTAAGTTATAATTCAGCTTTGGAGTCTCCACTCATAATTTTATAGAAAATTTTTAGCTACTTAAAAGCAAAATATTTGAATATTTCATTGTATTCCTGAAAAAATTATTGTCTGCGAACTTTTAGAAATGATTTTGCTTCTGTTCTTCTAAGGCTTAAAACAGAAGTCTTAAACCAAATATCTTCAGGGGAAGACAGGTAGTTTTAATGTCTAAAAAAAAAGGTAACATAATAAGATTTCGTGCCAATGGCAGCCAACCAAAGTATGTAAGCCCAACTAAAGGCAAATTCATTTTGTGTAATTAATCTTGGTCGAATAAAACCTATTTACTGGCTGAATACAGAATCATTCCAACAGTTAACCTTTGGAGAGTAAGAATTCTATATGTTTAGTGAAAACCATTATTCTATGTAAGTTTCATAGAATAAGTTCCTCTTTGCTTTAAGTTCACACATGCATGCATGCACACACATACACATAGCCACACAAGTGAATATATTTTTGTATGTATATGCATATATATATATAGCATATTTTTACTATCAATTCAAGTCAGATGTATAGATGATATCTTTTGTCTTAGTATTCTATGTGTGCTAGAATTTTGAAAGTGACAATAACAGTCCAAAAACCTTATGGGTAGGAAAAAATTTGGACATAAGGCTAGTTTGTACCAAACAAAAAAAAATTTTTTATGAAATATATTTGTTTATTATCTTCCTTCCCAACTAGAATGAGTGAAGAAACCATTTGGAAAGAATCGATATTAATTGCTATTTCTCTCCATTTCTTCCTAGGATATCTTTCTCCCAATGTTTTTCTTCGCAACCACCTCGTTTCCTGTAGGTCATTTTTTATATTCATACATTATATTGGTGTTTTAATGATGTTCTTTATGGAAGTTATTCAGAAACAATTTGTGAGATATCAGTTTGAAAGTACATGAAGAAATGTGGCACTCTCTGGAGACCAAAACACTAGTGTACTTTAGTTTATGCAGCTTCTCAGTTAAGTGCAATTTATAATTTTATTTATTTATTTTCCCCGAAAGCCCCAGTAGATAGTTGTATGTCATAACTACACGTCCTTCTAGTTGCTGTATGTGGGACTCGGCTTCAGCATGGCCGGAGAAGCAGTGCGACGGTGCACGCCCGGGATCCGAACCCGAGCCGCCAGCAGCGGATCGCGCTCACTTAACCGCTAAGCCATGGGGCCGGCCCAGTTAAGTGCGATTTAAATCGGAACTCAGCTGGCATGTCTCAAAGAGATTTTTCTTTCTTTCCCAGGCGTTTGAAAAATTTGCTATTAACTTCAATTCTTCTGCTAATCAAGACTGGAAACTAGTTTGTTAGAACGGTTGGAGTTCCTTATACTTTTCCTTAAAAAGCCCTTAACAATTATTTTTTTCTAGTGGCCTGAGAAAGATTTGATTTATGATTACGGTGCATGGGTAAAAAATGATATTTCCATTTAGCTTTGACATTAATAATAACTACTGGGAGATATAGAATGTTAGTGAATTTTTGATATGACATTCCTCTTATAAATATGATATCAAATGAGATATAATAAAAACTTTTACATTTGACAGTAAGTGCAAAATGATAATATGTATAAGCACAAGAGAAAACACAACAGTGTCCTTATAATTAAAATAAATGAATAAAATAAAATAATAATCTAATACTTAGATTATAGGATCAAATGCACCAATCTGGTGAATGTTTATTAAGTAACAGTTAGACATTCTAGTTACTCATTGACATTCATTTCTTTATTCCTCTTCTTTTTTTCTTTACATGGTGAAAAATTTTAAATTTATGTTACTGAAACAGAACTTTCTAATTATGTAAAGATTAATCGATCCGTGAAATGTTACATATTTAAAATAAAAAATTTGGTATTTCTGGGCCAGAAAATTGCTGAGAAAAAGAATTTGGAAGACACTTTCAGTTCTGGCCACAAATAACGAAATAGATGAGAAAGCTGGAGATCTGAGCATTATTTTGACAGACAAGGGCTGCACCTGCCTATCTCAGCCCAGGTTTTCAATGCTTCACTGGGGCTGGCTCTCAGCCATTTTCAACTATGGTACGAATGAGGTATATAGTTAACATTAAGTGACAAGGTCACCACTAACGATGTCCTGGAGGGCAGCCATTGTAGTCCTAAATTCTGAATTGGCCATGTGGAAAGAAATGAGCATGAAACATGAAAAACTGCTGCACATAAATTCAGTGATAATAATGCAAATAATACAAAGCTTCTATGGTTTACAATGCATATTAACACACAGAATTTATTGCAATAATCACAATAAAACAATGAGGAAGGGCAATGCTTTCAGCCAGACTTACAAACAATGAAATTCATGTTCAGAATCAAACGGCATGTTTAAGTTCAGAAATTAATAAAAAGGACACTTTCTTGAGCAAGACAAGAAGAAAGAAAAAGGAAGCCCAAAATACTGATTGTTAATTTGAGTTTAAAAGCGCTACCCAATACAAAATGGCAAAGTAACTTAATACATAGAAAATAATAGTAGTTCTGATTGCAGAGGGGACGAGAGGGGGAAAAATAAAGCAAAAGGCTCCATAGTAAACCTGATGGTAGACGCCCTTTACAGTTCTGTCCAAATGTGTGATTCAAGAAGCCCTTGATTCTATGGTTTGTTAAAGCAAAGTCTACAGTAAAATAGAAATAATATAAATTTGACTTAATCACTAGCCCTTATTTTCTTCAAAATTACTACCTTCTCTTAACCATTGACTATCTCTTCTTTGTGGCCCTGTTTCAAAAAAACGGTTTTATTGCTTTTTCACTGAATAATTACTTATCAACATTGTGAGCTGTTGAGATCCTATTCTCTCAAATGCTTTTTGTTTTAAAACTGAAATAATTTAATTTTTCAATTCTTTTCACATTGATATTACCAATATAAATTTAAAACCTATGTTCTGATGACTCTTTATCATTCATATCTCTCACTCTTATTAGAAGCTGTCTCACTTTCCCCATTTCTATCATGGGTTTATATAATTTTTTAGCTAGGAGGACCCCCAGAAACACTTAAGGCTACTCACTTAACCTTACAGATGAGATAACAGGGGTTAAAATATTAATCCTCACTCTAACCCTAACGCTAATAGTTGAAAACAAAGAAAGCTCACATCCCAGTCACTATCATGCTACTATTCTATGCAGAATAGCACTGAAAGCTAGATCACTAATTTAACAATTCAGGTCTAATTTTTTTCTTAGACAAATCTCTAACCCTTCTTCAGCTTATGTCAAGTAATGGCAGGGTGAGTGGTTTAAAATCACGCTAAAAGGAGGAGAAAAATATATTATTAAAATGTGTAAGGCTAATTAGGTCATTCAGAAATGAATGCACAGCCTCTACTTGAATGTTGGGTTAAGTGAGTGTGAGAACAGAGAGTACACTACTCACAATTTACCAGAGAGTAGAAGATTTCTAAATAAAACTCAAAATTGATAATATAAAATATTGTCAATTCACCAGTAGAATATGTAATAAGCTATCTTTATATTTCAAAATAATCATATATTTGTGTGATCTATGACAACAAAATATGTATTTTATATAAAGATGGAAAAAATAAAAACTATAGAGTCTATTTTTTTTAATTTAAGGACTTTATTTTTTTTTAGAGCAGTTTTAGGTTCAGAGTAAAATTGAGAATAAGATACAGATATTTCTCACATGTTCCTGACCCCACACATGCATAGCTTCCCCCATTATCAACATCCTCCACCAGAGTGGTAAATTTGTTACAACTGATGAACTTACATTGACATCATATTCACCCAAAGTCCGTAGTTTACATTAGAGTTCATATCTGGTGGTATTTCGTCTATGGATTTGGACAATTGTATAATAACATGTATCCATCATTATGCTGTCAGAGTATTTTCACAGACCTAAAAATCCTCTGTGCTCTACCTATTCATCCCTTCCCTTCCCCTCAAACCCCTGGCAACTACTGATCTTTTTACTGTCTCCATAGTTTTGCCTTTTCCAGAATATCATATAGTTGGAATCATACAGTATATAGCTTTTTCATATTGGCTTCTTTCATTAGTAATATGTATCTAAGATTCCTCCATGTCTTTTCAAGGCTTGATAGTTCATTTCTTTTTAGTGGTGAATAGTATTTGTTTTTGGTTTATTGATGTGATGGATTACATTAATTGATTTTCAGATACTGAACCACTCTTGCATACCTGGAATAAATACCACTTGGTCATAGTGTATAATTCTTTTTATACATAGTTGGATTTGACTTGTTAATACTCTGTTGAGGATATTTGTGTCTATGTTCATGAGAGATATTGTTCTGTTGTTTTCATTTTTTTGTAATGTCTTTTCTAGTTTTGGTATTAGAAAGATCTACTAGCATCAAATTCCCTCAACATTTATTTGAATAAATCTTTATTTCTCCTTCATTGGAGAAATGATTTCACAGGGTACAGAATTCTAGGTTGATTGTTTTGTTTCTTTCGACACTAAATATTTTACTCCACTCTCTTCTTTCTTGTATGGTTTCTGACAAGAAATTGGATGTAATGCTTATCTTTGCTCATTTATAGGTAAGGCATTTTTTGTCTGTGATTTCTTTCAGAATTTTTTTATATCTTTTATTTTCTGTAGTTGGAAAATGATATGCCTAGGTGTACTGTTTCTGGCATTTATCTTGCCTGGTGTTCTCTGAGTTTCCTATATCTGAGGTTCCATGTTTGGTATTAATTTGGGGAAATTCTTGGTCATTATTTTTTCAAACATTTTCCTCTGCTCCTTTCTCTGTTTCTTTTCCATCTGATATTCCCATTACACGTATGTTGTACCTTTTGTAATTGTCCCTCAGTCTTTGGACTTCTATTCTGTTTTGGGGGGTTCTTTTAGTCTTTATTTTCTTCACTTTTCAGTTTTCATAGTTTCTACTAATATATCCTCAAGCTTAGAGATTCTTTCCTCAGCCGTATCCAGTCTGCTAGTAACCCCATTGTGATGGTTAATTTTATGTGTTAACTTGACGAGGCTAAGGGATGCCCAAATAGCTGGTAAAACATTTTTTTCTGATTGTGTCTGTGAGAGTGTTTCTGGAAGAGATTAGCGTTTGAATCAGTAGACTGAGTAAAGAAGATCTGCTCTCATTAATGTAGGCTGGTATTATGCAATCTATAGAGAGCACAAATAGAGCAAACAAAAACGAAGGAAGAGCTAGTTCTTTCTCTTTCTTCTAGAGCTAAGAAACCCATCTTTTTCTGCCCTTAGACATCAGAGCTCTTGGTTCTCAGGTCTTCAGACTCCAGGACTTACACCAATAGCCCTCTGGTTCTCAGGCCTTTGACCTCAGACTAGGAATTACCACATCAACTCCCTGGTTCTCAAGCCTTTGGACTCTGACTGAATTATATCGCTAGCTTTCCTGGTTCTTTAGCTTGCAGAAGGCAGATTGTGTGATTTCTCGGCCTCCACGACCACATGAGCCAATTTCTATAATAAATTTCTTCTTATACATATCTATATATATCCTATTGGTTCTGCTTCTCTGTAGAATCCTGACTAATATACCTTTCAAAGGCATTCTTTATTTCTGTTACACTGTTTTTGACCTTTAGCATTTCTGTTCAGTTCTTTCTTAGAATTTCCGTCTCTCTACTTACATTGCCCATCTGTTCTTGCATGCTATCTACTTCCACTAGAACTTGTAGTATATTAATCATAGTTATTTTAAATTCCTGGTCTGATAATTCCAACATCCCTGTCATGTCTGGCTCTGATGCTTACTTTGTCTTTTCAAACTGTGTTTCTTGCATTTTAGTGAACCACGCATTTTTTTTTCTTGATAGCCAGACATGATGTACTGGGTAAAAGGAACTGCTCTAAATAGGCCTTTAATAATGTGGTAGTCAGGTGTAGGGGGAGGGGAAGTGTACTATAGTTGTATTATTAGGTGTCAGTCTTTTAGGGAGCTTATGTCTCTGGACTATGAAGTTTACAACTCTTTGTTAGGTTTTTCTACCCACTTAAGTGGGACAGAATGGCTAGAGTGGGCTGGAGTTGGGTATTTCCCTTCTCCTACTTGGAAGGTTAGAGCTGATTGGAATTAAGTATTTCCATTCCTCCAGGTCGGTTAGGCTGTGATAATACCCCAGCAGGTTAGGTTCTGATTAACTAGTTTTTTCTGAGAGTAGGCCTTGTTAAGAAGAACAGAGTACTCTGGTATATTTCAAAATGTTTTCTTTTCCCCTCTCCCTGCAAGAAGCAGGAGGGATTTTTCTACAATATTTACTGTGGGAACCTGGTTGAGATCCTGGAGGTAAATCTCACAAAATTGTGGGAGCTTCCCTATGACTGGGTCTCCCTGGAGTTTTTAACTCTCAGATTTGGCCACATGGAGCCTCTAGCAATTTGTCAATTACAGTTCAGGTTTTCCTACCCGGGCCCTGTTTCCCATGGTAGTTTCTGCTCCTGAATGTTTGTTCTGTTAAGCTGTGCCTCCCTTTATTGGCCTGTCTGACTCTCCAATCTTGGGTGGAGCAGTTTGCTATGTGTCCTCCCTTCTTCTATGGATCCAAGAAGAGTTGTTGATTTTTCAGTTTGTTCAGATTTTTACTTGTTGTCAGGACAGAGTGGTGACTTCCAAACTCTTACATGCTGAACCAGAACCCAGAACTAATCTATTTTTTATAACACAACTAATGACACTCCATCTATGTCTCTATAATCTGATCTGAGTTCTACGTGTCCACCTTGAGACCATTCTTCTTCATGTCGACACTTGAATGGATTTCTGTGCCTGTTACATGCATTTTTCACTCTCTTTCTGATGTTTGATAGTTTGGATGTTGCAGTTGATGACTTCTGTCTTGTTAACCGTAATTATTTATTTGAAAATGTGGTCAAAACAAATGTCTCCTTGCCCCACCAGGCTTATATATCTCAGAATATATTGCCCTCCAAATGCTTTAGCCCACTTGTTCCTTTTATTGTTTTATTTCTTTTCCTTTTTTTCTTCATTTGGCTTAGAATTTCTGGCTGTTAGATCTGGGTTATCAGGAACCTGATCATAAGAAAACTAAAAATGTTGCAATGGTACCACGCAGAAAAAATGACTATTACCTCTAGTGCCATTCAGCACTCAATCCCCCCAAATATTTTAGTCACTCCATAACAATAAGGGAATAAAGTTATAGCTCCATATTTCAAGGAATTTGCTATACACTAGTGAAATAAAAATATGTATATATTACTATTACAGAATGTCATATAAGATGTGGACCAACAAGGTATAAAGTGTTATTCAATTTAATTTGAGGAATACTGAGTGTATTAACAAGCCGTGTGCTGCAGGCTGGACAGAAGATGATGTTTTCTTAGCAACTCTCTGTCTAATGAGAGAGATAGGAAAGTAAACAAACCATTATGATATACTGAGAAAAGTGCTATGATAGAGGAATGTTATAATATTTCAAAAGAAAGTAAGTGCACATCCCATATACTACTCTGCTGTAATGCAGGGTTTCATGCTATTTTTTTTTAATTTATTTAAGACTTTAGAATAATAGCAAAAACATCTAAAGATTCTCAATGAGAAAAGTTGCATTAGACATTTGGCTGAATTCAGAAAGTGGTACATTTGTTGACAAGTTCTTTCTCTAAAACTTGGTGCTACTGAAAAGTGCAAACTCAGGCAGAAATATTCTCAAAGACTTTATACTTTTAAGATAGCCTCAATTCTTTCTAAAATTTCTTCAGTCAGCAAAATTCTATTAATCAAAACACAAGAGTTTACACATTTTCCAGGTAACTCTTAAAAATGAATAAGCCGCAATGTTAACTAAAATCAGTTACAAAATTTTAAAAGCATAAACAACTAAAGGAGGAGGGTTTGGCATAGACAAGATGGAAAAGACTTATGCGTGTCACCTTAACCTCTCAGAATTTGTTCTTAATTTCAAATTACACTGGACATAGCTCTAAGAGTTAATCCTTGACATAATTCAATGAACATTTATATCTTTACACTTTACAATTTATAAATTGTTTTATAAAACAATTTGACATAGGTTACCTCATCTCAGTCCCACAAATACACTTTGGAGTAATAATAGTTCTAATTTGATAAATAAGAGGAAGAGAGATTGGAGAAGATAAATAGCAAGCTGAACAAGTCACACCTTGAGCCACATCTAATTTCAATTTCAGCAATATTTCCCTAACATTTCAGCTCCTGGCAAAATCTTGGTTCCAAATTTTGTGATTTTACTTCAATTTCTGACTTATTTTTAGCTTACAACCTATAAGCTTTCTGTAGAGAAATATATCCAGTCTTTCTCATTTTAACATCAAACTTTTTAAAATATTAGTTGTGATCGACAATGTCAATACATAAGTCCATAAATAAATAAAAGTCATAAAGTACTCACTGTCCCCCAAAAGGCCTGTGCATTAATTTCATGTACAGTTTTCTTTCAACAGAACTGTGTACTCATTAGCTTAAAATGTATATTCATAACCATCCACATCCTCCAATTTGTATTGAGTATTAAAAAAACTCATTTGATTTTTTAAAGATTCTTTAAAGAGAGATGTAAGATAAAAAACAGTTAAACAGATTAAAGTTGTTACAAAAATGTGTTATACGACACTGAGTATGTTTTCACCTTGTCACATTGGTAAAAATTTGTACTCTCGAACTTGAGCCTGTATTTTCTCTGTGAATGATATAGCCCCAATGGGACAAATATTGGTACTTGGGGGGACAAAAAAGTTAAATATTATAATGATGCGTGGTCCTCCAAAGAGCCATAGTACATCAACAGATATACAGTATATCTTTGGTATTATATGTTATGGAGGTGGGAATTTAGGAAAAAAATTGTGTGAAAAAGCTAGTAGGGAAAGAGGATAATAATGAGAAAAAGGTTGAGATATACAGTGCTAAAGATTATATCTCCGTGGATGCAAGCATTCTGTATTCTAAAACAGAGAGAGAAGAGACTTAAGTTGTTGAATTTTTACAAAGTGGAAAAGGCAGGTTTGATATACATGTCCACTGTATAGTTACCGCTTATCCACAATTCCAAAATCCCAAAACTCTGCTTTGATATCCAAAAAATTTTCATAAGTTGGCATCTGGAGAAAAACAAGTCTCCATATTCCTGAAATCTCATTTCCTACCTTCCTTTTGGTAGCCTAGCAAAGAGCTGTTTCAGCAGATCCAAGTTAATGCAACAGAAGAAGAAAATAGTAGCATTTGATGCTAGTTCCAGAGCCTCCTCTTCCTCTTTCTAGTGAGGCCACTTCCTTGACTCCGAAGCTTCCACTGATTCTTAGTCGCCTGGATGTCCCCTGTCCACCTTCATTTTCCATCCCATAAGTGGGTGAACATTTTAGGGGCTGGGTCTTCTTCTAGAGTTAGTTCCACAGTGTGTCCAGCCCAGTTACAGCCAGACCAAGAACAAACTTGACTTGAATAGAAGTGAGGCTATTTATTGCCTTTACTTATACCACTTAATGTAAATAGTCATTCATATCACACCACAAATATTAATATATTTGCTTAAAGAGTGCTGCCCCAAATCTCACTGGAGTGTCATTAAATATACAGAGTATTAACTGTATTATTTTTCTAAAATTCAAAAAATTCTGAATTTCAAAAATCATCTAGCCCCAAGGGTTTCAGATAGAGGATTACAAACATGCAGAAAATGCAAAGTTTTGCCAGGAGACTTGAGATACTATAGCAAGGAGTGAGGCGCAGAACAGGAAAAATAGGCAACTATTTCTGTGAACAGTGGGTTTGTGGTTAAATGTAGGCTACATGTGGTACCAAGTGTGTGTGGATGAACCTGAGAAATGTTTTCCCTGATGCTATGATCCTTTACTGTGTATCTCACAGGCCTGAGCTCCTTCCAACTGGTAATGTCTAAATCTTTTTGCCTTAGGGTTTCCTCTGAAGCTATGGTAGGTTGTTCTCCTCCTTTTGCCAGCAGCGTTCCACAAATGACTAGTGGTATTTGATGTATAAATCCTCTGATTCCTTTACCTTTTGAAGGAGGTGGATTTTAACATTTTTCCATGGGGTTAAAACCCAGTTGCCCAACTGGCCAGCTAAATGCCCAGATAGCATACTCTATTGGCTGCCTTCACTTCCCTTTTTGACTTCTACACTTCTCTATGGTGTTTACTGCCCCTTCCAAATAAACTATTTGCACTTGCATTTGTCTCTCTGGGTCTGATCATGGGAGAACCCAAACTAACAAGAAGACTTTTAATTTTTCTAGTCTTAACCAAGGGCAGAAGTCCTTTGACTGAATCCCACATGGGTGCCCGGGCTTCTTCTAGTTATAATTCTCCAATACTGCCTGATGGCTTGCCTGGCTTTCTAACATTTTGCTTTTACATTCCCTATTATGATTTTCTATTAATCAATTAATACTTTTACAATATTAGGTTAAACCGTCAAGCTGCTGGATTGTTTGAACCTGTTGTCTAATTCCATAATCTACTAAAAATTATGATATACCAGCCAGATTAGACATCTACCAAGCATCTCTGTTGGATCTAAATGCTCCCCTGTGTCAGAACATCTCTTGGTTTCAACAGCCTAGATTCAAGCCCCAACAATGATTAGTCTGCACTATCACACTGTAATTAAGTGGGCTGTGTCCAGCCATTTTCTGAGATGATAAGATCTTATGAATCATGGTAATTATCGTAATAATAATAATAAAAAGTTATGGAAGACTTACTAAGTGCCATAAACTATGCCAAATGCTTTACTGTTGTGTCTCATCTCTATGAACTAGCCCTGTTTATCATTACACTGAGACTTAGAACAATGAAATAAGACGCCCAAGGGCATACAACCAGAAAGAGGCAGAGCAGTGATTTATGCCCAGGACCTCTGACTGCAGAATCCAACCTTTTAACCACTATCCTATGATATCTCTCTAAATTCTTCCAAACTAAAGAATTCTTGTCCTTTGAAAAAAAATCTTAGTCCAGTGTTAATGATTAGATATCCTGTTGTCATGGCCTCCGGACACTAAGAAACTCCTTTTATTCAGGATGTACCAACGTTCTAAGATTGGTAGCCTATAATTTGAACTTTTATTGCCTTAATGCCTGTCTCTCCCATATCAAAAGCCATAACTGAGCAAGAGATATAATTGCTACTTAAGCTCCGACTTTCAAACATTTGCATTATATGATTTATGATGAATAACACAAGTGTTAGAAGCAGTCTTAAACCGTTTAAAAAAAGAACTGGATAAATATATCATTAAAATCAGGGCTTATTTTGCATCTCAAGGCATTGTTGTATTACAAATGCTTAATAGTTTAATCATTACAAGATGCTTTTTGTGATTAATATCTACTTATTATTTAAATCCTTAAATGGAGCTTTCCTTCCAAACGATCACCCATCCAAGCACCGTTTAGCACACATGTGTATGCTGAACATTGACGCTATTGTTGCACACCTACCTTGAGTCGTGCACTGTACTAACTATTTTACCTACATTATTTCAATAAAGCCTCCCAACAATCTTGGAGAATATGGATTATCTACATTTTCGTTTTCAAAAAAACTGAAAATGAGAAGATTTTGACCACCTACTCAAAGTCACAGCTTTTAAAGTAAAAAGTCAATCAGGAATTTGTTTCTCTTTCTCTAATGTTCCCATTTCTTTTTTAAAAAACTTTTTAATTCTGATAAAATATACGTAACAAAAAATTTACCATTTTAACTATTTTTAAGTCTACAGTTCAGTGACATGAAGTACATTCACATTGTTGTTCAGCCATCATCATCATCCATCTCCAGAACTTTTTTTCATCTCCCCAAACTGAAACTCTGTACCCATTAAACAATAAGTCCCCATTCCCCCTCCCCACAACCCCTGACAGCCACCATTCCAACTTCTCTTTCCATGAATTTCACTACTCTAAGGATCTCATATAAGTACAATTATAGGGTATTTGTCCTTTTGTGACTGACTTACTTCACTAAGCTTAATGTCTTCAAGGTTCACCTATGTTGTAGTGTGTGTCAGAATTTCCTTCCTTTTGAAGGTTGAATAACATTATGTTCATCCATTCACCTATTGAAGGACACTTGTGTTGCTTCCACCTTTTGCCTATTGTGAATAATGCTGCTATGAACACGGGTGTACAGATATCTGTGCAAGTCCCTGCTTTCAATTCTTTTGTGCACACCCAGAAGTGGAATTGCTTGATCATATGGTAATTTCATTGTTAATTTTTTTGAGGAAATGCCGTAATTTTCCACAGAATCTACACTATTTTACATTTCCACTAGCAGTGCACAAGGGTTCTAATTTTTTCACATCTTCATCTACATTTGTTTCTTTTTTTTTTTTTGATAATAGCTATCCTAATAGGTATGAGGTGGTATCTCATTTTGGTTTTGATTTGCATTTCCCTAATGATTAGTGATGTTGAGCATCTTTATATGTGCTTATTATCCATTCGTATATCTTCTTTGGAGAAATGTCTGCTCAAGTCCTTTGCCCATTTCTGAATTGGGTTGTTTTTTTCTTAATGTTGAGTTGTAGTTATTTATATATTCTAGATATTAACTCCTTATCAAATATATGATTTGCAAATATTTTCTCCCATTTCATTGGTTGGTTTTTATTCTCTTGATAGTGAACTTTGATACGCAAAACTTTTTAATTTTGATGTAATCCAATTTATCTGTTTTTTTCTTTTGTTGCCAGTGCAACAAGGTTTATTTCTGGGAACTCTACTCCATCAGTCTATATGTCTTTACAGTACCACTCGATTTTAAGTACTTTGTAGTAAGTTTGGAGTCAGAATGTGTAAGACCTCCAACTTTGTCCTTTTTCAGAGCTGTTTTGGCTATTTGAAATACCTTAAAGTTCCATAAGAATTTTAGGATTTTTTTTCTATTTCTTAAAAAAACATCATTGGGATTTTTATATGTATTGCACTGAATTTGCAGATTGCTTTGGGTAGTATTGATATCTTAATAATATTAAGTCTTCCAGTCAATGAACACAGATTGGCTTTCCGTTTATTTTTATCTTCTTTAACTTATTTCAGCAATATTTGTAGTTTTCACTATACAAGTCTTTTGCCTCCTTGGTCAAGTTTATTCCTAATTATTTTACTCTTTTTGATGCTATTGTAAATGGAATTGTTTCTTTTTTTTTTTTTAATTTTTTGTTTATTGCAGTAACATTGGTTTATAACATTGTAAAAATTTCAGGTGTACATCATTATACGTCTATTTCTGCATAGATTACATCATGTTCACCACCAAAATACTAATTACAACCCATCACCACACACATGTACCGAATTATCCCTTTCACCCTCCTCCTTCCCCCCTTCCCCTCTGGTAACCACCAATCCAATCTCTGTCTCTATGTGTTTGTTTATTGTTGTTATTATCTACTACTTAATGAAGGAAATCATACGGTATTTGACCTTCTCCCTCTGACTTATTTCACTTTGCATTATACCCTCAATGTCCATCCATGTTGCCACAAATGGCTGGATTTCATCGTTTCTTATGGCCGAGTAGTATTCCATTGTGTATATATACCACAGCTTTCTTATCCATTCGTCCCTTGATGGGCACTTAGGTTGCTTCCAAGTCTTGGCTACTGTGAATAACGCTGCAATGAACACAAGGGTGCATGTACCTTTACAAATTGGTGTTTTCAAGTTCTTTGGATAAATACCCAACAGTGGAATAGCTGGATCATATGGTAGTTCTATCCTTGATTTTTTGAGGAATCTCCATACTGTTTTCCATAGTGGCTGCACCAGTTTGCACTCCCACCAGCAGTGTATGAGAGTTCCCTTCTCTCCACATCCTCTCCAACACATGTTGTTTCCTGTCTTGTTAATTATAGCCATTCTGATGGGCGAGAGGTAATATCTCATTGTAGTTTTGATTTGCATTTCCCTGATAGTTAGTGATTTTGAACATCTTTTCATGTGTCTGTTGGCCATCTGTATATCTTCTTTGGAGAAATGTCTGTTCAGGTCTTTTGCCCATTTTTTAATTGGGTTGGTAGTTTTTTTGTTGTTGAGATGCATGAGTTCTTTATATATTTTGGAGATTAAGCCCTTATCAGAAGTATGGTTTGCAAATATCTTCTCCCAATTGTTAGGTTGTCTTTTCGTTTTGTTGATGGTTTCCTTTGCTGTGCCAAAGCTTTTTAGTTTGATGTAGTCCCATTTGTTTATTTTTTCTATTATTTCTCTTGCCCGGTCAGACACGGTGTTTGAAAAGATGTTGCTAAGACTGATGTCGAAGAGCGTACTGCCTATGTTTTCTTATAGAAGTTTCATAGTTTCAGGTCTTACATTCAAGTCTTTAATCCATTTTGAGTTAATTTTTGTGTATGGTGTAAGGTAAGGGTCTGCTTTCATTTTTATGCATGTGGCTATCCAGTTGTCCCAACACTATTTGTTGAAGAGACTTTTTTTTCTCCATGGTATGTTCTTGGCTTCTTTGTCAAAGATTAGCTGTCCATAGATGTGTGGGTTTATTTCTGGGCTTTTGATTCTATTCCATTGATCCGTGTGTCTGTTTTTGTGCCAGTACCATGCTGTTTTGGTTACTATAGCTTTGTAGTATATTTTGAAATGAGGGAGTGTGATACCTCCAGCTTTGTTCTTTTTTCTCAGGATTCCTTTAGCTATTCGGGGTCTTTTCTTGTTCCATATAAATTTTAGGATTCTTTGTTCTATTTCTGTGAAAAATGTTGTTGGAACTTTGATAAGGATTGCATTGAATCTATAGATGGCTTTAGGAAGTATGGTAAAATCATGTCATCTGCAAATATTGACAGTTTCACTTCTTCCTTTCCAATTTGGATCCCTTTTATTTCTTTCTCTTACCTGATTGCTCTGGCTAGGACTTCCAGCACTACGTTAAATAGGAGTGGTGACAGTGGGCATCCTTGTCTGGTTCCTGTTCTTAGAGGGATAGCTTTCAATTTTTCACCATTGAGGATGATATTAGCTGTGGGTTTCTCATATGTGGTCTTTATTATGTTGAGGTACTTTCCTTCTATACCTATTTTATTCAGAGTTTTTATCATAAATGAATGCTGTATCTTGTCAAATGCTTTCTCTGCATCTATTGAGATGATCATGTGATTTTTATTCTTCATTTTATTAATGTGGTGTATTACGTTGATTGATTTGCGAATGTTAAACCATCCCTGCATACCTGGAATAAATCCCACTTGATCATGGTGTATAATCTTTTTAATGTATTGTTGTATAGGATTTGCTAGTATTTTGTTGAGGATTTTTGCATCAATGTTCATCAGTGACATTGGCCTGTAATTTTCTTTTTTTGTGTTGTCCTTGTCTGGTTTTGGTATCAGGATAATGTCAGCTTCGTAGAATGAGTTAGGGAGCTTCCCCCCTCCTCAATTTTTTGGAAGAGTTTGAGAAGGATAGGTATTAAGTCTTCTTTGAATGTTTGGTAGAATTCACCAGGGAAGCCGTCTGGTCCTGGACTTTTATTTTTGGGGAGGTTTGTGATTACTATTTCGATCTCCTTACTGGTGATTGGTCTATTCAAATTCTCTATTTCTTCTTGATCCAGTTTTGGAAGGTTGTATGATTCTAAGAGTTTATCCATTGCTCCCAGATTGTCGAATTGGTTGGCATATAGCTTTTCATAGTATTCTCTTATAATCTTTTGTATTTCTGAGGTGTCTGTTGTAACCTCTCCTCTTTCATTTCTGATTTTACTTATTTGTGCCTTCTCTCTTTTTTTCTTGGTGAGTCTAGCTAAAGGTTTGTCAATTTTGTTGATCTTTTCAAAGAACCAGCTCTTGGTTGTATTAATTTTTTCTATTGTTTTTTTGGTCTCTATTTCATTTATTTCTGCTCTGATATTTATTATTTCCCTTCTTCTACTGATTTTGGGCTTTGTTTGTTCTTCTTTTTCCAGTTGCTTTAGGTGCATTATTAGATTGTTTATTTAAGATTTTTCTTGTTTGTTGAGATAGGCCTGTATCGCTATAAACTTCCCTCTTAGAACCGCTTTTGCTGTATCCCATAAATTCTGGCATGTCGTATTTTCATTTTCATTTGTCTCCAGGTATTTTTTGATTTCTTCTTTGATTTCTTTGTTAACCCAGGCGTTGTTCAGTAGCATTTTGTTTAATTTCCACATACTTGTGGCTTTTCTGATTTTCTTCCTATAGTTGATTTCTAGTTTCATACCGTTGTGGTCAGAAAAGATGCTTGGTATTATTTCAATCTTCTTAAATTTATGGAGACTTGTTTTGTGGCCTAATATGTGATCAGTCCTGGAGAATGTTCCATATGCATTTGAAAAGAATGTGTATTCTTCGGTTTTTGGATGGAATGCTCTGTATATATCTACTAGGTCCATCTGTTCTAGTGTGTCGTTTAAGGCCAATGTTTCCTTTATGATCTTCTGTTTGGATGATCTATCCGTTGGTGTAAGTGGAGTGTTAAAGTCACCTACTATTATTGTGTTACTGTCTATTTCTGTTTTTATGTCTGTTAATAATTGCTTTATATATTTAGGTGCACCTACATTGGGTGCGTAGCTATCTACAAGTGTTATATCCTCTTGTTGGATTGTTCCCTTGATCATTATGATATGCCCTTCTTTGTCTCTTTCTACAGTTTTTGTTTTAAAGTCTATTTTCTCTGATAGGAGTACTGCTACCCCTGCTTTCTTTTCATTGCCATTTGCGCGGAGTATCTTTTTCCATCACTTTACTTTCAGTTTGTGAGTCTCTTTAGGTCTGAAGTGTGTCTCTTGCATGCAGCATATATATGGGTCTTGTTTTTTTATCCACTCAGCCACCCTATGCCTTTTAATTGGAGCATTTAGTCCATTGACGTTTAAAGTAGCTATTGATAAGTATGTACTTACTGCCATTTTTTAACTTTTTTTTTCTCAGTGTTTTACTATCCCTTCTCTGTTCCTTTCTTCTTCTATACAGAATTGATGGTCTCTTTAGTTTGACCTCTGTCCGAAAGCTCTACTCTTTAACTCCCCTCCTCCCTCATGTTTTTGATATTATATCTAACCTCTTTTGTGCATTTGTATGCATTACGTTCTTATCATGGAATTGGATAATTTTTCCTATTTGTGGTCTTCTCTTTTCCCCTTAAATCTGTCCATTTAACATTTCTTGTAGCACTGGTTTCTTGGTGACAAACTCCTTTAATTTTTGCTTGTCTGGGAAAATTTTGATCTCTCCTTCCATTTTGAATGATAACCTTGCTGCGTAGAGTATTCTTTGCTGTAAGTTTTTTCCTTTTAGCACTTTAAATATATCATGCCATTCTCTTCTAGCCTGTAAGGTTTCTGCTGAGAAGTCAGCTGATAGCCTTATGGGGTTTCCTTTGTATGTAACTTGACATTCTCTTGCAGCTTTTAGGATTCTCTCTTTATCTTTAATTCTGGACATTTTGATTATGATGTGTCTTGGTGTGTGCCTCTTTGGGTTTATCTTGTTTGGGGCTCTCTGTGCTTCCTGTACCTGGATGTCTGTTTCCTTCCTTAGCTTAGGAAAGTTTTCATCTATTATTTCTTGAAATAGATTCTCTGCCCCCTTGTCTCGCTCTACTCCTTCCGGGACACCTATAACACAGATGTTAGTGTGCTTGATGTTGTCCCAGAGGTCCCTTAGACTGTCCTCACTCTTTTTAATTCTTTTCTCTTTTACCTGTTCACCTCGGGTAATTTCTTCTAGTCTTTCCTCCAGCTCACAGATCCGTTCTTCTGTATCCTCTACTCTGCTTTTGAGTCCCTCTAATGAATTTTTCATTTCCAGTGTTGTATTCTTCATTTCTGATTGGTTCTTTTTTATATCTTCCATTTCTTTGTTGACTTTCTCACTGAGTTCATCTATTCTTCTCCCCAGATCAGTCAGCATCCTTAACACTCTTAGTTTGAACTCTCTGTCGGTTAGGTTGCTCCTTTCTGTTTCACTTAGTTCCTTTTCTGGGGTTTTGTCCTGTTCCCTTACTTGGAATGTATCCTTTGCCTCCTCATTTTGCCTCTTTCCCTGTGCTTGTGTCTACGTATTAGGTTGGTCAGCTACGTCTCCTGCTCTTGTATAGGTGACCTTATGTAAGTGATGCCTTAGGAGGTTTCCAGTGTGCTTCCCTCAGTTCTCAATGTTCCAGGGGTGACCCCTATGTGGGCTACGTGTGTCCTTCTGTTGTGGCCTGTTTGCTCTCCCTGTAGGCACCCAGGGAGGCTGAACTATGCTCCTGGCCGACTGTTGTAATGCTCAGCTGCTTGTAGTTGTTGTGGGCCCTTCAGTCTGTTTATCAGGTGTGGGGAGCCCCAGCACAGTTGGCTGCAAGTTCTAATACCACATTTGTGTTGCAGTATTTCTTTTAAGTGAGTAGGCCCCCAGCGTGGCTGGTTGTTAGGCTCAGGCCTTACAATTGCTGTAAACCTCTAGCCTATTAGGTCTCTTGTCAGCTCTCTGAGGATTGCAGCTGGGTGGGTCTGGCCTCAGGCACAGGAGCACCCAATTGTTTCAGGCTTTGGAAGGTGAGGCAAACCTCCTATGTGGGTCTTTGAGAAGCACAAGTCTTCTGCAGCTGACAAGCCCTGCCACCCACAGGTCCACACACACAGTCAACACAGTCCTGCCCCGTGTACGCTCCCCGACCTCCCCAAGCAGACCCAGTCTCTCCACAGCAGGAGCCCCACACACTCCGCCACCGCCCCACACTCTCCACCCGCTCCTTGTGCACACCCTGCCCCGTTAAAGTCGGCTCAGTTGCCAGGCTGCAGAGAATCCAGTCACCAATCTATGCAGGCCCACAAGTTGCCTGAGGGCTTGTTGTTGGGTGGGGCCAGTCTCCAGGGTGGGCTGCCTGCCCTGGCTGAGCTGGATTATATAGGTGCTCTAGCGGGTGGGGCAGACCCTGGGCTAGCAGGCTTCAGGGAGAACTCCAATGGTGTCTGTGCCAGCATGCCCACACCAGGCCACAACAATGGCCACCGCCAATGTCCCAGTCCCTGGAGAGGTCTCACCCCTCACCGAGATGCACTCAGGGCCTATTAGGTGAGACTCTTTTCACCACAGCACTGCGCACCTTTCTTTCTGGTGATTTTAGGATGCTTTCTGAAACGGGTGAGTTTGCGCGTGGGCCCTTTAAGAGCCAGTTTTAGTTTCTTTGTGAACCGGGTTTTCTGGGGGTGCTCCCCAGTGTTTTAGTAGCAGGCAAAGTCAGATATTATGCCGCTGGTCTTGATTGTGCTGGGTCCACAAAATGCCCACAGCAGGAGTGCTCCTGGCTCAGGGCCCCACGCCTCCAGAGAGGGCTGTGGACCTATGGGCTGCTCCCAGCGGCCGTGACACTGGTGGCTTGTGAAGGCGGCCTTTTTTCTCTCCAGAAGGGAGTCTCTGCCTCTTCCACCTCAGTTAGGATTGTCCGTTGTTGCATGAGTTCCTCTTATCTAGTTTTCAGTTCTCTCTCAGGGGTAATTTTTCCACCAGTAGTTGTAAATTGGCTGTGTCCGCGGGAGGAGTTGATTTCCGAGTCTGCTTACGCCGCCATCTTGACTCGAGATCTGGAATTGTTTCTTAATTTCCTTTTCAGGTTGATGTCACTAGCCTGCAAAAACACAACTGATTTTTCTGTGTTGATTTGGTATCCTGCAAATTTGCTAAATTTGCTTATTACTTCTAACAGGATTTTTGGGGAAAGTATTTCTTTATGGCATATCACTTTGCTATATCCCACTGCTTCTACTACTAACTTGGATTACAATTGCTATCCACAGAGTTGTTGCAAAGCCATAAGCTTCATTTGTTTCTTCATCACTCCACAATGGGGTATGAAAATAATAACAATAACAATGTGGTTAAGAACATAGATTTTTGGCAAAAGTTGATTTTAGCCCTTCTCTACCGCTTTTCTTGCCTTGCTTTCCTGAGTATGTTTATTTATTCAATTAAAACATACTTTTCTAGGCTTATCATGGGACAGTCACTTGTAGTACTTAACATATGAGCCTTAGTTTTCCCTTCTATTATTTGTATGATTGGAAGTTGTGAGGTTCAACCAAGTGAATCAACACAATGTCTCGCTCATACATCAGTAAAGGTGAGAAATTGTTATCTCACAGTGTCCCCACATCAAATGAAATAATATATATGAAAATGCTTTGTAATCCAGGAAACTCTCTTATAAAATAGTGATTTTTAAAGCATGTATTCTTTCATTTACTGCCCTGTGAGGATGACATTTTATCCCACAATACTTATGAAGGGACAATGAGTTTCTAGCCTTGGAAGACACAATGATCATTAAAATATTCTCTGCTCTTGCCTCCTGCTGTTGGACCACTAAGAATCACCCACAGACCATGGGGATCCCCATTATCTCTACAATCCCTCTGTCACTTCTAACAAGTACTTTCTAAACATGTGTAGTTACTTCACATGAAAGTTATAAAGTACATAGTAATTCAGCCATAGTTTAATGGGGATTAAAAAGCTTAGATCTGTAAAGCACTTAGAATGCTACCAGACATGCAAACGGTATTGTGTGTTTATTCACTAACTAAAACAGTTATGTGAAAAGTTATGGTGTTATACAAATACTATGTCTGTTTTCTGCTTTAACCATATGATTTTGTGTTTATGTCTTATACAAAATTCTAGTGAGAAAGTGTAAGAATACAGACTTCAAGACAGAAGTTTTAACAAACAATTTTATTCTTTATTTCTATCTGCTCAGCCTTAATGGAAAAAGAAATTGTTTTATGTATTTTATAAAATATTTGAATATTAACTTCAAAGATTCTTGAGTCTTCTTTCTTCTCTCCCACATCTCAGGATAAGTTATGATTGCTTGGCTGTTTACTTGTAAATATTACATCAGTTAAAACTCAGGTATTGATTAACTCCTTAGTGTTGAGCATGGGATGGTTATCTATGGATCTACCACTGATTGGGGAAACAGTCATCCTGAAATAACAATTGGGAGATTTAAGAAGGATTGGTCAGGACAGGAAAAGTCAAAGTTTTGGTGTTACCAAAATAAAGCTTTGGTGTTATAACTGCTACAGAACAAATTTCTTTAGGGAACTTCATTCACATACTGACACCTGCATGGGCTAAAATTATGGTTGGTGAGGAGATAATCTCATGTCAAAGCTTTAGAGTCTAATAGGATATTCAGCTTACAGAGTAGCTTATGAAGACTGACAGTGACCAATTTGGAATCACCAAATACTATGGAACTATACCATGAAACACATATACCTGAAAAAAACATCAGATTAATGTAGAGAAATCACAACATAAAGAAAGAGGGAATTGTGCATCTCTTAAGGACACATTTTAATGAATCCTTAAAAGAACATCCTTGCTGGTATGTAAGGTGGTTGTTCCTTCACAAACTGGATGCCTTTCAGAAATCAAAAAGTACTGGGATCACTTGTATTAAGAAAGGAAATAATAGATGGTCATACTAAAGTTAATTTTTTTCTATGTGCATAGACAAGGTGAACAGGACCACTCTTAACTTTGGCAACTGTTCACAGTTATTATAGCATTTACAGTGAGCCTGAACACTAGCATAGCTAAGTGAAATTGTGTTTCTAATAGGTTTTATGATAAGCTTCCATGTTTTTATAATAAGAAAATGAACCATAAAAGCAGAATAGTTAGAATGAAAAATAAAAATAGTTATTATAAATGAAAATATAACACTTTTAAATTATTTAACTGATGTGACGTAATAAAGATGTGTTTCTGAATATGCCTTGAAATTAGAGAATGTATTACATATATTTTTTCCTGAAATTCAGGGCTTGGCTGCATATGTTTGACACAGTAGTCACTCCATTGGAATGTAATGAATGTTAACATGTTTACCACTGTAATTTTCTCTTCTAAGAATTATAGCCTAACTTTTGCATTAAACACATTTATTAAGGCTCTATTTTTACATACTGTTTATTAATTATTAATATGGTAGTTATTACATTACTACCATATTAATTCATCTAAAAACAAAGTGCAAAATGATTGCTTTGTGAATTGTAGATTGTGAAAAATGAAGTAAAGCAGGCTAATGTAAAATAATCATAAAGGGAGAAAATGCTTATTGAAATGCTATACCACAGGAAAAGAGTTCAAGAAGAAATGATAAAGAAAAAAAGATCATGAATCATAGGGCTAAAACAAAAGAAAGTAAAGAATAATCTTTGTAGGAAGGTAGTATTTGTACAAACATCATCAAAATGGTCTAGACATTCATTGAGTATTAAAAAATATAGAAAATAGAATAAAGGCACTCTAATAGAACAAGAAGGAGATAATCCAATAGTGATATTCCTTTCAATGGCTCCCATCACATACACGATAAAGTTGATTACTTCCTTGTGGCCATAGGAGTGATACATGGTCTGGTCACTTGTTCTGTTTTGTCTCTCTCCAGTCCCCTCATCCTGCTGTGTGACCCCTCTCCATGATAAGACATACACACTCCTAACTCCAATTTTACTGAAATGCAGTACACTGGCAATAGTCCTCTAATAATGTAGTCTCAGACTATTATGCTATTATATATTAATTTTTTCCTGCCGAAATGCCATTCTGTTCCTTCTCAATTTACTTCTTTGTCTCAATTCCACATGTGAGGTTCTTGATGACAGCAGCTCTGCTTTATTCCTTTTTGTATCCCCAGGTCAGGCCCATTGCAAGACCTAAATAAATTAACAAAAACACAAGTGTCCTATTAAAATAATTGAATGAGAAAAGTACAAGGTATCAGAGAGATGAAAATTATTCTAGTAGACACGAGACAGGATTATTTCAATTTAAGAAATAATGCATTGTAAGTTAAAAGAGGGAATTTTTGGTGAATTGCTATTGTTTATTTGCTTAAGTTTCTAGGAGAAAAATTAAGATAAAACCTTATTTAAAAAAAAGCAGCGAATTGGGAGGCAAGATAGTGGGTGAGTTCTATATCTGCTACTAAGTAACTCTTTGATGACGGAAATAATGTATCATCTGACCATCATGAAAAAAAAATCTCCTGCATGCCTTTCTTCTTTACATTTGAGTTCATATCATTTTTCAGTTCAGATTGTTATTGATTTTTGCTATATTGTAACTAGCAACAAGTTTCATAAACAATAATGCAGTTAATAAATTAAAATTTTTGAAACATTTCAGTGCTGATTATTTTCATATGCTATACTTCAATAAGAAAATATGGTAGACAATACCTTATGTTGAAACAACAACACAAGTAGCAGGACGTATTGGGAGCAGCCTAGGAGATCAGTTTTTGACATGGTAGGTCTGACATTCCTATTATACTATTTGGGAGTCTTTTGTGCTGCTCGCTGGCATCCAGTTTCCACTCTTTCTAGACATATGGAAGACTGAACTTGCGTTGAGTTTGGGTGTTTCTAGTACTAACTATTGAGGTGAGGGAGGTAAACATCATGTTATTTCCAAGCTATAATTTTTTTTTTCTTTTGGTGAGGAAGATTTACCCTGAGCTAACATCTGTTACCAATCTTCCTCTTTTTGCTTGAGGAAGGTTGTCCCTGAGCTAACATGTGTGCCCATCTTCCTCTACTTTGTATATGGGATGCGGCTGCAGCATGGCGTAATGAACGGTGTGTAGGTCCACGCCTGGGATCCGAACGCATGAACCCTGTGCCGCCAAAGTGAAGCACGAGAACTTAACTGCTATGCCACCAGACTAGGCCCCAAGCTGTAACTTTTAATTCCCAATGTGATAAACTCGAGAGTTCTCTTTCCCATGCTAGGATGATTGTGGGAGCACATGTTGAGATGGAGCTTCATTATCTAGGTCCCTAAGTAAACAGGATGAGAGAATAAATGAAGAAACAACTTTCCAACCCACAAAAAAACCTTTGTCAACTCACAAAAATAAAACAAACTTTTTTTGTTATGTTTTAAACCAAAGAAATTTTGGAGGTGTTTAATCACAAAACATAACCTAGGCTACCCTGATTGTTAGAGAATTTGGTTCATACATGTGAGATTCCGACATACATAAAAGTCTAAAATATATGGCATTAGATTAGGTGTTCAGAGGCAGGTAATAAAGTTAATGCTATTAAGGGCCAGGAAGATGTGAATCAGGGACAAGTTTACTAAGATGTTAAATAAAACTTAGGCTTCAGGTCCCCCCACTTCCACTGGCCTATTCTAAAGCCCTAGGGGGGAACCTAGTAATGTGCTCGCACAAATATTACAAGTAGACGTATTTGTAAAATGTGCAAGCATCAGGTATTGTAATCTCACTTTATAAAGACTACCGTTTCTCTTTCTACTCAAATTTCTTCTCTATCACGTTTTTCTTCATGTTGAGTGGATTTAGAGGTGCCATAAACATTTCTGGCATTTGTCTAGGGGAAAAGTGAGTTGGAGATGATTTAATTTGAGTTTAATGAAATATAAGAATGTGACTCACAATTCATAGCTAAGATGTTGTTAGCCATGCCAGCTCAGAAATGCTTTCCAGAATATTCCTGCAGCCCTCTGTGTCAATTCACCGGGTATTATGCAATAGAAACATGTCCTATAGCACCTGGCACCAGAAGACTATGAGTTGTGGAGGAGTAGCAAGATTGGTATGTATAGAGTCAGAAACTAGTATATGGAATACTTTTTCCAATTGTAAAATTGTAAGCAGAGGGTTTGTTTTTTATAGAAGCCTAGTCAAAACTGAAATTCCCTCCTGTCTATAATATAGGAAATAATGTGATGTGTATAACTATAAATACACAATGCATTTTTTCTTTTTTATACAAGCTATAGAATTTATCAGAATCTTTTTATTTGTGGGCAAAAAGATACACCATTACTACTAACGGTATCTCTACACATGAAGTCTTATGTTCTATGTGCCCAAATTTTCAATTTTAAAAAGGATCTTCCATGCTAAAGGAAAAAGAGATTTACTTTTCTATTCTCTGAGAGAAAATGATATTATAAAATTTAATGTTATATTAAGATGTAATAAAAAATAATACAGTCAAAAAGGCAGAATAAAATTTTATAGGTATATCAAATAAATGTGTTTGTTAAAATTTGTAATGCTTCTGGTATTTATCATTTATTATTTTGCAATTTATCTTCTCACTATATATATTCAATTTTGTACTTAATTTTATGTCTTAATTTGCTGTTATTTTTCTAAAGAGAGCTACTAAGCTTTTTCTCTGAAAATTTGGACCCATACCATTACACTGATTCACATTCTATGGTAGTAAAACTTTTAGAAAAAATTGTTTTTCATAATTTGGGACTCAGAAAATGTCTAATAAATTTATCACCCTGGGGTAACAGATTGAAATACAAAATGTTAACAATGTGCATTGTTATTGGATGCATTTAGCAAGGTATTAACAAAGAGATGAGCCCAGAAAACAACTGGTAGTAATGAATGGAAAGAGACAAAGTCCCTAAATTCAGGGCCCCATAGATTTGGAAGACGAAACTTATATTTAACCATAAATAGTAAAATGTGCCATTTAAAACTGAAAAGAAATGTATTTGTACATGAATATTCAAAGCAGTTTTATTAGCAATAGACAAAACCTAGAAACAACTCAAATGTCAATCAATGGGTAAATGGATAAAGACATTTTGTACATCCATAAAATGAAATATAACTCAGCAATAAAAAAGGGATGAATGTCAAAATAATTATGTTAAGTATAACAAACAAAATTTAATTTATATAAAATTATAGACAATTTATACTAACCTGTAGTCACAAAAAAGTAGATCAGTTCTTGCTTGGGGGTAAGGAATAGGAGGGAGGATATGTATATAAAGGCCCAAGGAAACTTTTGCAGGTAATGAATATGTCCATTATCCTGACTGTGGTGATGCTTCTACAGGTATATACATATGTAAAAACCTAGCAGACTGTACATTTTAAATATGTGTGATTTATTGATTGTCAATTATATCTTAATAAAAATATAAACAGTTACTTTGAGAAATTATGACTGATTAATACTCAGTTTTGTTACAAGGATCAAATCAAGAATGTGGCCATCCACTCTATTGTTTAAAGTCTCTGGGATGGAATTGGTGCTCAGACTATCCTCACAATTGAAAAAAATATATATATGTATATAAACATATATATATGCCACAAAGAAAATATACTGCACATGTGGATTTTCCAATGAAGCCTGAGAGGACGAAGGTATCTATAATTAAGTAAAATATGAGTGAGAAAAAGTAGGAAAGCAAGAGAGGGAGAACTATATTTTATGGGGCTAAAAATCTTAAAAAAAAAAAAACAAGCAAAACTGAGAAGTACTCAGAAAAGAGCTTGGCTATCACCATCGGCATATATTGCTGATTTGGAATCAACCAGATGATAAGTCCACTAAGGTTTTACCAGAGTAACAGGGCCAAAGAAAGATGGAGCCCGGAGTAAAAATGGGTCTGTATCTGGGGCTCAAAACAATCCTTGATTCCAAACTCATAGAATGTACAGCACCAAGACTGAACCCTAGTGTAAACTATGGGCACTGGGTGGTTATGATGTGTCAAGGTAGGTTCATCACTTGTAACAATGTACCATTCTAGTGGGGGGTTTGGATAGTGACGGAGGCTATGCATGTGTGGGGCATGGGGATGTATGGGAAATCTCTGTACCTTCCCCTCAATTTTGCTGTGACCCTAAAGCCATTCTCAAAAAAATTTTAACTAAAAACAAAACAAAACAAAAACTGAACAATAAAGAAAACAATCCTTGGTTTGCAGTGTTCTACAAGCAGGCTGTCAGCTCAGAAAGCTTCTTACCTTCTTACCCCCACCCCCTACTCTCACGCACAACCAGGAAAGCATGCCTTTCAACATCTACTTTCTTTGTAGTGTTAAATTAACGACACAAAGAGGCCATTAGACTGAGGTGGCTCTAATGTCAGAGAGGCCTGTGTAAGCAAACCAAAATCTCAGCCTGTAAATGCCTCAAGGTTAAGAAATCAAAACCTAAGGACAACCAATCACCAACAGCCAATTAGTCTTTAAGCTATAGCCAATCAATAATTTCCTTGCTTTGCTTCACCTTTTCTCTATAAAGTCTCTCCCTGAGCTCCTGGCAGTGAGCGCTCCTAACTACTTCTGATTTGCTGCTGTCCTGATTGGGATGGATTCTTGCTCAACTAAACTCTTGAAAGTTTTAATATACCTTAGTTTATCTTTTAACAGTAGCCAACAATGTTATCCCTTTTTGTGATCTTAAAAAAAAAAAATCACAGAAAGAACAACACAAAAACTGAAAATGTAATGGGACAATAATATGAAATGACAAAGAACCTGTTGTTTGATTGATATGCTCTCCATGGGCTTGGCAAGGAAGGGTTGGTGAGGAGCAGCGTCTTAGGAAAGAGGACATCCTCATAATACTTTGAATGGAAGAAACAGAGAAAGTAAACTAGTTTTTCTTGGTAAACCAGTCTGTCAACTGGCTGGTCCTCCTCACCCTGCCTTTCAATATAATAGGAAAAGGATGCAATGGTTCCAAGAACTAACCAGAAATTAATCTTATTCTAGGAATCTCAGATATTTAGTTCCTTGTAGCATAGGAAAAAAAAAATGAAGATAAAAAAATTTGAGAGACCCATAAGCCTCCTGCCCTTTGAACTGACGCCACCCGCTTCCTTCCCCTGACTACACATTTTCCCACACACAAGATAATGAAAATAAGGGTGATACTTGTTTTCTTCCTTCACTCATGAAATATCAACACGAATTCATTGACGTTAAACTCCTTTTCATCAATTATAAGCTGATAGATTTAAGCATATGTTTATAACTTCTATTTATATGAATATATGTAGAATATTCATAACAGGATATTATACAATATCATCAACACAAAATTTATGCTCTGGGCTAAGAGTAACTATTTGGACATTCAGGCACTAGTATTTACCGGCTGTGTGGCTTTGGATAAGTCACTTAGCCATGTATATCTTCAGTGTGCTTATGTATAAAATGAGCACAAGAGTATTATCAACCAAGTGTAGTTGTTTAGAGGACTAAATCAAATAACCAATTTTATGTGACTAGCTCAATGTTTGGCACATAGAGAGCACTCAAAAAATTGCTATTATTTTTATTCCATGAAGAAATTAAGTTTTGAAGTTGTCAGGATTTTTAAAAAATGTCTCGGATATAATAAAATAAAAATGCTCTTTGCCTATGGCCTCTACACACACACGCAAAAAGGGCCTAAACATTTCTTAGGAGAATAGAGCTGTTGGATAGCTCCAGTTTTCCATGAATTTTTTCAGAAAATGAACTATGATCTGAATTTTTCATTTTATATGAATTATTCTGAAACTATCAGGAGGGGGAAGAGCTAATTTAAAAGATTTTCTGTAAAAAACCTCTCCTTGGCCTAAAGCCAATAGATCAGACAAAAAGGAAGAAACAAAGAAGGGAAGGTAGTCTGGTACTGATGAATTTCTAAAGAACATTGAGAGTCAACAGGTCGGACTACAACAGTGTGATGCACCATAAATAATTTTTTACTGACTTGAACCTGCAGTCACATAGATCTTTTATGCTTTCTTCACACGTAAATGTTGGTAGGTTTTGAAGAATGGAAAACTAACAATTTATAATTCTACAGTATGTTGATGAATGATTAAAAGCTAAAGATATGTATCAATTTAATTCCTTTGCCAGAAACACAATAAGTGGTAGAAACAATATAACATTAGGTATGCACACAGGTAAAGGGGTGAAGAGAAGAAATGAAATACAACAGCATTGTTAGCTTTGGTTGATTTGATTCAAGAAATAGTTTAGGCTAATTCAAAGAGATTTTTTTTTCCTGTGTTTTGTAAGCTTTTTTAAAAAAATTATTTTGTTGAAGTCACATTGGTTTATAACATTGTGTAAATTTCAGGTGTACATTATTATATTTCGGCTTCTGTATAGACTGTATCATGTTCACCCCAATAGTCGAGTTTTTATCCATCACCATATATATGTGTCCCTTTACCCCTTTTACCCTCCCCCAATGCTCTTCCCCTCTGGTAGCCACCAATCTAATCTCTGTATCTACGTGTTTATTGCTTTATCTTCCACATATGGGTAAAATCATACAGTACTTATCTTTCTCCATCTGATGTATTTTGCTTAGCATAATACCTCAAGGTCCATCCATTTTGTTGCAGATGGCATGATTTTGCCTTTTGTATGGCTGAGGAGTATTCCATTGTGTATAGGTATATATATATATACACATATACACATATATTTACACACACACACGCACACATAGATACACAATGTACATTGTATGTATATACCACGTCTTCTTTATCCATTCATCTGTTAGTGAGCACTTGGGTTGCTTCCAAGTCTTAGCTATTGTGAATAATGCTGCAGTGAACACAGGGGTGCATGTATCTTTTTGAATTAGTGTTTACACGTTCCCTGGATAAATACCCAGATGTGAAATAGCTGGATCATATGGTATTTTTATTTTTAATTTCTTGAGAAATTTCCATATTGTTTTTCATAGTGGCTGTACCAGTTTGCATTCCCATCAGCATTGTATGAGGGTGCTCTTTTCTCCACATCATCTCCAACGCTTGTTGTCTTTTTAATAATAGCCATTCTGATGGGTGTGGGTTGATATCTGTTCATATCCTCTGCCCGTCTTTTGATTGGTTTGTTCATGTTTTTGTTGTTGAGATGTATGTTTTCTTTACATATTTTAGAAAGAAATTGCTTATTGGACATACGTTTTGCAAATATTTTCTCCCAGTTGGTGGATTGTCTTCTCGTTTTGTTGATGGTTTCCTTTGCCATGCAGAAGCTTTTTAGTCTGATGTAGTCCCATTTGTTTACTTTTTAGTACTTTCCCTTGCCTGAGGAGACATAGTATTCAAAATGATACTGCTAAAACGGATGTCAAAGAGCCTACTGCCTGTGTTTTCCTCTAGGAGTTTTATGGTTTCAGGTCTTGCACTCAAGTTTTTTTTTTTTTTTTTTGTGAAGAAGATCGGCCCTGAGCTAACATCTGCCAATCCTCCTCTTTTTTTTGCTGAGGAAGACTGGCCCTAGGCTAACATCCATGCCCATCTTCCTCTACTTTATATGGGACACCGCCACAGCATGGCTTGACAAGAAGTGCGTCGGTGTAAGCCTGGGATCCGAACCGGCGAACCCCGGGCCGCCGCAGTGAGGCACATGCGCTTAACCGCTTACGCCACCGAGCCGTCCCTGCATTCAAGTTTTTAATCCACTTTAAGTTAATTTTTGTGTATGATGTAAGATAATGGTCTATCTTCATTCTTTTGTGTGTGGCTGTCCAGTTTTCCCAACACGATTTATTGCAGAGACTTTCCTTTCTCAGTTATATGTTCTTGGCTCCTTTGTCAAAGATTAGCTGTCCATAAATGTGTGGTTTTATTTCTGGGCTCTCAATTCTGTTCCATTGGTCTGTGTGTCTGTTTTTCTGCCAGCACCATGCTGTTTTGATTACTATAGCTTTGTAGTATATTTTGAATCCAGAGAGTGTGATACCTCCACCTTTGTTCTTTTTTCTCATGATTGTTTTGGCTATTCGAGGTCTTTTGTTGTTCCATATAAATTTTAGGATTCTTTGTTCTATTTCCATGAAGAAAGTTGTTGGGCTTGCATTGAATCTGTAGATTGCTTTAGGTAATATGGACATTTTAACTATGTTTATTCTCCCTATCTATGAGCATGGAACATCTTTCCATTTCTTCATGTCGTCTTTGATTTCTTCCAATAATGTCTTATAGTTTTCAGTGTATAGGTTTTTCACCTCCTTGGTTAAATTTATTCCTAGGTATTTTATTCTTTTTTTACTGTCTTGTAAGAACAGAAAAGGTGAATCCCACAGAAATTCAAGAAAATCCGTGCTAAAACTGAGCTGATGGCTGGATCTGGATTAGATGAAACTCTTGGAACCTCGGCAGCAGATTTTGTGGATCTTCACTTAAGGGCTTTTCCATTTCCTTGACTAATTTACTCCGTATTTTCTCAAGCTCCTCAATCCGGGCCAGAAAGCCAGGAGTGTAATTTGTTACAAAATATTGCCTACCAACTTTGCATTAGCTGGAAGAAAACAATCTATAAAATAAATATTCAAAGGTGCCAGAGATCATTCGCCACAGCTAAGAATTCTGAGGTAGTAATAGAGAAAGTTGGGTTTAAATTAAGAAGAGCAGGATAAGAGATAGAGCCTTTCCTTAGGAAAATGTAGAAAGGCAATAGACAAAGAATAGTTATCTAAGATTAAAGTGGTGGATTTATGATCGTGAAAACACACTCCCATATTCTAGGACAAATGCTGCTAAAAAGATGTAGGTTTATCACCTAGACAGAGAGTAAGTCAGTCCCCTGTTTATATTTTGTTCACTGCTATTTCGTCAGTATGAAGCATGATGTCTGGGACATGCTAGTCCCCCAGGGACAGCTGTTGATTAGCTCTTTGTGTGTGTCTATTTATGTGCGTGTCCCCTAATTTCCTGTGAACTCGCTGCCCCGTCTTCTTTCTCTCCTTCATAGAAGAAGAATTATCTTGACTCCTTGTCTCTAATTTCCCTCTTCTCACTGTCTCTTGAACCTATTCCTGTTAGGCCTTTAGCCTCACCTTTCCACCTCAAAGAGTTTTTTGGTCAAAGTTAGCAATGACCTCTACTTTGCTCAATCCCATAGTTAAATTTCAGTTGACATTTTATTTATTTTTTCAGCAGCATTTAACAAAATGGATCATTCCTCTATCCATAAAATAATTTCTTTACTTCCATGATGTTACACACTTCTGCGCTACATTTTCCTCACTGCTCACTCTTTATCAGTCATCTTGCTGATTCTTCTTCATCTCTTTGACCTCATTTCATTAATGTTGAAATGCTCTGAGATTCATTTCTCGGACGTCTTTAGTCTTTCAGTCTGCTTACTCTTTTGATAAGCTCATCTAGTCTGTTTCCGATATTCATATTTTGCTAATCCAAACTGCTCTCCTAAAATTCAGAAATAAACATATACCTAGCTATTTAACATTTCAACTTGGATGTTTGATAGGAACCTCAAAATAACATGTCCAAAAAAGAGCTCCTAATCTTTTCCACCAAACTTGCTATGCTTACATGTGCCTCCATCTCAGATAATGACAATTCTATCATTCTAGTTATTCAGGCCAAATAACTTGGTGTCATCCTAGACTCTTCTTGTTTGCTCATGACTTTCATTCAATTTGTCGACATGTCCTGTCATTTCAATATTCAAAATATTTCTAGAGTCTAAACACTTTCAACAACTCCACTGCTACTGCCCTATTTAAACCACAATTGTCATTCGTCCAAATCACTGTAATAGTCTCCCTAAGCTGTTTGTGCAGTCTGTTGTCAAGGCAGCAAAGTGTGCCTGTTGAAGAGTCATCACGTCATGTCACTTGTCTTCACAGAATCCCCCAATGCCTTCCTGTCTCACTCAGAGTAAAAACTAAAGTGTTCACAATGACCTATAAGGCCCAACACAATTCCTTATAGGCACTTTGGCCTCATTTCTTCTATTCACTCCACTCTGGCCACACCATTTTCTCTGCCTTTCCTTGAACTTGCCAGATACATATGCCATCTCAGAGCCTTTCCACTTGCTGCTTCAACTGCTTGCTATTCCCCAGTCGTCAGCACAGCTTTACCCAGTTATCATTAGTACTTTCAGATCGTTGCTCACATGTTCCTCTCCTAGAGAGGATTCATTTTACTAGCTGTCCGATTTAAATTTGCAAGCTCCCCACTTCCCAATACCCTGTTTCTCTTATCTAGTTTTATTTTCTCCAAAGCACTTAACGCCATTAACACACTACAGATTTCACTTCTTTTTGTTGTTTATTATTTATATCCCACTATTTCAACATAAACTTCTTGAAGGCATAGATATTTATCTTTTTGTTTTTAACTGCTGCATTCCTAGAGCCTAAAACTATGCCTGCCTCAGGGTAGGAGCTTAATATATAATAATTAAATGAACAAAAATTAAATGCCAAATTATTCATACTGGCAGCAGCATTTTAAGAGTTCAGACGAGACAACACTAGGGATCACTATATAGATGAAATGGTACTAGATTTGGACCTTGAATGAGGATATTATATGTATGAAGACAACAGTCAGCAAAGGCAGCAATATGCCAGTCAAGTGCTGATAGAGGTAGTATAATTATCTACCTGGAAGTGGTGACTTGTGCTGGAGAATAGTGAGAAATCACTTTACAAAATTATTCCTGTCCCATCTGATAGGACAGGACAGGGATCTCCCCACTAGAGAATTTTGATTTAAGGATTTCTTCCTTTTTTAAAAAAAACAAAGCAAGAGGGGCTGGCCCCGTGGCCTGGTGGTTAAGTTTGGGCCCCCCACTTCAGCAACACGGGTTCACGGTTCAGATCCCAGGCGCAGAATTACACCAGTCATCAGCCATGCTGTGGCAACAACACACATACAAAATAGAGGAAGATTGGCACAGATGTTAATTCAGCGTGAATCTTCCTCAGCAAAAAAGAGAAAAAAAAAACACAAGAATTACTTTCTCAACACTGAGAAAGACTAATGCACAATGAGTAGTACAGTCATATGTCATAACTTCTGAGACGTTCTAAAAAGTGATCGTTCTGAGAGTGAAAAGGAAGCAGCAGCAACAGAAATCTTCAAATGAATTTCTGGCTAAAGTGATGTCTAATCACAGCCATAAGATTAGTGTGTTCATTTGTGTGCTTGTGCCCTACCCACATCTCCTCGTGTTTCACGATTTTAGTCTACACAGGAAGACTTCCAGTTGCTACATCTGAATCTCTTTGCATGAGGATTTTTTCTGATTGCTGGAACTTGCTCTGCCCACGTGCAAGTGTTGAAGAATTAATACAACATGCTAGTACCCCTAAACTAATGACTATTGGAAGTTGGTATAGAAATGCCCCAGGTGTTTTGTTCCTTAGGTGTTCATTGCAGCGTTATTCACAACAGCCAAGACTTGGAAGCAATCTAAGTGTCCATCAAGGGACGAATGGATAAAGAAGATGTGGTATATATACACAATGGAATACTACTCAGCCATAAGAAACTATGAAATCCAGCCATTTGTGACAACATGGATGGACATTGAGGGTATTATGCAAAGTGAAATAAGTCAGAGGGAGAAGGTCAAATACCATATGATTTCCTTCATTAAGTAGTAGATAATAACAACAATAAACAAACACACAGAGACAGAGATTGGATTGGTGGTTACCAGAGGGGAAGGGGGGAGGGAGGAGGGTGAAAGGGATAATTCGGCACATGTGTGTGGTGACAGGTTGTAATTAGTATTTGGGTGGTGAACATTATGTAATCTATGCAGAAATAGAAGTATAATGATGTACACCTGAAATTTATGCAATGTTATAAACCAATGTTACTGCAATAAACAAAAAATAAAATAACTCTGGGATACATTCTTTACGTTGACTATCAGAGATCCCCAGGGGGATTAAGCTCTGATTGAACACAGTGGTCACCTGTCTGATAACACAACATGTTGGCTGCCTTCCCTTCCCTGTCTTACTTTCTTACCACCATTTGGGTGTCTTGGGATCAATTCCCAAACAGTCTACTCACTCTCTGATACTCTTATATTAGTGTTTGCTACTGAGTGTACACAAAATGAGATGTGCTGAGTCTTTGGAGAAATCTAAATATTTTATGAACATAACAGAACAAGTCTAGTTGAGATTATCAATTAGAATTTTCACTAATGACCCTTAGTTACTCTATTTTAATGTTAATAACTATATTTTATTAAATGAGTTGATCATATTTACACAAATGCTTTCATACCACAAATATCCAGTGCAAACACCAGTTTAGTAGTGGCAGAGAGATGAGGGCTAAAGAAATTAGCAGGCTAACTAATAAAAATGCACCAGGCAAGTCTTCAAAAGACTTTCTCTTCTTGTGCTGACCTTTACTACCTCATATGTGAAATTCAGTTTTATTATATCATCAAGTGATATGAACATAGGCCAATAAGCTGTATGGGTAAATATGCACATTAATTCTTATGTATTAAATTAAATATGTAACTAGTTCTTTAAAAGTCACTGAAGCCATTTTATGTCCATTCAACATTTCCACATAAAGCCAACTATCTTAAAATATAACCACATTTTCTTTTTTATTTTGGTTTCACCATAAGTCCTCACAAAATTATTTGCCAGGTTTTTGAATTCTAATATAATAGATTGACGAATTCCTAGTTATAGTAACTGTTAGTAGGAGTTACTTTCCATTGTCAAATTCTGTTCACTTAAAGATTTCAGTCTTAATTATTTGACTTGGGTTCATCACAGCCCCAAGTGCTTTTACTGATAAAAAATAAACTGACATATCTATATATATACACCAAATAAAGTTCTTTTATTAAAAAATTATTAATTTTAGAGGGAATACATAGGTATGTGAGTAAATCAAATTTGTGTTAGGTAAGTTATTTTTCCCCTTCTACTTCTTTTAAAGTACCACACTGAAACTTTCTACATAGAAAACTGGTTAACCTTACACTCATCGATTGAACAACAACAAAAAAGATAATTAGCAAACATTGCATCAATTTAGCTTAATGAAAAATAAATTATAGCATAATGGCTTCGGGGAAAATATTCTTAACTTGGCGAAACATTCAAAGACTAGTGATTCCCAAGCCTTTAGAGGCGAGGAGAAACCCTAACATTGACCAAGTGAGACTATCTTCTAGAAGGTATTTTATTTCAGCATCGATTGCTCTAGAGCAGTGTTTCTAGAATAAGACAAAAAGACAAATGACAGCAAATTCAGAATGCTCATGTAAAATTAAAATCTATTGTTGAAAAATTCTTCTATCTTATTACAAAATAGCAGTGCAGTGATGAAAGGGCTGTTAAATTATACAGGGCACATTTAAAATAGTCTATATTACCATGACATAGATTTTAAAACATATTTCTAGACTATATTTAGAAGATTTCAAGTTGAAATAGAAGAGAAGAGATTAATAGCTCAGAAATTTTAAATTTTAAAATACGATTTTGTCATTACTTTTCCTCAATATATTTCAATTTTTCTGACTCAGAAAGCTTAATAGTAATGTGTTTTATGTAAAAGAAAGAGAAAATAATTTGATTGAATTATTGCATTGATTTTAATATCTAATTACCTCTATGTAATTAAGAATTCAAAATCTAAAGTTTGCTTTTTAAACTCCTTTATGTTTTGTATCCTAGAAATAAAATCCCTCAAAAAAATCGCTATTAAGCATTACACTATGACAGAAATATATTTATTTATTTTACAGAGCTTGTATATAAATAGATTTCATCAAAAACTTTTCTTCATCAAATACATTTGGGAAACAATTATAGTGGTTAATACTGAAATCAGTTTCCTGATTTAAGAATTTGTAAAAGACATCCATATGTTTATATATTTGGGAAATTTCCAGGACAACATCATAATGGGCAAAATCTCCAAATTTATTTGATAGAAAACTTTTCTCCTCTTCTCTAATTCTCACTGCCATTCAACTTACCCAAGTCTTTCACATAAGTAGTGTTCAATGAAATGCTACAAGAACGAAAATATTTACAAATAGGATGACATGACCAGGACAATATTTTTGGAATATAGACCACCACCCACATGGTGGTGCAGAGAATCTATTAGAACTGTGAGACACTACCACCACCAAAAACAACAACAGATATGACAAATTCCTTTGCAAGCTCTGCTTAGAAGTGTAGCACATCACTTTGGAATGGTGGCGAAATTGATACCTAATATATTGGTCTCTTAATTTGGATATATCTGAAATGGAGACAGAAGCTTTCTATGTTGGTATTTTAGTTAGAGGTGAAAATTTATTTTATAGATAAGTTTATATCTTAGATTTGTTTACAATGTTTGTATATAAGGTTAATTGCTGCAACATTCTCTATAGCTTGGAAATTTAATAGGATGCACAATAGTTTTGCAGTTATATGTATGTAGAAATATGTGTAATGTGGTTCATGCTGAGCAGAAAGTGACAACACACCTAGATAGTTGGTTCCCAAAGTGTGAATCAATTTGATTTCCAAATTTAAAAAGAGCTTTATTTGCGGAAATTAATTATAAAACAGTAGAATTTTATAGTATGAATTTTTTCATTTAATAGACTCTACTGAAGTGGTGTGCCAAGTCGTAAAAAGCAGAAAGTGTTCCAATAATGCTGCCCAAGTAATGAAACCAATATACGTCTCTACATTAGCTTAACGTGCGCACACTCACACCTATACAAACACATATGCACAGAAATCCAATGTTCGAATCTAAGGAAAATCATTAGAAAAGAGGCAATCAGTTATTCAATTCTTGTAGCTGCTTGCCTTATCATTAAATTAGAATCAATGAAATACCAGATAAAACTATTTTCTGTTTACATTACAGATTCCTAAATCATGGTACATTCATTGATTTATTAATTACTTTATAAAATAAGCATGGATTGAACGTAGCAGCAATATCCACAGCCAAATTCTTAATTTGTGTACCATGAGGTGCGAACAGGTCATTTCTTGCTTAGTTCATGATCTGAGTCGTAGCACCTGAGCCAGGTAAGATTGGCACCTAAACATTTCCTAAGAGTTTCTGAAATTGATGAAGTTTTGAAATCTAAGTGTACACTCTTATTTTAGGGTTTAAAACCATGGAAGAACAAATGGCTTCTTCCATCTGGCTTTCTCTGTCAATGAAGCTGTTTTATTGAGTTTATGATAAACTTAGTGAATTGGTCTCATATCATATAAATCTGATCTAACTTCCAAGGGCAATCTCAATGTTGACCTCAGTCTCTTAATAGAGATAAAAATAATAGATGGATTATGTAATTTTAAAGAATGATATAAATGATGCTACATCCCCAATATAATTTTGAAATCTGCTCCCATTTGGCAAGATCAAGTGTAGCCTGTATCTTCTTTAAGAGGAATCTCTTTCTAAGCCATCATGTGCTATTTGTTGCTGTTTCTAAAAGATCTTCTAGAGAGTTTCATCCAGGACACTATTTCATGAGTTCTTAGTTTATAAACTTTTTTGTAAATTAGAAAAAACATGTTTAATTTATTTCCTACCTCAGATTATGTAAGTAGAAAATTACCTGTTATCTCTGCGTTGCTCATTAAAGATTAGATTTTTAACATGAGACAATATGAAGTTAAGAAGAATATTCCACACTCAATTATTTTTAAAGAGAATATCTTAAGTGGTCAACATCAAGTCAGTTCATAATTATATTCTCATTCTAGAGCATTTCATAATTAGGTTGAGTAAAAGTACAGGTTTTATGATTTAGGCTCATAAAATTCAATAGGTTTTTGTGGCTTATACTATGCTATATTTTCTCTAACACATCATCTGTTATATTTCAAATGAATCTTGATGTAAAAAATGAGAACAATAAACATGATTATAATTAGAGAGAGTTTGTTAAATGTGCTTTTAATGGGTCCTATTGTGAGATGTACAAGCAGAAATCATGACTAGCATACTGAAGAAGAAAAGATAAACAAACCCACAGTTAGTGAGTAGATATAGAGCTTGAAATTGTTTGGTCTAGGAAGACATCTAAAATACAATTTGGTACATACAGAAAATGTAATTAAACGATAATTGCACTGAAGCACAATGAATGTGGGATAAACAGCTTGTGAATCAATAAACCATGAGGCGGCAGGCTGAGGTATTTATTGATTTATGATTCATTTAGCTCCAAGTTTACTCCATTTTTAATTCAATTGGAACTACCGTAGTATCTTTCATTAGGAGAGCTGGGTGGAGTGATTGTATCATTTTATATGGGGAAAAGATTGCCTGAATTAATATCATTTTTAGGTTTTATGTGAGTACACGCCTATGAGTTTTTCCTGTTTACTTATTAAATCTACAGGCTATAATATATCATTACACTAAAACTTGTCTCAACATTAAATTTACATTAATTCGGAAACTTTAGGACAGCATACATTTCTAATGAATGAAAATCCTGTAATTTCATTAATTTAAGACATGATTATTATCTTGCAATGCACATCTTGTTGTGGGTTCTAATAAAAAGCATTCTACACTTTAATCTAGGAAAATCGCACATTTTAAATAAACCAGACATTCCTATTGTTGCCAGGGAGTGTCATTGTTAGTTTCTATACGGATAATTTTTTATATTTATGTTGCTATGTTGAGCACTTTCATAGATGAATCCTAAGTATTCATTCCCCTTCCACTGATCACAAGTAAATCAAAAAGCAAAAATTCAGCTTTCCACTCCAGCAACATAAGCAACAGAAATACTAACACCCGAATTAGGGGACTGTGGAAGTACCTCTCTCTGAGAGTGTGTGCAGTACAGAGAAAGCATAGCCACTGAATACTCATCACTTGTCACTTTAAAAAAATAAACAAAACGGTTTTTGTTCCATCGCAGAAAGCTGTCAGTTTACAAATAATCACGCTGAAAAAATGAAAAACTTGCTGTGATGATCAAAAACTATATAATTTGTGGTTGAATTTGTACTAGTTAAATACTTCCCAAATAAACCAAGAAAAATGGAGCATAAAAGCTTACTACTCACAAAGAGAATATTTACAAGCTCATTATTTGCCTTTCTACCCAAATAGTAATCTCCACTCTTCATCGTGTTATCACTTAAACAATTTTAATAAAATATTGCTATTGAAAAAGTGATGGTTATGGTAGTAAAGGAAGCATGTATCATTTCCCCTAATCAGATGAAAAAAAAGATCTCTATCCCTCTGCCTGTCAATTCATGAATTTATTCATTCAATGGCTTTGTATTGGTATCAGAATATTTTAACTTCTCTTGGCATATTTAAAACCTCAGGTTACATCCTTTTCTTGCACACACTACTCTAATATTTTTTTCCATCAGTCATAACCTCACTGATAATTGAACTCAACCTCCATTGGTTTGGGTTTCTCCCCAATAAGTGAAACACATGCATTAAAAAGATGTTCTAGAGTACATACAGCTCCTTGATTAAACACTTGGCAAAATGTAACATGATACTTGTCCTCGCCTAAAACATTTCCTTGCTGTCCTGCCAACTGAGAAATAAGAAGCAATTTATATTTAATGCTGCGAAATCCTCAACAGCAACACATTTTGAATCTCCCTTCCTCCACTGGGAAGATTTCCTACCAAGGGGATAATTTTTGATTCCGCATCAGTAGTTTACTATCCAATGGTTTCTCAGAGCTGAGAAGTTGACCTATAGAAGTAGAAGAACTTGTTTTAATGCCTTGCTTTCTTATGTGTATTTCCCTGTATAATACTTATGAATAAAATTTGGGGCTTTACTGTTTGGTATTTTTAAACTTGGTTTTTGTGCCTTGAGCATGTGTTTACACAATATAAAACAAAATGCATTATATTTTGGCAAGAAATAAACAGTTGACATGAGCATGTGTGGCAGAGTTTTTTCAACAAATTAGTTTCCCACAATGAAATGCTATTAGAAAGATAATTTATATGTGAAATCAAAGTGGCAACTAAGGATAGGCTATACCTGAATATATAGAAATATTTGGCTAAAACATAAAATCAATGTCTTGCATCAAGTTATAAGTTGAAATAATTCCTGAAAGGCTTACGTTTTCATGGTTATCTCTTATCGTGGAACCTCTGTCCTACTGAATTGGTTCAGTTCATAGACGCTCTCCTCCTCCTGGGCACCCAGTCCCCCTTCTGCACTGTACACATGAAGATACAAAACTCAAGCCTTCTCTTCAAGTCTATTACATCCTGATACCAGCAAACACACACATACGTGCACACACACAGCCTTTATATGTAGCAAAATTTATTGAAGTGTGCTTATATTATAGTAGGTCAAGTAATATAAATGGGAATCTTAAATATCCCTGTTCCTAAAACAACACAAAACAAAAATCAAACAATATATAAGCTATTCATCTGCCTGTTCTGAGGATTTCAGTCCTTCTCCATTTTCAACTCTATGCTAAAGGGAGAGAGAAAATGAAACAAATTACTAATCAAAAAAATCAACTCATTTTGCTATTGAGGGCAACTATTTGTAATTATGTAATATTATGACATTATAGCTAGAACATCTAAACCCAGCAAGTATAAACATATTCCCATATTTAAATCAGATACTATTTTTTAAAGTATAACTGTAAATACAATTGGAGTCACCCAGCCTATGTCACATTGCATTGCTTTTCCACTTCGAAGTTAGTGTGTATCCCTCCTGTCCATGGGTATTCCCTCTAAGTTTGTATACATTAAGAGAATATATTATACTTATGCATATTTTATAAATATAAATAAATCATATCATTTTTTCAGTCTCCTTTTATCCACTCAACCTGTTTCAAGGTCCATCCATTTGAATCCATCATTGGTACCCGAAGAGCTGATATCATATCAGTATAAAAGATGACACCTTAGGATCTAGTAAAAAGAAGAGCTCCTAAGAGTGTTCTTTCTTTCCTGTCTTATCAACGTGAGAGAAGAGACTTTCTCTAAATGGCGTGAATACTAGAGATGGGAGAGAGAAAGAAGAGTACCAAAGTGGGAGACGGTCAATCTCTTGTTCAGGAGTTAGCTGAGGGTCACTTCTTACCTCGTCAAGCTTCTGGGAGGAAGCGAATTACTTCAGTTACATACAGCCAATCTTGCCCTATGGTGTAACTGGAGTCCTAGATCAATTCATTTTATCCCTCTTTCTTAAAAGCAAAATACCTTCTTGCTTCTGATTTACCCTTCTGGAGTTTGCTATGGGAGTGATACTTAGGTGGAGCTTTTATTCTCCTCAAGGCTAAAAGTTAACTTATGTGCCATGTAGTAACTCAGAAAGAATAAATTCTGACCCCAACATACACTCCTGACTCCCTGAAGGAATTATTTCAACACCAAATTTGTCTATGCTATTCCAAATGGCACATCATTATTCTCACGCAACAACCTTGAAGTTTCCTGCATTTATCTTAAAAAATCAATTTCAAAATTAATTAATCAATATGTAACCTTGATATGACACAACACTTCAAGAGTTTAGATATATTTTCTTTTAAGGGATTAATTAATCAATTACATTCATAAATATTTACTTAATATACATTCTATTCCAAGAAAATTGCTAAGTACTAGGGATACCACAGTGAATAACTTAAGTATGATCTTTGCCCTCAAATTATTATGGTTTATTTAATGGAGTGGTACAAAAAGACATGCATGAAAGGTTCCACTAAAACCTGAGCTTTCCTAGGACAGAAAAGTACATTAAAATGAATTTCAAGCATCAACTCATATAAAAATTAGAATACATCAAGCATACGTAGTAAGTACACATGAGATTGCACTATCTAATGCAAGAATTCAATCTCATATCCGTGAGGACCTACAAATATACATATTCAACAATCTAAACATATTTTTTAGGAAAATGTATATTTGTGAAATATTTGTGTGATTTATGGTTGTAGAAATGTTTAGAGTCTTGTTAGACTTCACATTGTATGTTGAGTTATGAGAGTTACTGTGTAGAAAGTGTATTACACTTAAAAAACATTTCATTTCAAGGTAGTTAACCATATTGGCAGTTTCCTAGAGAGAGGAAATACTCAAAAATTTTAGATGAGCAGTGTGATGAAGCAATCATTAAAAAAAAACCCTGAACTTATTATATCTCAGAAAGCCTCTATTCATAATGGAATGGTTGACTGTTGAATGTAACACCTGTTCTTCTCCACCCCACCACTAAAGGAACCACTGTCGAATATTTCATTTCTTTCTGTAGTCAGGGATAGGTGGTGTGAGTAAATACGGTAACAGTGCAATGACTAAATAACACTGAATACTCAATGATATTGTGTTCCTACTGTTATAAATGTGCCAGTTTTGATAGAAAATGAGTTGCCAGATAGAAAAGTCACCATTTTGCAAATATTTCCTGAGGTATCAGTTCACTGTCTGTATCTTGGCATGTAGGTGGCACAAATTAATCTTATGTTCATAATTTTGAGTCTAGAGTGGCAACATTTCTTATTTAGCCTTGGCCTTTCTTTACTCTGGTTTTCATTTCTTAATGTATAAATGCTTTATCTTTAAGAATAGAATGTTGAATGGTCTTTTCATCAATACTTTGGAATTATATTATTTGATAGTTTCTTAGAAAAGTTTGTTAGCACTTCTAATTTTATATTATGTGATTTTATATTACATATAATATGAAGCTTTGTTGTGTAATAGTATTGTTTTTATACATTCAATATTTTTTTGTGACTTAGCAACATATGATATTTTTTTAAGTGAATGCAAAATGAAAAAAAGGAACTATAAGTTTATATAGAAATTACTCTTGCAAAAGTTGTATTGGTAGGGACAATAAATGCTATGTTCAAAATATATATCTAATACCTAGCACCGTGTGCAACTCATTGTAGCTGAGCAATAGATGCAAGTTGAATGTACTAATGCATGTTTTGCTTGAATTTCAATGGCCAGGAAATCTTGCTGCCATCAAACCTAATGTAATACAGATGATGTAATTTTTTTCTAGATCAAAGAATGCTCTTTAAATGTATAACTGGTCTTTGTTACTTTTACCATAATCTATTGACTGTCTTCAGAATTCTAAACACTGAAGTCAATTGAGAAATTTTACTTCATTTGCTTCCTCCTCCATAAAAAAATCAGATAAGATTAGTCTTTATTTGAGCAATGGAGTAATGGTGTTAGTATTAATATTTGAGTCCAGATATAAAGAAAGAGAGTACTTTAGTCTTTAGGAGAATTTATATTATGATTTGCAATTGAAAACAAATATTCAGCTACTTTTATACAACACACTCATGCAATTAAAAATACCAGAAAAATTTAAAAGTTCAATTATCTAATAGTTATTTGAATATAAATTTGAGACAAAATTTTAAAAAGACGATTAATTTAAAATCCATCATATGTTCTAACGTTGGCATATTTTTATTTATAGCATATTTTTATAATGTATTGGTTGGTTTTTACCTTACTTCTTTTGTGTGGAGAGCATAATAATTATCAGCGAGTTATAATTATGGAATAGTGAATTATTAATCCGCATTTTAAAAATAACATAATTACATAAATTCTAGTAATGTTCTAGTGGTTGATTTACTTAATTCAAAACATAAAACTAACAGTGTTTCCTCATTATCATTATGAATATCTAATTGTTTTTCTTCCTCTTGGAGTCTCGGTGCAAGTGACTATCAAGAATGTATCCATGGTGAATTTCCATGTATTTTCAAGTCTAGGTAACTTGCTGAGTGAGCTGTTTACAATTCCTTTTTTACCAAAGCTATAATTTACTATTTCTATCACATATTCTGAGTTATGATGTGGTATAGTATGTGGGTTAAGAACTTATTCTCTCAAGCCAAATGGATCTGCGGTTCCAAACCAGCTCTACTAATTCTCAATTATTACTAATGGTTCTGTGCCTCTGATGCCCCATATGTGAGATGGAGAAAGACTAATGGCTTCCCTTATGGGACTACTGTGAGGATTAAATGTTTGCAGTGCTTAGCTTGTGACCTGGCTCATATTTAATATTCTAAAATTATTTCCTCATAAAGAGTGACAATACTGGACAACTTAGATTGACATTCAATTAGTTCACATTGAGATGCTAGATGTAGTCACAAAAAGGCAATCATATTATTAATTTCACATATGAAAATAGAGTGAAATGGTTTGGGAACCAAAGTTTCTAATCATTTAATTTCCTGGATTAAACTTTGTCAATGCAGGTATTGCATTGACAATACCAACTGCAGGTATTGGATTATGAAACAGATGTTTGGAAAATGACAGAAGGAAATACAAGTTCTGCCTATAAACAATTAATTATATCAGAATAACACAAAAATGTTTTTAGAAAAGCGTTCATGCTGTGTGTTTGTTTTTAGTCTTGTTTTCTTTCCATCAAATTATTTCTCTGACTTCTGTTTAGTAGATAATTAAGTGATAGAAATGAAAGCTACTAAGCATTACACATAGCTTCAAATACATGGTTCCACTGTTTTTACTATTTCCTAACATTTCCTAATATTACTGAAAATGAAAGACAGAGTATTACAAAAAATCTTTTAAATAACTGCATTTAAATGACCTAATTATAAATTTTTCTTTTTAGTTTTGAATAAAACTTGACAAAGTAAAACTTATATACTAATTATGATTGTTTGTACATATATATGATACCATATGTAGACATAAATATAACTTCTATAAAATTATTAGGGATTTAAAATTTTAAATTATAAAATAAAGAGTCTTCATCTTTAAATTAGACATTGTAGGTCTAACTACGTCCCTTCTCTCTCCTAGCCCCTGGTAGTTCAGTACTGGACACATTGAATAGAGCTACTGGGAAAAGGAAATCTTTATCATCAGTCTCTGCCCATCAGTCTTTTCTGGTTGATTCTAGGTGAAAAGAATGGGAAAACTCCTCTTAGGCTGAGTTGAGAATTAAAGATATCACATTTTAAAAAATATTAGTGACACTGTTTATTGTTTGATTTATGATTATTTCTATTAGTCCTGAAATTTTTATGTATGATATATATTGATTTAAACTACAGTGAATTGCTATTTTACAACTTAATATTTAATATTGCTCTGTTTTGTGGTCTACCTAAATTCTGGGTGATTCTCATATTTGGACTAGACCACAATTCAGCTTTTTTAATTTCAATGAGTGGCGACTTTCAGAAAATCAAGAAAGAGAAATCAGTTAAATTGTTCTCCATGTCGTTTTTTCCACATTCAAACCAGTGTCCAACAACGTTAGTCATCTGTATAGCTCTCAGCTGTCTGATTTCAAATGGAGAGCATCCTTTGTGCTAAGATTGGGAGTAGACAAATGATGAAGATAAACGAGTATGAAATATCTGCAGCCTACAGATAATCCTCTGGAGGAATATAGGCTGTATTCCCTAAGAGTTATAGGTAATCTTCTCAACCCTATGTATAAACTTTCCTGAGGCTGAGGGGAAAGGTGATGATTTCTTGATGATGAATTCTTCTCAGCCCAGTGGATTAATCCCATTAGCATTAGCAATAGACAAAGTCCCAGGTGTAACAAAAATACCAAGCTTTTCCCAAATAGATTAAAGAATGTGTATTTAATAGAATGAAGCTACGAGATTCTGAACAAAAGAACAAAAGGAGAGAATATAGAAATATGTACATGAAAACTTGCTCAATGCAAAAATGAAGACATGGGGGCAGCTTGTAGATCAAGGGAAAAGTGATACCTATAAGCCTTGCTTAGGAATAATAATTAAAAATTAATTAATAATTTTATTTCCATAAGAAAGAAAATATTTACCTAGAGGGAGGAAGTGTTTCAAGTCCTATGAGAGAGAGTTTCCTAAAAATTCCCTATTACACAGCTGTTGTGATAACCGTAGACTCCCCTGGATGTAACAAAATTAGACTTGAGTAGCTAAGTAAGTCTAAAGTAATTAAAAGTTTCAGTTCTTCAGATACATCAGAACTATGTCTCTAAGAAAGAAAGGATATCTTCTACATGCCACTTTATGGTGGCCTTCCAGCTAATTGCAGCCACTCGTGCCTTTAAAACATCTCTTGTGCTCTTGTGCTCCCTCACTCTCTCCTACTCAGTCTCTCTCCCTCTCTTCTCCCCTTACGTAGTGTATCACTTTAATGTACATAAATTTTACCCTGGCAGTTGTTAAATTACAGATTATTGGACCCACCTTCGGAGTTTCTGATTTCGAAGGACCGCTTTCAGGCCCAAGAATTTGCATTTTTAATAAACGTCTCAGGTGATTTTAATTCAGTTAGGCCCAAAGATATTTTAGGAAAACGTGTCCTAGATGAGAGCACTGCACACAGGCTTGCCCCCTCATTCTTCATCTAGTATTTTTCTGATCTCCTCTGGTGTGCATACTAATTCCTGGTGTCGAATTTGCTTAGATATTCCTTTATGTTATGTAATTTTCATGAATATTTCATCTCTTCTTGCTTGCCCATTCAATTTTCCAGAGGGTCACTGTACCTGTGGCCAATTTTTCACTCTTTCCAAGCCTTTATCCCACTGCCATGGCCTCACTTTCTTCAGAAACCTAGCTTTCTACTTGCCTGAGATGTAAGGCCTATCAATAAGAACTTCAAATTCCCTTATTCCTTTTTCTCTCCAAGTGGCTATTTTCACTAAGTTTTAGCTGATTTTTAAATGAGTTATAGAAAAAAGTGCTTCTACGTTTTTCCAAGGTTAGACTCCTCACCTATTTTCTTGATCTTATTTTTTTATCTCTTTCCTGGGATCTTGCTAAATCAATTTTTATATAGGTCTTTATTTGACAAATAACTACTGAGAATCTACTATGGGTCGGATCCAAAGACAAGGAAACTTCTCCTTCCACTAACTTAACTTTTCTTGCCCATGACCCTTTTAAAAATCACACTCATAAATTCCTGTCACAGCCTAAAACACTTTCCCTCCTTGCTTGCACTTTCCGAATAACTTAAAATTTCCCTCCCTCTTCTTGTTAGAAAACGTCTTCAAAGAACTTCCCATTCCTATGATCATCTGTAGCCACCTAATTTGTCACACGCTGCTGCCAGTCTTCTGTCTGATTCATGGCCCTTAATCTCTGCCCCCTCACCCCCTCCTTTACTTCTTGGTGCCATTTGATACTTAGGCAAACCTTCGTGTATCTATTCTCATAACTTGTGAGAGGCTGAACTTCCCGTAGTATTTTAGATTTTCTTTTCTTATTGTCATTCTCTGAGGCACCTTGGTGTTTCTGTGCTATAATTTTTGAGATTCTCAAAGTTTTGTCCCTAGCCTCTATGTTTTCTTTCCAGGAGTTCTCTCCCTTGGCAATCTCAACCAGAAAATAAGTGCAATTATCTATAACTCAGGAAAGCTACATCTATTAAAGGAAACTCTGTGGGTAATGTTTATTGCATAGTTGCTGACATACATAGGGCATCCATAATAGATATTAATGGCTTTTATTGCTGTGGATGTTATTAGTAGTAAGCATTATTATGATTACTGTTAAAGATCCATTATTTTTCTGAAGCTCCAAATGCACATTTTCTGTTTTGGCTGACACTTGAAAGACGCATTTGTGAGTCAAACTTAATAGAAGCAGTTACGTATAAAAGGTTATCGGTTACATCTTCATCCTTTTTGAGACTTCCACTCCTTCTTACGTTGTTTTCCACTATTACCTGTTTCCTTTGATTACGAAAATACTCACTGTAATAAACCCACAAGTATTCAATTGGCAGAATACATTGTATTTTCCCAATGTACCTGGAAAATATCTTTTCAAAAAAAAGAAGAAATATTAAATTCTGGATTACTAAAATGTGGGAGGACTAAGGCAGCTGGACACTTCACAAGAAGAGTGTTCATGTCCCTGACTTAGTAGCACAGAAGGCAACATTGTTGCTGGAATATGACTTATGTTCTCAGAGGAGATCTTCTAATTGAATACCATATGGGACCCTATTTATAGAAATGTTCTAAAGGACATCTAAAGGTAGCAATATTGTGGAATTGAAATGTTTTTTATTAATGTAGTTTTAATTTTGGTCACCTCATGTAAGAAATTAATTGGTATCTAAGTATAATCAAAGTAAATAATGTCACATTCTTCTGGATATAAACACATGTATGTTTTGAACTTAGACGTTAGTTCATTAAAAAATATTTTTTGAATTGTAAGCTATGTGCTCAGAACTGAGCCAGTCACTAGGAATTAATTGACAAAATGGCAGAATTTGCACTCTTTTGAAGGAAACATATCAACTACAGTACAGAGAGATCAGTTACATAGCTGAAGTACAAGGTGTTACAAAAACAAATAAAGACATTTTGCTAAATTTGCAGGGTCTTATTCCCTAAGACATAAACTAAGGTGATATCTAATAGATTTTAAAAAATAGCTAAATGAACTATTATCTGTAGAGTTAGTGTTCCTGTGAGCAACATTATAGTGCTGATGCTAAAACTCTTCATTATCAGAATGAGAACAACCAACCAAACCATGAACCAATCCAAGGTTGTCAACTGTACCAGTATCTAGGAAAAAATTAACGTACTTCAGATGTTCAAATAACTACCTTGAAAATGCTTTTAAGTATGATCTCAAAACCTCAGATAAGTTTAAAGAATAATTCTTATGAAATGCACTAAAAGATGCTCCAAGTTCGTCTTTTCTGTCTCAGTCCTAAATCAGCCATTCCTCCAAGAAGTCTTTGTTACTTTTATTGGAGAATTAGAGTGTTTATTTAGAGTATTTATAAGAGTATTAGAAACCAAGTGCTGGTGGGCTTATAGCTACTGGGGTATCACTACTTCTATGCCTCTCAGTGGACAAAGCTAGGAAATATATGTATGTATTCTAACACATGTATAAACACATATAATTATTTCATTATCAATTTATCTATGTCTGTATATATTTCAGATATATTCATATATCTATGTCTATATATATTTCACATTAATTTTATGTATAATATATTATTATATATTAATGTTAAATATTAAAATTATATATTAATAATATATTAATATAAGTAATGTATATATTAAGCTAAAAAGAGTCCATACTGATGTCTCCAACTCTAATTCAGTAGAACATAGTTCATTCCAGTCCTCTCCCTTGCTTATCTGTAACTTCTCTGTCCAACCATAAGCCTGGCCCCAACCATTCACCATCCACCGCCCACCAGCCATTTACTTGTTTGTTCAACCCTAGTGTACATGTAAAGGAGTTTCAAAATCGTTAACGCATACTCTTATGAGAAATAGCTTTAGCAACTAGAATATAGTGTTTATGGACAGTTCCTTTTGTCTTTAATTTTACAGTTTTCATTGAAACACCATTTATTAAAATTACCTGTCAGTTCTCATTTTTACCCACCACCTTAAGTGAGGTTATGTTCTAAATTTGTAATACAATTAGATTCTTTTATTGCAGTCTGCATTCTATCTTGAATCCCTGAACTCCTGGTTGATTTTTTAAAGTTGGTATACGTTATAGTTAATTCTTTGTGACACACAGTTCTTCAGGTTTTCCGAAAAATGTATAGAGTCATGGGTCCACCACCTCAAAATCACAGAGAATAGTTTTGTCATCCTAAAAATTAGCCTGCATTTTCTCTTTTTGTTAACTACTCTCCAATTCCCCAAACCCTGGTAACCACTGATTTGTTTCTCATCCGTATAATTTTGCTTTTTCATGAATGTCATGTGAATGAATTCCTATGACCTGTAGCCCTTTGGGTCTGGCATCTTTTTAGCAAAATAAATTTTAGGTTTATTTTCTTGAGGTTCTTTTTTTTTTTTTTTTTTTTTGCATGTAAATATATACAATTGTTCCAGCATCATTTGTTGAAAAGACAATCATTCTAGGGGGCCGGCCCAGTGGCATAGTGGTTAAGTTTATGTGCTCCGCTTCGGCAGCCCAGGGTCTGCGGGTTTGGATCCTGGGTGCAGACCTGCACACCACTCGTCAAGCCATACTGTGGTGGCATCCCACATACAAAACAGAGGAAGACTGGCACAGATGTTAGCTTGGGTAGAATCTTCCTCAAGCAAAAAGAGGAAGGTTGGCAACAGGTGTTAGCTTGGGGCCGATCTGCCTCACCAAAAGAAAAAGAAAAGAAAAAGGAAAATCATTCTACATTGAAATGACTTTGCATCTTTGTCAAAAATCAATTGACCAATTGACTATATTTGTGTGAGTCGATTTCTGGGCTGTCTGTTCTAGTCCATTGATTTATGTCTGTTCTGTCACCAATACCACACTACTTTGATTTCTGCAGCTTTATGGTAATTTTTAAAACCAGGCAATATGAGTCCTCTGACTTTGTTCTTCTTTTGTCAGAATTGTTTTGGCTATTACAATACCTTGGCCTATCCATGTAACTTTTAGGATCAACTTGTCTATATATCCAAAAACAATGGTGAAATTTTCATTGGCTTGAACTGAATCTATAAATAAAATTGGAGAGTATTGACATATTAACAATATTAAGTTTTCCAGTCCATGAACAAAGTATATCTCAATTTATTTAGGTCATCTTTTATTTCTTTCATCTGCATTATGTCATTTTTCAGCATACAGACTATATACTTATTTTGTTAGATTTATACTTCAGTATTTCCTTTATTTAGTGCTATTATATTTTTTTGTTCAAATTTTACTTGTTTGTTGCTGGTATGTAAGAATGCAATTGACTAAAATTTCGATTGACTTTGTGTTCTTTGACCTTTATAAACTCACTTCATAGTTAAGGCTATGGAATGGGAAGATAGCGTCTAGGGAGAATATATCTCTTCACTTACCAAAATGGAGATAGAATATTTTAACCTTGTTTGTAAAAGTCATATTTTTAAATTTTGTCATAATAAACTTTTGAGAGATGGAAAAAGAGGAGCTTGCCCAATTGTATTAATTTTTTTTGCACATTGATGGAATGCATACAAATTGTTTATTCAAAAAAAAAAAAGGAGGAAATAAACAAACATGGTACCATCAGAAGATAGCAACAGGCATACCTTGGAGATATTGCAGGTTTGGTTCCAGACCACCTCAATAAAGCAAATATTGCAATAAAGTGAATCACATGAATTTTTTGGTTTCTCAGTGCATGTACAAGTTATGTTTACACTATACTGTAGTCTATTAAGTGTGAAACAGCATTATGTCCCCAAAAAGCAATGTACATACCTTAATTAAAAAATAATTTTGTTGCTAAAAAATGCTAGCCATCATCTGAGCCTTCAGCAAGTCATAATCTTTTTGCTGGTGGAGGGTCTTGTAAAAAACACAATATCTATGAAATGTAATAACACAAAGCACAGTAAACCAAGGTATGTCTGTATAACAATTGTGAATGTAATAAGAGCAAAGTGCAACTAATTTACAGTGCTCTCAAAAAAGTTATGTATATGTGCTCAAAATATGTTAAATTTCTTTCCCTATAGTCATGGATGTACTTCGATTTCATTAACAATTCACTTACATATCCAGTTAATCTGTGAGTTTGGGTAGAATGAATTTAGGGAGACTTACTGAAATAATGACCAAAAGTAATTGTGTGACATAAGTTTTTTCAAGGACAGTTTGGATGACTTCCCACAGTGTTCACTCCAATATTATGATTGTTAAATTCCAAACCACTAACTCTAAACTGATTGAGGATAATGTGAAAGAATCATGTTTGAATCTTGGTAAAATAGGTTGCCAGTTTAAATGTCTGTGGCAAGACTGAGAATTTAAGTAAATGAAATATTTTATAATTTCTCTAAACATGAGGATAAATTATACATACACAAACATAAATGAAAGTCAAAGTGATGAATTGGAGCCAAAAGAAGTACAATACAGGGCCGACCCTGTGGCGTAGTGGTTAAGTACGCGCGCTCCGCTGCTGGCGGCCCATGTTCAGATCCTGGGCGCGCACCGGGGCACCGCTTGTCAGGCCATGCTGTGACGGCATCCCATATAAAGTAGAGGAAGACGGGGCACGGATGTTAGCCCAGGGCCAGTCTTCCTCAGCAAAAAGAGGAGGATTGGCATGGATGGATGTTAGCTCAGAGCTGATCTTCCTCACAAAAAAAAAAAGTACCACATAGATAAGCTTTAATACAATTAAATGTTATTTTTTGTAGCAATTTGGAACTCTATTAAGCAGAAAAATTGAATTTAAAAAAATTTTTCAGGTGGATCAGAAAATTGTATCATAAAGCTAAAAGTGGCAAATTTCAGTAGTTTCTACTTACAGAAACTTTATATATCACTTTTTCTATGTATAATGTGATAACATCTAATTGATATTTAGTGGCGTTAATAAAAGTTCTTAGTTATGATCATGGATATTTTAAGCTATTTAGTTGAATATCAACTAGGTTGTTATTGCTAAATTTATTTTTTCTCTTGAAGCTTAGATTATTGAAATAACCACGGCGTTTGTCCTCAGGGGAAAATTCTAGCTTAATGAACATATACACATCACTCAAACTTTATGAGACAGGCCCTGAGGACATACATCACTTTGCCTTTAAAAGCAAAATTTTCCGTATAGATGATATGGGTCAAATTGATCCTGTCTTGTATTTCTTACAGAGTTATTGTGAGAGAGGAATGCATTATGAGTAGCTATGAATGTAAAAAGAAAATATATATTCAATTTAAGGATTATGTGGTGAGATACACTTTTGCAGCATTAACCAATGCAGATCTATGTATTTTCTTGGCTATATTATCTTTTATATTCCCTTTATTCATCCTCTCAGTCTTCAACTATTTGAACTATAACTTAGCTTCCATTCTCCAGAGACGTTAGACCATAGCAATGCAAAGCCACAAACAAATCATGTTGTGGTTTCCAAAGTCAAGGGCCTCCCATAAATAGTAGTTTGGGTAGACCACTTGCCTAACCTCTTCTCTTGTTCATTTTCTTGTTCTCTCCTGTGGGCTGAGAAAAGGATATAATCAGAAATCAATTCGGAGACTTTAATTCTGAGGTGGGTCTCAGGACAATCCCAATACACTACTTCTCTCAGACCGAACTTTGAAGGTGGTGGTAATAAAACCACAGAAGAGTTTGAGTACCAAGAAACTGAACAAACCTGTGCCTTATTTCTTGTCTTGGACTTGGTAAGCAATAGAATTTCAGATCACCACTGTATTAGGGTTCTCCAGAGAAACAGCACCAATAGGATATATATAGATGATATAGATAGATAAAGACATAGATAAGAGGAGATTTATTATAGGAATTGGCTCATGCAGTTATGGAGTCTGAGAAGTCCCACAGTCTGCCACCTGCAAGCAGGAGAACCAGGAAAACTGGTGGTATAATTTAATCCAAGTCCAAAGGCCTGAGAGCCAGAGGGAGCCAACAGTGTAACTCTCAGTCTGAGGTCAAAGACCTGAGAACCAGAGGACTACTGATGTAAGTCCCAGAGTCCAAAGGCTTGAGAAGGGAGAAGATGGATGTCCCAGCTCAAAAAGAGAGAAAGAATTTGCCTTTGCTTAGCCTTTTTTTTCCATTCAGCCCCCCAATGGATTGGATGATGCCTGCCCACATTGGTGAGAGTGAATCTCTTTATTCAGTCTACTGAATCAAACGCTAATCCTTTCCAGAAACACCCTCATAAACACACCTAGAAACAATGTTTTACTGGTTATCTGGAAATCCCTTAGGCAGTCAAGTAGACACATAAAATTAAACATAATACCCACCACTACCCACCATGGTGTATTAGCAGATTAACATGTTGTAAGTTGCATCTGAGGCAACTCATCAAGTATTTTCTGGACCCCCTAGTCCTAGAAGATAGCTAAAGTCTTCTGTTTCTCTGATAAATATTTACAAGTTTATTAAGAAGAAAATGAGAATCAAAAAATTCAATGACTGTGATGAGAATTTACTGCAGTAGAAAGCAGAGTTGACCATACAACTGGGAACAAGGCTATCCTAGTGGATGCCAAAGGGAAAGTTTGAGGATAGCCATGAACCAGATGGGTAATGTAATTTTAACAAACATCAGCATAGACTGACATCAACCAATGGCAGATGACTCTTCACCTTAATGCCCTAACACTTGAAACTTAGATGCCATCCCATGAAAAAAAAGAGAAAGGGAAATTCTGAATTTGTAGCGATTATATAAAATTAACAAAGATTATATTTTCTACCATTGAATTTACATTTAGCAACATTTTAAAACAGATAGATACTCATATAGATATATGAAAAACACAGGTAAACCTGAGTTTTATTTCAATTGTCAAGTAATTTAAGAAGCAAGAGAGTTTATACTTACCAAAATTTGTGTAGTTACCATATTGTATAGTTATTAGTATTTCACAATGTTGGTCAGAATACCAATTTTGTATTTTACCCTGTCGTTTAGATTAGGGTAACAATACTTAGACTTAATAAGCCTAGTGAAAGCCGTCCTGTGTTTCAGAGATGGGTCTTGCATTAAATTATCATCATAAACAGTATTTGTATAGCATTTGGATCTGGAAGTTTCTTAAGCCACTAAGTATAATCAGCGTGGTTTAAAACAATCTTTGTACTGATATTTATTGTGTACATGATAATCTATATATGCAACAAGTACAGGACAATTACAGAGAATTATCTACAAAATCCAAGTATCTAATATTGATTCAAAATTACATATTTGGCTGAGATATTTAAATTTATTTGAAGTTAATTGAATCTAGACTCTACCTACACTAAGATAATATGAAATTGAACTAATTTTAGAGAGAACAGTCAAGGATTTTCATGACTTTTATTATAGTCAGTTACTTAAATGAAGACTAATAACTTCTATTGTCTTTATGCACCTCATGGGAAATACTTAAGAAACAATCATAAACTCCTATTCCCTGATACCAGTGTTATGAAGGGAGCCCAATCTGCTGTGGTTGCTATTATACACCTTAAAATGGCTAAACCTATGTTTAAAGTCCCTGCACAAATAATAACAACCTCTAATAAATCTAGATAGATAGATACATAGATAGACATAAATAATATTCTTATAGATATATGAAAAACACAGGTAAATCTGAGTTTTATTTCAATTGTCAAGTAACTTAAGAAGCAAGATGGTGTTAGTAAGATCTATCTATCGATCTATCAATCAATTGATTATCTATAACTAAGATATCATTTATGCAGGGGGTAGTATCTTTTATTTCGTTAAAGTCTTTTTATCTCATTTCTGAAAGAATTAAATGAGTCTAATATATTTTTCAGCTCTAATGTTCTATGATTTGCTTATTATTATTTGCTAAAGGACTTTGAGAAAATCAGTTGGAATGATAATCTTAATTGGGGATAGATGAACAATTCTGGAGTCAAATGTAGTTGAGTTTGATTGTCACGACCAATAATGCTTTCCAACTATGTGAATTTGGGTAGCCTACTTTGAGAAAACCTGAGGTTTCTCATACACAAGTTTATCTTGGATGTTTTCTGTGAGGAATTGCAAGAAATGCATAAAAAGCGTTTACTCTAATGAATCACTCAAGGTAGATACTCAATAAGTTGCTGCTATTGTCATAGTGTCAGAGCTCAGTGATTAAGTACATCAAACACAGTATTTCACGAACAGGTTTTCAATAGATAGTTATTGAGCAAATCTACCAATACCTGTATTAACGGTGGGTACTATTTTAAGAGGCCTTATTGTATCTAGTTATTTTATAACAGACAGAACTTAGCCTGCAGTATATTTAACTGCATGTGAATTATGTGATCAGGGATCTCTACTCCCACCTCAAAGGTGATCTTGGGAGGATTTAGGAACTCTATTAAGTCCTTTGAGCTCCTTGGGGGAATGGTGCCACAGAAATACAAAAGGTTATTTGCACATGCATCACTAAAATACCTTGGGGACCCATGAAATTGTATCACAGTTCGCCTTCTATCACTGTAGGATGACGTTAGGAATTGACTATTCTAGATGAATGCAGGCCCCCGGTGCAATTTGGGTTAAAAAGTAGAAAAGTCAAACTGCAAGGCCAAGGAAGGTATTCCCTGAGTAATAAAGAGCTTTTTGAATGCTTTGCATCACATATCCTGTGAGTAATGAACAGCTTTTATTATGCTCTGAATCCCATATTCAAACAACCAAATTCCAATAATTGCTTCTTTCTTTTATCTAATGGTCAGATTTAACACTTCAAAGACATATCTACCTCAGTGGATAAATTCTTTGACTGAAGAATTCTGAGGGCTTTATAAAGATTATTGCAAGAGTGCCAGGTAATCAAATGGCCATTTAGATCACTTTCATTGCAACATACATATTTCCAAGTTCCTTTTAATACATTAGCAATTTATTGGTAGTTGGCTTTTCAATTTTTCTTTACTTTGATATGAGACAAAAAAATGACACATTCTACTATGAAAACTCTTTTTAAACCAGCCATTGCTAGATTATAGTAATTACATTTAAAATCATTTGTAAGATTGTTGGTTAAAACACACGACATACATATCTTATTTCTCCCTCACTCTCCCAGCTTAACGGCTTGCATTACAAAGCTTATATTGCCAAGCCTGCTGGGAAGTTTCTAAAGAAAGGGGGAAATCTCTTTTCTCTACACATGTTTAGCTTCATGATCATTTAGTCAATTATACACAGATAAGGAAAGGAAAAGAGTTTCAAAAGTAGCTGAAATATACCGTAGTTTGTGCTAAGATTGTACCCAATTGCAAGTTATTGGAGCAAGAGTATATCAATTACACACTATAGGAAATTTACTTTGTTATTTTGAGATCACAAATCAAAACCTGGTTTGATCATGAAGCAACTTTGTAGATCATAAAGGATTTGTTGACAATGCTAAGAAGATGAACTTTCATAATCATAGCTCTTTAACAAGTGTAACAGTTTGAAAAAATGTTCTATCAACATCTATACTGATGGTTCTTGTCTCATATACAACTACACAAAATACATTATCACTAGATAACAACTTCGTTGGAAAGATGCAATAGGTATAGGGTTTCTACTTCTCTTCTGCTCTTATCATGTAAGGTTTTCCTTCCTTCTCCCTCAAGCCATGTGATTAGCAAGAATTGCCTGAACCCCACACCTGGTCTTTGTACCTTGCTTATTGTTGGTCTGACCTCGCAGAACTGAGAGATTTACCTAAGTCACTATCACAGTTCCAGCCTCTGCCTTACCTTTGTCCTCCTCATCCTCTCCCAAATTCCATTTTCCTCTTCATTCCAGAGCTTCTATGGAAGACTGTTGCTGTCATAAATGGCCCAGTAGAGTCTAGAACTGATTTTACTCTGAAACGTGGTTGTATCATTTTTTTTTTTTGTCTTTTATGTACAAAGTCCTAACAGCATCTATATGCAGCTTTGTTATTTTCAATCCTGGTGTACGTGGATATAGAAGGAGATTTTTCTTTGCTATCGAGTTTCCCCACGTAATATATTAATCACTTGCCCCTCCTCTACAACTTCCTCCAACAAAACCTGAGAAATAAAAAAGATTGAGAAAAATTCTGTAAACTTGTGTTTTCTTCCATAAAGAGCCAAGGAAAGGAGACATCAGCAAACAGTGGCAGTGAAAAAAACTTTTTTAAACATCTTTTTTTGAGGAAAGGGTTGAAGTAAGGGGAGAATGAAAAGAAAAGGGATATCTCAGAAGTGTCTTGAACCGGTGTTATTATAACTCATTTATGATTATAAATTATATGTTTAAGAGGAACAATGCTATTTTAACGACCGTGGAGCCAAATGGTTTTAAAGCATGAATTCTTCTGGCCTGAGACTTGTTTCAGTTTTGATTCCAACACAAATTAAATGATTTTGGGTAAGAAATTTCTATCATTCGGCCATTTAATAAGTATTAAAGAGTTTGCTGTGCACTAAGAAGAATATACAAAGCAGACACAGCCTCTGCCTTCATGGACCTTGTAATCTGGAGAAAAAATAAACCAGAGATGAGAGCTCTTATTAATAGAACATTACATATGTCCGACACATGTTACATACTTTACTACATTTAATTGTCAAAACAGACCTAGGAAGTGCTTACTATATTATACTCCCTTTTCATAGATATGAAAACTAAGGCTTATTAAATCACATACTTAGCAAATTTAAAAATAGAGATTGTGTCCCAAACTGTAGAATTTTAGCCCAGGTACTCTCCATCCTAAACCAAGTCTTTTAAGCTTCAGTTTCCTCTTCTAAAAAAAGAGGATGATAATATTAATTACTCTGTAAGGTTAGAGTGAAATTAAATGAGATAATCCATTAAAATGGCCTCACACAGTGCCTGGAACATAAAAAGTGCTTGATCAATGAAATATACCATGATTGTCATTTTTATTACTAAAATGTTAACCAATGTAATTGCAGATTTACCGCAACACACTCTCAGGGGACTACCCACAAAATTACAAAGATAATCCCTAGAATTTCTTACTACCTACACCCAAATCTTTGTCTCAGGCTTCGCTTTTGGGACATCCATACGAAAACACTTCAACCAATCACTTGGTGTCCCTTGTCACAGTTTCCTCTTTTGCAAAATTGAGATCATAATACGTGTTCTTCTTCCCCAGTGCACTCAGAATCTAACTTAAATAAGGCAGCATCCCTCTCCTTTGGAAAACTCCCTCAGGGAATTTTTGTTTGAGCTCTTGAGTAGTCCCCCCTTATCTGTGAGGGATACATTCCACAACCACAGATAGTACTGAACCCTATATAAGCTATGTTTTTTCCTACACATACATACCTATGATAAAGTTTAATTTATAAATTAGGCACAGCAAGTGATTAACAGTAAGAACTAATAATAAAATAGAACAATTATAACAACATACTGTAATAAAGTTTACAGTAGAACTTAGCAACCTCAGCACACGGTTTTTTTTCTTTCAGTATTAAGTCAAGAACTTGCACCTTTTCACTTAAAGGAAGCACTTGACAGTTTCTCCTTGGCATATCTGAATCACCAGCATCACTGCTCTGGCACTTTGGGGTCATTATTTAGTAAAATGAGGGTTTCTTCAACACAAGCACTGCGATATCACTGCAGCTGATCCGATAACCAAGACGGCTACTAAGTGACTAACGGGCATGCAGCGTATACATCGTGGATACACACTGCACAAAGGAATTATTCGCATCCCGGGCAGGAGGGAGCAGGACAGCTCCATATTTCATCACGCTAATCAGAGCAGCATGCAATTTAAAACTTATGAATTGCTTATTTCTGGAATCTTTCATTTAATATTTTTGGACTGCAGTTGACCATGGTAACTGACACCGCGGAAAGCGAACCTGCGGTTAAGGGGAGACTACCGTATGTTTGCTATATTACCTTATACCAACATCTTTACTTCCTCAGACTTGGTTTATACCTAGCTTCAAAGGGGATTTTAATGTATAGTCATTCATTAATATTTATCCGTTCATTTATTCAACAGATTTTTATAGAATACTTTTAAATGCCTAACATAATGCTGGGATAGATGGTGAACAGATCTCAATCTCAGGTTATAAAGAACCTATAGTCCATTGGTAAAGACTGACCAGGGACTGGAAAATTACAATGTTGTATAAAAACAAGATGCTAAAAGTCTGATTCGCCCTTCCGTAGGACCAAATACAAAAGGTTCTTAACCAGATGCAGGAGTAGGAAAAGACTTCCTTGAAAAGACAGTTTCTAGGTTAGGCACTGAAGAGAGAGTAAGAGCTAGCCAAACCTACAAAGGTATGGAGAAGCAAAAAGCATTCTGAACTTTGGGAATAGCAGGGCCAAAAACCCAAGCCCTGAAGCCTCTGAAGAGCATTCAGATAACAAAGTTCAGTATAGATGAGATGAATATTGACCTCTGGGAAATTAAATAATTCATAGGGAAGCACTTTGAAAAGTGAAATATACTATATACATGTAAAGGATTATTATCTGTAATAAATTCTCTCTGATGGGTAAAAGCAAAAAAAAAAAAAACAGGATTAATAATTTCAAACACATTGTTTTCTTTCCCTAGGCCATAGATAAAGCATCCATTTGAATTTAAATGATTTTTATTTCTTCTAAATTCCCTCCTTCTATTTTGTGCTGTGATATTTTGGTACCATTCTAGAAATTTTAAAAAATTGCATATAACTACTCTTCCCCATAGGAATTTTCTGAAATTTAGTTGCATTTGTATTTGGCACAATTATCTAGTAAAAAGAAATGTTATGAGTGCTATAAATATTTATTCAGGGCAAAGTTGTCATAACTGCATAAGTAACAATCAGAAATTCATACATGATAGAATATTTCACTGGTACATAACTTACAAAAAGATCGGAGAAGAGAGTATGGGAATTGACTCTCTCCCGAGAAGGAAGTCAGTATATCATAGATTTCCATCCCACAGTTGGGGAAGGTGCCTTCTGACAATGAGGCACTGCGTGGGTGATAGAGAGCAGAGATTCTCAACACCAGTCCCTTAAAAGGCTACATTCACATCCCCTGTGTGGCTTAAAAATATAAGACCTTTCCCTTTGAGATGCTGATTCTGTTTCTGGGTCTTGATTCCTAGTGTAAGATCCAGGAATTTGTGGTTTTAAAATAAAAGATTGGAAATACTAAAAAACATTTACGAAAGCTGCAACATTTAAAACTCTTCCAAGTATAAAATATACTTGAGCTGACAGCATATAGCCTGTCTCCACTTCTCTGCTGCCCATCGGCGGGAATGAGCCATTCTGCGCTTGTGGGAATAGAGTTTTTAGATTTGAATGATACTCTCGTTTAAAGAACACAGAGTCTGAAAAGATTTGATGGTGAAGTTTGGGCCAGTCATAAACATATGTAATGAGAAGAGGTCTATTCAGGGGAATGCTCTGTAACTTTCAGGGAGAACTTTCCATTGTTTTCCCTTGCTGAGGCTAAAGGCTTAAGAATGTTCACAACCGTAAACTATTATTTGACATCTAATTTGAAGCCTCAGTTTTGCAAGTGATTTAGTCATAATAGGCACATCATTTTCTGAGAAGTGCAGAGATTTGCATCCTTTAAGGAGAAATTTGTTGGTTAAGAAAATGAACACAGCTTAGTACATATTTGAAATGGTAGATTTTGTAACTATGATGGTAGGATGACATACTAACACTATGAGGGGAAAATAACTATGAGGGAAGAGAGCCAACAATAGCAATGTTAGGAAATACTTATGTGGGGGAAGAGGGAGAATCTCCCTCTGCCCTTTTCCTTAAGGTTCTTATGGCTGGCCAAATAATTAACAAGACAGGTTAGCAGGAGAAAATAATACCAAATTTAATAACATGTATACATGGGAGAAAGCAGGGACACTGCGCTTCTCAACACAATAGCAGAAATTCTCGTCTTAAATACCGTGTTCAGCCAATGACAAAGGAGGATGTTGGAGGTGGGGGGAGTCAGTTACAGGAGATTACCACTAAAGCATAGTAAACAAGAGTAAGGTTATTATGCAAATTTAAGGCCTCACCTTCCACATTGATAAGTTTCTAGAAATGAGGTCACCCCCTCTCTTCCCAAAACAGAGAGGGAGATACCTTTACAAATGGAGATTTCCCTTATAAATGTAAATGTTTGTCTGGCAACTCCTTGCAGGGTCATCCAGAGAATGTGGCCAGAGAGACATAAGATGGGCTTGTTGATGCCTTTTCTATTGTAACATGTATTTTACATTATATTGCAGCCATCAGATAGAAGATCTGTTCCAGGAAGGAGTTACTATGTCAAATTCTTTAGGCAGTTAGTGGGGGAGGTCAAATGTCCTGAGAGAAAACAACGAAGATAAACAGATAGATTTCAGGGTGGCCAAATCTTGATCTCCCACACTTATCATTTATTATAATTTCTATTACCAAAAAAAAGCAAGAAATAATGAAGATATTCTAACAATTAAGAAAACCTGCTTTTATCATTGAGATAAAAACAACATGAGTGTTAAAATGCTAACATAGCTTATTGAAATATAGTATATGTAAGTGTGGGGCAGGAAAAATAATTTTCCCTCTACCCTTCTGGGTTCTTGGCTGAGACTGTCTTGTAAGAAAAAGACATTAACAAGAGAAAAATGAACAGAAGTTCAATAACATGTGTACCTCCCGTATACATGGGAGATACCCAAGAAAACTGACTCCCCAAAATGGCCCAAGCCACCACCTTAAATACCACCTTCAGCTAATGACAAAAGAAAGGTGTTGGGGGGCATGAGGGAAGTCCTATTAATGGGAGGCTACCAGGAAAAGCACAGTAAGAAGTAATAAGGGTAAGGTTGTTATGCAGATTTAAGTCAGTGCCTTCTCCATTGATAAGAGTTTCTAGAGATTCAATCATCTTTCTCTTCCTGGTACAGAGAGAGAGAGACACTCACAAATGGTGATTTCCCTTATAAATGTAAATGTCTCTTGCAAAAGGATAACTTCTACTCAGTTTTCAGAGCTTTTCCTGTGTCTGCAGTTTCTTAAAAGTAACCAGTTCAAGATAATCCTTATGCCAAAGAGGCATATTTTGGAGTGGCAAATCCTGCTCCCTTTTATAAGAGAGCCAGTGACCATGTATCATCTCAACGCATAAGGTCATAAAATTTTAGTGGAATCAGGACTTTAGTTCAGTATGGTTCAGATACTATGCATGGCTTTTTCCATGGTTCCAAGGCTGTGATTCTTTGGATAGTCAAAGGATAACGTTTATAGCACCAAAGTCTGCAGTCTTTTGGTCTAATTGCCCTAGTCCTTAAATGTATAATTGAAAATGATATGCTGCTGCATCAGGTGATAGGAATTGAGGTTGACAAGAACTTAGTGTGAAGATGTATGTTAATCTGAGTAGGAGTTAGACTGTGCTTGATGTTTACTATAATGTGGACAGTGCCAGAGGCCTCGAATTCCTGTGGTGGCCTTGCTTATGTCTCCCCTATTGTTATTGGGCTTCCCTAAGAACTCTTTGTCAGATAGAATCTACATCTTGCAGTCCTGTCTACTGTAATCAACTATTATACTGAAGCTCTGTTGGTGTGGTGGTACGATGAGGGAAAGGGTATGCTTTCTGTAATTTTAGAATGCAGTCTCACTCAGAGTGAGTGTTTCTCTGTGCTGTGGCATTCTCATGTATTTTTCCAATGCTTTTTGCCTTTTTGCCCCCATCCTTAGGTGAGACAGCAAGGCTAAAGGGGACTTGAACAGGAGGAGATCCCTTCCCTCAAGTGACCTAAGACCTTAGTAAAGTCTTTTCCCCCTGGAGAGTAAACCTTGTTTGTGGAGAAGGAGGCAGTCTTTTTGTAATGATTACTCTTCCCCTCCCCCTGCCGGAGCAATAAATGAGAGAATCCTTTTTCAGATCTTCAATATGAACACCACGTTGGGCTCCTGGAGGCAAAACTCACAAAAGTTGGGCCCCCCTAAGACTGAGGCCTCCAGGAGTTTCTCACCCTTATGCTAGCCCATGCTCAGTCTCATCCATCCATCAAAATTACCATTTGCATGTTTCTACCAGATTGTGACTCCAGCAACTTCTGCTTCACATAAGCAAATCTCAGTTGTGATTATTTGGATTTACCCCTCTCTCAGTATTTCCTAATGGTGGTTTGCCCTGCAACTTCAGTTCTCTGATGTGTTTAAGAAAAGTTATTGATTTTTCATTTGTTCAGTTTTCTCTTGTTTTAAGGACAGGTGTGACATTTTCCAAGCTCTTTATATGTTAGAACTAAAACAATAAGTCCCCTTTATTAAGATTTAGTATACATTTTCCTAATGACAGCTGACATTGAATTTTTTCATGTTTACTGGATACTAGTATATCTTTATTTCTTCAAGTGGCTGTTCAATTTCTTTGCTCATTTTTCTTGGGTTATGTTATGGGCTGAATTGAGCCCCCCCTTAAATTTATATATTGAAGTCCTAACCCCCAGTACCTCAGAATGTGACTATATTGGTGATCAGGTCTTTAAAAACCTTCAGTTGAAGTTAAATGAGGTCATGAGGGTCAGCTGTAACCCAGTATGACTGATACCCTTATAAGAAGAGGTTACGACACAAACACAGAGATAGGGTTGACCATGTCGCACACAGTGAGAAGGCAGCCATCTGCAAGCCAAGGAGAGAAACCTTAGAAGATACCAAATCTGCAAGATCTTGGTCTTGAACTTCTGGCCTCCAGAGCTATGAGAAAATTAATTTCTATCGTTTAAGCCAGCCAGTCTGTGGTATTTTGTTATGGCTGCCCTAACAAACTAATAAAGGTTACTTGCCATTATTAGGTTGAATAGGGTCCCCTCCAAAATTAATTCTACCCAGAACCTCAGAATGTGACTTTATTTAGAAAAAGGGTCTTTGCAGATATAATCAGTTAAGAATCTCAAGATGAAATCATCCTGGATTTAGATATGGCCCTAAATCCAAGCACTGGTGTCTTCATAGTGAGAGGAGAGAACAGAGACACACACAGAGCAGAAGGCTATGTGAAGGTGGTGCAGGAATTAGATTGATGGGAAAGGTTGTCATCAACCACCAGAATCTAAGTTAGAGGCTTGGGACAGTTTCTACTTCAGAGCCTCCAGAAGGAACTAGCCCTGCTGACACCTTGATTTCAAACTTCTGCCTTCGAGAATTACTAAAGAATAAATGTCTCTTGTTTTAAGCTACCAGTTTGTGGTATTTTGTTATAGCAGTCCTAAGAGACTACTACACTTGTCTTGTTGAATTTTAAAATTTTTTATGTATAACTCCACTCATATTTCGTTGCCCAAAATCACATAGCAAAAGTTGAATCAACAGGCATAGATATATAATTCCCTCTGGGAGGGACAGTGAATATTTGGGCATAATAAATGTAGTTTATTATTAGTACTACCATGAGTTTTATATTTTCATATGTATAAATTATAAACATTTAATTATCAACATTAGTACTTCTCTGCTAATATATTATGGGTATCTCTGACATAGAGAAACATTTAATGGAGAAGATCAGGCTGGATTACAGTCATGTGCCACTTAACAATGTTTGGGTCAGTGATGGAGTGCATACACCATCAGTGATGGTGGTCCCATAATATTAGTACCATATAGCCTAGGTGAGTAGTAGGCTATACCACCTAGGTTTCTGTAAGTACACTATACGATGTTTCTACAACAACAAAATTGCCTAATGATGCATTTCTCAGAACGTATCCCTGTTAAGTGTCACATGACTGTGTATATTAGTTTAACGATATTTATGAATGTTTTAAAATCTGTATAGAGTCATGGTTCGTTTTATTGGGCTTTGCTTTATGGTGCTTTGCAGATATTGCTTTTTTTAAAACAAATTGAAGGTTTGTGGCAATACTGTATCAAGCAAGTCTATTGGCACCATTTTTCCAACAGCATTTGCTGACTTCATGTTTCAGTGTCACATTTTGGTAATTCAGTGGAGTAAATAACTGCGGATGTGGAAATAGCAAGAGAATTAGAATTAGAACCTGAAGATGTGGCTGAATTGCTACAGTTTCATAATAAAACTTTAACCAATGAGGAGTTGCTTCTTATGGATGAGCAAAGAAAGTGGTTTCTTGAGATGGAAACTACGCCTGGTGAAGATGCTGTGAAGATTGTTGAAATAACAACAAAGGATTTAGAATATCATATAAACTTAATAAAGCAGTGGCAGGGTTTGAGAGGGTTGACTCCAATTTTAAAAAAAAGTTCTACTGTGGGTAAAATGCTGTCAAACAGCATCGCATGATACAGAGAAATCGTTCGTGAAAGAAAGAGTTAATCAGCGCGGCAAACTTAATTGTTGTTTTATCTTAAGAAATTGCCACAGCCACCCCAACCATCAGCAACCACCACCCTGATCAGACAGCAGCCTCAACATTGAGGCAAGACTCTCTCCCAGCAAAGAGATTATAACTCTCTAAAGACTCAGATGATGGTTAGCATTTTTTAGCAATAAAGTGTTTTTTAATTGAGATATGCAAATTGTTTTTTAGCCATAATACTATTTCACACTTAATAGGGTACAGAATAGTGTAAACATAGCTTTTATATGCACTGAGAAACCAAAGAATTTATGACTCGCTTTATTGCTGTATTCGGTTTATTTTAGTGGTCTAGAACCAAACCTGCAATATCTCTGAGGTATGCCTGTAGTTCTCACTGTGATCGAATATGCTATATTACTTATTACAGTTTATTAAAACTTTAATATAGCAATTTTGTGATGTTGCATTTAAAGGTCTAATATCAAGTTTTGTTTATTTCCATATCTGATTTTATTGGTCATCATAAATGGAAAAGACATATAACAAGTTATGTATATTCAGAGGGAAGAAGTGTTGTGTGTGTTTGCTGGGCTCTCTAAATAGTAGTACTTCTTTGTCAGTCCTATATCCCATTATGCAAAAGTTTCTCTCAAAGATGTTGATTTTTATATTTACCACAATTTCAAAGCCTACTACAACTCTTCATTTGGAAGATTTTTACATAGGATAGAATATCTGTTTCCAAGTTTTCTGACCTTTTTTCTTTTGGAACACACGTTAGTTTTTATTTTTGAACTTCAACATAATTTTACGTATTAAATTACCTAACAATGGAAACATTTTCAATCATACATTTTTAAAAATGCTTTCTACATAACATAAATTCCTTTAGAAAAGATTACTTTCTCTTATTATTTGTAAAAAATGTCTCACTTGCTTTGAAGAGAATGATTAAATATTCTCTTTCTCTTTCAAAATCTCTATTGCATACTCTTGACTTGTCACCTGTCACCATATACAATGTCAGCAAATGTGGAACAGTTGTGTTTTGTAAACTCATCTAAATATATATACTATACGCTATGTATAGTACTATATGAACAATTAACCAGCATCTCTATGTAGGATAAAAAATTTTCCTGGTAAATTCTCATCTCATTACAAAGCATTATAAAGCATAGTAATAATTATTCTTCATTTTTAATTAACCATATCAATAATATCCTAAAAACTTCTGATTTTAAATTATGTGCTGCATTTGATTACCTATAAATTATGAATTGAATACGTCATATATTCATAAATTTTATTTCATGGAAAAAACATAAATCAATATAGCATATTATAAGGTTTCTTTTTAACTTCAAATTTTCTTGGTAAAATTTTTATCAAACTTGATTATATTGTTCTTGTTTTAGCCTTATAATATTTCCAACAGAGCACTTTTAGTAAGGTTTATTGTCGGTACTATTATTTTCTTTTTATTCACTGTGCTTACACGAAATGTTTCTTTACAAGAATTATTTTAAGACAGTCCTGCATTCTGTGAGGGTCAGGTTTATTAAAGTTGGGTGATATGATATTAAGTCCACATAATCTTGGATACATTACAGTAGGCTACAAGTGAATGAAGAATGCAACTGTCACTGTGTGGCTCTCTAGGCCTCCCATAGGACATGAGGTGGCTTGTCTGTGACAGGTGACCATCTTTCATACAGACTGAGACAGAGGCTTGTTGTTTTCAGATTTAAACAAATTGTCGAAAGAATTTGTGATATTCTTTCTCACACTAACTATCCACATTCACACTTTGACAGTGTTTTATATCCCAACTTTGGACACTACGCCCCTAGAGGGAATTTCACACTGCCTCCCTTCTTACCAGATCTTCTACAAGATCAGTTCTGTCCTGCTCTCTATTTCTCATTCTGGTCGATGCTACAGAAGAAAAAAAAAAAAAAAAATCAAGACACAGATGAAGAAACAAAGAAAAGTCCATCTTTAGCTTGTATTTTAGATCATCTTTTGTAAATTATTTTATATTCAAAATTTTCTCCTAAGAAATTTTGTTAGTTTTTAAATTTTTAGTGGCTTGTTTTAATAGCTTTAAGATATAGTTCACATACCACACAATTATTCTAGTTAAAGTCTACAATTCATTGGTTTTTAGTACATTCACAGAGTTGTGCAACCGTCACCACCATGTAATTTTAAAACATTTTTATCACCCTCCCCTCAAAAACCCTATAGACATTAGTAGTCACTACCCATCTTCTCATCTACCACCCGCAGACCTAGGGAACCACTAATCTACCTACTGTCTCTATAGATTTGCTTATTACGGGCATTTCATATAAATAGAATCATACAATGTGTGTTCTTTTGTAACTAGCATCTTTCACCTCGCATACTGTTTTCAAGGTTCATCCATACTATAGGAGGTGTCAGTACTCCATTCCTTTATATTGCTAAATAATATTCCATTGTATGAATAGACCACATTTTGGAAACTCATTCATCAGTTGGTGGTCATTTGAGTGGTTTCCACTTTTTGACTATTATGAATAATGCTGCTATGAACATTTGTGTACAAATATTTGTGTGGACGTTTTCATTTCTGTTGAGTATACACTTAGGAATGGAATTGCTGGATCATAGTAACTCTGTATTTAACAATTTGAAAAATTGCCAGCCTGTTTTCCAAAGCAGCTGTGCCATATTTCTACACACACACAAAAAAATGTATGATGATTCCAATTTCTCCACATGCTCATCAACGCTTATTATTTTCTGTCTTTTTACTATAGCCATCCTAGCGTTTGACTTACATTTCCTTAATGGCTAATGGTTTTAAACATCTGTTCATGGCTTATTGGATATTGTATCACTTCTTTGAATGAATAGCTATTCAAATCGTTTGCCCGGTTTCAATTGGGTTATTTATCTTTTTATTATTGAGTTATGTGTTCTTTGTATATTCTGATTCTCTTATCAGATATATGGTTTGTAAATATTTGCTACTTTTTGTGGCTTTTCTTTTCACTTTTTTGATTGTGTATCTTAAAGCACAAAGGTTTTTAATTTTGATGAAATCCTATTTATCAATTTTTTATTTTGTTACTTGTGCTTTTAGTGTCATATCAAAGAAATCGTTGACTAACACACAGTCATGAATATTTACTTCTATGTTTTCTTCTAAATGCATTACACTTTTAGCTCTTATATTTAGATCTATCATCCATTTGCGGTTATTTTTTGGTATGGGAAAGAAGGGATAAAAATTGTTTCTTTTGCATATAGATAACTACTTGCCTTTGCACCATTTGTTGAAAAAACTATTCTTTGCCCCATTGAATTATCTTGACATTACTTTGGAAATCAATTGACAATAAATATAAGGGTTTATTTTTGGACTCTCAGTTTTATTCCATTGATTTATATGCCTACCCATATGCTAGGAGCACATTTAAACATAAGTACTGTAGCTTTGCAATGTGTTTTGATCTCAGGAAGTGTGAGTCCTCCAACTGTGTCCCCCTCTTTCATGATTATTTTGGCTATTCTGTGTCCCTTGTATTTCCATATAAATTTTAGAAGAAACTTCTCTATTTCTGCAAAAAAAGAAACTGAAAATTTAATAGGAATTATTTGAATCTGTAGATTAACTGGGAGTATGCCATCTTAATAACATTAAGTCTTCTGATCCATGAATAAATTTTTTTCCATAAATATATTTCAGAGCTTTCAGACTACAAGTTATGCATTTCTTTTGCTAAATTTATTCCTAATTATTCTTTTAGTTTTAATCTTTACAGTATTTTGATAGATCCAAATATTGGGGGGGTTTTTTTGTGTGTGAGGAAGATCAGCCCTCAGCTAACATCTGATGCCAATCCTCCTCGCTCCCTCTCTCTCTCTTTTTTCTTTTTTGCTGAGGAAGATTGGCCCTGAGCTAATATCCATGCCCATCTTTCTCTACTTTATATGGGATGCCGCCACAGCATGGCTTGACAAACCGTGCACCAGTGCATGCCCGGAATCCGAACCTGCAAACCCCGGGCCTCCGCAGTGGAGCGCACTTAACTGCTTGCACCACTGGGCCTGCCCCCAAATATTGAGTTTTAATATAAGATTTATATTTTGGGGCCGGCCCCGTGGCTTAGCAGTTGGGTGCGCGCGCTCCACTGCTGGCAGCCCAGGTTCGGATCCCGGATGCGCACTGACGCACTGCTTCTCCGGCCATGCTGAGGCCGCGGCCCACGTGCAGCAGCTAGGAGGATGTGCAGCTATGACATACAACTATCTACTGGGGCTTTGGGGGGAAAAATAAATAAATAAATAAAATTATATATTTTGGACTTGCAAACATACAAATACAAAAATGCACACAAAATAGCCTCTCAGTAAGTTATTGTCTCAAATTTTTACATATCTCAGTAAGCTATGTGAATAATTTGAATGAAGAATGAGTTAGATTAAGAACAAATTCAAATGAACTCTATGTTAGGAGCGCTGAAGATAGGAGGTTAAGCATAGCACAGTTGATACTTAGTTTTAAGCAATTTAAAGATGGAAATTAGTGATTTGTAACTTTTTAATTATTCAATTAATGGAATGATTCAATTAGTGGAATGTAAATATAGCTGTTACTGTTTACAATAACATTTTGTATGGCAAAAGATGATAGTTGATTTGAGATAAATGTTCAGAAGAAAAATGAGTCAAATGGGAATCAATATTGTGTCCTTTCCTGTGGTAGGCAGAAAAAATGCCTCCTCCAAAGTACATTCATTTCCTAATCCCCAGAACAAGCGAATATTGCATTCTATGGCAAAAGAGTGACTATTACCTTATATGGCAAAAATGTGATTAAGTTAGGGATTTTGAGAGGAAGAGATTATTCAGGTGGCCTTAAATCCAATGACAAGTGTCCTTATGAGATACAGAAGAGGATAAGACACAAGAGAGGAAGGCAATGTGAAGATGGGGGCAGGGGCTGGAGAAATATGGCCACAAGCCAGGGAAAAGAAATGCTGACAGACACCAGAACCAGGAAAAATCAGGAAAGATTCTCCCCTAGAGCCTCCAGAGCAACCTTGGCCCTGCCAGCGCCTTAATTTCAGAATTCGAGTCTCCAAAACTATGAGAAAATAAATTTCTATTGTTTTAAGCTACCAAGATTGTAGTAATTTGTCACAGCCGTTGTAGGAAATGAATGTTTCCTCTCAGAAATATTTGGTCTAGATCCTAATGTTTCTGTTTTTAGATTTATTTTAAATTTTTTAAAATGTGTATTATGTAGTGTGTAGTCAAAGTATTAAATTAGTTATTTATACTTTACCAAAGAGATTTAGTATTTTAAATTTAACTATGAGTATTAATAGAAATTTGATTTCTCAAGGATAAAGGCTTCTGCCTTTTGTTAAAATACGGTTAAATTAAAAATTTGAAAAGGCAATCATACACGTACATGCAAATTTTAGTATGGCTGTGTGAAATCCACATCATTAAGAAATAACTTAATATTAACAAAGATTGTGAAACATTAATTAAACCATTCTGCTACCCACTATGTGTATTGGCAAGATAACTGAGCAAATATTTCCAGAAACAGAATACTGATATCTGTAAAAGTATGGGTATTTTTCTATACTAGACATAACTGCTACCTTGTTGGTTAGCTCCAAGTTCAAGTTTCAGATTATCATAATATCGATGACTTCTATAAAAAATAAGACTTAGAGAATATTGCTTTATGTAGCCCTCAGAATTCTATGTTATTTGTACCTTGGTACTAATGTATTTCTTTAATAAATAAAATTCTAAATAGAAAATTTTAAAATAATTTTAATAAACTAAAAAAGCATTATGATTTTAGAATTTTGTTTGTGATTGATAATATAAATTCAAAGTTGTCTTAATATTTTTCTTATTTAGATAAGAAAAGCAAGTTAACAAAGTTGTGACTATCTTCATTTTTATCCAAGTTAAAACATCATAGAAACATACTCTAGTCCTCACGAAAAAATTGAATTCAGATTACATGAAAAAGGACTGTAATTTTTAAAAGTGTCTTTCTGGCTAGATTTGATTCCTGTCTTCCATAGTAAATATTTAGACTAGTATAAATGTACAATGCTCCAAGAGATATTTTTTTACTAAATAGTTTTGATTTTTACATGCATATTTCCTTTTCTAAAGCTTATTGCACTGTAATATGAAACTGAGAAAAATGTGGAGAAATGAACACATTTGGATCTTGAAATCAGAGCTGCAATCTGTTCTTTGCTCTGTCTCCAGAGCTCTGAACTCCGGCACAGTCAATCACGTAACCATACAGTCTACGGTCACTATCCAGTTATAAGCAATCACTTTAGATGGACCACTTACAACATGGTGACGCTTTTTCAACAGTCTTTCTCTTTTCCATCTAGGTGATGTTTACAAATCTTCATTACTTTCTTCAGGTCCTCCATCCGACTTCTTCCTCTCTACTCACTGTAACTTCCTTCTTCTCTACCCATAAGACTTTGCACCTGTCTACTTATCATTTCCTTCCCTTGTCCAGTATATGAAAGATACTATTAAGATTATACCTTCAAACTCTAATGCTAATCCAGGTTATACCTCTTCTTCATACATGACATGCTCTCTCTGATCTCTTTCTCTCCCCAATTTGCTTTCCCTAGAATTTTGAGTATTTTCAAATATCCATTATCAGACTTCTGCCATATTGTATTGGTTATTTTGGCATGCTTTCTCACTCCTAAATTCAAAATACTACCTACATGTTCATAATCCCTAACCTGCATCTCCAAGACTGACCTCTCTCATGCCTTGCAGGTTCATATATCCAATAGCTTGCTGAATTTCTTTACTTGGGTGTCCCACAAACTCAGCATGTTCAAAATATAGCTCTTCATAGTTGCCCTTAAAACCTCTCCTCCTCTCTTCCATATCAGATATCTTCAACCTAGTAACTTAAGTTTAAAATAATGCTGGTGACCTATGTTCCTCCATATCTCTAACTCTGCTTTAAGACTCTAGACAAGTCTTGTTTCATCTAAGTAATAGACTATTAAAATTACTTCTGTATATTCTTTCTGCATCATAAAATTTTGTGAGGATTAATTGAGATACTTAATGTAAAGTGCTTAAAATAGAACCCGGCTGATGATATAATGTCAAGAAATGTTAGCTGTCATCATTATAATTTTTAGCATAGTTATTATTTTTTTAAGTGCACTGAATGGCATTAGTCAAAACTAAAGTAAGCAAGCCTGAACTAGGCTGAGGAAATAGCAAAAGCAAAGCTAGAATATAACGAAGGGGAAATGTAGAGTTGAGAAACAGATGGTCCGATGTTATTGTATTATAAAGTATTTATCAGAAAGAAGATGGAGACAAGGTTGAAAAGACAGGTTGAGCCCAAGTTTTAAAGTGTTCAGAAATCTATAGTAATAAGTGAGAACAGCAAAGATATAAAAATCCCATTGAAAGGGGAAGCACCTGGAATGACATGGTAAAGACCTCAAAAATGTATTGCTCCACAAAAGCAATGAGGAAATTGGCAAAACAAATGATCAAAATCAACATTTTCCAAATTCTGGAAAGCAACCAAAGGTTTGGAACAATCTGAAAGAAAAATGACTGGATCGTGATAAGAACAGTGATTTTTGTGTAGTTTTCACTTGCCCATTTTCCATCATCCTTGCCCCAGTTCCATGGTAGCTTTGAAACTAGTAGCCTGGCAGACACTGGAGCAGGGAGAACAAGTTTGGAGCTCCCTAAAAAGTCCCATCCCTATAGGATTGTAACTACTTTATCTATTTGCAATTTCATGGACAAGTCCCCTTCACATGACTTGTCTTTGGTTGACCTGATTAAGATTTTGCTCAGTGGGGAAAGCTCTATTCTTAGGAATTTTGTCAAAGTGGTGATACTGGTTGGGAAAAACAAGAAACTGTCAAAAGACTTAAAAGGGAAATCATGGGAATATGATGGCCATAAGGGACTTTGAAAAACCCCAACATATTCCTGGAAATCTAGAGACCATGTGAACGTACAGGGCTATGTGCATGCCCAAGAAAGTCCCGAGAAGACTTGAATCTCTCACATGTCTCTGACCTTGAGTCTCCATGTAAGCAGGAAATGAAGGCTAAGGCAGAATTGTGAACTGTAGGAGTTTTGAAGACTTGCCCAATGCAATGAGCCCCTCAGGAATGGATAGGAGACTAATTATTTAAAATGTATTAAGGAAATGTTTGTCTAATCATTAGCTGATCACAAAACTCACAGAAAAGTGACTTCAGTGCTCTCAAAAGACACATAATAGAGACTATGCAGAATTAGCATAGGAAAGTCAGTAAAAAAACAAATAACAACCACAACAACAAACCCTGGAAGGGAGGAAGAGGATATGATTTCCAGCATTTTCATATTATCTCATTTAAAATATCCAGTTTTTTAAAAACATATGAAGCACACAAAGAAACAAGAAGGTATTGCCCACTCAAAAGGAAAAAAATTAAGTCCATGGAATTGTCCCAGAAGAAGCCCAGATTTTGCACTAACTAGATAAAGACTTTAAAGCAGTTATTACAAATATGTTGAAAGAACTAAGAAAACTATATCCAAAAAACAAAAGTGTAAAAACAATGTCTCACAAATAAAGAATATCAATAAAGAGATAAAAATAATTTAAAAAGAAACAAATAAAGTTCTGGAGTTGAAAACTATAATAACTGAAATGATCTGAACTGCCAGAAGAATGAATTGGCGAACTTGGCGATAGGTCAATTGAGAGATCCAGTCTGAGGAACAGAAAGAGAAAAAGATGAAGAAGCATTGTTGAGGAAGTAGAGAAATCGTAACCTTCAAAATTGTTGATGGGATTGTAAAATGATACAGCTACATTGGAAAAGTTTGGCAGTTCCTCAAAATGTGCATAGTATTACTATACGACCCAACAATTCTACTCCTAGGTATAAACTCAGGAGACATGAGAGCGTATGCTCACATAAAAACTTTTACATGGATGTTCATACCACCATTATTTATAATAGTCCAAAAGAAGATACAACCCAAATGTCCACCAACTGATGAATGGATAAACAAAGTGGTATATCCATACAATGGAATATTATTTGACAATAAAAATGGAGTACTGATACGTGCTATGAAAGGGATGAACTTTGAAAACATTATGCTAAATTAAAGGAACCAATCACAAAAGAACGCATATTCTACAATTCCATTTATATGAAATTTCCAGAATAGGCAAATATATTTAGAAAGTGGATTAGTGGTTGCTAGGAGTTAGAGGGAGGAGGGAATGAGAACTGACTACAAATGAATATGGGGTTTCTTTTTGTAGTGATCAGTATGCTCTGGGACTAGATAGTATGATGGCTGCACATCTCTGTGAATATACTAAAAAATACCAAATTATACACTTTAAAGGAAGAACATTATGCTTTGTGAATTTATCTCAATAAAATTGTAATTAAAAAATCCTAATGAACACAGATTGCTTTGTCAGAAACTGAGCAATAGTTTTCAATTTATTACTTTCCATTGGTTAATATTATAATGTATATTGTATATTATATATATATGTAATAAGGCAAAATTTAGTATAAGAAGAAAATGAGTAATATTAGATCTTAGTGTTTGTTTCTTGCATATAATCTGCTTTAAAGAAATATTTCTTCATGCCTTTCTTAGTTATAAGCTAATTTTTTTCAGAAAACTGAAAGAAATCAGACTTCTAAAAAAATTTCCTTGTCTCCTTCTCTCTTGATACATGTTTTCTGTGTTTGTGCATGTATGTGTATATGCTAAAAACAATAGAAAATGGACAACAATAAAATGAGTGAATAAATTTTATATGTGTAAACAATAGAATATTATATAGCAATGAGAATGAAAATCTGTAATTTTATGCAACAACAGAGATGAATATTGCAAACATAATTCCGAGTGAAAGAAGTTGTACGTAAAAGAGTACATATACTTTGGTTCAATTAATATAGAGTATAAAAATACTATATAGAGTAGATGGTATTAGGCATAACTAATCTATGCTATTTGAAGACAGGATAATGATTCCCCTATAGGGCACAGGGCCTGAAAGTGAACTTCTGTGGTGCTGGTAATATTCTCTTTCTTAATCTGTGTGTTGGTTTTACATTATAGATAGTTCATGAAAACGCATTGAGCTGTTCATTTATGGTATAAATGCTTTCCTGTATGTATATTATACTTCAAAGAAAAGTTTAAAAAGAATAATTATATGTTGCCATGTAATTTCCTTAGTGTTTATATTATGGAGTAAAGTAGAAAATTAAGAGAAATATATCTAATTAAGAATTGCAAACTGTTCAACATCACTTAAGTAAGCAAGGCAGGCATACAAGTAATTGACTATATAAATTTATTTAAATAATATGTAATGGTGACATCAAAATATTAAGGACAATAATGATGACAGCTTGTCTTCTCAAGTTTAATATCACGACTAATGTAAATGAATAATATGGAGCTGCAGAGGTGGGGAGGGAAAACCTCCTGACCCTTTCTAATATTTCTTCTCTTCAGCAGTGACCTCAGTACATTTCTCTTCATGATAAGCTTATTAGTTATTGCATTAATGATTTAATAATATACTCAATTCAGAGGCAGGCATTTGTATATCTGGACACTTTCTTTAGTATATAGACATATTTTTCTGAATCTTGGAGCTTTAAGAATATTTGATTTCTAACAAACTCTAGGGCTCTGTGCACTGCCAGGGTTATCAAAATCTGTCTATTTTTAGGAAAGGCTAGAGCATGTTTGGCTAAATGATTCTGGAAAGAACAAAATAAACATCAGTGGATGCCTCTGATAGTTTGATAACATATAGGAGGCTTTGGTACATATATAGAATAGAGAATATAAATTTAAGGCCAATTTGGATTTTATTTTCTCTTAGTAGCTTTAAACTCAAAAAATAGCTGTGACACCTTATACTACTGTGACACTTTGCAACAGAGCCAACAGCTTTAGTTCTTTAATATGCATATAAAATGAAAGGGACATTTGACTATTGCTCAGATATTTACAAATAACTGCAGAATCTGCTGGAATGTTTTATTTCCAAAGTAAAGTTGTTTTGACACATATTACCCTTTACAGGTCGAATGAGGCATTTGCTAAAACGACTCTGTAAGTACAGCACTAGGTTTTATAGCTCAGAGTTGCCAACATTATTTAATTTAGACTCATAATAAAGAAAAGGTATATAAAAATTTCAGACAACATACACAACACGAAAGTGCATTTCTAATAAAAGGTTATCACCTGGGTTTCCTTGTAAGAACCTCTCTTATATGCAAACACTGTCTTTAGAACAAAGACGGAGGGGGTTGAGAAGAAGTTACCAAGTTAACTCACTCGAAGTTACTTGAGGCGGTGAATGCAGAGCTATTTATTAATTCCTGAACCAATTTGAACCCGATAATATTTTTTTCCTAGATAGTAGCTAGCTGCAATTTAGTAAATAATGTATTCACTTCTGTCTGTAACTCCATTTCGGCATGTAAGAAGCATACATCAGGAAATGTGTATTGCATTTGTGTGTTGTAATCCTTATGGAGCACTTTTACGGATTAACTTAATCACAGAAACCCTTAATTGACTAGGATAAGTGCTGGTTCATTTCTTTCATAGGCCATCTACAAGCCTATTTTGGATGAGTGGAAATGACTCAATTAGAACCTTTAGGTCAAGCATTTTGTCTTCATCTTTCTTATAGGTCTACTGCCTAGCACCATGCCTACTTCAGAGCAGAGGTTTGAGTTAATGTTGGCTGAATTAATTTACTTGCTGCTATTACTGACACATTTATTTCATTATTAATATTTTGTATGACCTTAACATAAAAGGCACTATTTCCCATTTACATGTTTAAGACGAGAGGACCTTTCAAAGATTATCCTTGGAATAACTGTTTTGATGACATTTGGCAGCATTTAATTCATAAATTAATACTAAGATTCTTTGATGCTGGGCTTTTTTTTTTTTTCTTTTTTTTTTGCTGATGAAGATTTGCCCTGAGCTAACATCTGTTCCAGTCTTTCTCTATTTGGTATGTGGGTCGCCGTCATAGCATGCCCACTGATGAGTAATGTAGGTTCGCACCCAGGAACCGAACCCAGGCCAAGGGAATGGAGCACACTGAACTTAGGTTCAGGCCATGGGGCCGGCCCCAACACTGGGCTTTTCTTGATTTTAGCAGAAGGGGTCAAGGATACACTTTCCACGTAACTGCTACCTGGCTGACTGACAGCAATCGAAAACACCATTAATTGAAAGATGCATTCTGTTTTAAGAGAAGTTAAAATGAAAATTTTAAAATGAATTGATGAAATAGGATGGATACAAACTGGCTTCTCTCTGGGAAAAATAGTATGAAAGGTATGTTGACTTTTGCCCCTTCTCCTGTCACCTCCTTTATGCCTGTGTGGCTCAAGGTCTTGCCCTCCTTTGATGACGCTCCACTGACTTTGCCCCCAAACCCTCTTTACTTTTCAATTAGTCCCATCTTTATACTCACCATCCCAAACACACTCTAGTGTTTTCAAACTTAACTGTTCTTTGGAGCTCTGCTCTAGTTTTTACTATTTTCTTAATAGTAAAATCTCATTTCTTCCAAAAACCATGGCAAGGTTTCATGGTAGACTAGCGAGTAAAAATTTTTAAGAAACACTTTGACAATCTACACAGGCAGTTATATAACTCAGCTCCATGTAGAACCACTAACACTAAATGGATATTTTCTCACCATTTTTTGAGTGCCTGGCACTGTGACAGATGCTCAGAATTCAGAGAGGAGCAAGATAGACATGGGTCCTGAACCCCGTGTACTTTATATTCTAGCAAGACAAATTTCTGACAAATCACATTTAAAGCTCTTCTTGAGAAAAGACATTATTTATTGCTTTTAAATGCAATAGTAATACATGCATAAGGTAAAAATTCAAATATACAAGCATTTAAGTATAATGATATATCTCTTTTACTCACTGTCTAGTGGAAAATATCTTTAAACGCTTTAGTGTATATTTCTAGATATTTCTCTCTCTCTCTCACACCATAATTTTTTTCAGAAGAAATATTATTTTTCTATCTATAATATCTTATTATATACTTATTTGTGTATAGCATTTTTCTTTCCATGTTTATTTAATGCTACATTACGGAGTTTTCTCTATGCCAGTAGTTATTGATCTATATCACTGTTTCTAATGGTTTTATAATGTTTCATTGGCATTATGAAACATGCCAATGTTTCATGGTGGCTACACTTATAATATATTTAAGCCTTGAATCACTTACAACTTTTCCTTATGAAAGGTATGCTGCAGTGACCTTTGCTAATCATACAACTTTGGCTACATGTGCAAAGGCTTCTATAGGATAGAGTACTAGTAGTGAAATTATCGGTCAAATTATGTTATGTGACGTTTTGTTATACAGTATCTATTAGCCTTTATAAATGCTATACAATTTATATTTCCATCAATGGGTATGAAAATATTGAGTTCTGATACTCTTACTGATACTAGATATTAACATTTTTGTTGATATATTTTTTCTTGGTCAATTAAACAAGAAATCTGGGGGCCGGCCCAGTGGTGTAGTGGTTAAGTTCACATACTCTACTTCAGCACCCTGGGATTCACAGGTTCGGATCCCAGGCACAGACCTACACACTGCTCACAAGCCACGCTGTGGCGGCATCCCACATACATAAGCTAGAGGAAGATTGGCACAGATGTTAGCTCTGGGACAATCTTCCTCAGGAAAAACAAAAAAAACAAATGAAATCTGTTTTCTTTAACATATGTGTTATTATTATTACTGAAGTCCTACCACTACTTTATATGTTTATGCCATAATTTATACTCCTTCTTCTGATAACTGAGTCTTCATTTTCATCACATATATTTTCCTATTTTTTTTTTTTTATTTTGGAAGAAATTTATATATTATATATTTCAAGCAATTATTTCCATTTCCCAAGAACAAGACGGACAGTTCAAAGAATTATCCTTTATTGCCTATCTTATGGACCAAGAGCTGTACAAAAGTCTTTAAAAGTATTATTTTTACTTTTCACGACAACTCTATGAGGGTGATATTATGAATTTCCATTTTACAGATAAGAACTAAGTCTCAGTGGAACTAACTACAGTACTTAAGAACAGAGATAAAAAGTGAGGGGCATCCATGCTGTTTGTAGATAAGAGATAAGGATAGAGTGATCAATCACCCTGGTTTATAAGGCCTTTCACAGTTTAAGACCTGAAAATTACCACATCCAGAATCCTCATAGTTCCAGACATCCCAACAGGATGGTTGGTCATCATAAATGAGGACACAACCACTAAGTTGCAATAAAGCAAATGAAGCTGGCAAATCTTGAGAAAAGCAAAATTTGAGGGTTAGAATTCTAAATCGTTTGAAGTTGCTCCATTTTCTGGAACCAATCAGAAGAATAAGATATGGTTCTGAAATACTCTACTATAAAGGTGGAATCAGTTAAGGCAGGTTTATAATTTGGGCTACCGAATCATTTCCGTTGGAGAAGGCATATTCTGTCTAGAAATAACAATGTTCTATGTAACAATAAAAATTAAAACTTTATGAGTTAAGTAAATCTGTAAGCTAGGTTCTGTGCAATCAATCATTAAAGGGCAAAAAATTCTGACATAGAGTATTTTGATGTTTTTTGCAAATGTGATTCTCTCCACAAGATTGTCACTGATTGAGTTTTGCCCAATTATTTTTCTTTTATGATTAGATCCACAAAATATTGCTTGCATTCTGTTAATTTTGTCATACATTTTTGGATTTTCTATTAAGGGAGATAGAGGAATAGAAAACATTACATGACTAAGAAACAAGTGTTTTGTGACCTTTTAAAACTAACACTATGTTATAAATACAATCCATAATACAAACACCATATGCCTCAATTTTTGTTAGTAACCAAGAAATATGAGAATGCCTCTCATTATCATGTCTCTTTGGGCTTCAGAAAAAGATTCAGTTTAGATCTTTTCTTATGTTTATAAAAGGTCATTACTATCCTACCAGTTTCAACATGAAGAATGATTTTAAAGTAATGAATTGTTAGGGTCATAAAATAAATATTAAAAACACTATTGTGTATAGAAATTGTCTTGAAGTGAAAGTTACAATAATTACCATACTGTTGGATTTCTTTGTTTTTAATTATTTTGCTGAATCCGTTTTGTTCACATTATTTTGATTTAGATTTATCTGGATAAAAGAGCTGATTAATTATTGTTCTTAACAGGTAATTTTTCCCATTCTACTTAGCATTCTTTTCCTTTAGCTTCTCAACAATGTGTTAAAGTTTTACTCACATCAACCCCTGCCTCCCCTTCTGCCCTTGCCTCCCCAGGAGAGGACTGAAATGTGTAATGAATATATTAAATCTATTTTTTCCGTCTTTGATTAGAACTGACTATATGTTCCTTGGTCTGTAACTTTTAAAATATTCAGTATTCTTTTTAAAGTACCTTCTATTCTTAATGCACTATTATCACAAATCAAAGATTGAGGTCTATAGATGTAAAAAGGAGAAAATCACATTGTCTATGAAGATTTCTTCAAAAAAGAAAAATGGAAGTGTGTGTAAATATATTAGAGGTAATGTAGGTAGTTTAGGGAAATTTTCCTGATGTCTTTTTACTTATCTCTTCATTCATTTTCATTGTTTTCTTGTTGTTGAAATTTTCTGAGGTAATAAATGTTGTTTTTTATTCCTAAAAATTTTAAATTCCATACATCGATAAAGTTACTTACAAAAAAAGATAGTCCAGTAGTTCTCAAAGTGTTGTGCAAGAGATCTAAACCATTCTCTTAACAATACTAAAAGTAATTTTGCTTTTCACTGTGTGACATTTGCACTGATGATGACAAAGCAATGGCGGGTAAAATGGCTGGTGCCTTAGTGCAGTGGCATCTTATTGCACAAGTGTTTATTGTAGTCATCACTCTCACACTCACAGTAAATAAATAACTTTTTCACTTAAGAATGTTTTTGAAGAAAAAAATATTTAATCTCAATTCCTGAATATGTGACTTTAAAATAGTTTCTGCGACAAAATTAAAGGAAGAAAAAAAGATTTTCTGCTGACTACCAAAGTACAATGATTATCTTCCAGCAAACACTTGTGCAAACGTTTGAGTTGTGAGTCAAACTGGCTTTTTTGATGAAACAACATTTTTAATGGAAACAAGGCCTGACCGATAAACGACGGTTTTCTACAGTTGGGTACTTGGCAGACATTTTCTTGAAAATGAACAAAGGAAGCCAATTTCTACAAGGAAAGTGGCCAACAGTATTATTGCCAATTAAAAACTTGGGTTTTTAAGCAAAATTTGAACACTGTAAAACTGTATCTGCCATTATGTGATTATTACCTCCCTAATATTTAAAGAGGTTCTTGATGAGATGGGCTGTCATATTAACAGATATGCTTACTTCATATTGTATTATTATACAATAAACACATTTTATTAAATGTGTCCATTTTAGAGGATATGAATAATTCAGTGAGCTAATATCTTCCAAATGGCAAATACCTGATACAGTAAAGAAAATATCACGAATGGGTTAAAGATTGATTCCAAGCACAAAATGGACGAACGGATTCTACTGAAACTAAGCACAACAAGTTCACTGATATGGTTTTCGATTCCACATGGCAAATAACCTTTAAGAAACTGCCAATAGTCAAGTTTTGCTGTAATATAAAAGAAAAACATCCATCCGCAATTATCTGAAAGGCAGTTAAAATACCCTTGCATTTATTTTAACTATAAATCTGGGTGAGGCCAGATTCTGTTCATATACTCAACCACAACAGCATATGGCAACAGATTGAATGCAGAGTAAATATGAGAACCTCACTGTAATTTAGTGTTCTGAGACCAATTCCAACGTGTATTTGTAGGTGTCTCCACACATACAACCAAGTAATTCTCAGACACCAGCAGAGTGTCAACTCAATTCTGTTACTATCTACTCAGAGATAGCATCAGATCACACATGTTAAGGGGTCAAACCTACAGGACTGCCCAAGCCCCAAACTTCAGATGCCAGTCACAAGCCCAGGTGCTTCTGACCTACTGGCTGTAAACCAGAGGCTCCCATGACCTCCTCCTTCTTGGGTATGATTAAACTCAGAGAAACATTTTACTTACTAGATCACCAGTTTATTATAAAAGGATAAATCTCGGGTACAGCCAGATGGAAGAGATGCATAGGGGAAGGTATGGGGAAAGGGGGAAGAGCTTCCATGTCCTCTCCTGTCACCACTCTCCTAGCACCTCTACGTGTTCACCATGTGGCAGCCCTCCAAACACCATCTTTTTGGGTTTTTATGGAGGCTTCATACACAGGCGTGATTAATTACCTCATTGACTATTGGTGACTGAACTCAATCTTCAGTCCCTTTCCCCTCTCTGGAGGGGAAAGGAACTGAAAGTTCCAACCCTCTGATCACATAGTTGGCTCCACTGGCAAGCAGCCCCCATCCTGAGCTGCTTTCCAAAAGTCTACATTAACATAACAAAAGACACCTTTATCACTCTCAACACTTAGGAAATTCCAAGGGTTTTAGGAGCTTCCTGCCAGAAATAGGGATGAAGACAAATATATATTTCTTATTACAAATCACAATATCACAAGCTATATTCTATTAAACCAGACTTTAAGCAGATTTGCAAAAATATAAATCAGTGCCACTCTTCCCACACATTTTTGTTTTGGACAAATAGTTATTTTTCATGAAAATGTTTATTTTTGTAAGGTTAAATGAATTAATAAATATTTTAAATATGTTCTTGTTTTTAATATTTAATTGGTATATAGAACTCAAATAAACAAAAGTGCCTCAGAGTTCTCAAAATTTTAATAAGTGTAAAGGGTTCTTGAGAAACTTTGAGGGTTTGAGAAGTTTGAAAACTTCTGTGCTAGATATTTGGAGAAAGAATATGAATATGTTACCGCACAAAGGGCACGATCTGCTCACTGCAAAACAAAAGCCAATTGTCAAGAGACAAGATGGTGGAAAAGAAAGGGCAGTTTATTACAGCTTGCTAGCAAGGAGGAAGATGGCTGACGAAGTCTCAAAGAACTATCATAAGGGGGCATAAAATCTTACAGCAGTTATATAAGCCATTGGGTTATAGGGGAGGGGATTAGGAACATCGACCCTCTCGAGTTACAGACTCGGAGTGCCACGCCGGATCTTTCAGTTTTCATTGATGATGGCTATCCGCAACGACTCTCTGTTCAGGAGTCATCACATTTCTAAGGAACTCAAAAGAACAAAGTTATCATCCTATTGCAGCTGGGAGGTCCATGCATGAGCAGGGGTCATAAAATCTACAGAGCAGTTAGATCTCCTGGAGGGTGCATATCCAGTTGGGTTACTTTGTCAGAGGTCATTCAAAGGTACAATAGGGTTTCTTTTCTACAATGGCTTCCTTCATGTCAACCTTGTCTTGAACTGGCATCAAATAGAAGTGGGCACCTCAATGGCAAATAAATATTTGAAAAGATTTTCAACCTTCCTAGTAGTAGTTGGTAGGGAAATCTATATTAAATCTAAATCAAAATCAAAATCCATATCTAACTTGAAATATAATCTAAATCTAAAGCCAAATTAAATTGAAACTACATATAAATGAAAACTTGAGTTGAATCTATATCAAAGTAGTGAGATAAGGGGATTTGTTAGACAAAGAGAACGAGAGATTATAAGAGTGAATAATTAGAAATTTGCCTAATGTCTGCCTAAAATTGTCCTTCATCTCTGTACGTGGAAGAGACAAAGCCTGGATGCTGTTACAACAAAAAAGAATTATAATAATCCAGGAGAGAGATGATGATGGTATGCACTAGAATAGTAACAATGGAGAGGGAGAGAAGTAAACAGCTTTAAGAAATATCCCTGTAAAATGACTCAATAGTACTTTATGATTCATTCTAAGTAGTTACAGAGTGAGAGAGATTTGCCTAAGATGCCTTCCAAGTTGCTTGCTTGGAAGACTGAAATAAAATGGTATCATTTACTGAGATAAAAATATAGGAGGAAGGACAGCCTTCAGTGGGAAGATAATCTCAGTTTAGAAAGGTTGAGTTTCAAGTGGAAATGCTCATCTATTTCTACAAAAATGTTTAAATAAGTGCTTGGAGCCCAGGAAACAAGTCTCAAAAGAAGCAATAGATTCTAGAAGTCATCATATCATTGATGGCAACTAAAGCCATAGAATAAATAAAATGTAGAGAATTTAGAACAAGAAGGCCAGAACCCTGTGAGGTGACCAGAAGGAAGAAAGCACTTAAGGAGACTGAGAACCAGTGGCAAAATAAATAGGACTAAAACAAAGAGGGTGTGATTTCAAAGAAAAAGGCAAAGACAGGGACGTATTCATTTTACATGCTTCCAAGAGATGAAGTACGTACAAATTGAGAAGTATCATCCAAAATGGAGTCCAGAATATAACTATAGTCATGCGTTGCTTAACGACAAGATACATTCTGAGAAATGCATCATTAGACAATTTCTTCATTGTGTAAACATCACAGAGTGCACTTACACAAACCTAGATGGTGTAGCCTACTACAAACTCCAGCTATATGGTACTAATCTTATGGGACCACCATCTATTTGCTGTCCATTGTTGACCCAAATATCATCATGTGGCACATGACTGTAGCAGTCTTGACAAACACAATACCAGAGGAAGGGCTGAGGTGTAAGTGATTGAGAATATAGTGACAAGGAGTGGGAAACGAACAAGAGATAGTAGCTGTACTAATCCGACACAAACAGGACATAAACTGTAGCTTTCCAAGACTTACGCCGGTATTGTGGGGAATATGCACCTTTCCCAATGCGATTTAAGCAACGATTTTTCATCTACAGAAGATCTATGATAGGTCTGCTAATGGAGAGTCAAACTCCCTTGAAATATAAATAAGAGTCTAACATTTACAACTGAGGGGTTTTTTGTATTATTCAAATATCACAGTAAAGTTGATAAATGGCTCAAATGCTTCAACAAATATGTCAAATTCAATTACTCTTATATGTACAACACCTTATATATGAAAAGCAAAATATAAAAAGATTGTTCTATTATTTTATTTATTGATTGCTTTTATTTGAAGTTAGAAGAATAAAAAGCATCTAAATTCATATTGCATCTTTCATTCTTCAGGTTGCTATACTGTTATAAGTATAATCTCATCTGTCCTTCCAATACCCTGTGGGACAGATAGGAAATCTTATTAACTCTGCTTTAGATAGAACCTATAAATTTTTTTTTCCCAAACAAATCTTTAGTGTACATACATGGATTAACACTTAGTAAGCTGAATGTTTCTAACAGTAGGCTGTTAAGCGAAAGCATTACATTCCCTCTCTATGGAATATCTAACATTTATTGAATGCTTATTATATGCAGGCATGCATTAGGCATTTTTTATGCATTGTTTCATTTAAGCCTCAAACTAACTCTATGTGGTGGACCCTATTATTATTAGATGAGAAAGTTGAGATGTAGAAATATTTGGGAACTTGTTCATATCACATACTTACTAAATAAAGAATGTGGGTTAGGAACTCAAATTTGTTTCAACTCATTTATCAATTCAATAAACATTGATTCCATCCCTATTATATGCTAAGCACCAGCATGGATTCCTGAGACGCATTTGTGAATAAAACAAAGAAATAGCTCTGTCATTGTTCAGCTTACTTTCTATTGGGGAAAATCAGAAAACAATAAACATTAAATAAGTAAATGAGGCAGTAGGCTAGAACAGGTGTTGGCAAACTTTTTCTAAAAGGCAAGAGAGTAGATATTTCAGGCTTTGTTGTAACCACTGAAGTCTGCCATTGTAGTGTGAAAGTACCTACAGACAATATGTAAACAGATGAGCATGGCTGTGTTCCAATAAAACTTAATTTGCAAAATAGATGATGAGCTGGATTTGGCCCATGGGCTGTAGTTTGCCAACCCTTGTGCTGGAAGATAACAAGTGATTGCTCTGTGTTTTTTTTAGGTTCTATATTTTTATGTTAATCTATTCATCATATCCATTAAACACAGGGCCAAACTAACAACCAAAGTTATTTACATGTTCCTTGAAATCCAGCTTTCATGGGCACGTGAAAATCATATTACAAACCCTCCAACCAATCTCGAGTCCATACTCCCCACCGCTTCCATTATCTAAATCTCGCAAACCAGGCTAATATTTCCCCTGCCGTAAATCACCCAGGGCCAGCTACCAGACAACTAGAGATCATCTCTATAGCCCATAGCCCACCAACATTGCTCAAACTAGCCAACCCTAAGCTGTTTCCCCTGCCGTACCTTGACTTTCCTGCAGAAAATACAATGAAGGCTCTGAGCCATGCTTCCCCTTCACTTTTCTTTCATTCACCTAACTGAACCTGGTGCTTCCCCTATGGCCCTGCATAGCATAGCATGACCCTTTCTCTCAGGAACAGTAAATAACAAAAGTGTTCTTTCAACGACATTGATCTCTCCATGTCATCACTCATTCACCTTTATAAATCAAGACCCAGGCACAAATCGATGTCATGGAGACAAGAAAAAGTATAGCAAACATGTTTGTTTTAATCCTCCAGGAAGTAGATGCCACATCAAGAATAGAAGTGCAAGAAATTTATTGGGGAAAACTTCTGTGAAGGAGCAAGAAAAGGAAGTCAGAGAAAGCAAGAAGAATCTTCAAATTTTAATGTAGGTCTGACTCTTGTAAAGGAGAGGGGAAGGAGGGAGCATTGGGAAGAAAGAGTCTTGACTGCAACAGAGTTCTGAGAAAGGTTTGGCTAAATTATGAGAAAACTTTGAAGCAAAATCTTCCATCAAAGGAGCCATGTGTTGCAGGAATGGGCCTCCATTAAATCTTCAACCATGCTCCTCTATTGGCTGGGAGCAGATAATGGGAAATATGGAGAGAACAAGAGGACAGGGGTATTGTCAGGGGTTGATCCAGAAGGGGAGGAGCCAAAACATGAGTCAACTACATGCCAGTCTGCAGAAGATCTGGGCAGTGTATTTTTATGGCTACCACTACATGAGGGGATGAGCATACTGAGGTGGCTGGGGAGGTGGGGTGAGGATGACTAGGTTGATCATGGTATTAAAGAGATTGATCAGTATAGGCTTCACTGAACAAGCTAATATCTGAGCAAAGATTTGAGGGAGGTATGGGGTTTGCCATGTAGACATCCTAGGGTAGAACATTCCAAGACAAATAAAGCCTTAGATTAAGAGCCCCAAGTACAAAATGTGCCCAGCAAGATCCAAACAAAAGGATGTCTGCCGCTGGGGCTGGAGCAAAGTTAGTGAGAGAGAGAGAGTTGGAGGATATGATGGCAGCTCATAAAGGGCCTTATGGGCCATGATAAAGATTTTAGCTTTTACTCTAGATGAAGGGGCCAGGAACTTAAGGATAAATGAGTAAAATAATCTGATTTACATTTTAAATTATTTTTTCTGGCTATTGTGTTAAAATACAATGTAGGGGTTAAGGGTAGAAACAGGGAGAACAGTTCGGAGGCTTTTGCAAGAATAGAGGCAAGAGAGGATGGCAGCTCAGACTAAGGCCGTAGCTGTGGAGATGAACGGTGAAAAGGATATATTTTGGATAAAAAGGGTATATTCTGGATATATTTTGAAATTAGAACTGATAAGATGTCTTGACCCCAGAACCCACTACTGAATTGATTTCTTCCTGCCTATCTGTCTCTTCTGTTAGTTTTTACATTGAAATGATAGTGCTTGTATTCATTAATTCACTCATTCAACTAGAAATGTCTATTAAATACTTGTTATAGGCCAAATACACTCTCAGCTTCTGAGATAGTAAAACCTGGTCCCTGATTTTAAATGACATCCAAGCATACTCATTATAGATTATATATAGATGATGTAGATATAATAATTACATATAGACAGATGTAGATATAAAATCTAGATCTACATCTAGGTGTAGATGTAGATATACATACCTAAATATAGATACCGATATCTATAAATAGATATAGATATAAATAGATATGTATATATGTATATATACATATATATATAAGTAAGGATAAATATACATATAGGTAAAGATATAGACAGAGGTAGAAGTAAAGATAGAGATAGAGATAGAAATAGGGATAGAGGTAGTAACAATGCAAAACCAGGTGTGAAGGGTGGGGTGATAAGAGGTTTGACTGATATGGTGAGGGCAAAAATACAGACACTATAGTTGTCATTTCCACCCGGGTGAGTAGACACAGGATACACTTTACATAGAAAAAGACACGAGCTGAATTTGTAATACAGACATCATCAGGTAGCAATAGAACAGGGAGAAAGAGGAGTATGTGCTGATGAGAGGGCATTGTCAGTCATAGGATCAACACGATCAAAGGCACTGAGGCAAGAAACAGCCTGGGAGAAGGCAAGAGATAAATCCAGAGCTTAGGCAAGAGCCAAATTATGAAGACATTTGTAGGATAGCCTAAGGAGTTGAGGTTTATCCTTTAGTTATTTACATAACCAGTGAAGTTTCATGTGGGGAATTAAAAAAAAACAAAAATTATATTTATGAAAAATCTCTTTGACAGCAAGCAATGTACATATAAAATTGGGTAAGAGTCACAGAGAAGTGCACAACAAAAGATACATTTTTTTTTAATTGAAAGAGATTACAGTCTAAAATGAGAATTATATATGTAAACGAATACTCACAAGAGAGCATGGTAAGTACTGACGCATAGTCCAGACAATCAGTATTTCACAAAGAATATGTAAAAATAAATATTATATATTGATATACATATACATGCACACATATACACACACACATCATTTTTCCACTAAGGCATAGTATTTCCAAGAAGTAAAATAGAAAACCTTGTAATAATGCCCTCAATGATACCTTTTTAGTTAATAAAAATATTTGTACATTTACTTGAGAAGGAGAACTTAAACCACCTAACAATTTGTTGAAATGGCAGATGGATTTATGATTTAGGTTGTATCAATGTAATGAAAACACTGGTTAAGATGATCAATATGGTGTTTCTCAGAAACATAATTACTTTTAACAGATTATTTAAAACAGATTGATTATATAGTGATTGTTCATTTACAGCTTAAGAAAATAAAGAAACAGAATCTACGTGTAGATAAAGGCAAAAATTGGGGAACTACTGGCTTTCATATATTTCTATTTATCTTAAACGAATCAATTTTTGTGACATAGATAGATTTGCTACAGATCCATAATGTTGAACAAGCTATAAAATCTGGGCTTGAGTTGTGGTTAAATTTGATATTATTTATCTGTTTCCATACGGAAAATTAAGATTACCTAAATGACAAATGAATTTCAAATAACTTATTTTCCTAGGTAGATTCATATTTGTATAATATTTTTTCTATTCTGTTCTTACAAAAGCATAGTATTTTAGTTCCAGGAGGAAAAATGAGAGATATTACCCAGAATGTGTCAATTCAAGTGTTCAAATTCTTCTTAAATTTACACTTTTGATATAGTGATTGAGAATATATCTTATTTTATTCTCCCCCAGATTTGCCAATCTCTCTGACCTTTCTCTTTTTTTCTTCATCTATAGGCTTTCCTGAATGTTGCTTCAATATCATTCACTCATTCATGTAGTAAAATGTCATTTAGTTCCAACTATGTTCCAGATATTATTATAGGTACTAAGCATACAATCATAAATAAAATATAAAACAGTAAGTTAAATATGGAATTCACAGTCTTCTTTCATTGTGACAGATAAGAAGAAAACTAATTATTACAAAGAAGGACAAAAATAGTTGGTGACATCATTATTTTAGAGGCTGCTTATCCTTTTACGTAAAATGCGCTTACATGTTTGGCATTCTCTATCTTTGATTGTCTTTATTTCTTACTTTGTATACTTCTTCTTGAGGAATGTCATTCAGGAAGGGTTTCAACATCTAAGCGTATGATGCTTTCTACTGAATTTGTATCCAAATAATCATTCTACTGAAACTAACTGCCTACTGACTCTCTCTACCTTGCTGTCCCTTAGGAAATTCAAACTTAGCTTGTTAAAAATGAAATTAAATCCTCTATCCCACCTCTTCCCCTCAACCCACCACCAACAGAACCAAATCTGGTTCTTCCTTAATTCCTGTCATGATGAATGACATCATTATCCACCAAATGGTTCAAGTTAGAAATCTGAGAATCACTTTACACCCGTTCATCTTCCCTCAACCCTTTATTTTTTCCCTTCCAAATGCAATCAATTACTTAAGTCCTAGCAATGCAAACACCTCAATATTTCTATTGTTATTCTCCATTCTCATTTCTTTCAGCCTAGTTCAGATTCTATTATTTCTTCTCATTAAATTTTTGCAGAAATCTTCCTCAAGCAGTCCAGAAGGATCATTTTTAATAACCACGCTTCACCAGTTTGACCTCTATTCAAAACTTCCAGTAGCTTTACGTTGCTTACAGAATAGAAACCTTTGTCTTCTCAGAGGCTCAGTTATGTGGTCATGATTTGTCTGCTACATCCCTACCCATTCTCATCTTCTGCCACTCCATAGCTTAGCATTTATACCCGAGCAGTCTTGAAATCTTTGTGTACCATTATGTGCATTGACTTTGAGTGTGCTGCTTTTTCTCTCTGGAGGGACTTTGCCCCTGTTCTGACTAGAGTGTTTCAACTTCTCCTTCAAGAATCACCAGAAACGTCACTCCGGCCCTTATATTTTCTTGAACTCACTCAAGTGGACTTAGGTGCTCCCTTTTCTGTTTCCAAAGCACCTAGCACATAATTGTAATTATACTAGGCTGTAATATACACTGTAACTGCTATGACAGTGTCTTCTCTCTTCCTTACGAATCCTCAAATCCCACTAAAAAAATAAGTGGTACATTTTATAAAGCACAAAACTAATTGCTGAAAGAATAATTAAAATCTTCAATCTGGTTTGGTTTATTTATGTCTAGGCATAATCTCTAGGGTTCTTGTCTCTGTATACTTCATGTCAGTTCTCAGCAGAGTAGCACAAGCCTCTGTCCACTTGGCACATGGTCTACTCTCAGTCAGTATTTGTTAGAGAGCAGTAAACCGAAGTCCAGACTATTACATCGACTAAGTGTGCAAGTTTTAGTTAGTCATTCATTTTTCTCAAACCTATTTCCTCATTTGTAAAAGAGAGATGATTATATTTGCCATGCTGATGTCAAATGACTGCTGTATGATTCAAATGAAATAATGAATATAAAAATATTTAAAAAAGAACACAACTCTGTAGATGTTTTATTTAAAACACTGCCATTGATGTATGTGTCTTTAAAGTGAACTGTATCAGAAACATCCTGGAGTTATTGGTTCCTGCCCGACGTAGTGTCTCCAGACAGATCAGATTCCTTTGATGTTACAAATCAATGCCTTACAATAGCTACAATTAAAAAAAAAAATCCCTCCTATTAGAATTTAAAATTACACAGATTAAGATCTCATCTTGTACCAGCAGAAAGGGCAGCCCCCAAACATAATAGAGCCCTTGTTTGTGCCATAAATCTATATAAGTGTATCTTAATGAAGGACAATTAATTGAAAACATATAACGTTTGAATGTTTTATCCTTGATTCTCTCTCTTATCTAAGGGATGTTCCTTCTAAGAAGTCCCATTAGTCAATGAAAATGGTCCTGAATGATACTTTATTTCAAAATTAGCACACACACACACACACACACACAATAGCAGTTTGCTAAAGATAATGACTTTCATCATTTACTAAGATAATACTCACTAGGATATTGACTAGTACAAATATCAGCCAAAATGCAATATATTATATTGAGTGCCAGTTACAGATTGGATTTAATTTATATATAGTTTCTCGATTTACTTAAATCATTCTTCCGTTATAACCTTATTACATCCTGTATTTTGTTGTATTAAAGTGGAAGTTATTTTTTAAAAAAAGTTCTAAAAGATGATAGTTGACTAATAGTTGATTCGTATTAAAGACTCCAATCTTCTAATCTACATAAAGTCTCTGAATAACATTTTGTAAGCCATGACCTATGAGTTCTCTCTGAATTCCAATTTCTTCAAAGTAACATTATCTACATCTCTGTCTAATTAGAAATGGCAGTTAATAAAAACACTTTATATTATGCCGCCAACTACCAATTTATTCCAGTGTTATATTTCAGTAACCTGAACCAAGCAAAGATTTTGCCTGCACTAGAAGTGGCCTTGCCTATCATGACAAGCAGCTGAAAAATACACATAAGCTGTATGAACCCGGCAGAATCCATCTGGTGAACCATCTGTGTGAGAACTCACAAAAATTATACTCCATCTGTTGTTTCATTCTTGCTAAGATTGCCAATGTTGTCCTCATTCCATTATCTAACTATTTTCCTTCCCTGTGGACCTCATCTGTACATTTGCTTTTATTCCCCATTGGCATCATATATCTAATTTCCAAAGTACTCTCCTCATTTTTGAAAAGAATTGATTTATGCATTTAATTTATGCAACTAAGAATCCTCTTGGAAAATAAAATAATGGAAAAGAATTGCAGTAATATCATAGTGTTGCTAGAAAATGAATGCATTATCATAAACACCAATTTTTGCCTGTTAAAGCCTAAATATATAAACTTCTTGCCAAGTTAACTAATTTCCATGTCAATATAATGTCTAAAATATAATGATCATCTGATCATTTCTCTCCCTTCTAATCTACTCTTCATTCTACTGCGTGATAGTACTTTCTAAAACATTCCTGTTGTCCCCCTTCCTCCAGTCAACACGCATCAATGGCTTTCCATATGTCCCAAAATAAACCACTTTAACATTTTAGCTCACATTCTCACTTCTTCCCCAAAGTTTTCTTAACTACACTCTGTGGTCGTTGTAGGCACAGTCCATACCAGTAATATTCCCTTAGCACGTGCTGCGTCTTGTTCTATCTTGTCACTATGGTTCTTGCACTTTCATTTATTTCTTCTATTTTCATAATTTTTCTTGCTGTATGTCTTGTATCCCCAAATAGATATTAAGCCTCTAGAGAACTGAGACAACGTCACCCATTTGTTCTGCTTCTTTAACATGTATACAAATAGCTTTGAGCCCTCTCCGCTTGAAATATTTTCATTTAAAGTATGAATATTTAAATAAATAACATATTCTGATTCTACTACAGTTAAGATCAATATTAAAATAAAGGATTATGCTGTCTTTGAGAAACTTCAATATCTGTGTCTAGAGACAGATACAAAGGAAATACTCTCAGTAAAGCAGATGTGTTTTCCTTTGACCTGGAACAGACACCAGCTGCATTTGCTCTGGACTTTTTGCATGATCTGCACCTCCTCAGAGTTAGTCTTTGTTCAGCTCTGTAGAGGTAAAACTACATTTTGGGACTTCTCCAAGCCTAAGACATATTTTCATGATGTCAGACCATATCTGAGCCCAAAGACCGTAATAGAAAACTATAGAGTTGATCTCTATCTAGGTCTATGTCTGTCTCTTTATCTATATCTAAAACAGTATATCTTTGTTTCTATATCTACTTACATAGAATATAAGTGTATCAATAAGAATATATATATATATATATAGAGAGAGAGAGAGAGAGAGATGTGACTAGGTAGTTATAAATAAGAAGATTATAAAATGAAACAGGAGACAGAACACATAAACACAGTTATGAAGAATGCAGATCTGAGTTTGTAAGTAGAATAAAACCCCACTCACCCAAAAGCCTGGGAGGAACAACCACACACATTCAAGAGGAAAGTGAATTAATAGTTCTATGTGTTCTATTGTGAAACAGCACTCAAACAACTTTCAAAGTATGCATATACTTTGGGAATTAGGAAGAGACGTAAAATAGTTGCAGCAAAATCATAGTCTTTATGAAGAGCAAGAACTATTAAAACACACACACTGATTCTTAACATGATCATCTGCTCAGAAAGTCCTTCCTTGACCACCGTATATAAAATAACATTGCCTGTCACTCTCTGGTAACTTATTCTTATTACTCTTCGTGATATTTGTCAATATATGATTTTTAGTTTATGTGTTATTTATCTGTTCATTGTCTGTCTCCTCCACTAGAGTATGAACTTCCTAAGAGTAGGGACTTTGATTTGTTCCCCGTTGTTCCCATGCTTGTCCCATAGCAGCCATTCAATACATCTGTTCTTAACTAGGAAATGAGCATCAAGGACTTTTGAGGGTGTTAAATATTTTTTTCTATTTGAGGACACATCCCAATTCTGTATTCTACACTCAATTTGTACACCTACTGAGTCAATAACTCTACTCTAACTCCACTTAGCTTTTGCCTTAAATTATTTTAAATCACCACATGAATGTTGTTCACATGCTTCAGCCTTCCAGCAGAAGAATGAGAATAGCATCACAATAATTAAAACCACTCATTGTATTTCTACCCTACATACTATAAAAAATAAGATATCTTTAGCTTCATGCCAGGTAATTTTCTAAACCTCCAGGGGTGTGTTTCAAATGTGGTTCATGGGCTAACCCTTTTAGCCCATCCCTCTTTAACTCTAGTTCTCTGTGATACTGGTGTTGCTTGTAACTCTCAATGACGAAAGTAGAAGCCACATCTTGATATTCACCAACAGTGCCACAGACCCTGATGGAGCCAACCAAAGGTGAGCAAGGCTCTGTTATTGGATCCATCAGAGGATACACTTCTGCTGCCTGTGATGGTTGCCAAAGCACCACTTCCCAAGGCTTCTGCCAAAAGTTTGTTTCCACTGATTATCATAGTGGAGCAACTAATGCCCAATATTGCGGGCACCAATGTTTGTCTTGTGTTATTGCAGAAATCAATAATTTTTCTTCCTGATGTTGTAGAAACTGCTGGAAATAACATATCTTAAGTCTATGTGCTCAATTTCTTGAGTAGATAGTACTGGAAAGAACAAAGGAAATTTTTTTTGAAACTCATCTTTCATTTCCCATGAACTTGCCTATGAACTACGGTGGGCGGGTTGGGAGATTAACCAAGGGAGAGCTATGACCCTTTTTCTCTGATGCTGACCCACTATCCTTGAAACAAAACTCTGTATCATAATATCCCTAGTACGAGTTCTTTCTCATGAGGCATGATGTTCCCTCACATAAATCTTAAGGTGAATATAACTTACTCTCATACTAGGATGCCTGCCACAGAAAGTACTGTGACTGAGGAGCACATCTAATCATCAGTGAGTTTTAAAGGCTTTTGAGTGTGGTTCAGTGTAAAGGGTAAGCCTGAAAGGACAGTAGCTAGCAGCCTTCTCTGGGGGGAACAATATTCAAAGGCTCTTTGACGGAAACCAGGTGATTTATTTTTCTTTTCATACCTGGGGGGAGGCAGCATAGCAGCACTTCCTCCATACCTCTAAGCCAACCAAGTCAGACACGCAGCAGCAGCCAGCTGTGACCCCAGGACTGTGATATTGTGGGCATGCTTGGGGGAATGGAAAGTGAGGCATCTTCTTTATTTAAGGAATTGTATGATAGGTCTAGTTTGTCAGTTTGCAAATTCTCAAAACCTGGCACCTGTAGGAGTGTGATTTGTGTTACTAGAAGAGATGTGGAGTGCATCTAAAAATAAAACCAGCAGAGAATTAGACAAACTCAGGATGTGGTATCATAACACATTCAAGCTACAGGGTGGTACCACCTATTGCTCTAAGACATCTGACAACCCACCAGGGATTGGATTAAAGACTTCCAAGGAAAGGTTGGATGTTTCCCCAAGTACCTTGTAGCCAAGGTATAAACAAAGTGTTTGGCTTACTCTTTATTTTAGTGCAACTCAGAGACATTTGTAAAATATTAGAAGCACCAAAAAGAAAAAAAAACCTGTATATTAACCAACAAAAGATTATATTGAATATTAAACATATATTTTTTATGCACGTGATGTCATTGTTTCTTTCTTTTTTCTTTGGTGAAGGAGATTAGCCCTGAGCTAACATCCGCTGCCAATCCTCCTCTTTTGGCTGAGGAAGATCGGCCCTAGGCTAACATCCGTGTCCATCTTCCTCTACTTCATATGCGGGACACCTGCGACAGCATGGCTTGACAAGCGGTGCACAGGTCCACACCCAGGATCTGAACATGTGAACCCAGGGCTGCCAAAGCAGAGTGCACGAACTTAACCACTAAGCAACCAGGCTGGCCCCTGAAGTCATTTTTTATTTACTCACTTTCATGTCCTTCTGGAAGGCGTCAGGATATACTCCTAGCCAGGTAAAGACATCTTCTCATCCTTGTTTCCAAAGAAAACGAAAGCACATGCTTGGAAGTTGCATTTTTCTTTGACTTTTTTGGTATACAAAGTGTGAAGGGGTTCTTTCTAGATTTTTAAGGTCGGGAAATTACGAATTAAAATAAGACAAGAGTTATACCACAGGAAGTATATGAAATTCAAAAACCTACAACAACAGTTATTGAGGGGTCATCCATATAATATGATCATATTCTCACAGCCAAAAGTGGAAAATGGACTATCAAACTGGTGCTCTGTAAAAAAGTGCTCAATATATCTGGTGTACTCTACTCTGTAGTTTATTTGGAAGTACTTTTAGAGTTATTTCCCGTGCTTTAATGGGGTATAAAATCATAAGCCTGTCAGGGAAGTGTAGTGCAATGCCATATAATTGTTAGATGGATCAGCATTGTCAATGACTTTATTTTAACTTTATTGATTCACCTTATATTAGGTGATATTCTGGTCCACATAACGTATTTAGCTGTCAAGTTGCAGTAGCTCCCAAACAACCAGATTTCACAATAAATCTACTTCGTGGTTTGATAGAGAATAAAAATGTGGTGGAAGAGGTAATCGCAATAATTATAGGGTCATTAATTCATATCTAGCTGTCTCTGCATTGCTTTCATACCTAGACATTTCACCAAGTAGATTTCTAGGTCTTCTTTCCCGAAAATGACATAGATCCTCCCACTCCTTACCGATCTCATTTTCAATTAAGAGTGCTAGAAGTCAAGAGCATGTTAAAGTACATAACATACTGGTAGATTGTTTATTATGTGTCAAGCTACATAGATACAACAGTGATTTAAAAATTGTACCAATACCTGAGGAAATCACAGTATGGTGAGAAAAAGGCATACAAGCACATAAGTATAAGGCAACGTAAAAATGCAGTAGGGGAGTCCTGAACAAAATGTGAGACAAGAGGAAAGAGAGTTACTTTTCAAACTGTAAAGTTCTAATATAAGCTCTCAGCAAAGTGCCTAGCACACAGTATGTAATAGGTTAAATAATAATAATAATATTAAGTATATCATTGCATGAATAATTTATGCTTATATGATACCTGGATAGCAGAGATCAACCAGTTGCTATTAAAAGTATTATTTTTATTTATTAAAGATTTCAGAAATGATTTCTTAGATAAAACAGTCTCTTGTGGCTGTCATATATACTAAATAAAAGTGTTTGGACTGAGAAAGAAGGTAACAAACTATTTTCATCTTTATATCACTCTCCTCATTTGTAAATCTATATACTGTGTAGTTTTTCACAGTACCAATGATTCTTTAGTTTATTCTGAAAAGCATAAAAGGGCCAAAACAATAGATGGAACATTTATTCTTTAAAGAACTTTTTAGTTTTGAAAACATTGAATATTAATTTTTGCCCCCATGAATTCCTGAAAGCCCATATGCAACCTACAAAATGCTAGCCAAGATTTCTCTCATACAGCAAAATATTCAGAGTCCTGATATGTTCAAGCATTATGATCCTGATGCACTCTTAATTATTTAACATTTTCTGTTATTTATTGAAATGTCTTTTTGCCATTTGACTTATATCCTTTGTATATAGAATATGGGGAATGACTTTATTAATAACAGGTATCAACATGAGATGATTAATGTTCTCCAAAGAAACCTCAGTTCTCCACTCACAGTGTTGCTTCTTTAGTCCAGATGAAAGTTTTCTGTGTGACGACCCCCTGGGGGGAGGAAGGAAGTGTGCATGTTTGAGCAATGGTTCTGTTAATCATGCATGGCCCTCACATATGAGAGAAAGCTGCTGTGGGATGAGAGCAGGGTTAGTCTTTGAGGGAGCCTAATGAACAGCATCCATCTTTCTTACCTGATGCTGAACAAAATGAGACATAGGAAAAAAGAGTCAGGCATTTAAAGTGAAAGCCATATTGTTATTATTTCTATGACTGATAAAGGCTAACTGAAGAATATAGTTCAGTGACCGGCTGATGGGACTACAAATTGAAGCATATGAAGGCACAGGGAGTGGCCCGTCCCAGGTGGAGAAAATAAGAGGATGACCTTAAAAACAATAATACAAATAAGTAAACACTGATCTGCTTTTTATCATAACCATTCATCAGTAATCCTAAACAATATTGGTAATATAGAATTCCTTCCTTCCACCTTGGTACACCGTCGTTAATAGACAAACCTATTGACTTAGTCAAAGGCAACCATGGATGAGGAAAGAGCCTACCTCTGGTGGGATAGAAGGGAACTCTTACTTACCAAGAGAAAGAAGGAAGACACTGAGCTAGACCTGCTTTGGCCTTTCTTTCCCAATTTACCAACCATGTAAATTGCTCCACTTCCTGTGGGGAAAAATATAAAAGGAGAGAGAGGATAAAAGTATTACAGTAATCAGGATTCCTAATCATGGAAGAAAATATCAGAAGTGGAAAAAAAGGATCTTTGAAGAAGAATCAGATATATAACAAGGAAAGGTAGAAATAAAATATGAAGCCTGAAAAGGAACTATGCACAAACACATGAATAGTGTTTCATTATCCATTAATTTTGCAGAAGAATAAAAATTCTGGAATCTAGAATAATGGATGAAATGGTCATTGGCAAACTGAAGGATCTAAATATGTGTTGGTATATATAAAATCATTAGTAAAAATAATTCAATGACTCCTGTTGCCGGAAGATTGATATCTAAATAGAATCTTAGAATCTAAAGTCCGTAAATTATTTTTTTCTTCTCTGTTCAATAATTAGAATCAAAACTGCTAGCTGAATCTCAGCATTTGCCTCTGCCCATGACAGTCTCTGTGCTTTATTAGTGGTGTGTGAGAACACGCTTCTTTCACTTTTAGTTACATTACTCCTAGTTTTTTCATCTCACAAGAGTATTGTGGGATTTTTTTTTTTTAATAATTTTTATTTATTTATTTTTCCCCCCAAAGCCCAAGCAGATAGTTGTATGTCATAGCTGCACATCCTTCTAGTTGCTGTATGTGGGACGTGGCCTCAGCATGGCCGGAGAAGCAGTGCGTCGGTGCGCGCCCGGGATCTGAACCCAGGCCGCCAGCAGCTGAGCACACGCACTTAACCGCTAAGCCATGGGGCCGGCCCATATTGTGGGATTTTGAATCTCAGTTTCTCTGCCTAATTGACCTGTCATCTTAGAAACAAACTAACACGTATCTTTCTGAAATATACTTTGATAATTTATTAAATATAGGGCAATATTTTTAAAATTTAAGATAGATAGGTGTGCTATAGAATCTGAATTTTATGGCTTGTGGTATTTAACATTTTTATGGGACTAGTTTCCAGTGCGTTGATATTCAGTCTTAGATTGTATGTATGTATATATGTACAATTAGAATTGGAATCTACTCTTTTGAGATCATAGTAGCCTTGGAATTAAAAATTTAATCCAAATGAAATTCTTTAAGTTTCATGATAAAAAGGGCTTCAGAAATAAATATTTGTTGGTATATTTTAAATCAGGAGAAAAAAACATTTTAAGGCAGAATATATGTTAATAAATATATAATATCTCTAGAAGTTACATTTTACAAATATTGGATGCTATGATGAAATGGAAGTTTGTACTGATTCCTCTCTACACAATCCCAAAACACCCTTAGCTCTTCAATGCATACAGACTCATAATCAGCATACCATTGCTTTCTGCTCCACCATTTTGACTTTTTAAGAATGAAACTGGATCACTTTCTTATAACATATATAAAAATAAACTTAAAATGTATTACAGACTTGGTATTTACCCAAAGAAAACAAAAACACTGGTTCTAAAAGATATATGCATCCCTATGTTCATTGCAGCGTTATTTACAATAGCCAAGATATGGAAGCAACCTAAGTGTTCATCAGTAGATGAATGCATAAAGAACATGTGGTATACACTCACACGCGCACACACACACACACACAATGGAATATTACTTAGCCATAAAAAAAGAATGATATTTTCCCATTTGTGACTACATGGATGAATCTAGAGGGTACTATGCTAAGTGAAATAAGCCAAACAGAAAAAGAATAATACCATATGATTTCATTCACATGTGAAATCTAAAATAACCAAAACAAATGAACAAATGAAACAAAATAGAAACAGACTCATAGACACAGAGAACAAATTGGTGGTTGCCAGAGGGGAGGGGCATGGGAAGAGGGCAAAATAGGTGAAGGAGATGAGAGGTACAAACTTCCAGTCATAAAATAAATGTCATGGGGATGTAATGTACAGCATAGGGAATGTACTCAATGATATTGTAATAATTTTATAGAATAACAGATAGTAACTAGTCTTATCAGAGTGATCATTTTATAATGTAAATAAATGTTGAATCACTATGTTTTACACCTGAAACTAATACAATATTGTATGTCAACTATACTTCAATAAAAAAAGAACAAAATAGGGGCCGGCCTGGTGGCGTAGCGGTGAAGTTCGCGTGCTCCACTTTGGGGGCCCGGGGTTCGCAGGTTTGGATCCCAGGTGCCACAGACACACTGCTTGTTAAGCCATGCTGTGGTGGCATCCTATATAAAGTATAGGAAGATGGACACAGATGTTAGCCCAGGGCTGATCTTGCTCGGCAAAAAGAGGAGGATTGGCAATGGATGTTAGCGCAGGGCTAATCTCTCTCACAAAAAAATAAAATAAAATAAGTTATAGAATATTTACGTCAGTCCTCCCTTAAAAAAAGAATTATCTTTCTGAGATAGTAGTTAATTCATTTGTTGAGCAATTTTTTACTGAACACCTACTATGATTCAAGCACTCATCTAGGTGTCTGAGAATAAAAGAGAGAAAAATCCATGTCTTCTAGAGCTTATGTTCTAGTTGAAGAAGACAGAGATAAAAAAACAGTAAGTGTAATGAATAAGTAAATTGTGTGGTATATTAGAAAGATATAAACTCTATAATTTAAAAAAAAGGTGCAAAATAAGAGGGATGGGAAATGTTGGAGATGGGGTGGCACACTCACAAATAGGATGGTCAAAGCCGGCCTTATTGAGAAAGAGACTTGCGAGCCAAGACTTTGAAGGAGATGAGAAAGGTGGAATACTAGAAAGCAATTCCACAAAGAGGGAAATAGAGAAGACTCTGTGTGAGAAGTTTGAGCAACAGCAATGAAATCAGTTTGCTAGGAGCAGAGTCAGGAAGGAAGAGTAGTAGAAGAGGAGGTAGGATAGGAGAGGCCAGATCATATAGCACCTTCTAAAACAACACATGAACTTTGGCTTTTACTAAGGGTAAAAGAAGAGGCCATGGGAGAATTATGGGTTGAACTTCTGGAAAGATGGAATTCTCATAAACAATGATCAAAAAGTTTATAAGAGAAGCATAGTTTTGAGTGGTGGAGGGAGGATTTAGTTCAGTATTGGACATGCTGCGTTTGAGATGTCTATTAGACATTTGAGCGGAGATGTCAAAATAGCCAGGTGAATATATATCTGGAGTTCAGGAGAGCGGTGTGCCCTGGCGATAACATTTGAGAACAAACATACAATATGCAGAGCCGTTAGAGTGGATGAAATTAACAAAGAAGTGAGTATACACCAGAATACAAGCAGACAAAAGAGAGAGTCCTGGACCACACTGACATTAAAGGGTCTGCGACGGAAAACCAGAAAAGGAGCAACCTGTGTTGAGGTTAGACAACCTGAAATCCAGGGGAAGAAATGAAGGGAAAGTGATCAATCAACATGCCATAGGCTGCTGTCTTCTATTAAAAATACTTTATATCTATCAACATGGAGGTCGTGGTAATATTGACAAGACTGGTTTAAAAAGGAGACGGATAACTAACCTGAGTAGGTTTAAAAGAGATTAGGAGATGAAAAATTTAGGAGAGTAAACATAGGCACCTTTTTCAAAGAATTTTGCTGCAAGTATGAGCATAAACATGGAGAAATAACTGGGAGAAGAATGAGAATCAAGATACATTTTTTTAGGATGGGAAAAACAATAGCGTGTTTGTCTGCTTAATAGAACTGATCCAGAGGAGAGACAAGAAATGATGACCTAAAGAGGAGAGAGTTGCTGAAGAGTTGATCTTGAGTTGACTAGAGTGGGCAGGAACTAGTGCTCAAATTGATGGATTAGTTGAAGATTGGAGCAAGGAGAGTTCATTCACTACTACCAGGAGAAAAAGCCGAGTCAACAGATACAGATGATAGTAGGCAAATAAATGTGAATGTGGGAATCTGGGGGCATTTTTTTTTTCATTTGCTTTAAATTATTGAGCCAAGTAAGAAGCAAGTGCAACGGCTGAGTGTGAGAATGACGGAGAAATGTTAAAGTTTGAGAGAGGACAAGGTGCGTAACGTCCTCTAGAAGAGAAGGAGGCTAAGAGTGGAGAGGGGGTAAATGAAAGAAATTTACTATTATTGCCAGGCAGAATTAAGAACATAGTGAAGATTAATGGTAATAAAATTAAAGGGGGAGCTGTCACATATAGGGTCCTTATATATGCAGAAGTGCTCAAAACAGACATTAAGGGGAATAATGGTCTCATATGGCAGAAATCCAGTAATTAAGGAAAGACCTTACTGCAGGAATGGAAATCAACCAGAATTTGGTTCATACTCAGGAACTGTTCTGGGACCCTTATGGTAGCATCACTGTTACCACTGCTGTCATATTTACAGCACTGAACATGTACCAGGTGCTAAGCTGGGCTTTAGATTTATTCCTTCATCTATCCTTCACAACCAAATTACAAAACGAAAATAAATACATCTATTTTTAGATGAGCAAACTGGCATTTAGAGGAGTTCAGCAACTTGCCTAAAGCCCAAGCTTGTAAGACATTTGTAAAAGATTCAAATCCATGCAATTATATAGTCTCTCACTTTCAACTACTTCTTGAAGAATATATTCCCATTTTACAAATAGCTTCTTTCAGAAACCCATTAAGGAGCTGATTCCTTTCATTTAATTAGTCTAAAGCCATTCAACACTTACTTACTTTAAAGTAATCGCTTGGTGTGTTGAATCCTGAACATATCCTGCCTGATTTGTACAGATATATTTCCTTTAATTCAACTGTAATTAATCATTTATAATTTCAAGTATTACTATTGAATAATTTGGAGAATACATCCATATTTACATAAATATCTTAATAACTTTATTCATTTCCCCCCTTGGTAAATACCTTCCCAATCTGAAAATCCTGTCTCTCTCTCTCTCCTTCCTATTTGTTTCTTCTAGGACCCAGTTATAACCTGACATTTCGTAATCTATTTCTTGCTGACCTTCTAACCTCCAGTTTATCCCTTCCAAACTCCATTCCTTAGATGCCTTTCCTTGAAGATCAATCTCCATATACCTCACTGTGCAGATTTCCTGCTACAACTTTCAGAAATAATAGCTCACAATTCTATCTGCCGGCACTGCTCCTTTTTCTTCCTTTGTTGTCATCGCCATGGCCTAGCTAATAATCCGAATTCCAGTGTTAACTAACACACTAGCTGCCTTCTATTTATACATTTAACATTTATCCTAAGTAGTAATTTATTTAGCATCTACCCTATGACAGATAGTGAACATGCATGGATAAAACAACACCAAACCAAAAATATTTTAACTGATGAAAGCCAAGAGATGAGAGAGTCACCTGAGAATCAGGCTTACAACAGAGTATCTGAGTAACCTTCAGCAACTGGGTCAAAACCAAATAAACAAAACAACACCAAAATTTATAGCTGATATCATTTTAGAGATGGATATGTATTCTCTAAGAAGTCTATTCAGAGAGTTTTTTTCTTCATCATTAACTGACTCTTCAGTTGAACATCAGAAGGGCTTAAATCCAAGGGCCAAACAATATGAAACAATATACAAACTACTTACCTTTATTACTCAGTACAGTGAGATTCTCATACTATTAGAAGCACGTGGGAATTGAGACTGAGTGAAGGAAGAACAGATGCATGTCTATCTTAGTTTTATTTGGAAATAAGCTCATTAGACAGGCAGAATACACCATGCATTGTATAATTGTTATAGCTCTTTTTCCCCTTATTTACTTATTCATTTATTTGTTTGTTTTCACCAAGAGCCAAATTAAATTTGCCTATGTTAAATGCACATACAAGGTTTCTATACTGTAATTGTCTATCTGCAGGCAGTCATGAAGCTCAAATACAAAAGAGACACCAGACCGTGGTCGCCATTAACAGTCAGAAAAGCCAGTGTTCAGATTGCAATCCCGTACTGTGCCAGAAGTCCAAATGTGTTTAACTTTGTTTAGTTTCAGGATGATTATATCTGTTTTGATTACTTCTGAAGTTCTCTACAATTGTAAAAGTATTTTCATGTTCTCTGATACACGCAATATTATCAGTAAGCAGATATTTTTGCTATTGTTTTTGCCTTTCTGCTTAGGTGTGAGGAATGTTTATGAAGGGCACAGAGCTCATTCGTGGAGAGGAAGAGAATTGCTTAGGATCTTGTTGGTCGGAGGAGGAGCAAAAATATTGTCTCATGTATAAAAATTGTCTTTGAATGTGTGCTAGTAGGGTTACCAGGAAAGTTTAATCAGACTGTTTAAACCATTTCTTAATCCCTGCCAGCATCTTACCCTTTACACCGCTGTTTACTAGGAAAGCACAGGCATGTCAATAAAGGACATCGCCACAATCAATGATTCCCATGAAATGCTAGCTGTCACACCAGCAGCCTAATCCGGTATCACTCCATTGACAATTTCATTTTCAAAGAAAAATGATAACATAAATATTTGGTTGAATTTAGACATCAGTCCTTCCCCAGCATGTCAGTTATAGATTGCAGAAGCTAAATTCTATGACTTTTCGGAAATAAAGTCAGTTTTCAATGAAGCCGTCCACCTCTGTATTGATTTAGTTGGAATAAAACACGATCTTTTTAGTACAAGTAATATTTCATATTGGAAAATGACGCCATAAAACATAAGATAAAAGTACTAATTCAACTCAACTGATATCTAAAGTATGTAGTAAGCATGGAAATTTCCTTTGGAAAACTATTCCTATTTTTTGGGCCTTTTATATGATTCTCATAGTCTTCCAATCTTTCTCCCCTCAACACACACTCAGGTGATGATCTAAAATTCACTCACATTAAGTTGTAAATAATTGAAAAGCTATATTTGTTCCTATTGAATTTTGTTAAGTAAAGAAATTAACATCTAAAGGTAGAATTTTACTGTGCTAAACAAAAGACCAATCTTTGTTGACTGAAGTTTGCCAATGCTAATCTACTAGAGAGAATGTTTGTCAAAGCAAACATAGATAGCAAGCCAGTAACGTTTGGTGGTTGCACAAAAGTTTGCTGATAGTGGATATTTTGAAATAAAAATAATTGGATAAATAATGGAATGCACAACCTATATCACATCAATTACAAAATTTTTCTTTAATATGTTGATTATGGGTTGATTATATGAAGAATATGGGTTTTCAGAAAAATCGCTGGAAAGTCATTTATTGTACTTGGCTAATTTTAGTGACACAAATTTTTACTGCCCTTAACCAGTCTCATTTTATACATTTTCTTCTCAGTGTCTCTATTCTGACTGCCAACATGGGTGCTAATTAGCATCAATTTTGCTGGTAATATTTTTCTCCTGTTGGGGACTGAGTATAGCTGTTCGCTAGGAACAGAGATGAGAGTATCCCCTGATTTCCGTGGACCAGTGGACTGTGGTAATTGATTTTAGTCATAGCTAATCCAAGCTAGTTTAGAACTCCATAACTGACTGTATATCCTATTAGCGATCCCATTAACCATCAAGCTTGCCTAAGGTAACAAGGAAAACAACTCAATAGCACAAAAGTCAGCCACTGTGGAAAATAAACTCACCTACTGTGGAGTGACAGGACTCACATGGGAACCAGGCTTCTCTAACTGAATACATTTGCAAGAAACTCTCTTCAAGCACTTAATGAAATGGAGTTTTCTTAATGACTTTCATTTAAAAATACATTATGAAAGCCACTTGGCTCTCCTTTGCTGTTGCCAAGTTTTGAATACCTGATTGCCAGACCCACAGCAGAGCTATAACTAATTTCATATATTACAAAGATGTGTTTCCATTTCAGTTTATGGCAGCAAGTGTCCAGGTTTGAAACTTGTTCATTGCAGAAGACAAGCAATATTATCACCTCAGTATACTGCAAACGAAAGCAGTTAACAAAACTTCAATGTCTGCTAAGACAGATAAAAGTTGTTTTTAATATAAAAATGGAACTTTGAGGGGCTGGCCCTGTGGCACAGTGGTTAAGTTCAGCGTGCTCAACCTTGACGGTCCAGCTTTCACAGGTTTGGATCCCCGGTGCGGACTTATGCCACTCATCAGCCATGCTGTGGCGGTGACCCACATATAAAGTAGAGGAAGATTGGCAGAGATATTAGCTCATGGCTAATCTTCTTCAGCAAAATAAATAAATAAATAAATAAATGGAAGTTTGATTTCTAGGTGCCGACCCCATGGCCTCATCGTTAGGTTCAGCATGCTCTGCTTTGGCGGACTGGGTTTGGTTCCTGCACATGGACCTACACCACTTGTTGGCGGGCCATGCTGTGGCAGTGACACACATACAAAATAGAGGAAGATTGGCACAGATGTTAGCTCAGGGTGAATCTTCCTCAAGCAAAAAGAGAAGGGTTGGAAATAGATGTTAGCTCAGAGTGAATCTTCCTCAGCAAAAAAAAAAAAAAGAAAGAAAAGAAAAAATGGAACTTTGACTTCTATAGGGCAAATAGATGAATAATTTTGATAATTTTGAGTATGAAAATTCCCAGCTGCCTCCAGGAATTGTCTACCTGAGTGCATTGCCATCAAATCAAATAAATCATCACCACCAAAGATGTCCCCAAACATCTCCCTATAAACATTCCATAAATCCATGACTTAGTCTAGAACCTTGGAAACCTCTTGATCCATTCTTTGTCTTCTTTTCCATATCTCCTTTATCATTGAACACTGACATTTCTCCCTTCAAACTGTCCAATTTGTTTTATTCCCTGTACTCCATTCATTTTCATTTCCTGGATCACAGGAGCCATCTTGTGATTCAATTACCTGCTGTTAGTCCAGTGGTGCTCCACTTTGGGTTAGCCTGGGAAAATTTGAAAAATATAGTATCTGAGTTCCACTTCAGAGAGATTGTATTTAATTGGTCTGTGGTGCAGCACACACATTGGGGTTTTTCAAAGCTCGCCATGTGAGTCTAATGTCCAGCCATGGCTGAGAACCAGTGCATCTAGTCTCTCTTCAGTATTGCCATCAGACTATCACATCAGGACTCTCACCTGCTAAGGAATCAAGTGACCCTTTATTTGCTATATTATCAGGCTAAATACCTCCACTAGTGTTTTAAAGTCTTTCTCTTTTTTAACCCCATCCCTAATGACCCTATGTTATTTCCGTCTATGCCTCCCACATTTGCTCTCCTTCAGCCATATCGATGTACATGTATGTTCATAGCATCTTGACTTGTAGTAGCCAAAACCTGAAATCAGCCTAGATGTCCTTCAATAGATGAATGGTTAAACAAACTGTGGCACATACATACCATGGAATACTACTCGGTAATAAAAAGGAACAACTACTGATACATGCAACAGCTTGGATAAATCACCAGAGAGTTATACTGAGTGGAAAAAAAAGCCAAAAGGTTACATAGTGTATGATTCCACTTACGTAACATTTTTGATGCAACAAATTTTAGAAATGGAAGATAGATTGCTATTTGGAATAGGTTGCCAATGGAGTGCTTGCCAGGGGTTAGAAACAAGGTGGTGGAGGTGTTGGATGTGGTTATAAAAAGATAAAACAGGGGACTCATGTGATGTTCAAGCTGTTGAGTATCTTGGCTGTGGTGGTCGGATACACAAGCCCATACAGGTGATAAAATTGCATAAAACTTCATGAACACACACGCATACACACATAAACACATACACATTACTAAGTAAAACTGGAAAATCTGAATAAAATCAATGGATTGTATCATCAATATCTTGCAGTATTATTCTATAGTTTTGCAAAATGTTACCATTGTGGAAACTGGACAAAGTGTAGAGGGCATCTCTGTATTATTTCTTACAACTGCATCTGAGTCTACAATTATCTCAATAAAATAATTGATAATTTTTAAAATTCCAATTAAAAAATTGGAATTAAAAATTTCACTCAAAAAAATTACCACCCATCCTTCAAGGTTCAGCTGCATACTCTATGTCTGCACACGTTTTGTTCATTACTCAACATCTTCTCTGGATAATTATCAAGGTTAGGAATAGCACACAGTATAAAATCTGTTTGTGTATGCTAACGTTATTCCTATAAAGGCAGGAACCCTATGCTATTCTTTTCTATGATGTAGAGTAAGCAATTCATAAACTGATGTCAATTGATCAGTAAATTAAATCCGTATAGGGAAACATACAGTAGGTTTCACTTGCATTTTTTCCACAGAAATTCATCCATTTGCAACGGGAGAAAGGACACTTCACTGTACTTTCAACATCTATGTTGATATACTTATTTTCTCCCTTTATTTTTTTAACTTTTATTTTTATTTAGGAACAATATGCATACAGAAAAAGAACACATATCCTAAGGATACAACTCAGTAGACTTTCACAAGCTGATATTTTACACAATCATGTAACTGAAACCCAGATCAAGAAGTAGAAAATAACCAGTACTCCAGAATATCCTGCGTGATCCCTTTCAGTCACTACAACCCCAGGGGTAACAAGTATTTTATGTAAGTGTATTGTACAATATATAATGCTTTGTGGCTGGCTTCTTTTGTTGAACATTGCTCAATTCATGCACATTGTGTGCGTTGTACTATATTATATTGCATTGGGTGAATTTCCACAATTTATCCATTTTATTGTTGATGGATATTTGAGTAGTTTTGAGTTATGGCTAATATGGATACTGTTGCTGTGAATATTTTAGTCTGTGTCTAACATTTCCTGAAGACCAATTTGCTCTGACTCCTCATCCTCATTCCTTTTTAGATGGTTCTTGGAAAATGACACTTCATCATGTGAGCAAAAATGATCTCCTTCTGCAGATAGCAGAAAGTCAAGCAGATCTGAAAAAGAGAAAGAATTCAGAGATTTGTTTTGTAAATTCCACTTTCATGCAAGATATTTGACACCTAAGCCCTTAATTATCTTTCCTATTTCAAGAGGTTGTATGAGACAGACCAGAACCATAGACATTGAAAGTTCAGACAGCAAGAATGAAAGAGAGGCTTCCTGCTGGGTGGTAACAGGGACCAGATAGGGACTCCAGGGAGCTTTCCAATCTTTTATGAGGCAGAGTTAATATGATAAATTATCTGTTTGCTCTGAAATTCATAAGCAACCAGTGCATCTACTAGGTAAATAATTACAGTGTAAATATTACAGTGAATGGTTCCCTTAGGTTATTACTTCTTCTCTGACTCAGCACAGCTAGTGCAATCAAGGGTCAATTGCAAATGGCACTAATCAAAAAACATTCATTTAGGGCCGGCCCGTGGCTTAGCATTTAGGTGCGTGCCCTCCGCTACTGGCGGCCCGGGTTCAGATCCCCAGCGCACACCGATGCACCGCTTCTCCAGCCATGCTGAGGCCACGTCCCACATACAACAACCAGAAGGATGTGCAACTATGACATACAACTATCTACTGGGGCTTTGTGGAAAAAAAAAAGGGGAGAAGATTGGCAATAGATCTTAGCTCAGAGACAGTCTTCCTCAGCAAAAAGGGGAGGATTAGCATGGATGTTAGCTCAGGGCTGATCTTCCTCACCAAAAAAAAAAAAAAAGTAACCTTAAAAAAAAATTCATTTAGCATCTCCCTGCTTAATCTGTGCTGAGAATAGCAAAAAAATTGAAAAGCCATGACTCTTATCTTCAAGGAAGAGAGGAGAGGATAATCTAGCTTGAAAAATAACAAATATATTTAATATCAAGTATAATGTTTTATATAATTATAAGACACACAGCAAATCACTGTTGAGTTAACTACATCATGAAACAGTAGTGAACAACGACAGATAATATAATGTAAAGCTAAATAGTATGCCCTATAGAAGTTTAGAGCTAGGGGTCAATGAAGGCTAAACTAATCCTGAAGGTTCCCAGGTCGTTAAGGACCTGGTATAGAAATTTGATTTACAGAGACAAAAGGAGAAGCAGGTGCCAGATAATAGAGGAAATCCACCAAACTCACTCTAAACCTAACTCTAACTCTATTGTATGCTAACTGATTTTTATACATTACTAAAGCGGGAATTAAATGGCGCTAGTAGGATTGAAAGTGCCACATTCAGGGGCCAGTGAGGAAACTGGTCTAACACGGTAACCAGAGCAGAGGTTGGTCCCTTGCAAGAAAAGAAGAGAAAGTAGACTTAAGGGTCCTCTTTGTGTTCTTCAAACAGGTTTTCGATATTCAGATATCAGCCCTCACGCTTTTACAGTCAAGTGACTTTTTGCTTTGAGGTTTTATTTCAGATGAAATCACATTCCAGAACTTCAACTTGAAAATGTTCTTCTACATGATGATCTGCATTAATTTATTTACATTTATGTAGTTTTTGAGACTTTGTTAACACAGTGCAACCTGCTGCTTAATCAGTTAATCAGATAGTAAAATAAAATATAACAGTTTACTTTATTAATCTTCCCAATCAAATGTACATATTTATCTCAATAAGGAGGCCATAGGAAGTTGGTGGTCACTCCCTCACTTTTCTTCCTTTTCTAACAAGTTTGGTATGTTTGTATTAGATGTACTTTTTAGACATTTTTCTTGGTGAACGCGTCAAGGCCATTGTGGGTACTCACATGTTGTGTATCCAATTAGATGTTAAGCTCCTCAAAGTGACTTCTCTGTCAGGCAATCCTACCCCGCACGCCCACCCAAAAGGCACTCTGGGTACCGTGAATGTACGATAAGTGCTAAAAGCATGATTTAACAACCAAAACCAAACTACTTTCATGTAATGACTGTCTCTGGGTGTTGTATTAACTTAAATCAACCAGAGTAATGGTTGAATAAAAATTACAGTGATATCCTTTAAGTTTTGAACTCCTGTCCACACAGCTGGACTTTCGCACAGGCTAGTACCTGCTCATACGAAAATTCTTGCACTCCATAGGATTTCTGAATCAGCAACTTGATCTGCAAGCTACTTTGACCCTCTGGACCTATCCAGATTATCAGGTCCACTTTTCAAAAGTGTGCTCATCTATAAATTTAGATATGCAGTTATTTTGAAAATATCTTTCCTCCATTTTGAAAGCTGTCTGGAAAATGAATATTCAATGTCATTCTTTCTAGTCTCTCTGAAGACATTTCTCTATATTTCAAACTTTCACTGTCTCAGTTCCAGCCTTGAAATTGCTATTAATTAATACTATTCATAGGATTTCAATCAATGACAGGAAGTCAAAGTCCAGGCAGCACAATAAAGAGTTAATCCATAGTCACCAACATAAGATGTGCTAGTCTTAAGGTAATACGCATATCCTTCAGGATATATGTCTTCAAGGCCGCTCTTTAGGACTAAGACCACTTTGCATATTATACAGTGCCTTGTACACAGCATGACTGTAATGGAGAATTGGGAAACCAAATGAAATATTCTGTTTATGTTTGAAGTTCCATATTACTAATGCAAAGAGTTTCTACTAATCCCTGAAAAAATTGTGTATTTTTTGAAGCTAGTTAAGTTAAAAATTAGTCATTAGAATCGACAAATATTTGTAAGATATTTTTTTGTTTTGACTACAAAGAAAAAAAATGTATCAGCTTGACAATGATGGAAAGCAAGGAGTCAGGCAAATCTACTTGCAAAGCAGAAAAATAAATCCTAGGGACTTAAATAAATGACATAGGAGAAAAGCAAACAGCTTGAAAGCTCCTGGTTAGGTTTTGGTCACAATATTAAAAAAGAAAATCAGAATTCTTTTTGCTCTTTCCTTCTTTAGAAAACAAATTTAAAAGATAAAGTTTGAACTAAAAAGATACCTCTTGGTTTAAAGCACTCCGGTTTCTCAAATTTTACTCGAAATCGTGGTCCTCTTTAATCTTGTTATGAACACAACATGTTTTCTTGTTATGTTTCTCTGCCCATTTCCTGTGTAGAAACCACCATGTTGACGACTCAGGTTCCTAAAATAAATTTCTACAAGCGGAATTTTGAAACTATGTATTTATAGCTAAAATGGTTCACACCAACCAACGCAACTAAAAGTCACAGTTGAAAGCACACGCTATTCAAACTATATGTGATAATGTAATATTGCCCCAGCTGAAGTTGAAGAAGGGTTTGATACCCTACTGGCTATGTCCTTGACAAGTCCTAATCCCTAAGCCACAATTCAGAGTAACGGTTACAAGCATATTTGACCATAGTGTGTGTGTATACATATATAACAAGTTATATGTTACATTTAATATATTATATTAAACACTAATCTGAAGTTAGAAAACACTTCGTTCTACACCTTTGCTCTTCACCTTCCAGAAATCTTAATATGTGAATTTAAAATATATATACATATATAGAATAATGATTTTGCATTTTCATAAAATTAATATAATGACAAAATTATCAATAACCCTCCTATTTGATTAAACACATAATTATATTTATTACACACATAGAAGATATCTTTTTTACAGTGAATTATTTCCCTTCCTTAATATTTGATATGTCAGTTAGATATAATAACATTGGAAAACTATTTTCCTTTATGATATTCAGAACCCAGCAGATATTCCATTGAAAGAAAGATCTCAGGAATCTGTTTAATTTTAAATATTTTCATTTTACAGGTATTTGAAGAAATTTTTCTCATTTGCTGTTCACCGAATTATTGTAAATTTAATATAAAGTATTATAAAATGATTAGTATTAATCCTACTTATTTCATATTTATTAAACACCATGATAAACATGATGCAGCATTGAGATTAGACTAAAATTTTTAATAGACAAGATACCTGCCCTTTGGGAACCGTTGTAAAGCGCTTTAAGTTCTGGAGAGGAATTTTACTCCATAGGTGCAAAGCGAACGTCATCAATGCGAAGCTAGCATTGCTAACTAACATCGTCATCAAATTTTCAGGGAGTATCAGTACAATATAATTCACCAGTAGCTTTTCTAAAGCTGCAACTTTGTATCATATTTCAAATCATGTAAGATGATTTTCATATAAAGGTATGGAAATTATCTGGAGAATTGTTTTCCAATTGTTAACTGCCAAGTTATCATGGTTCTACTAGTTAAAAAATAAAAATGTCAGTATAAGATACTTTTAAATTCACTTAGAGACTAACCACCATGGAATCCAGATCACTTTGCTTAAGAGAATTTTCTTTTACTGTTTAAAGGGTGTTTCTTCTCAAACTGACAAATTGGAATATACAGTTCTTGATTCTGAAATGAAGAAAACTACCCATATGACAGATTTTCACAGATGAAGAAGGAAGACATATGGAAGAGTGTCTCTTTGAGAATAACGTGTTCACATAATATCTCCGAGGATAATATTTTTTCTGATTTAGCTACAAGACATCTAAAAAGCATATGTCCATAAGTCATTATTCATAATATTATGAAAAAAATTGCTACTGAAATATATTAGTTATAGAAGTGATCTCTAATAAGCTAATCTGAATCATTAATGTAATATTAATGCCCCATAGTAGAATAGTGTCTTTTAGGTAAAATTTGAAAGTTTCCTTACAACAATCGTATTAGCTAAATGAGGGCAGAAAGGCTAAAATATTTTTTTTTAAACTTCTTATTCAGATGCTGGTGAACACATCTGAACTAATGAATAGTCACATTGCTTTCTTAGCAACTTCTCGTTGCCACCTGACTTTTGGTTACAGACATAATTTTAGGAATAAGTGAATTTGGGGAATTAGTTCTTTGACAGTTTTTTAAAAATTCTGTTAACGTGTATTTTCTAGGAAAAGTAATATTTTCACCAGAAGCACAGTTAGTATATATTATATGGTATTTGCAGTATGTTCCCACTGATATAAAAGCATTCCTGTAGATCAATTTGTCAATTTGTCCATCTCTTTTTGTGTATACATATGCATATTTATTTCAGGTATAGAAAATGTCTATACCAATAGTTCTGAAATATTATTACTAATTATTCTGTTTGGTGGGATTTAGAGTGATCCATCACTGTCATCTTTGTGTTACTACCACCAGAAATTTAGTAATGAATTTTGTAAATAATGATAATCTCAATACTAATATTTTTGTCTTAAATTCTCTTTGACATTTTTTTTTCTTTATTTTGAGTACTGCATTTCATGTGTGTATTTGTTTGGTATACCGTTCTCTGCTTTTTCTTTCAAACTTTTGTGTCATTTTGTTTTATAGGTCATTCTCAAATACAAAAGATGATGCTATTAGCTGTCTTGTTCACACTCCAGTTTATTAGACTCTGCTCACTTTCTCGAATTTCCTGGAACAGCTGATTGGATATGTAGAATAAAATTTATCCATGAAAAAGCTATTTATAGGATGAGACTTTAATAAGATTCTCCTTCACGAAGCTATGAATTGAGATACAGAAATGATGGAAATTGTTCCATGTGTGATGTTGTGGCCAAGAGAGTGAAGGTTTACAACTGTCTACTTTCAATTCAAAGTCCTACCTTCCCTAAAATGACTTTTCTAGATTTTTCTTGGTCTTCTGGAATCCAAATGCATTTACTATTCTTAATCCCTCATTCAGGTTTTTAATTCTTGCATCAAAATATGCCCTGGCTATAATAATTATATGAATGGCTCATATTATTTGGCTCTGTTTAAAACTTATTTTAGTTTTTTGTTATAATCTAAGAAGATTTGCCTTTTTTTTGGCTGAGGAATAATAACCCTGCACTAACATCTGTTGCCAATCTTCTTCTTTCCTTGCTTGAGGAAGATTAGCCCTGAGCTAACATCTGTGCTGATCTTCCTCTACTTTATATGCGGGTCACCACGTGGCTGATGAGTGGTGTAGGTCTGTGCCCAGGATCCTAACCCGTGAACCCAGGCCACCAAAGCAGAGTGCACCAAACTTAACCACTAAGCCACAGGGCTGGCCCAGCTTTGCCTTTTAATAGAGAAGCCTCACTCATTTCAATTGATTAATGGAAAATGTCTTCGTTTAGGCATAATTAGGCAAAATCTGTTCAGCCTGTGATTCAGTAAATTAACAGAGTTAACAGATTCTCTGTCCACTTTTAATGTTTGTTCATTTTTGTTTGTTTGTTTTTGGGGGAGGTTTTTGCTAAAGTACACATGTAGATTGAAGTCTTACCCCAAATCTCATTTCTAACGACCTTTTATCTAGGATTCTTTTCAGTCATGATTTCTTTCTGCTACCATCCCCGAAAGATACCATTTAATTTATGGTAACATTATAAATGAAAATCTTGACTCCTTGACATAAACATCTCTCAGGTTGTTTCTTTCCCTCCTTTTCTCTTGTAGGACTTTGTAGGAAAGTATTTCACTCACAGTAGCTATGTCAATAGCATCCTGCCGTTCTGTATCTTTCCACCCAGTTGTGTTCTGTAGTTTGAAATCTCTGACTAGATGCACAAAATTAGCTAAATATGGACTTTGGGCATTACACTCTGTCAGTCTCACTGAGAAGTACCTAATACATAGAAATCAACATTTTTTCAAATCATTTATGTAGTACAAACTCTAATATTTCAGTCTAGCCATAGATAGTGTATGGATTATCATTTTGCTATTTTAGTTCTAATAATTTCTATTTTGAGAAGCAAAACAAATTTATGCCATATGCTAGTTACTGGGAATTTTTAAAGTTGATTTATCTACCTTATAATGTTAGCTAATTTCTTCTTAGCTTCTGACATTAGGTTATATTTGGTCTTAAGTTTTGTTTTGTTATTATGTTATTATTGCAAGTTTTTTCTGTGTTTTTATTGTGACAATCCATATTTGGGGGCTATTAAGGAGATACTATTTTGAACCAGAAATAGACAAATATGTTAAAATTATTTTTCACATTTGGCTTCCCTTTCACTTTTTTGGAGCCTCTTTCTCACTATTTACTTGCTCTGGATAAGTATTTGTTCTACCAGGACTCCATGTAGCAGTTATAGAAAGAGGAACTGAGGTCTTATGCTTGAGTGATAACAACCTCTATGTTTCAGAATATCTTTAGAGAAAACAAAAAGAATCAAACCAAACAACTAACAAATAAACAAATAGAGGATTCAGAGAGAAGGCCACTTTATCTCGACTCTAGCTAAGGACATATTTCTGAGGAACAAAATGGGTCCTAAAGTTCCTCAATTGGTTCATCCAATCCATCAGATGAGAAAATTACATAGGGATTTGCAGTCAACATTGTAGGTAGTATGCCCTTGCCTGAAGGCCTCCCTTGCCTGGAGAACACTCTGTGTTGGTGATGCCTCTCAGGAACCAGAACCTTAGGAGTAGTAAACAGATGGACATGATTTAAAATGTTCTCAGACTGATCCTGGCCAGAAGTATCTCAACTATCTCCTCCTGAATATTCTCACCTCTGATGGCTTTCTGGTAGCACTGAGTTTTCTTCTTTTTTTGCATAACTATACACTCTGCACTACAATAGTGAGAAAAAAAGAGTGGGAAGGTAAATTCTGAACAGAGAAGAAAGTGTTTCCCAGTTTGTTTTATATGCAGATACCTTATATCTATGCCTTCTGCCAAGACCACTTTTTGGGATGCCTAATGTTGTCAAACAAGACAAGATGGAAAAGGATTAATTAATCGATATCTTCTGAAGGTTTTTAGCTAAAAGGCTAATGTAAAGGCCTTGCACTGTCATTATCACTATGTGGTCTGATTGTGGTGATTTTGTGACCTAGAAGAAAAATGTCAGAAGGGAGACATTCCCATGAATTTGTGTTGTTAATATAACTGTTGACAGCAGAAAAAAGTTTGCATCTGAATAAAAAAATCCCTCCTCAAATATCCAGCTGTCTCATAGATTGATATGTTTGATTAAGCTAAATTGCCACAGCCAGAGTCATTATTGTCATTCTATACTGACATTAAATGTCTATTCACCACAGCTCTGAGAGCAATGCATATGAAGTAAAGGCTCAGGAGGGCACAGGAAAGCATCTGTAGGTTTTCAGTGAGTGTACAAAGAGCAATGACCCATATTCTAAAACAACAGCCTTGGAAACCTTTTGCTTTTCACAAGAAAAGCTTACAATAGCATTACTATGAAACAGATTATAATAAGATAATATCCACTAATGAACAGATAAATCTCCAGATATGTAAAGCTATAGGAAAGAAAATATTTTATTAAAAATACTCTGGACTATCACTTAACAAAGTGTTCTCTAATCGGATAATTAAATATGGTATTCAAGATTTTTATGAAGTATTTTGGCAAAGTAGATGCATAGAATACATTGATTTGTTTATTCTCTTGATTGACATTCTTTAAATGTTGGGAACTATAGTATGTAGGTCTCAATTTATAGTCTTGCCCCAGTCCCATGCTTGCAAGGAGCAGGTCTGACTTTAAATTTAGAATTGTCTGATTCCTCTTGGTTTCAAGCAAGATTGTAGTTTTGACCTCCATCCCTCTTCTACCCTCATCTGCTCCCCTCTACCCACCTCCATCACCTAAAACTCATGTTCTTTTCCTCTCGTTTGTATTTACAACATCATTCTCAGAAGCTATTAGATCCAAACAGAGAGAAGTAAACATCTGTATAGAGGATTCCTGTGATTTCATTAATAGGCACAAAGTAATAAGATATCATAATACTAATAGTATGCAAACATACATACATATATAGTAATATATGTAATAGTATAAATAGATACTACTATGGTATTGATATATGTATGTATACATGTCTATATATGTGTGTGTGTATATATATGGAGATATATATGTGTGTATATATATGGAGATATATATATGTGTATATATATATATATAGACAGAGAGAGAGCAAATTGCAAAACCAATGAATACAGAATAAAAATTAATTTTCAAGAATAAGTGAAACATGCTGACGCATCAAACAGACTATGTTCTTTTACCACAATTCACTGAAACCAAAAATCAATGGTAAAAAGAAAGATTAAAATGTTCTTATATTTAAAAATTAACGACTACAAAAACCCCACAAAAGTAAAATCATACACCTAAATACAAAATACAAAACTCTAAATCTTCTGGAAGATAACATAGGAGAAAATCTAGGTTACCTTGACTCTGGTAATGACTTTTTAGATACAACACAAAAAGCACAATTCACCAAGAAAAAAAGATAAGTTGGTCTTCATTAAAATGAATAACTGCTCTGTGAAAGACGCTGTTAAGAGAATGAAAAGATAAGTCACAGACTAGAAGAAAAAAAGTGCAAACCACATATCTGAAAAGGACTTTAATTCAAAATACATAAAGAACTTTCAATTCAACAATAAGAAAACAACACATTTGAGAAGTGAGCAAAACATCAGAACAGATACCTCACCAAGAAAGGTATACAGAGGACAAATCAGAATATGAAAAGATGCTCAACATCATATGTCCTTAGGGAAATGCCTATTAAAACGACAATGAGATTCCACTACACACCTACTAGAATGGCCAAAATCCCAAACACTGACAACTCCAAATGCTGGCCAGGATGTGGAGCAACAGGAACTCTCATTCACTGCTAGTGGGAATATAGAATGGTACAGTCACTTTGGAAAATAGTTTGCTGGTTTCTTTCAAAGCTAAACATAGTCTTACTATACAATCCAGCAATTGCACTCCTAGATATGTAACCAAATGAGTTGGAAACTTATGTCCACACAAAAACCTGCACATAAATGTTTATAGCAGCTTATTCATAATTGCCAAAACTTGGAAGCAGTCAAGACATCTTTCAATAGATGAATGGATTAAAAATAGTATTGCATCCATACAATGGAGTATTATTCAGTGATAAAAAGAAGTGAGCTATTAAGCCACAAAAAGACGTGGAGGAATCTTAAATGCGTATTTCTAGGTGAAAGAAACTGTCTGAAAGGGTTGCAAACCATATGATTTTAATTATATGACATTGTGCAAAAGATAAAGCAATGAAGACTAGAAAGATTAATGGTTGCCAAGGGTTGGGGACAGGAAGAGAGTAAAAATGAATAGGTACAGCAGAGAAGATTTTTAGGCCAGTGAAACAATTCTGTATGCTGCTGTAATAGTGGATACACAGCATTATACATTTGGCGAAATCTGCAGAACTGTACGATGCAAAGAGTGAACTCTAATGTGACCTATGGACTTCAGTTAATAATAATGTCTCGATATCAGTTTATCAGTTGTAACAAATGTACCACACCAATGCATGATATTAACAATAGGGGAAACTGAGGGCAGAGAGAGAGAGAGAAATCATGTGGGAGCTCCCTGTACTTCCTGCTTATTTTATCTATAATTCTAAAACTGCTCTAAAAAATAAAGTATATTAATTTTTAAAAACCCCCAAGATTAAAGAAGAGAACATAAAAATGACAAAATATTTAGATCTACATCATTATGAACACATATGTCAAAACAATAGTCTAAAAGAAAAGAAAGCTTTTAAAGCAAACAAAAGTTATATAATTTGTGTATTATATGTAAGACAGATGATGAGTGATAGATAGATGACAGATAGGTAAATAGATAATCAGTTAACAAGAGTAAATAATCTAATCCTGACCTAATTTGACTCTAGTGACAGATAGTAGGTTGTCTTCAACACAGTGATACCATAAATAATACCAAGATGAATGTCTTCATACATGTCAACTTATAATTTTGATGAGTTTTTTGGTGTTTTTTGGATATACACTCAGGAGTTGAATCTTTTGGTGATTATGCAAACTTATTAAATTCATGCTTATGTATATTTTTTCCATACGAATCTCTTTCTTCAATGAGACAAGTACCTCAGCACCTTCCTACCACTCACCCTCTGTTCATGTCACCCTCACTTTCTCCTCCTGCTCCTGCACTCCCATTCTGCTCTCTCTAATGTCCCAAAGGGATTTCACCCGTAGGTATGTGGCCACTCCAGTTTACACATACAGACTCCATCCACAACCCCCACAGACAGCTGTCCATTGGCCACCCATCCAGTCTAGAGCTGTGTACACCAGAAGCACAGTTTGATTTTGGAGGACAAAACCAGTACAGCCCTGGAAGACAAATGGCCTGGGGACATTTGGACAGAAAATTTTGGGGTCCTAGGTACCTGAAATATGGGGTAAACTAAGTGGCAGGTGGTAAGAGTAGGGTGCAGAGGGCACTTATAAATGCTCTTGACGAGGAGGTCCTCTTGGCCTCCCAGACTCCCTACCCTGCAGTGAGGGCACAGCCAGGTGAGAACCAGAGTGGGACACTAAAAACACAAGACCCCTCTTGCTTGGGTCCCAAGGTGTGACTGACCAGAGTGAGAGATATGTAAATAACATACTAGGCATCCATCCATTAGAAGCAATGAACTAGGGGTTTATGCTGCAACATTAGTGTATCTTGTATAACGGTCTTGGGTGAGAAGGGTACAGGACAGAATGAGATTTGCTGAAAAGTAACAAATCATTTAAATTTAAAACATATAAAAACAACACATTTTTAAAAAAAATCTGTACATGCCTAAGGATATATCAAGCATATTAGTGTGGGTTCCTGTTAAGATGAAAGGAACGGAGTACAGATTGGGATTAAGGGAAGAACAAATAAAGTATGTTTAATTCAACCTTTACTTTTATATTAATAAAATAATAATAGGAAGAGATGAGTTTTAAAATAAATAAAAAACAAAACACTAGAACCGTTTTCTTCAGACTTCTTCCTATCTATTGCATAAACTTCACCCTTTTTACCTCCATTCTTTATTTAGGCAGCTCCCTCTGTTTGAAATATGCTTCTCCATCCTTGCCTTTGTCCATGGATACACTGCTCACAGTTTAAGCCCAGACCAAGTCGCGAAATATGCTTCTCCATCCTTGCCTTTGTCCATGGATACACTGCTCACAGTTTAAGCCCGGACCAAGTCTCTATTCACATTGTATCTCTTTCAAGAATCTTATGTAGACAATTCTCACTCACTTTAATAATGTCTTGTAATGATACAACATAACCCATTCTATAGTAACATGTATTGTAGTATTCGATTATACATCATTACCTGTGTTTATCTAGCTTTTATTTGCTTAAGTATGCCCTCAACAGTACCATATGTTTCTTAAAAGTATACTTATTCATTGATTCCTCCATTCATTAATTCAACAAATACTTATTTAGACCTAACTGTGTTCAAGTCTATGCACAGGTAATCTTGGGGAAAAGTTAAGTAACAATCTCCAAGGCTTAATGAGCTCATCAGTCTAGAAAGAAATTCAGACAAATATGATAAATATAAAGATTGAATTTATCATAGAGTGGTATGTGTGCTAAAGTATATATTATGAATATTACACTATGTTCTCTAATGATAGGTTAATACTTTACATAAATTATGTAATGGTTAATATTAACTATTGATAATCTTAATATTATACTATGCTCGTTACACTAATATATACATATATTACACCAATAATATTAATAATAATAATATTACATGATGTTCGTTAATAATATATTTAAACAAATAAATCTTGATGCAAAAACTTGCAAAACATCATTGTTTATATCACCTACTCCTCTGAAATCTTCACATTATTGCTTCCTTCCATTATTGCAAATAATCAGAAGTTGACTGTTTATCAATTAGCCGCTGAAATTCACAAAGTAATCACCAATGGTGATTTATACTGTTGTCAGAAATATGCAAGGAATAAATATGCCTATAATTTTGTTTCTATGACTTGTAAATATATTTCTATATTTATGGTTCCAGGTTTGCTGATTACAGGGTAGGCGACAGCAATCTTAGGAGATATAAATCCCCAGTCTCTCAAGGACAGGATCAGAGCTGCATTACCAGTAATCTCTAATCAGCCAATTTTTTTCCAATTTGCAAAAGGAGACCAAAATTTATCAGTCCTCCTGCATTAATGAGACAATTGCAAGTATAAAATGATAAACAGTAAAGGTTATATTTTAGGGAAGTGTTAGCAAACATTCAGTGACCAATTTGCCTAGGTACTCCTATGCTTCAACATTTCTTTAAGAATTAATTTTAGTAAAGTAGAGTAAACATTTCCTGATATACCCTATAGTGATTGCCTCTGACTTACTATTTGAATTTTTCATTTAAGTAACATTTTATTTATTTCTCTAATATTTTCTTCCCCACGTATATTTCTAGGGTAGCTATAAGTTTCTTATTAGCTTCAGCCTCATTTTCTCTCTTTTAACCATAACATAAGCATGAGTTCTTAATTCTATATGAATTTCATTCTCCATCATATTCTGGATATGTGGACGTGGAAAATACTTGCAGTATTTCCAAACTCATGTCAACCTGAATTTTCCTCAACACATTTAAGATATCTTTGGCTTCACCAATAACTCCTGTTACTCAACATTCACTCACTCACTTATTAAACATACGAGGGGCAGCTTCACGGGCATGCAACCTGTGTGGTTGCACGTGTTCCCGTGTTTAGAAGGGCCTTGCGCTTAGTTTAATGCTACTGCTGCCATTTGGAAATTCTTAATATTTTTTGAAGGAGCCCTGCATTTTCATTTCGCACTGAGCCCCACAAATTAGGTAGCCTGTCTAATATTTGTGGATTGTACAAAATAAGTATAGAAGAATAATGGAAGGATGCACACAAATGTTAAGTAGTTATCCTTAGATAATGGTATTAACAATGATTTTAATTTTCTTTTCATCTTTCTTCATTTTCTAATTTTCCTGATCCTTAGAGATAAAAAAGAATAAGAGTCCCAGAAATCTCTTGGGATTCAACAAATAGAATTTATGAGATAGTCCTTTTGAGCTAAAGGATTTTGATCTGCAATAGATAAGATATCCTCATTTATAAGGGTATAGATAGTTTTACATTAAATTCAATCAAGGGTATAGATAATTTTACATTCACAGTAAATGAAATACAGTATGTAATTAACTAAGCAGCATCTATAAGTTGTTGGGTCCAGAAAAAAATTCCTAAAAGTTTTGAATTCTGATAATGGCACTGAATCACTGTATATAACTTTATTTTATCCTGTTTTCCCTGAACATCCTCTGTTTTTTTGTATTTGTCCCTGTTTCACACATCCCAATTCATGGCTTTTTTTAAACTTAATTCTAAAAACTAGAAGAAAATTAGCAAGAAAAAAACATTTACAATTATTTGGAAAATTGTGTAGCATCAAGGTTTGAGGGTGCAGGAAACAAAGTTGGCTTGTAACAGCTGACAGATTTCATTTTCATTGCCATTTGACAGTAACTGTACTTTCCCCCCAGAGGGATGAGATGATTCAGCAAGTAATTACTTCCAAAAAAAAAAGGGGAAGAAGAAGACAGAAATCTTTTTGTTCTGTTCTTTTTCTATTCCAATTGTTATAGTCTTTCAAGGGTAAATATGCTGGACATTGTTTTTTACTCATTTTCATTTTTCTATGTGAATTGAAAGTAATTTATCTTAAAGGCAGGATATAAAACAAAAGAAAGAGTGTGAGAGCAAATTTGCAAGACTCCCTTCAGTCTTTCCCGGGAACATTATGTAAAAGACAGAAATCTAAGGGGGGAATTATATAACTTCACATTCAGTTTCTAAAACTAGTTACCAACCAGGATATTTAGACAAATTGCTTTGCCTTTCAAGGAAGGAATTAGAAAGTCAGCATAACATGGTGTTTAAAAGTGTAGCCACTGGTGCCAGCCTTTTGAAATCATATCCATAGTTGTGTGGCTTTTGGGAAATAACAACCCTTTTTCTGAGCTTTATTTTTCTCATTTGTAAGATGGGAATGATGATAGAATTAATAGAAGTAATGCGTGTAAGAAAGTTAGAATAATTCTTGGCACATTGCAAAGCCTTCAAAAGTGTGAGTAATTTTTACTATGTTTTTATTTTCATTAAAAATTACTCTATTCACTAAATTATACAAAATCATCTCCTGAAAAAAAACTTCAGAAGAAAAGAGGCACACATATTTAAATCATTAAGCTCAGGGCAAAATAACGTCCTAGAAATACTGTGATGTAGAAAATTCACGTTCAACCTTTTCTTACTTAGGCAGTTTCTCAAGAGATAAAAATACATACTGGTTATATTAAGTTTTCATGTTTATCCCTGTGCAGCATTTACTTGTCCTTTTATTCCTGGATGTTGCTACTCCTGGGACTTACATGAAGTTTAAGTATCTCAATAGTATAATGAGGGAATATAGTTGATGCTATCATGCATTTCCCCCATATCCCTCTAGAACTGAAGGATTATTTTCTTAGCTGCTGGGAATGCTGCTGGTAAACACCCCCAGCTATTCACCCTCTCATATGGCTGCCTGGGCTGAAGAGAGTAGACTTGCCCGAGGCCAGGCTCCATCTTGAGGCAAGCACAGCCAATGACTGATGGACACAAGGGTTTAAAGGCTTGGTACCCTTGCCTCTTAAGAGGCAACTTTAGATGGCCTTCCAACTCTAGCACTCCCTGTGGGTGGAGTGAAGCATTTGCTAAGACAGAGACTCAGACCAACTTTTCTCTTGACCCCATTCCTATTTCTTTCTTTTTCTCTCACAGGAGTTGATCTAAAGAGCAGTCTCTAATAAATTCCTGAACACTAATCTCTGTCTCAAATTCTGCTTCACAGGGAATCTGATATAAGGTGAAGCAATTTTGAGTGTTACTCAATGTATTGCCAAGAGAATGGCACTGAGCATCAGTGGAGAGGAGGTGAAAGATCTGAAATGAAAAAAGGCCCAGGTCCTAAAAGGCTAGGGCATGGATAGATCATTTGCATGAAATGGAATAGAGTTCAATATGTCTTATTTTCCTGTGTTGTGGGGGAAAAACCAAGAAAGTTGTGCTTGGCCGTGCTGAGTGTGGACAGAGAGTTTCAACAGAAGACAGAATTTTAAAAAGAATTAGTAGGTAATGGAAGAGAATGGGGTGGGGAGATCTAGGAGAATGCAACTCTCTCTTGGAGTTTGGAAGAATGATAGAACGCCAGTAGAGCTGTCTTAGTCAGCTCAGGCTGCCATAACAAATTACCATAGATTAGGTGGCTGAAACAACAGACATTTATTTCTTACGGTTCTGGAGGCTGAGAAGTCTAAGATTAGAGTGCCAGCAGGGGGCAGCCCCGTGGCATAGTGGTTAAGTTTATGTGCTCCTTTTCGGCAGCCCAGGGTTCGCCAGTTCAGATCCCCGGCATGGACTTTGGGTACTGTTTATCAAGCAATGCTGCAGCAGCATCCTATATATAAAATAAGAGGAAGATGGGCACAGATGTTAGCCCAGGGCCAATCTTCCTCAGCAAAAAGAGGAGGATTAGCAAGAGATGCTAGCTCAGGGTTAATCTTCCTACAAAAAAAAAAGAAAAAAAAGATTCAGTTCCTAGAGGGACCCCTCTTTCTGGTTTGCAGATGGCCACCTTGCTGTATCCTCACATGAGAGAAGGGGCTTTGGTCTCTTCCTCTTCTTCTTTTTTTTTTTCGTTTTTGTGAGATCAGCCCTGTGCTAACATCTGCCAATCCTCCTCTTTTTTTGCTGAGGAAGACTGGCCCTGGGCTAACATCCGTGCCCATCTTCCTCCACTTTATATGGGACGCCACCACAGCATAGCCTGACAAGCAGTGTGTCGGTGCGCGCCTGGGATCCGAACCGGTGAACCCCGGGCTGCTGCAGCTGAGTGCGTTCACTTAACCGCTTGCGCCACCGGGCTGGCCCTCTTCCTCTTCTTATAAGGACACTAATCCCATCATGGTGGCTCTACCCACATGACTTTTAAACTTAATTACTTCCCAAAGGCCCCACCTGCAAATAGCATCATGTTGGAGATTTGGGTTTCAACAGGAATTTTCAGGGGAACACAAACATTAAGTCCATAGCAGATGTGGAGAATAAAAGTCAACCTTACCTTACCTCGGGAAACCTAGTTTTTAGTTAAGACAAAGAATTGTGGTAAATATTCTTTTTACAAAGTAAAGAAGGTAGGACTATTTATTGGCAATATAATAGGTATTTTAAGTAAAGGCAATGGAAAAAGTTTAGAAAAAATAATATAAAAAGGGGTAAGTCATCTAGGAAAGTAGTTGGACTGGATTGAATAAGGATGAATAAATATGCAACCAGGGGTCCCCATGAAGGAAAAATTACTGTGTGGCTTTTGAATCCATGGATCTTACAAATGAAGGAAATAAGGAGTTGGAATCATATACAAGGAGAAAGTGAATAATAGATCCCCCCAAAAAGAAAAAAACTATATCCCTCCTTAACCCCATCCTCCCATTGTATCTCTACTCACTTTCCTTTAAGTAATAGGGGTATTGTCATTTAAGTGGCAACTTTGCTCTCCTGTGAACAGGCCTTTTCGGAGTGGAAACTGGTGTCCTCCACCAAGAGACTCTGAGCTCACAATAAGAGTGTGTCTTACTCATCTCTGCATCGCTAGTGTCTAGAGCGGTGTTTAGCACAGTTTCCTTATTTAATAAATATATAAGAACCACTGTTGTCATCAAAACCACTGGAAAGATATCTTTTCACTCTGGTTCTCAGCTTTGATAAACAGACACTAATTGCAAGCACTTATGTCTCGTAGACTGTTTCTCAGACTCTCTGTAAAATATGAAGCAGATACTCAATTTCTCTCCCTGCTGCTCCCATGCCTAAAAAAAAATACAAAATTTTATTTTTTACTAGTAATGATGGAAGAAGTCAAAATAGGATGAAGATATAAAGAGCAAACATAGGAAGTTTTGTATATAACAAGAAACCTTCAGAGAACTAGTCAACGCCAACACTAAATGATAAATGGTGCTCGACCTATACCCTTAACTCCCTTCGTGCTCTTCCAATCACTGGTTCTAGTCATTCTTGTCTTAAATGTCAGTCAGTCTAAACCATCTATATCTTTAATTCCCCAGTCTGTAATCCTGCATCTCACCACCCACTCCAACTGCCCCTTGGCACCAATGAGAATGCATGGCATACAGTAGATGCACACCAATATGCATATATTGTTTGAATAATAGGGAAACAATATCTGGTGTAATAATTTTTATTTTTTAAGGTAGACTCCTTAGATTTCAAAGAGGTACAGTGTGAAATGGAGCGACAAGCAGTTAATGGCTGACACATGGCCCCACATGAAAGGGGAAGGCATTAAAGAGAATGTTTGTCAAATAAAACTAAAATTTATTGAGCACCAACCAAATGCCAGGCTCCTTACAAACGTCACCTCACTTAATTATTCGTAGCAATATATTATATTATTTATTGTCACCACTTCACAGAAACGTCACCTCACTTAATTATTCATAGCAATATATTATATTAGTTATTATCACCACTTCGCAGATGTACAGATGAAGCAACAGAGTTTCAGAAAGGTTAAAATAACTGCCTGAAGTCACACAAATCAGATTTTAACCTAAATCTGCTTGGATCCAAAGTTTCTTCTGTCTCCAAGAAAATCACCCTGACTCTAAAAGTACATTCCTGCAGTTTTAATGGTAATTTCTAAGTCACATTCTAACCCAATCCTATGTTTATTTTGGGGAGAAATAATGTAATATTAACCCTATATAAAGACAAAGCAAACCACTTATTCCTTTTGATTCAAGTCAATAAATACTATGCATTTATATTGTAAAACATAAAGAGATGATAAAACAAGTGCTGGTACCACTGGTTGTCAAATAAGTAGTTTGAAATTTAATACATCAGAGCTATAATTTAAATAATCACACTCTTCTCCATCCGAGTTGTTTTTTAGCTACTTTGGCTGTGGCTTCCAGAAGATTGTGAGCTGCAGATTACAGGAAACTTGTTTTATTTATCATTTTATCTTCACTTATTTCTTTTTCTTTTTTTTTTTGTGAGGAAGATTAGTCCTGAGCTAACATCCATTGCCAATCTTCCTCTTTTTGCTGAGGAAGATTGGCCCTGGGCTAACAATCGTGCCCATCTTCCTCTACTTTATATGGGATGCCGCCACAGCATGCCTTGACAAGTGGTGCGTCGGCTTGCACCTGGGGTCTGGGATCTGAACCTGTGAACCCTGGGCCGCCAAAGCGGAGCACGTGAACTTCACTACTATGCTACCGAACCAGACCCCTCTTCACCCATTTCTGAGCACAATGTCTGGAGCATAGCTGCTAATCAATCAATGAACAATGCATAAATGGAGAACCTAGAGTTTTCTGTGGTTCTCTAACACGTTCTATTTCTATTCTAGAATCATTGGAACTTGCTATTTCGAAAACAACTCTGAGGTGCTCTTTGAGAATTACAGGCTAAACACGGCCTTTTCTTTCCTCACAAAGGGCTAGTCCATGACCATAAGGGGTTGGGAACAGAAAGAAGACATACAGGAAAAGAGAAGAACAAAGACCAGGGCCCATCCTTCTAAAAATATTATTTCCACTCATATTTTAGGATTTTAGTCATGCCTTCCATTGAGAAACAAAAGAATATGTATATTTCTTTATTGTAGAAGAGATAAAAATCAGAAATGTTTGTTCTTCCATATCCTTTTGATAGATAGATGAAATAATGCTTCTTACTTATACGTTGACTTTGGCATCTGAATTTCAAGATGAAGAGTTATATTTACTGACCAAAAAAGAGGGAAACTACTCTCTGATGTTATCAAAAATGTCATTTCACACAGGGCTAGCATCTATTCTGCATAGGTAGGGAAGGTCAAAGAACAAATTTTACCCTACTCACACCACAGCAAACATAATGATTCTCTACAGATAGCTGGGACTATGCACTCAATGGAAGGATATGAATAATCTCAAAAGTTAATCTCAATGTCAATTACCTTGATTCACACTGAAGGGATTTCTTATTTATGTTCTAAATCAGACTGTATACCTTCAATTGAGCACCTATCAACTAATCTGTGCCAAATAGTTTCATGTGAAGTTCAATTGCAACAAACTACACTACAATCTGAAAATTTGACTAATAGAATCTGTTTGCTAAAAACGAGGCAGGAATATACAAGCTTCTGAGACAGAGAATTATAGTTTAGCAAATATTTTGGGATGATTTTTATATTATTTCAAACTGGATCCTAGTCCACATTTATATTCCATAAGGTCAGGAATGAATCTGTAATTAGATCACCAGAATGAAGCCAGCGATAGTGAATGGTTTGAACCGTATGAAACTTGTTTCTGCTTTATGTCATCTAGAGATTTTCACAAAGTTACTGTTAAGTGTGGAATGCTAAGTGTGGCCATTTCTGAAAACTAAGAGTCCTTAGCCAATGGAGACCTAATGTATTTGTACAATTTAAAGCAATGATTCTCAAACTTGATCATGCATCAGAATCAGCCTGTTAAAAAACAGGCTGTAAAATCACTGTTAAACACAGATAGCTAGACAACCTCTGGAGTTTTCGCCAGTCTGGGCTAGGGCCGAGAATTGACATGTCTAGCAAGTTTATAGGCAATGATCATGGTGATGCTCGTCTGGAGATCACACTTCAGGAACCCTTCATTTAAAGAAATATGTCTCAATGTGCGGTCTACCCCCTGACTTCATCAGAGTAATAAGGGTTGCTTAGTAAGATGAAAATTCTCAGACTCCATCCCAGATTTACTAGATGATTTACTAGATAAGAATATCCAGGATGAGGCCCAGATGTCTGCATTTTTAACAAGAATTCCAGATAGTTCTGATGCACACTACAATTTGAGAACCTCTATTCTTCTGTCCATTTCTGACATTTAGCTTGGGTTCTAACACACAATGTGTTTCAAGGCTCTGTGTATTCTTCAGGGTTCCCTGTGGTAAAATTGTTCTGCTTGGCAATTTTTTTTCATTCTTCAGGACTCAGGTCAAATAGCTTTTCTTTATAAGACTTCTCTTCCCTGTCAAGGAGAAAGGAGACGAGTTTCTCCATCAATTGTAGTAGCAGTCACTGCATCATATGTTCACATGTTTCTTTCCACTGACAAAAGATGGGGTTCTAGACTGGGATAGAGAGTATTTCATTTTTTTTCACTGAGTTTTGCATCATTAGTTAAGGGACATATTAAGCCATGAAGAAAATATTATTGACTCTAATAAAAATGAAGAGATATAAGTTTAAAAACTCAATAAACTGAACTTTACTTTTACAGTATAGAAAAAGTTGCTTTCCGTAATTATAACTAGACTATTTCAAATGAACATAAGAGTTTTTGTTTCAGTGAAAGTTGTTTTCTGAAAGTACTTTTAATGAATATACACCTACAAACACACGTGCTTGTGCACTTTATTTGGCCTTTTCAAAACTTCTCATTGATTTTTAAGGAATTAGATCACCTATTAAAAGGGTTTCTGCCCTCTTCATTTACCAATTTTTCTCATTTGTCTAATTGTAACAGCTGCTGCCTTAGGTAACATCTGTTCTCTATTAACTCTTCAGAAAGACATTTTTGAGAGGTCATAAGGATCAGAGCTGTGATACACCTAGAGACGTGGCCTAAAAGACTTTATCAGTGGATTATGGTGTCATTTTGTATCCTAAAATACTTTAGTTATTATGACATAACTACAGTTCAAAAGAAGCCTATGAGGATTTCAAATATGATATGATCATTAACAGAGTAAAAATTTGAATAATGCCGAGCTCTTACGATTTCAATTTCATTTCTATTATAATGATAATGACTTGCTCAGTTGGTAATTATTGCTGTGGTTTCTTCCTTTCTTCTTTCCGCTTTGAGATGAAGAGCATCAGCAAACAAAGTCAAGGATGAAAACATTACAACAAGAAGCAGAGAAGCTTCTCTCTATGATGAAAAAGGACACTTTGACAGGACTAGTACATTACAGATCATTATAGATCTGAAATACAGCACTTTATGGATCCATTGTAGTAGTAATCATTCAGTTATGTTGGTTACATGATGTGGTAAATAAATATTTGCTACAGAAAATATGATAAATACATATGAAATAAATCAGGTGCTCAAAAGTAAGGGAAACGCTGCACTAAAATATGCACCAATATCAAGGCTGGTTTATTATTTGTTTAAAATCCTCCTATTATTTATAATATGCTACTGTAGTAATAAAAATCTGCCTTTCAAATAAATTTGCAACACTGTGCACTGTGCTTATATTTTGCTAAATTATTTCAATTCATTCCTAGCAGCTAACCTGGTGGGGAGGGACACCATAAGTGTTCATAAAATGAATTTGTAAAGGCGACATCCTCTGGATTTTAAGACCTAAATCCTAAATGGAAAACAAGAATTATTGTTCCTGACAAGTCTTGTTAACTTCAGAATAGACACACACAGTGAGATGTCTCAGCTCTCTCTAGAGTTCCCTGTGGCATAATGATGCAGAAAGCCATCAAGGATATTTGTGAATCAAAGGGAAAGTAAAAATCAAGAAGTCTTGAAGAGACAGTTCATCTAAACAAGACTTCACTCTCCTCTTCAGACATACCTGAGTCAGTTTAAGATACTTAAGATATTACATACAGGTCATGAATACAAGCTTATATAAAATAAACTCCCATCTCCCAAATAGAGAGAGACTGAGGGCTAATGGGAAGAGAGTGGAATTTCAAAGTGGAAAATATATGTTTAAATCAGAGCCTTGTCACTTAGTAGCGGTTCTACGGGGCAAGACATTTCTCATTCTTTGACCATAGATGGGCATAGTATCCTAATTTTATGTGAGACAAGTGAAATAATGTATAATAAAATATTTGGTAAACTGTAAGCAACTACACGAAGAAACTCTAAGCTGATTAAAACTTTTAAAGATTTACTATTGTGTAAAAGAAGGAAGAGACAAAAGAGTACATCATTTAGAAATTCTTTACATGAAATTCGAGAATTGATCTATAGTTTGAAGTCAGAATAGTGGTTATCTGGGGGTGGGGGAGGCAGGGCACATTTTGGTTTTCCTGGACCACTCAATAGCTTAAGACAACTGGTTTACCAGCATCCACTGTTTGTGATCTTCAACCCCTCCCAGCCCCTACAACTTCTTTGACATGAGTTTAAAGGGAGTCTCAGCACTCTGCTTGCTTTTGGAAAGACTTTAGCACCTACGTGCCAATATTCACAGCCTTGACATCACTTTTCACTTTAATACCATTGGCATTAATCTCCTTATTCTCTTTAGAGAAATTTGAATTTGTAACCACAAGTTTAGTTCTCGCAGCTCACTCTTCATCTCCTCCACACAAATCCTGATATGACTTTTCAAAGTCCACTTTCTCATAACTCCCACTCTTTCCCACCTCCTCAAATCTTTTCACTGTACCTTCTGATGGTGATTCATCAGCAAAATCCTGCCTTTCCTAAACCTCTTCACATTCTTGTTCTAAAGGAAATCAGGCTCTGCCCTAAGGACGCTGATTGCCCTGTAGCCTCTTAAATAGTGTTATATAATAAAGAATTTGTCTGGTTTTTGTCTGAAATTCCTGAGACTGAGCTTCTAAGTTCTTGGAATTTTCCCTAGTACTAGGAGTGCCTTTTTAAAATTTGTGATAGGCCCCTGGGACCACATGTGAGTTTATTCTAGACAAGGGACTCATAGTGGGTCCCTAGGTTGTTTCAAGATGGGGCCTGACCATGCAGGAAAGAACAACCATGTGATTAAGGAGTTGAGGCTTTGAGCCAGATGATATTAACCTAACCGGCAGGGAGGGGAAGAGAGCTGGAGATTGAGTTCAGTTTTGTGGCCAACGATACAACCAATCGTACCTACATAAAAAAATCCCCATAAAACTGGTTATCAGAGCTCAATTGAGCTTCCTGGCTCGTGAACACATTGATGTATGTCCTGATTTCACGGGAGAAGACATGGAAGCTCTGCAGTTGAGACCTCCAAGTCTCTTCTTTCGGCTGGTTCCTATTTGTATCCTTAAAATAAAACTATAATTTAAGTACAGTACTTTCCTGAGTTCTATGAGTTGCTCTAGCGAGTTATTGAACCTGAAGGTGTAAGAGGAACTTCTGAATCTATAGCATTTTTCAGTAGTGTGGGTGACTTGGGGAGCCCCAAACTTGTGGCTGGTGTCTGAAGCAAAGGGGAGCCTTTTGGAAGTCTGTGTCCTTAACCTGTGAAGTCTGTGCTGACTCTACTAGTTAGTATCAGAATGGCACTGCAGGTGGTGACAGTTTTCTCCAACCCTACAGGAGGGATAGGTATCCTGTGGGTCCGTTATTGAACATTCAAGGACCTCTTCCATCAAAACAAACAGATCTTGGTTTTCGGAGAATAAGTGTCAGTATCCCTTACTGTTGCCATGATCCGTAGATCCTTAGGTTACTCTCTGTCTTTTTTTAGAGATTTTTAGCTTCTGGTTAACTGTCACTCTCTCCTACACTTCATTCTTGGTTACTTCAAGAATTGCTGATCTTTGCAATGTTCTGATGTCTCAGTTCATTGAATGGCTGTCCTCCATTAATACTGTTACACTACTGTCCCTCACTGTAGACATTCACTAGCATGATCATTTCCTAAACTTTGTCATTACCAGTGACTTTAAGCCCTCCATAATCTCAGATTCACGCACCCCAATCTATGACCACAGTCTTGTATTTTTCTAGTTCACTTCTTTTGATTCCCAAGCTTAAATAATCCTTCAAAACCACTAAGACATACAATACTGCCCAGAATTTTTTCTTTATTTTCTATTAGATTCACACTGCTAGTATCTTCACTTTAACACCTCTTTCCCCAACCACATTCTTATTTGATGACCTTACTTCGCATTTTACCAAGAAAATCTATGGAAACATCTCTATTTTAAGATTATAAAAGTGTGTCATGGAAAGGTTAAATAAATTTCTCATGGTAAATAGAATTTAACTCAAGTTCAATGCCTGTAATATTTGTGTTAGCCAGCTGCAGCCACAATAATGCAGCATAACAGATCATCCCAAACTCAGTGACTTATTTTAAAAAGTGGTTATTTTGATATTCCTGGGTATCTAGGTTTGGTACAAGTAAGCTAGTCTAGGACGGCTTGGCTAGGCAACTCAGCCCATAATGTCTGGGCTGCTGGTTTCTTTCAACTGTGTTCTACTTCTGTTTGTTCTAGGGCCTGGTTTTCTTTTTGCAGTCAGATATTATGAATGTTCTTTAGAAGTGGAAACAATACCCACTTTTTAGATGATAAAACTCAGGAATGAAAACAATTCTCAATTTTTCCTAAGAGTACAGGGGAAAAAAATATATGCTCCCAGGTCAGAATTTTTTCAGAACTCTGATTCTTCTTCACCTGGCAGTCTTCTGTCGATACAGTTAACTTGTTATCACCTTTGTACATTATGTTGCTGTTGTTTCACATTGGCACTACAGGCTAATTACAAAAAATAAAAACAGTGACAGAATGTTTTCAAAACTTTTGGAATTACATTTCTTCAACCCCTATCCTCACAAATGTTTGCTCATGAGGCCAGAAAATGTGATTTCATAAAAAGGTGGTTTCACCTTTTCTCTCTGTCATGGACAAAGGTGGTACAAGGTGGTGAGAAGATAATCTGATTACCAATTCTTTATGGTGGGCCGTGAGTTAATTTTTTATGACACAACTTGAGTTTTTTCACCCTGAAAGGCCAGTGTGTAATATTCCCCCTGTCGTTCTGGGCAACACATCGCACAAAATCATGACCAGAAGTCCTTTTAAAACACACTCCTTCCTTTCTCTTGGCCTCGGTTTTGGGATTAGTGTATAATGAGCACAGCAAAACAGGTCACACAGTCCTGACCTTATGAGATATAGCTCGTAATACTGAAATGTCACGGCTGGGAAAAAAAATGAGGATCATCATTTTCTCATCCTGACATTTTTCCACATCATAACTCACAGGTACTTCATTAAAGATCAAAAATGAAATAATGTAATAAGACTATATTGACAACCACAGTAAATAAAATTTAAATTTATGCAATATATTTGAGGTTGAGTCTTGACATGAAAGTCTGGGAATTTGACATTTGGTTATATAGATATTTATCACAAAGAAATTTAAAATATATCCTAACCACACACAGAGGAGAAGAAAAGAAATGAAAATGTTTACAATCTGGGCTGTTATTAACCAAGACAGTGATTGTAGTGGGAAACACCTCCTTTTCCTGCTCTCCATAGGGCAAATTATAGATTTTAAGTGATATATCTGTAAACATAAAAGATATATGACCCAATAAGGAGAGTGTACAAAATGTTAATATATATTAAGAACAGCTGGAACCAAATCAGTCATCAGAACAAAACATGGTATAATTTTATGTTTATCCTTTAAAAGACATTTTAAAAATACCTGTAACATCAGAGATCTGTGAGTTTATTTTGCTAATATATATCAATGTATCATTTTAACTTAAGGAAGACAGACTCATATAAAAAATTGATGTAGATAATCTATGTAAATGCCAATGCAGAGAGGTGTATTTTTTTTTTAAAGCTTCAGTGCATGGTTGCATATTCTAGTTGTTAGTTTTTAGTTCTCTATCTGAGCCGCCACCACAGCGTGACAACTGACAGATGGGTGGTGTGGTTCCATGACCGGGAACCAGATGGGCTGCCGTGGTAAGAGCATCGAATCTTAACCAATAGACCACCAGGGCAGGCTCGAGAGAGGTGTATTTTAAGTTTCTAGTAACTTCTATGCTTTTATTCAATTATTCATTTAGTCATTCATTCAAAAAATATCAGTAACTATTATGTGTCGGACATATGATAAATCACATAGGTCCAGTGATTTGTAAACCTCTTGGTAAGGCATGAGCTATGATTGTGACATTGTTGTCAATTATTTCAATAATCCCTCTTCTAAGTAAACTACTGAAAGATAAAAGAAAACAATGATTTTTGTTTTAGTTTTTTGTAGCCTAACTGCACTGTGGACTTGAATGACGTGTTTGGGCCAAGTAGCCAGCAGGGAACCTCAGTGCAATTTACAGCATCTGCTCGTGTCTTAAGACTGACGACTTTTGACTCTTACACAACAAAAAATGTTGCATTTTTATAGGGAAAGCATATACTTCCCACCCAGTTTCCTCCCTCCACTCAGAGTGCTAGGAAACATTTTTTTTCCCTTTGTTAATATTACAGATGGCACACAAGTGCTGTAAGCACACATAAACCATTGCTAAGGAGCAGTGTCAAATTCAAACTCCCTGGCTTCTCATCAGAAATACAATAAATAACACAAAGTATAAAAACAGACAAAAGTAATTCCAAGAAGAAAAATTTTCAAAGTTGATTAAAACAAAGAAAACACATTTGAGTTAAAGTGGTATAAAACTTACCAAATCATGCTTAGATGAAGAGGGAAGCTTGTAGCTTTGATTCTGGTCCTAAAACATCTCTCAGTCTTATGGTGCTAGTTCCTCAACTGTTTGGAATAAAGTCTCAGGATATTGCATGCTTTTTTTAGGGAAAAGCTAAATGTTAGTTAGGATTTGTTAACACAAGATTTGGGATTATGTTACTTTCAATTTACCTCAAAATTATAGCATTAGCAAATTATATTTTTATTTCTACAGCACAGGACTAACAAAAAGAATTCTCTTTCTCTTCTATGCTATCACTCTTTATAAATGTGTTCTATTCTTTTTATCCCCACTGACACCTACTATACCTTATTTAACTGGCTTTTTTTGCATTCCTCAATAAAAGTGTAAATCAGGTCAGCAGGCTGGGTAACATTCTCTATCTCCATCCTCAATTCTGTGGCCTACCACCTCATATCTCAGGAGCATCTGAGTAACAAAGGGGACATGAGACAAAGTGTGATTGTATTTTTGCACTTATAACTCATCACAACACTTTCTTTTACAGAGCATTCTTACTTGATGGATATGACTTGACACCAGCAAGACATGGAAAGAGATTTGGGAATTTTCCTAAAGAGGTTATTGACTGAAAAAGAAATTCAAGATGTATTTATGTTGACATGAATGAAGATTATAAGACAATAACTGTTCTGAAGCTGCTGAGGTAGATTTTTCCCAGCAGAGGTTTTTTATTTACATTTAGAAAATTGAAAAATTGAAAAATTTTTTATTGAGGCATATCGTGAGAATATTCTGAATAGTTGAATTCTATATATCAAAATAAAGATTAAATCCTTCTTCTGATTTACAAAATTTGGAGTGTTTATTTGACTGCATATAATTTTCTGATTCAAAGACATAAATCCATATTCATTTTTATAAAATAATGAAATTCCTGGAATTTTTCTAAACAATCCAACAAATGCTTAAAAATTTTCTTAAATAGCTATATACACAACTGTGCATTTTTCTGTATCATTTATTTTCTTTTCTTCCTATTAGCATAAGGATGCTGAAGAGCACAAATACAACTTACTGATCAGCAATCGGCCTTTGTTAAAGTTATCCAATGAAATTACTCAAAAGGAAAGACACAGAAACCAAAAAAATTTTTTAAAAAATGTTCTTACGATTATTTTTCCCAAGAACAAATTGCAAAATGGTAATGAACTAAATTTCTCCCTAATACTTGCTTGAAATGCTGACCTAGTTCATGGCGGAAGTAGAGTTATGGGTATTCAGGATACAAATTGCTGGAAAGGTAGTCTCTCTCTTCTTTTCTCGTCTCTTCATTCTTTTTCTCCCTTTATCTTTCTCTCTTTCCCTGTCTCTCTCCTATTTGCCTACCTACCTATCTATACAAATCTCCTTGTTAATTGAAAAAGCTAAAGAATATCTATTTGGATGATTGTATCATTTTTCTTTCACTTGTGAAAGAAAGTAACATTAGAAAAAGAAATGTAGAACTCTTTACCAAGTTTGTGTTCCTATGTAAATTATATTTACATGTCATATATAACATTAACAATATAATAGAACTAATATTCTAATTTCAGAATTATAAAATGTTCCTAAAATTAAAGGAACTACAAATAATAGTAATCGTAGCTAACTTTATTGAGTAATTTGCCAAGTGGTGTATGTGCATTAATGAATTTTAATGTACAAAAATTCCTCTTTGAAATAACTACTATTCTTTTTGCCACTACAGATGAGGATATAGAGGCTTAGAGAGGGTCTTGTCCAATGTCACACAGTTAGAAAATATCAGAGCCAGTGTAGAAACCGGAGAGTCTATTTCAGAGCACTCTCTTAGACACTATGCATACTACCATTCAGGTATTGCAGAGAAAGTATTTGGTTAGAAGGATTTAAAAAGTAATGTCCAGGGACCGATCCCGTGGCTTAGCGGTTAAGTGCCGTTCAGATCCCGGGTGCAAATGCACCGCTTCCCCGGCCATGCTGAGGCCACATCCCACAGACGGCAACTAGAAAGATGTGCAACTATGACGTACAACTATCTACTGGGGCTTTGAGGGAAAAAAAAAGGAGGAGGATTGGCAATAGATGTTAGCTCAGAGCCGGTCTTCCTCAGCAAAAAAGAGGAGGATTAGCAGGGATGTTAGCTCAGGGCTGATCTTCCTCACAAAAAAAAAAAAAAAAAAGCAATGTCCAAAATATTTATCTCGCTGACTTCATGATAATGTTTTCTTAAATGCAGAAACACTCAAAATGATGATTAGTTTTACAATATATGATACTTATTTATAATTAAAATACTTTTAAAGCAATCAAGTAAAAATTATTCTTACTTTAAAATTCTATCATCACAACACCGCACTAATTCGCTATTGTTAAAGTCTATATTTGGAAATCATTGAAAGTCATAGCTATTTTGTTGGTCAGAGCATATAATTGAAGTAAGTGTTCCAAAAAATATCAAAGGCAGTAATTATTCATACCAAAGATTGTAAGGATTTTGAAAATTGTCAAAGGTGTCCCGTGATTAATGTCTATCATTTCTTGACCGATTCCTCAGTCTCATAATCACTCTTATTCTCACCAATGTAATCACTTCTATCCCTGTCTGGAAGTCTTGTCCTAATCCTTTTCTAGCCCTGGTCCTGAACTTAGATACTGGCTCTAAAATGTTAACATTTTGCCATATTTGATTTGTTTCTTTTTATGAAATACTTAAAAACATCATTAAATCTCCCTCATTCGCTTTTCCTATTTCTCTTCCTCCCAACCTAAAGGTAAATAACATCTTAAGGTTGGTATAAATTTGTATTTTTAACATATTTTGATACATCTATGTATTATTTTATAAGAATACTTTGGATAGTAAAAATAAACATAAATGCCAATAGGCCTTCATATTCTCTTGCAGCTTGCCTGTTATACTCAATGTTATATTTGTGGAATTGATAATATTTAGACATTTAGTTTTAATTCATTTATGTTTATTTTAGATCATCCTGTTGCTATACCATAGATGGAAGCAACCTAAATGTCCATTGATGGATGAATGGATAAAGAAAATGTAGTGTAGGGAGTGGGAGGGAGTCAAGATGGCGGCGTAGGCAGACTCTGAACTCACCTCCTCCCGTGGACACAGCCAATTTACAACTACTCGTGGAAAAATTACCCCTGAGACAGAGCTGAAAACTGGATAAGAGGAACTCCTGCAACAACGGACAATCCTAACTGGGGGGGAAGAGGCAGAGACTCCCTTCCGGAGAGGAAAAACGTCGCCTTCACAAGCCGCCAGCTTCATGGCCACCAGGAGCAGCTCACAGGTACACAACCTCCCTGGAGGCGCGGGGCCCTGAGCCGGGAGCGCCCCCGCTGTGGGCATTGTGTGGACCCAGCACAATCGAGACCAGCGGCATAATATCTGACTTTGCTGCTACTAAAGCATTGGGTAGCACCCCCAGAAAACCCGGTTCACAAATAAACTAAAACTGGCTCTTAAAGGGCCCGCGCACAAACTCACCCGTTCCAGAAAGCATCCTAAAATCACCAGAAAGAAAGGTGCACACTGCTTTGGTGACAAGAGACTCACCTAATAGGCCCTGAGTGCATCTCGGTGAGGGGTGAGACCTCTCCAGGGACTGGGACATTGGCGGCGGCCATTGTTGTGGCCTGGTGTGAGCGTGCTGACACAGAGGCCATTGGAGTTTTCCCTGAGACCTGCTAGCCCAGGGTCTGCTCCACCCGCTAGAGCACCGATTTAATCCAGCTCAGCCAGGGCAGGCAGCCCACCCTAGAGACTTGCCCCACCTAACAACAAACCCTCAGGCAACGTGTGGGCCTGCATAGATTGGTGACTGGATTTTCTGCAGCCTGGCAACTGAGCTGACTTGAGCGGGGCAGGGTGTGCACAAGGAGCGGGTGGAGAGTGTGGGGTGGTGGCGGAGTGTGTGGGGCTCCCGCCGTGGAGAGACTGGGTCCGCTTGGGAGGTCGGGCGCTCACACGGGGCAGGCCTGTGTTGACTGTGTGTGTGGACCTGTGGGCGGCAGGGCTTGTCAGCTGCAGAAGACTTGTGCTTCTCAAAGACCCACATAGGAGGTTTGCCCCACCTTCCAAAGCCTGAAACAATTGGGTGCTCCTGTGCCTGAGGCCAGCCCCACCCAGCTGCAATCCTCAGAGAGCTGACAAGAGACCTAATAGGCTAGAGGTTTACAGCAATTCTAAGGCCCTGAGCCTAACAACCTGCCACGGTGGCGGCCTACTCCCTTAAAAGAAATACTGCAACACAGATGTGGTATTAGAACTTGCAGCCAACTGTGCTGGGGCTCCTCACACCTGATAAAGAGACTGAAGGGCCCACAACAACTACAAGCAGCTGAGCATTACAACAGCTGGCCAGGAGCATAACTCAGCCTCCCTGGGCGCCTATAGGAGAGCTAACAGGCCACAATAGAAGCACACACGTAGCCCACATAGGGGCCACCCTGGAACATTGAGAACTGAGGGAAGCACACTGGAAGCCTCCTAAGCCATCACTTACATAAGGTCACCTATCCAAGAGCAGGAGACGTAGCTGACCTACCTAATACATAGACACAAGCACAGGAAAGAGGCAAAATGAGGAGGCAAAAGAATACATTCCAAGTAAGGGAACAGGACAAAACCCCAGAAAAGGAACTAAGTGAAACAGAAATGAGCAACCTACCCGACAGAGAGTTCAAACTAAGAGTGTTAAGGATGCTAACTGATCTGGGGAGAAGAATAGATGAACTCAGTGAGAATGTCAACAAAGAAATGGAAGATATAAAAAGAACCAATCAGAAATGAAGAATACAATACTGGAAATGAAAAATTCATTAGAGGGACTCAAAAGCAGAGTAGAGGATACAGAAGAACGGATCTGTGAGCTGGAAGAAAGACTAGAAGAAATTACCCAAGGTGAACAGGTAAAAGAGAAAAGAATTAAAAAGAGTGAGGACAGTCTAAGGGACCTCTGGGACAACATCAAGCGCACTAACATCCGTGTTATAGGTGTCCCGGAAGGAGAAGAGCGAGACAAGGGGCAGAGAATCTATTTCAAGAAATAATAGATGAAAACTTCCCCTAACCTAAGGAAGGAAACAGACATCCAGGTACAGGAGGCACAGAGAGCCCCAAACAAGGTAAACCCAAAGAGGCCCACACCAAGACACATCATAATCAAAATGTCCAGAATTAAAGATAAAGAGAGAATCCTAAAAGCCACAAGAGAATGTCAAGTTACATACAAAGGAAACCCCATAAGGCTATCAGCTGACTTCTCAGCAGAAACCTTACAGGCTAGAAGAGAATGGCACGATATATTTAAAGTGCTAAAAGGAAAAAACTTACAGCCAAGAATACTCTACCCAGCAAGGTTATCGTTCAAAATGGAAGGAGAGATCAAAAATTTCCCAGACAAGCAAAAATTAAAGGAGTTTGTCACCAAGAAACCAGTGTTACAAGAAATGTTAAAGGGACTGATTTAAGGGGAAAAGAGAAGACCACAAATAGGAAAAATTATCTATTTCCACGATTAGAACGTAATGGATACAAATGCACAAAAAAGTTGGATATGATATCAAAAACAAAAGGAGGGAGGAGGGTAGTTAAAGAGTACAGCTTTCAGACAGAGGTCAAACTAAAGTGACCATCAATTCTGTATAGAAGAAGTAAGGAACAGAGAAGGACTACTAAAACACTGAGGGAAAAAAAAAAAAAAGTTAAAAAATGGCAGTAAGTACATACTTATCAATAGCTACTTTAAACGTCAATGGACTAAATGCTCCAATTAAAAGGCATAGGGTGGCTGACTGGATAAAAAAACAAGACCCATATATATGCTGCATACAAGAGACACACTTCAGACCTAAAGACACTCACAAACTGAAAGTGAAGGGATGGAAAAAGATACTCCACGCAAATGGCAATGAAAAGAAAGCAGGGGTAGCAGTACTCATATCAGACAAAATAGACTTTAAAACAAAAACTGTAAAAAGAGACAAAGAAGGGCATTACATAATGATCAAGGGAACAATCCAACAAGAGGATATAACACTTGTAAATATCTACGCACCCAATGTAGGTGCACCAAAATATATAAAGCAATTATTAACAGACATAAAAACAGAAATAGACAGTAACACAATAATAGTAGGGGACTTTAACACTCCACTTACACCAACGAATAGATCATCCAAACAGAAGATCAATAAGGAAACATTGGCCTTAAACGACACACTAGAACAGATGGACCTAGTAGATATATACAGAGCATTCCATCCAAAAACCGAAGAATACACGTTCTTTTCAAATGCACATGGAACATTCTCCAGGATTGATCACATATTAGGCCACAAAACAAGTCTCCATAAATTTAAGAAGATTGAAATAATACCAACCATCTTTTCTGACCACAACGGTATGAAACTAGAAATCAACTATAGGAAGAAAATCAGAAAAGCCACAAATACATGGAGATTAAACAAAATGCTACTGAACAACGATTGGGTTAACGAAGAAATCAAAGAAGAAATCAAAAATACCTGGAGACAAATGAAAATGAAAATACGACATGCCAGAATTTATGGGATACAGCAAAAGCGGTTCTAAGAGGAAGTTTATAGCAATACAGGCCTATCTCAACAAACAAGAAAAATCTCAAATAAACAATCTAACAATGCACCTAAAGGAACTGGAAAAAGAAGAACAAACCAAGCCCAAAATCAGTAGAAGAAGGGAAATAATAAAAATCAGAGCAGAAATAAATGAAATAGAGACCAAAAACAATAGAAAAATTAATAAAACCAAGAGCTGGTTCTTTGAAAAGATCAACAAAATTGACAAACCTTTAGCTAGACTCACCAAGAAAAAAAGAGAAGGCACAAATAAGTAAAATCAGAAATGAAAGAGGAGAGGTTACAACAGACACCTCAGAAATACAAAAGATTATAAGAGAATACTATGAAAAACTATATGCCAACCAATTCGACAATCTGGAAGAATTGGATAAATTCTTAGAATCATGCAACCTTCTAAAACTGAATCAAGAAGAAATAGAGAATTTGAATAGACCAAATCACCAGTAAAGAGGTCGAAACTGTAATCAAAACCTCCCAAAAAATACAAGTCCAGGACCAGACATTTTCCCCAGTGAATTTTACCAAATATTCAATGAAGACTTAATACCTATCCTTCTCAAACTTTCCCAAAAAATTGAAGAGGAGGGGAAGCTTCCTAACTCATTCTATGAAGCCAACATTACCCTGATACCAGAACCAAACAAGGACAACACAAAAAAAGAAAATTACAGACCAATATCAGTGATGAACATTGATGCAAAAATCCTCAACAAAATACTAGAAAATCGCATACAACAATACGTTAAAAGATTATACACCATGATCAAGTGGGATTTATTCCAGGTATGCAGGGATGGTTTAACATTCGCAAATCAATCAACGTAATACACCACATTAATAAAATGAAGAATAAAAATCACATGATCATCTCAATAGATGCAGAGAAAGCATTTGACAAGATACAGCATCCATTTATGATAAAAACTCTGAATAAAATGGGTATAGAAGGAAAGTACCTCAACATAATAAAGACCATATATGAGAAACCCACAGCTAATATCATCCTCAATGGTGAAAAACTGAAAGCTATCCCTCTAAGAACAGGAACCAGACAAGGATGCCCACTGTCACCACTCCTATTTAACATAGTATTGGAAGTCCTAGCCAGAGCAATCAGGCAAGAGAAAGAAATAAAAGGGATCCAAATTGGAAAGGAAGAAGTGAAACTGTCACTATTTGCAGATGACATGATTTTATATATAGAAAACCCTAAAGAATCCACCAGGAAACTTTTAGAAGTAATAAACGACTATGGTAAAGTTGCAGGATACAAAATCAACATACAAAAATCAGTTGCATTTCTGTACACTAACAACGAAGTAGCAGAAAGAGAAATTAAGAATACCATCCCATTTACAATTGCAACAAAAAGAATAAAATACCTAGGAATAAACTTAACCAAAGAGGTGAAAGATCTGTACACCGAAAACTATAAAACATTGCTGAAAGAAATTGAAGAGGACACAAAGAAATGGAAAGATATTCCGTGCTCTTGGATTGGAAGAATTAACATAGTTAAGATGTCCATACTTCCTAAAGCCATCTATAGATTCAATGCAATCCCTATCAAAGTTCCAACATTTTTCACAGAAATAGAACAAAGAATCCTAAAATTTATATGGAACAACAAAAGACCCCGAATAGCTAAAGGAATCCTGAGAAAAAAGAACAAAGCTGGAGGTATCACACTCCTGATTTCAAAATATACTACAAAGCTATAGTAACCAAAACAGCATGGTACTGGCACAAAAACAGACACACAGATCAATGGAATAGAATCGAAAGCCCAGAAATAAACCCACACATCTATGGACAGCTAATCTTCGACAAAGGAGCCAAGAACATACAATGGGGAAAAGAAAGTCTCTTCAACAAATGGTGTTGGGAAAACTGGATAGCCACATGCAAAAAAATGAAAGTAGACCCTTACCTTACACCATACACAAAAATTAACTCCAAATGGATTAAAGACTTGAATGTAAGACCTGAAACTGTGAAACTTCTAGAAGAAAACATAGGCAGTATGCTCTTCCACATCAGTCTTAGCAAAATCTTTTCAAACACCACATCTGACCAGGCAAGAGAAACAATAGAAAAAATAAACAAATGGGACTACATCAAACTAAAAAGCTTCTGCACAGCAAAGGAAACCATTAACAAAACGAAAAGACAACCTAACAATTGGGAGAAGATATTTGCAAACCATACATCTGATAAGGGCTTAATCTCCAAAATATATAAAGAACTCATGCATCTCAACAACAAAAAAACTACCAACCCAATTAAAAAATGGGCAAAAGACCTGAACAGACATTTCTCCAAAGAAGATATACAGATGGCCAACAGACACATGAAAAGATGTTCAAAATCACTAACTATCAGGGAAATGCAAATCAAAACTACAATGAGATATCACCTCACGCCTGTCAGAATGGCTATAATTAACAAGACAGGAAACAACATGTGTTGGAGAGGTTGTGGAGAGAAGGAACTCTCATACACTGCTGGTGGGAGTGCAAACTGGTGCAGCCACTATGGAAAACAGTATGGAGATTCCTCAAAAATCAACGATAGAACTACCATATGATCCAGCTATTCCACTGTTGGGTATTTATCCAAAGAACTTGAAAACACCAATTTGCAAAGGTACATGCACCCCTGTGTTCATTGCAGCCTTATTCACGATAGCCAAGACTTGGAAGCAACCTAAGTGCCCATCAAGGGACGAATGGATAAAGAAGCTGTGGTATATATACACAATGGAATACTACTCAGCCATAAGAAACGACGAAATCCAGCCATTTGTGACAACATGGATGGACATTGAGGGTATAATGCAAAGTGAAATAAGTCAGAGGGAGAAGGTCAAATACCGTATGATTTCCTTCATTAAGTAGTAGATAATAACAACAATAAACAAACACATAGGGACAGAGATTGGATTGGTGGTTACCAGAGGGGAAGGGAGGGAAGGAGGAGGGGGAAAGGGAAAATTCGGTCCATGTGTGTGGTGATGGGTTGTAATTAGTATTTTGGTGGTGAACATGATGTAGTCCATGCAGAAATAGAAGTACAATGATGTACACCTGAAATTTTTACAATGTTATAAACCAATGTTACTGCAATAAACAAAAAATTAAAAAAAAAAAAAAAAAAAAAAAAAGTCGGAGTGACATTTGCTGTGTCTTATATGTGGGTAAAACTTAGGGATATAGAGAGCAATGGAGAGGGAATTCCAGGTGTAACACAGCTATTGGGGAAGAAATGTGGGAAAAAAAAAAAAAGAAAATGTAGTGTATATATACAATGCAATATTATTCAGCCTTAAAAAAGATGGAAATCCTACCATTTAGGACAATGTGGATGAACTTGGAGGACATTTTGCTAAGTGAAATAAACCAGACATAGAAGGAAAAATACTACATGATCTCACTGATATGATGCATCTAAAGCAGTCAAACTCATAGAAACAGAATGTAATGGTACGTGCCAGGGACAGGAGGGAGGAGGAAATGGGAGTGTATTAGTTAAAGGGTATAAAGTTTCTGTTATACAACACGAATAAGTCCTAGGGATCTACTGCACAGTGCAGTGCTCATACTTAACAATACTGTATTGTATACTTAAAATTTTTCTAAGAGGTTAGATCTTATGTTAAATTTTCTTATCACAAGAATAATAGTAATAAAAAAGAAGAAGTCAGGAGGAAACTTTTGGAGGTGATGAATAGGTTTATGGCATAGATTCTGGTGATAGTTTCATGAGGTATATTTATCTCCAGACTCATTAAGCCGTATATATTAACTATGTAAAGCTTTTTGCATCAATAAATAAATAAACAAATGCCTATATGTTCCTTAATCAGCATTTCAAATGGAACATAGCTAGAACTCTTGATTTCTCCCTCAAGTTGATCCTCCAACAGCCTTCTTCTATATCTTAGTATATAGCATCATCAGCTACGGAATCACTCAGGTGAAATATCTAGGCATCTACCGTGTTTCCTCCATTTCCTTCACCAATAACAAATATATCAGCAAGCTCTTGATCATTATTCTCCAAACCCAATCCTAAACTTGTCCACTTTGCTCATATAATAGATGAAGATACCAACGGCTATCACCTGTACTATTGCAAAGTTTTCTTAACTGGTCTCCTTGCCACCATTCTTCTTCTAAAATATATTCTCCAACTAATATCTACCGTAATACTTTATAATAGTAAACCTAATCGTATCTCTCCACCAATGGCTTCCTATCTATTTAAAATACACACTAGCTGCCCTACCATGGTTTAAAAAGTCCCAATAACCTGGACTCTGGCTGTCTCTCAGATCTCACTTATAGTTTCTCCAGCTGATACAACATGCTCCAAGTACCCTGCTCCTGCCTACCAGCCCTGGTCCCAGGCTCTGCTTTCTAGCGGGAACATTGCTAAGACATTGGCCTTGATGTTTCTTTCTTTTCTTTTTTAACAAGTTATAGTGTATATATTTTATGAAGTAATTTAATATGCCAAATATACACAAATCATTTTAATTTTGCCAGGGGTTAACTGTCCATTCTACATTCTTGGAAGTTAATTATTTTCAGACTTATGAGGCAGTAAACTGATCATTATTACCTATGAAGTATGATCAGGAATGCTAGCTTGCAGATACATAGAGGTTTTCTTTTTGTTTTTTCCCCCCTTGTCAACAGAATAAAAGATATGAAATACAACTAATATCCATTATAAGTGTGGACTAAGTACATGAGACTAGAATGCTTTCTTTGATAGAGGCAGAGATAGGACAGAAAGAAGAAAGAGTAACTATGGATAATCAACATTTTCCTTGCTGAGAAATAATAGCAAATTTACATTTATGATTTTATGCGGTTTGATAGATTTTAGGTGTTTTGCCATAGTTTTGTGTCTCAATCTGGAGAACTATATTTCCACTATTCTAAAGAGCTTAAAATTTAAACGTGAATTTTATTGCTTAGAAAATATTAACATTCTAATTTAAGAAGATTAAACTAATTTAGTCAGACTAGTAAAAAACATACACTTTTTGTCCCTTTGGAAAGATGTTTTATTCTGTTATTTATTATTTCACTTCTACACTTTACACATATCTTCAGTGCCACAAGATAAAATTTTTGTTCAGTGCTTTTTGAGTTCAAAAAGAAAAACACTGAAGTATACATGATAGAATCTTTAAACATATCCTGGTAAGTATAAAGGATTTCTTGGTGAAACATATTTAGATATAGAGGTTCTGTCACTAGATATGAATGATATGGTTTCTCTGATATATAATTATTCATTGAAATAATGAAATAACAGTAGGGAAAAGCTAATATAAAAACAGAGGTATCATCAGAGACTGTTTAACATAAGAAATGCATTATTTTAGGTAGAGTATTATTTTATTCATATTTGTCAACCAGTGAACCTTAAAGTTGTGAGGTGACTCATTTCTGAAAAGTACTATGATCATTAAAGGTTTATTCAAATTCATAAGCTAGTATATTTCTGCTAAATCCCAAACTCCATTCAAATATTGAGTATCCCCCTTCTGATACTGTACCCAGAGTGGGTATAAAGAAGTAAAAAGTCAGTTTCATTCATTACCAATGACCAATATGTTCTATACATGAGATAGAACTAAACAAAAGTCTAACCATATAACTTACAAATTATTTTAGCATACCAGGACATATCTATCCATTCACATCTAACTATCCATGTGCATATTTGTAAATTCGGGACATTTAAAATTGTAGTGGATTAACATTTGCTCTAGGACAGATTTATTCATCAAGTACTTTTATTTCCCTATTACAATGCCTAGCACCTAGTAGAAATCAACAAATATTTGTTGATGAATGAATGAGTTAAAGCTGAGTTCTGGAATATTTTCTTTGGTTTCCCCTTCAGGTATGTCTGTGAGTTGAGTAGCTTAGTTTAATTTTTTTCCAGAGTCAATTACTTCTGCTGCAATCATGTAACACTATGTAGACACTGTGCTAGGGGAAGATTTCAATTTAAATGAATCATTTAAAATGATTCTCACTGTATTATATAGGACCAAAATACTCAAAAGATTTCTGACTTTTGGCAATCTAGTGGTAATGGTTGGACTTGTCAGTAAGTGTTCACTTGGCAAACAACATAATGTCATAACTTTTATTTCAAGAATGATACTAAAGATTTTTGTGTGAAAACACCATTCCTTTTAGACATAGGTGCAATTTCAAGTACAGTCTCTACTCTTCCCCCAAATAATAGGGTATATTAAATTGAAATGAGTTTAACTGAATACAATCCAAGGTGGTTCTAACAACCAAAATTCAGCCTACTTGATAGAGCTAGGTCAGGACCATCAATACTGCATATAGTCTAGTTCATGTTTCAGGACCACTTGAAATAGTTTGATGCCAAACTTTCCACATTTCACATTTTACTAACAAATACATTCACAAAGTAATCTTGATATTTGATACAAAAATGACAATATTTATGAATTTTCCATATATCCATCTGAAAATTAGCATAAACATTTTCATCCAACAATATTTCCTCTACTCTGTCTTTTCTTGACAATACATATACACACACATCTTCCATGATGTCATCCTTTTAACTCATTACTATTTTTCATTCATATTAAATTACTGATTCCAGATTGAAATAGAAGACACCCAGAAGAAAAAAAAATGATATATAAAAATAATTTAAATTAGCATTTTATACTTTCTCAAATTCTAACATATTAATTTTCCTCATTTCAACATTAAATAATTTCGTTTCCCCCAGATAAAACTCTTGAAGTTATTCAAGGTACCTAAAGGAATTTTACATATTTCTAGTAAAATAAGGATAATCACCTTCAGTGAATTGCTTTTCATTTTTTAAAGAGCAGTATTATTAACATATAAACATGTTATGAATAAAAACCCAACCGTACCATGGGAGGTTGGAGAGTGGGATATCAAATACATTAAGTTGGTTCTATTAGCTTCTATATCACATATCCTTTAGGTAACAATTTGTTATGTTTTTATATGAATATCTTAGAAACTGTGTAAAATAGAAGTCAGGAAAACCTATTAAAAATCACCTATAATTCCTGCACCTAGAGTCAGTTTACTCTTGTAATATTTCTTTCCTGTCTTGTCTTTCCTTCAATAGTATATTTTCTCAATTTTCAAATCAATATATACATCCATACTTTTAGAAAATTTAAATATAGATTAAATGTCAATTAAGTATAACCAATATTAACATTTTTTATACAATTTTATGATGCTATAACTACAAACTTACAGGGGAGTTACAAGAATATTACAAAGAAATGTTGTATATCCTTTACATAAACTGACCAATTGTAATAATTTTGCCTATTCATTTTATCACTGCCTCTCCTCTCTTTTTCTTCCTCCCTCTCTCACTTTCTCAAACTCCTGCTGTCTCTCAATAGATGGATGGATAGATAGATACAGATATAGATATATAGATATCTATAATTTTCTGGTTGAATCATTTGAGAATAAGTTACATTATCAGATTCCTTTACCTTAAATAATTCGATATTTAATTCCGGAGAACAACTGCATTTTATTATATAATTGCAGTGTAATTATTAAAATTAGAAAATTTATTATAAATAAGATGTTATTATCTAATCTATATTCAAACTTTATGAGTTGTCCCACTAATGTCCTTTATAACTGTTTTGTTTCTCTGTCCAGAATCAAATCCATGATTACTCATTGCATTTGGTCCTTATTTCTCTTTAGTCAGTTAATTTCAACTTAGATTTATTTCAATTGACTGTTTTACTTTTGAATATGACTCTCATTTCTTTACTTTCACGCATATCTCAAGGGAATATTTATTGTAAACTGGACATCTTGGATGGTATGTTGTAGAGACATTGTATTTTGTTACAATCCATGCAAGAGTTTTGATTTTTGATCTTGTAGGCATTAACTTGACTCAACTCAATTCATCTTCCTGTGGCAGACACAACCTAGAGTGATCCCATGTTCATGCCTTGAATAATCTTTCCATTTTAGTGGAATATGTGACTTACTACTCACCAAACAATATGGCAAAGGAGATGGGATATCATTCCTTTGATTATGCTATATTATATGGCAAAGGTGATGGGGTGCCACCCCCATTATCATATTATACTATATAAGACTCTGCCTTAACCGACTGGGGAGACCTTCTCCTGCTAGTCTGAGAGCAAACTACCATATTGTGGGGATTGTCATGTGTCAGGAAACAGCAAGAGATCTGTAAGATCTGAGAGGAACTGTAAGAAAATGAATTCTGCCAACAGCCAGTGAGCTTAGAAGAGGATTCCGGTTCTGATGAGAGTCTGGCCCAGCTGACTCCTTGACTGCAGCCTCATGAGACCCTAGGCAGAAGATCCAGCTAAGCTGTTCCAGACTCCTGAGTTATGGAAACTGTGAGATAACAAATGTGTGTTGTTTTAACACACTTAATTTTGTTGTTTTAAGTTGTTTTAAGCAACTTAATTTTGGGTAACTTATGCCAATAGAAAACTAAAACACTTCCCTGTGGTAGGTCACAATCAAACTTTCCACTCATTTCCTCAGCCTGCTGACTGCTGCCACCTTCCACCAGAATCTTTAGAGTCTCCTATTCACATGCGTAGGGTTGGAGTCAGCCAAGGCCCTGGGCTTCTTTACCAGAAGATTTTGGTGATCCTTTCTTCAAGGATTTCCCCTCCCCTCTTCAGATTCTTTGGCAATCCTATATTCAGGCCACTGGCTTCTCAATCAAAACCATATTTTTTTGCTTAAGTCCTAGCTGCCTTTAGATGCAAAGCCACACAAATGTGAATCTTTCCTGGTGTATTATCCTTCTTTTAATAGTGAAAGACTATCTCCTTCCCTTGTTCCTGCCTACATTTAATAGCTTTCCAGTGCCATTAAATAGTTAAATTAAAAAAAAGTCCAAAGTATATTTTTATTATCTAAAGAAAGCTTTAGTCCCAAATAAGCTATCTTTCATCTGCAAAAGTAGATAACCATCATTAACATTCTGATATATATGCCTCCATTCTTTTTCCAAACATACAGACTGTGAAATAAATCAATTTAAGAAGTTTAAAATTTTAAAACTCATCAGTGTAAAAACTAGCTGGAAAAAGAAAAGAGGACATCAAAATGAAATACATTAAGTGGAAATGAAAATAAAATAGATTAGGACTCCTGTTCCTAGTGAAAATATGAAAAAGTAAAAAGTGTAAAAACTTGCTGGAAAAAGGAAATAGGATATCAAAATGAAATATATTAAGTAGAAATAAAGATAAAGTAGAATTAGGGCTCCTACTCCTACTAAAAGTACGAAAAAGTAAAAAGATGAAAATTACCCAAGCATGGATTTGCCACCATTGAAGCAAGACAAAAAATGATCTAATTTTGAATCCCAACCTTAAATATTTCTTGAGAAAAACTTTTTTGTTGGATAAATGTGGTGGGAGGAGGGTTGGAAATGAGCAACTACCATGGGAAACAGAATACTCAGGCCAAAGAATTCCAGAGCAGGAAGCAGCGACAGAAATTATAGTGACATAAGTAGATATATGGCTTTGAAAATCATGAGATCTGGCTTACAATGGAAGAATATTTAGAGAAGCTTTTGCAATGAAGTTAGTATAATATTTAAGACTTTGCTTGGAGACTTTTTTTTAAATAAATGTGAGATATCTTATAAAATAAAACAGAGGATTCAAAGACCACTTAATGAAATATCATATGGTGGCTTTAAGGAAGGACTCAAGAATTAAAATTTCCACCTTTACTACCTATGTGACATTGAGGAAGTTGTCTAACCACTTTGAACTTCAGTCGATTTATCTGATAGATGGAATTGATTTATCTGATAAATGAAATAAGTCAAAATGTCTGCATCATATTATTTTTCTAAAGATTATGTGCAAAGCATGAAGTATTATGTCTACATGTAGTAAATACTCAAAAAGGGCTGATTTTGACAATGTTGCTGCTGTTGACGCTACTACTAAGTGAACATTTTCCTTGCTGCGTGGTGTTTGCCCAGATCTTCTGTGACAGAGTTTCCATTGGCTTTTTGATCCAATTCACCAAATATTAATGTTCATTTTTCTGGCCTTTTGCTCTGTATTTATGTCTCATTTGGGAAAGTCCTGGAATTGTCATACACAAATCTGAACTCAATTTCCAGTTTATATCAGATATTCATATGTGGTGTTCTGGACTGATTTAGAACATTTTTTTATTGTTCCAATTCTAAGGATTTCTGAGATGAATCTGATGAATTTTGCAGTTTCTCTTTAGAGCATTCTAATAGAAATTACCTCCGTATCCCTAATACTTAGCCTTTTCTTTCACTTTATTTTCCTCAGTAAACCAGGTATCCAATGATGATTTGTGTCCCTACTCCCTACTCATCTCTAGCAGATTTTTGTCCTAATAGTTATAACTGTTGAATTAATGTAGAAAAAAAGAAACTGAAGAGGCCAGTGGCAAGCAAGTAAGAATCAGTTCGACAGGTAGTTCCCTGGAGTTTCAAAGCTAGAGGTCTGTTTATTATGTTTGAAAATTTGTGTCCCAGAGTCGTGGTTAGACATTAGGGTGAATAGAAGCCTATTCTTTTCTACAAGATAAAGGTAGTCTTCTGTACTCTTTTAGTCAGAAGCTGGGGTGATGGCAATAATTTGGGGCTAGTGAGAATGTGTATGTGTGTGTATAGCTCAAGAGAGAAACTTAATTTTCCTCATCACTTTCACAGTTAAGGGAAATTTCTGCCAAGACTATGCTAATCTCTTAGCTTTTGTTTACAATATTTTTTTCAATAAGACTTTTCCCCTTCTTTTTATATCTTTAAATAAAAAATTTACCTTGATTAATTATTCTAGAAAATCAGTTCACAAATGTGAACAACCTTCATTAATGTGAATTAGGAAGAAATGTTATTTGAATAACTGACAATGTAAATAAATACAATTAATTAATGAACTTGCTTTTTAATTGTAGATATTAGTAAGAGTTTTGACTTTAGCTGTCTGACACATTTTAAAGAAAAATGGAAAGAGAGAAGGAGAGTGACAAAAGTTAGTTGTTTACACAACAAATATTTAGCAAAGCCAGCTATCTACAATATAGTACAGAACCTTGGCATAAGTAAAACGGTTTGGGGAGCAACCAAATTCTGGATGCCATATCTGAATAGAAGCATGGAGAACATTTCTTATGTATATGCCTGTCTTATAACCCAGAAATCCAGAGAACTGATTGAGTGGGCATTGTATTTGTATATTGGTATGTGTTTAGAAAAGAAGCTTTTTTGCAAATGGAAACCTCAAAATTTTCCCTAAAATGTATATGAAGATTCACTAATGGGAACAAGGGAGAAATACATACACACACACACACACACGTGCACACAGAGAGAGATAGACAAGTAAGACTTTTCGTACCTTCCTCCGTCAGGATAGAAGTATTTTTAAAGTATTAATCGTTAAATATAAATATACCACTGTAATGTGAGTAAGCAGAAGACCTTCAGTCCTTAAATCAGTTTAATGATACAAACCCACATGGCAACTACAAAGAGGGAAAAAGATTTGGCACCTGCAATTGTCCATCAAGTGTCCTCGTAGTTCTAAGTGTCAAAAGTTAAAATTTCCTATGTTGTCCTTGTTTTGTCTCTCCTGTTGCCTTTGAATTCTTCTAGAGACTTCTTCCAAAATAGGAGCTAAGCCTCACAGTTCTTTTCAGGTATAGTCCTCATATTATACAGGAGGCCTATTGACATCATGGTAAGGTGGGGGAGGAAGAGTGGTGTTCTATAATCCTATGATTAAATCTCTGTCTTTGAGTGAGCTTGTGCCCCTGGGTCATGACCTTTCCCAGCACTTTTCAGCCTTTTTAAAAAAATTCTTAACGTATAGGGGATTGGAGTTGGGTATTTCCCTGTCACAGTGTCAAGGGCTAGAGGGGGCTTCAGTTGATTATTTCCCTTCCTTCACATAGATTAGGCTCTGGCAAAATAGCAGGCTTTTGTTAAGGAGAACAGAGTGTTCTGGGCATATTTCAAAATGGTTCCTTTTCCCTTCCCTCTGAAGGAAGCATGAGGGGAATTTTCTCTATCATATCCCTGAAACTTAGTAGGGCTTCTAGAGTTAAAACTCGTAAACGTGTGGGGGTCTCCCCAAAGGCTGAACCTCCAAGAGTTTTTATTTCTCAAACTCCAGCAACTAGTCACTTACCCTATAAGTATTCTTACCCAACACAGGCTCCAACAGCAGTTTCTGCTCCCAGCAAAGTGTGATTCTCTGTGTCTTTCTCTCTTTCGAGCTTCAAGGCAGTTTGCCCTGTGACCTCAATTCTCTGATTAATTTAAGGAAAGTTGTTGGTTTTCAATTTGTTCAGCTATTTTCTTGTTGTGAGGATGGGGGTGATAACTTCCAAGTACTTTATATGTGGGACTGGGAACTGGAAGTCCAAGTGTCTACCATGGACTATCAAATCTTTTGTTTTTGAAGACAACCCCACATCAATGTCTCAGTGTCCTACAGTTGCAATGCCCAATATTGTAGCCACTAGCCACATGTGTCTAATGAGCCCTTGAATTTTGGTTAGTTTGTATGGAGGTGTGCTCTAAGTGTAAAATACACACAGGATTTGAAGTCTTAGATAAAACAAAAGAATGCAAAATACCTTATTGATAATTTTACATTGATTATATGATGAAATGGTAATATTTACATATATTAGATTAAATAAAATAATTAGAATAAACTTTAACTTTCTTTTGACTTTTTCTATACTAGAAAATTTAATATTTATAGATGTGGCTCAGATTTTATTTTTATGGTCAACGGTGGTATAAAAAATAAGAAGAAATTGTAGTGTATCGTTGGCAAAGACGGGGGAGGATTCCCTTCTCCTTACCATCCTGAAATTAATTATAATGTTCTATTTAGAAGACAATGCGTGACAGGTTTAAAATGGCAAAAGACAGGTATCAGCCAGAGAGCTTTATCAGAACAAAGTTCATTGCCCTTAAGTGAAAGGTCACTGCCAAGTGACAAATGGTAGGGAGAATCTGCCACTGCTTAGGATCCACAAGCACATGTATTCATTGTTATTTCCACTCTCCTAATAAGCCTAGGCTTCCAAAATCTTAGTAAACTCTACCATAAGGCCATTTTCCAAGGTAAAATGATAGACAGGTGACCCTCTGGCTTGACAACAGTATAAGCATAATAAAATAACAATGCATGCTTTAGTAATGAGAAGAAGTCAAAGCTACCCATCAAAACTACATTTGCAAGGTCTAAATTGATCTGATTTATATAATATCAACTACAGCATCCATGAGGGCAGGGGCTTTTATTTTTTTAACCACTATTCAGTACTTAGAAGATGGCATAACACGTATTAGATGCTCAATAGATATTTATTGAATAAAGAAAGAAATGAGGGCCGGCCCCGTGGCTTAGCGGTTAAGTGCGCGCTCTGCTGCTGGCAACCAGGGTTGGGATCCCGGGCACGCACTGACGCCCGGCTTCTTCGGCCATGCTGAGGCTACGTCCCACATACAGCAACTAGAAGGATGTGCAGCTATGACATACAACTATCCACTGGGGCTTTGGGGGAAAAAAATAAATAAATAAAAAATTAAAAAAAAAAAAGAAAGAAATGAATGATTTTCCCTTGTTGGATTCATTTAGTTTCTAACTCTATGGACTCTCTGCCTTATGATGGCAGATAAGATGGTTTCTATTATATTTTGAGGTAGATGAAGATGATCTACAAGCTAAAGTACACTTCAATCTTCAAATTTTTTTTTAATAGTCCCTTTTTTTTTTTTTTTTGTGAGGAAGATCAGCCCTGAGCTAACATCCATGCCAATCCTCCTCTTTTTGCTGAGGAAGACCAGCCCTGAGCTAACATCTATTGCCAATCCTCCTCCTTTTATTCCCCAAAGCCCCAGTAGATAGTTGTATGTCATAGTTGCACATCCTTCTAGTTGCTGTATGTGGGATGCCGCCTCAGCATGGCCGGAGAAGCGGTGCCTCAGTGCGTGCCCGCGATCTGAATCCAGGCCACCAGTAGCGGAGCGTGTGCACTTAACGGCTAAGCCATGGGACTGGCCCCTAATTTTCAAATTTTGATCTAAATTTACTTATTCTTTCTGAGATTCACCATCTTTCCCTAGCTAATAAGATAGTGTTTCTATTTAGGGTATCTGTAACCATGTAAGATATGGCCCTAAAAGAATTATTGAGAAACAACATTAATTAATTAAATTGACCCATATAATTTTTCAAGTAATATTAGAATAGTCCTACTATCAGAGGAATGGTTTTATGGAAGCCAATAACCCTGAGCAAAGTGAGATGTTTTTAATGAAGGTGGATTGAACAGAATTCAAGCCCTTCCAAGCTGAGTTATTAAACGTAACCACTGTAGACTGGTGATGCACGAGGAATTAGCACCAATAAGTGGAGCAGTTAATAGTATAAACTATTGGAAGAACAAAAGTGGACTGAGTTTATGAGTAATCATTCTATTCAGTGATGCTACATAGTGATTATCAGAAGCACTATAAATGGCATTATTTTGCAAAAGAGGAAATATTCTTGCTTTCTAGTTTCCAAATATGCAATAAATTGGGGCTATCCAGGTGAAATGAAATACTAACTCTAGCTTTGAGCATCGTAAGAATTAAAATTAACAGAGTTATGGGAGCCACACAGAAGACAAACAAAATAAAAATAAAGTTCTGATTTTGTTGTCTTGGTTTATTTCTGAAATCCTCATTTAGCTAACATTCAGAATTGGCTGGTTCTTTAGCTACTAATTCTGCTTTTTTAGTTTTACTGTTTTATGGACTTAATTCATACATCTGTTTAAAGATTTTATTTTTAATTTTCATCTTTTTTAGTGCATGGAGGAGGAAGAAATATTTCTCTACCTTTTTAGGTTCTTCTGGCTGGTCTGGAATTAAATTGACACAAGACAGAATAACAGGAGAAAAATCAAACAAGTTTAGTAACATGTATACATGGGAGAAACCCAGGAAAACAGTAACTTGCTAAAATGGCTGAAGCCCCATCACCTTAAGTACTATCTTTAGCTACAGACAAAGGAGGATGTCGTGGGGAGTGGTTTGGGACTTCAAAGGGAAGGAAAGCAATTCACACTGAGATGGAAAAGCATGTTTGGCAAACAAATGTTTCTATACTTTGCAAAGACAGTGGGACGTGGAGAAGACTTTGATCAAATGAGTCTTGCTATGTTTCTACCTGTCTACCACATTTAGTTCATATTATACTGTAATTATCTATGGTAATAGCTCCTTCCAGCCCTTCTATCTTAAATTCTTTTAGGCAGTTAAGGGGAAAGTTAAAGTTTCTTCCTGAGTCTTTTGTTGTTAAAAATAATTAAATGAAAGAGCCACGTTTTGCGGTAGCAAATTCTGATCCCCTGCAACTGTATTATTAGTCATGAATCCCTATGTTTCAGCTTAACCAGTGTGTGTTGTCATCAAGTTATATCATCATATTATGTAAACAAATATAAATACGGTGATTTTATTGAAGAAATATCTATTTGATTTATCTTTTTTTCTCAGTTTGTGGTCATCTTTCCTGTGAACCGTATAGTTTTGGTTCTAATCACGCAAAGGATGTCCCTCAATCATTACTTCCTCCCTCGTATCATAAGAAAGTTTCAGGACTCTGTATTTGGATTCATCAGTCTTTTCATGTTGGGCATGGTAAAATAAATTTGGGGGTCTGGGCCATTCATTGACCACATTGCTACCTGTGATTTATCAGTTTATTTGGTCTTATCTGCCATCAAGATATATGGCTGAGGAGATAGCGCCATAAAGGAAATGATTATTGAGAAGATAAATGACCCATGAGAGAACTACAAGTCTCTAGAGTGTGGAGCCGAGGGCAGAAAGTTCACCTGGGTTAAAGCTTTTGCTTATATCCATGTGTTTAGGCTGTTCTGGAACCCCAGGAATAGTGTTCCTTTATTCATAGTTCTGCCGACTCCCAACTTTATTCTTTTTTTTAGTCATGACTCCCCGGAAAGTGCTCCTGGGCTCAGACTGGGATTACTCTTTTGCTGTACTGGGAAAATTATAATATATTTTGAATTAAAATGAGAATCATTCATGGAGCACCAGCTTTATCTAGGAACTATCTAAGTCTCTCACGGTGTTTTCTGAGTTTAAGACTTAATGGCAGAAAATGGTGGCAGAATATGTGAATACTATAAATAGATAAAAAGATAAGTCTGATAATTTGTCATATCAGCCTAGTTAAATCAATCTTCAATCAAGAAAAAATAGCCAAATCAAAAAGGAAGGAAGGAAAATAGGAAGGGAAAGGGACTACAGTTTGACGCCCAAAATATGCCTCTTTGGCATAAGGATTATTTTAGGCTAATTATTTTCCAGAAATAATAGACACAGGAAAAGTTCTGAAAATTGAGTAGAAGTTACCCTTTTATTAGAGACATTTACATTTATATGGGAAATATCCATTTGTAAGGGCGCCTCCCACTCTGTACCAGGAAGAGGATGATGAGTAAATCACTGGAAACTTTTAATCAATGGAGAAGGCATGACTTAAATCTGCATAACAACCTTACTCCTGTTTACTGTGCTTCTCCTGGTAACCTCCTATATCTGGCTTCCTCCTTCACCCCTCAACATCTTTCTTTTGTCTTTAGCTGAAGATGGTATTTAAGGTGGTGTCTTGGACCTTTTCAGGAAGTTACTCAGTTTTCCTAAGTATCTCCCATGTATACAGAAGGTATACATGTTATTAAACTTCTGCTAGTTTTTCTCCTGTTAATCTGTCTTTTATTACAGGGGGATCTCAGCCAAGAGCCTAGAAGGGTAGAGGGAACATTATTTTTCTGAAGGAAGGAAGGAAGGAAGAAATAAGAGTGACAGCCTCACACGCATGAGGAAAATTTGTACCTTATAAGTGACTTATTCCATAAAAAAGACAAGACAGAAAATTATACAATACCTGCATAATAGCCCTAAATGAGATTCCAGAGAACATTGGCTCTGTTAAATATGAGAAAAAGACAGGGATAATGTAGATCGTAATAATAATAGACCTGACAACTGTTAGAGAAAAATAGGATAAAAAGCTAACTATATACACACATAAATAAACAAACATATAAATAAATGCAACAGAAATTAAATGCACTCTGGAAGAAATAAAAATAAGATTTGCTCTGCAGAAAGTAAATTGTGAGTTAGAAGCCACTATTGAAAAATAGTCTCCAAACCAGAGAATGTAAAGTATGCCAAAGAAATAGATCAGTAGGCTACATCTCAGAGATTTATCTATAAATTATAATTATTACAAAAGAAGAAAACAAGGCAGATGGAACTAGACAATAAACGGTATGAAAATAAGCAAAATTTTCTGAGCTGAAAAAAGAAACTGGGCTTGGAAACGATGGATTCTCATCCTTTTTAAACCAAAGTTAATCAGATGAAACCAGATACAACCTGGTTGATGGGTCTATCCTTTGAACATTCAACATATTCAAAGACGATGAAAACTTCCACATTGAGTTAAGCTGAAAAAAAAAAAAATCCCTAGTCACATATTCCACCAACATTTACTGAGCATCTGCTATGTCCCAGGCCTTGGAGATGGGGTAGTCAGAAGACAGCCATGATCTTTCCTTTAACAGGCTTTCAAGGCTACTGCAGGGAAGGGATAATGTGCTAAGCCAGCAACAAAATAATGGCTAATGTTGATTGAGCACTTACTCTGGGCCAGCACTGCTCTGTGTGCTTTGGGTATCTAAACCTCATTATACATTTTGCAGATGAGGAGGCTGCAGTGCAGAGAGGTTAAGAGACTTGCCAATGTCACAGAGTTTTGAGGTGGGAGGAGCTGGGATTTGAGCACAGATTGTCTACTTCCACCCTGCTGATTTTTTCTACTCACCTTAGGGAGGAAAGGGTTTTTAAAGTGAGACCTGTACTGCTAGCCCAGGTCTGCCCCACCCACTAGAGCACCGATTATATCCAGCTCAGCCAGGGCAGGCAGCCCACCATAGGGACTGGCCCCACCCAACAACAAGCCCTCAGGCAACTTGGGGGCCTGCATAGATTGGTGACTGGATTCTCTGCAGCCTGGCAACTGAGCCCACTTCAGTGGGGGAGGGCATGCACAAGGAGCGGGTGGAGAGTGTGGGGCGGTGGTGGAGTGTGTGGGGCTCCTACCGTGGAGAGACTGGGTCCACTTCAGGAGGTCCGGTGCGCACACGGGGCAGGACTGTGTTGACTGTGTGTGTGGACTTGTGGGTGGCAGGGCTTGTCAGCTGCAGAAGACTTGTGCTTCTCAAGGACCCACATGGGGGTTTGCCCCACCTTCCAAAGCATGAAACAATTGGATGCTCCCGTGCCTGAGGCCAGACCCACCCAGCGGCAATCCTCAGAGAGCTGACAAGAGACCTAAAGGCTGGAGGCTTATAGCAATTGTAAACCCATGAGCCTAACAACCTGCCACGCTGTGGGCCTACTCACTTAAAAGAAATACTGCAACACAAATGTGGTATTAGAACTTGCAGCCAACTGTGCTGGGGCTCCCCACACCTGATAAACAGACTGAAAGGCCCACAAAAACTACAAGCAGCTTAGCATTACAACAGCTGGCCAGAAGCATAACTCGGTCTCCCTGGGCACCTATAGGGCGAGCAAACAGGCCACAACAGAAGGGCACATGTAGCACACATCGGGGTCACCCCTGGAACATTGAGAACTGAGGGAAGCATACTGCAGACCTCCTAAGGCATCACTTATATGAGGTCACCTATCCAAGGGCAGGAGACGTAGCTGGCCTACCTAATACGTAGACACAAGCCCAGAGAAAGAGGCAAAATGAGGAGGCAAAGGAATACATTCCAAGTAAGGAAACAGGACAAAACCCCAGAAAAGGAACTAAGTGAAACAGAAATGAGCCACCTACCCGACAGAGAGTTCAAACAAAGAGTGTTAAGATGCTCACTGATCTGGGGAGAAGAATAGATGAACTCAGTGAGAATATCAACAAAGAAATGGAAGATATAAAAAATAACCAATCAGAAATGAAGACTACAATACTGGAAATGAAAAATTCACTAGAGGGACTCAAAAGCAGAGTAGAGGATACAGAAGAATGGATATGCGAGCTGGATGAAAGACTAGAAGAAAATACCCAAGCTGAACAGGTAAAAGAGAAAATAATTAAAAAGAGTGAGGACAGTCTAAGGGATCTCTGGGACAAAATCAAGCACACTAACATCCATGTTATAGGTGTACCGGAAGGAGAAGAGCGAGACAAAAGGGCAGAGACTCTATTTCAAGAAATAATAGATGAAAACTTCCCTAACCTAAGGAAGGAAATAGACATCCAGGTACAGGAATCACAGAGAGCCCCAAACAAGATAAACCCAAAGAGGCCCACACCAAGACACATCATAATCAAAATGTCCAGAATTAAAGATAAAGAGAGAATCCTAAAAGCCTCAAGAGAAAGACAAGTTACATACAAAGGAAACCCCATAAGGCTATCAGCTGACTTCTCAGCAGAAACCTTATAGGCTAGAAGAGAATGGCACGATATATTTAAAGTGCTAAAAGGAAAAAACTTACAGCGAAGAATACTCTACCCAGCAAGGTTATCATTCAAAATGGAAGGAGAGATCAAAAATTTCCCAGACAAGCAAATATTAAAGGAGTTTGTCAGCAAGAAACCAGTGCTACAAGAAATGTTAAAGGGACTGATTTCAGGGGAAAAAAGAAAACCACAAATAGGAAAAATTATCAATTTCCATGATAAGAGGGTAATGGATACAAATGCAGAAAAATGAGTTTAGATATGATATGAAAATCATAAAATGAGGGAGGAGGGAACTTAAAGAGTAGAGCTTTCAGACAGAGGTCAAACTAAAGAGACCATCAATTCTGTATAGAAGGACAAAGGAACAGAGAAGGAATACTAAAACACTGAGAAAAAAAAAAGTTAAAAAATAGCAGTAAGTACATACTTATCAATAGTTGCTTTAAACGTCAACAGAATATATGCTCCAATTAAAAGGCATAGGGTGGCTGATTGGATAAAACAACAAGACCCATATATACGCTGCATACAAGAGACACATTTCAGAACTAAAGCCATTCACAAACTGAAAGTGAAGGGATGGAAAAAGATACTCCACACAAATGGCAATGAAAAGAAAGCTGGGATAGCAGTACTCATATCAGACAAAATAGACTTTAAAACAAAAACTGTAAAAAGAGACAAAGAAGGGCATTACATAATGATAAAGGGAACAATCCAAAAAGAGGATATAACACTTGTAAATATCTACGCACCCAATGTAGGTGCACCTAAATATATAAAACAATTATTAACAGACATAAAAACAGAAATAGACAGTAACACAATAATAGTAGGGGACTTTAACATTCCACTTACACCAATAGATAGATCATCCAAACAGATGATCAATAAGGAAACATTGGTCTTAAATGACACACTAGAACAGATGGATCTAGTAGATATATACAGAGAATTCCATCCAAAAACCAAAGAATACACGTTCTTTTCAAATGCACATGGAACATTCTCCAGGATTGATCACATATTAGGCCACAAAACAAGTCTCCATAAATTTAAGAAGATTGAAATAATACCAACCATCTTTTCTGACCACAACGGTATGAAACTAGAAATCAACTATAGGAAGAAAATCAGAAAAGCCACAAATACATGAAGATTAAACAAAATGCAACTGAACAACGATTGGGTCAATGAAGAGATCAAAGGAGATATCAAGAAATACCTGGAGACAAATGAAAATGAAAATACGACATGCCAGAACTTATGGGATACAGCAAAAGCGGTTCTAAGAGGGAAGTTTATAGCAATACAGGCCTATCTCAACAAACAAGCAAAATCTCAAATAAACAATCTAACAATGCACCTAAAGGAACTGGAAAAAGAAGAACAAACCAAGTCCAAAATCAGTAGAAGTAGGGAAATAATAAAAATCAGAGCAGAAATAAATGAAATAGAGACCAAAAAAACAATAGAAAAAATTAATAAAACCAAGAGCTGGTTCTTTGAAAACATAAACAAAATAGACAAACCTTTAGCTAGACTCACCAAGAAAAAAAGAGAGAAGGCACAAATAAGTAAAATCAGAAATGAAAGAGGAGAAATTACAACAGACACCTCAGAAATACAAAAGATTATAAGAGAATACTATGAAAAGCTTTATGCCAACAAATTCAACAATCTGGAAGAAATGGATAAATTCTTAGAATCATACAACCTTCCAAAACTGGATCAAGAAGAAATAGAGAATTTGAATAGACCAATCACCAGTAAAGAGATCGAAATGGTAATCAAAAACCTCCCCAAAAATAAAAGTCCAGGACCAGACGGCTTCCCTGGTGAATTCTACCAAACATTCAAAGAAGACTTAATACCTATCCTTCTCAAACTCTTCCAAAAAATCAAGGAGGCGGGGAAGCTCCCTAACTCATTCTACGAAGGTAACATTACTCTGATACCAAAACCAGACAAGGACAACACAAAAAAAAGAAAATTACAGGTTAATATCACTGATGAACATTGATGCAAAAATCGTCAACAAAATACTAGCAAATCACATACAACAATACGTTAAAAAGATTATACACCATGATCAAGTGGGATTTATTCCAGGTATGCAGGGATGGTTCAACATTTGCAAATCAATCAACATAATACACCACATTAATAAAATGAAGAATAAAAATCACATGATCATCTCAATAGATGCAGAGAAAGCATTTGATGAGATACAGCATCCAGTTATGATAAAAACTCTAAATAAAATGGGTATAGAAGGAAAGTGCCTCAACATAATAAAGGCCATATATGACAAACCCACAGCTAATATCATCCTCAATGGTGAAAGACTGAAAGCTATCCTCTAAGAACAGGAACCAGACAAGGATGCCCACTGTCACCACTCCTATTTAACATAGTACTGGAAGTCCTAGCCGGAGCAATCAGGCAAGAAAAAGAAATAAAAGGGATCCAAATTGGAAAAGAAGAAGTGAAACTGTCACTATTTGCAGATGATATGATTTTATATACAGAAAACCCTAAAGAATCCACCAAAAAACTTTTAGAAGTAATAAACAAATATGGTAAAGTTGCAGGATACAAAATCAACATACAAAAATCAGTTGCATTTCTATACACTAACAACGAAGTAGCAGAAAGAGAGATTAAGAATACAATCCCATCTACAATTGCAACAAAAAGAATACCTAGGAATAAACTTAACCAAAGAGGTGAAAGATCTGTACACCGAAAACTATAAAACATTGCTGAAAGAAATTGAAGAAGACACAAAGAAATGGAAAGATATTCTGTGCTCTTGGATTGGAACAATTAACATAGTTAAGATGTCCGTACTTCCTAAAGCCAATCTATAGATTCAATGCAATCCCTATCAAAGTTCCAACAACATTTTCACAGAAATAGAACAAAGAATCCTAAAATTTATATGGAACAACAAAAGACCCCGAATAGCTAAAGGAATCCTGAGAAAAAAGAACAAAGCTGGACTTATCACACTCCCTGATTTCAAAATATACTACAAAGCTATAGTAACCAAAACAGCATGGTACTGGCACAAAAACAGAGACACAGATAAATGGAATAGAATTGAAAGCCCAGAAATAAACCCACACTTCTATGGACAGCTAATCTTCGACAAAGGAGCCAAGAACATACAATGGAGAAAGGAAAATCTCTTCAACAAACGGTGTTGGGAAAACTGGATAGCCACATGCAAAAAAAATGAAAGTAGACCATTACCTTACACCAGACGGAAAAATTAACTCAAAATAAATTAAAGACTTGAATGTAAGACATGAAACTTCTAGAAGAAAACATAAGAAGTATGCTCTTCGACATCGGTTTTAGCAACATATTTTCAAGCACCATGTCTGACCGGGCAAGAGAAACAATAGAAAAAATAAACAAATGGGACTACATCAAACTAAAAAACTTCTGCACAGCAAACGAAACCATCAACAAAAGAAAAAGACAACCTAACAATTGGTAGAAGATATTTGCAAACCATACATCTGATAAGGGGTTAATCTCCAAAATATATAAAGAATTCATGCATCTCAACAACAAAAAAAACTACCAACCCAATTAAAAAATGGGCAAAAGACCTGAACAGGCATTTCTCCAAAGAAGATATACAGATGGCCAACAGGCACATGAAAAGATGTTCAATGTCATTAACTTCAGGGAAATGCAAATCAAAACTACAATGAGATATCACCTCACGCCAGTCAGAATGGCTATAATTAACAAGACAGGAAACAACATGTGTTGGAGAGGATGTAGAGAGAAGGGAACTATCATACACTGCTGGTGGGAGTGCAAACTTGTACAACCACTATGGAAAACTGTATGGAGATTCCTCAAAAAACTAAGGATAGAACTACCATATGATCCAGTTATTCCATTGCTGGGTATTTATCCAAAGAACTTGAAAACACCAATGCATATAGATACATGCACCCCTGTGTTCATTGCAGCGTTATTCACAATAGCCAAGACTTGGAAGCAACCTAAGTGCCCACCAAGGGATGAATGGATAAAGAAGATGTGGTATATATACACAATGGAATACTACTCAGCCATAAGAAACGATGAAATCCAGCCATTTGTCACAACATGGATGGACATTGAGGGTATTATGCAAAGTGAAATAAGTCAGAGGGAGAAGGTCAAATACCGTATGATTTCCTTCATTAAGTAGTAGATAATAACAACAATAAACAAACACATAGAGACAGAGATTGGATTGGTGGATACCAGAGGGGAAGTGGGGAGGGAGGAGGGAGAAAGGGATAATTAGTCACATGTGTGTGGTGATGGGTTGTAATTAGTATTTGGGTGGTGAACATGATGTAATCTATGCAGAAATAGAAGTATAATGATGTACACCTGAAATTTATACAATGTTATAAACCAATGTTACTGCAATAAACAAAAAATTAAAGTCTAAAATAAATAAATAAATAAATAAATAAAATGAGGCCAGTAAGGAGGTGGCAGATGGCTGGAAAGATGTAGGGGAAGGCAGGCAGTAGGTGGTTTCTAAGTCGAGGAAATATCCTGTTTCAGAGACCCTGAAGTAGGAGGAACTTGGATTTGGGGGAATTTGAAAGAAGATCCACATGGTGAGGCTTAAAACTTCAGGTGGCAGAAATTGATGGAGTGAATTTTCCTTTGATCACTGCATCTTAGCGTGCTTCATCAGCACCACACTCCGGGCCTATGCCTTAAATAGCGGCATGCCCCAGAATTCTTTTCTCATTTCTTTCTTTCTTCTTTATACTCATTTTTCCCTGAGGACGTTAAATATTGTCATGATTTAACTACCATATATATTTCTTTCCCTCTCCTCCTCTTCCCTCTTCTTTGCTTTCTCTCTGTCTCTCTCTCTAACATAAGTCTGATTGGTCCAACTGACTCCTGGGTATTTTCAATGACTTACCATGCTCTTACATCATCAATTATCAAATTCTAATGGCCTGGACAGCTACCGAATTTATGCGGCATTCCCATAATCACTGAAGAAGACTAAAGTTCTGACACTCATTGTTACTCTTGTGGATTACTTTCAGGAAAAACTCCACACTACTTAGATTCTGAATGATTACTTGCTTCCTTTTGTCAGGGCCTGAGCTGAGCTGGAGAGAGCTGAGATGCGAGGTGTCTGAGTAGCCAATTAAAACAAGAAACCAAAATAAAAGTAACAATGAATCATTTAATCACTTACTGCCATACTGTAAGTAAGAGACTAAACCAGAGAAAGCATTGATTCTGCCACTGTTCAATTTGTCCCCACAGGACAGCATCAGCAGAAGTTTGGGTGGATCAGCTGAGATGTGGAGAACTGCTTCATTACAGAACCTGGAACGAAAAGCTCCTGAAGTTTTATGGACCTGGAGGCTGGGAGAGGGGAAAGGGGAAGGGTAGGAATGGACAAGTACTGAGTACTGAGTCAGAGTGGGGAAAAGTGTCTTCAAGATTTCCCCTCCTCCTAATAAAAGGCCCGGGAAGGCCTCTGCCCAGGCTCAGAATGTAGACATGCACAAGAGCATGGGCCACCAGGGGGACCTGTGTCCCTGACTGCAACTCCGTTCAGAGACTGCAATGAACTGGCTGTGCACAGATCGGGTGTGGAGAGGGCAGCTTTTCCCTGTGAGACCTGCCAGGTAAGCCTTTTTAAATGCCTGTGCTTAAGACTGAAAAATCATACATAGGTATATGGATTTTAGCCAGAGCCAGACTCCTCCCCCTTCTGATTTGCCTCTCACTGCAGTCTTCCTTGTACTACTGACACCTGCAAGTCTCTATGCTTTTATGCTCTCCTGTCTACTTACTCTGCTGCTTCTGCCTTTCCCACACTCGTAACCGTTTTTTGGTATATTCTTCCCCTCCGTATACTTCAAATTGTAATTTAGATTCCTACCTCTCTAGGAATCTTCCCCAACTTGCTCATTAGATTTCCTCCAGCATTTTGAGCTAGGTCAGTCATCATGGTGCCTAACCCTGGGTGCACATCAAAAATTTCTTGTGATTATTTGTGTCTTGGATCTAATATTAAATTTAAATATTATTTCAAGTTTAGTGCTTTCCAGTTTTTTAATTATTTCTAATTTTTTCTAAATTTTCTTCAGTACTAACCTATGCCTTAAAAATAATACACATTTTTTTAACAGTGGTATACAATTCCTCCAAATAAAGGAAGAGTTTCTGTAAGAAAAAAATATTTTTCTGTCCCCTGGTTGAACAGATCTGTGACACAAGGATTCGTTTTGGAGCAATTATAATCATTAGAAAATTGCTTCTTATATCCAACAGAAATCTACTATACTTTCAACTCCTCTTCTTCAACTTTGTAATGTCTAATCCTCTTTTTTTGTTGTTTTTCTATAATTGGTATTTAGTTATTTGAAAACAGATACCAGTACCCTTACCTAATAAGTATCTTTCCTGCTTTAGCTGTTCTTTGAATGTGAATGGTTTTTAGATATTTTCCCACTCTGAACATTATCGTTTTGATGGGCTTCTATCTCTAAATATTCCTACAAAATGTAATCTTGTGAATGAACAAAATAAAACTGATGTAATCTTAGTTTAATACACTGAAGTCATATTAACTCCCTGGATCCTGTTACTGTAATTCTTATCTGGATTTATTACATAGTTCTATAAATTACATTTCAAATATCTGAAAAATCCACATATATGTTAATAGCTTCTTTTCCTTTAACACTACAGATAAGTGAAGTATAAAAATATGTGTGCATATTTGAAGATATAAACTAAAAGTTTTCCTTCATCATTTTCAGTAACATACTTGGATGCTAAACCTTTTTATCTCCTCTATTTACATTTCTCTACAAATGTTTACCCTTTACTTCAGATATAACTTTTTGATATTATCAGTAGAGCATACCCTTTGAGGAGCATTCATTGGCATCCGTTGGTACCAGACTCTACTAAATTGAACCTAGCCAGAGGAAAAGAAAGGCATGTTCCAGGAGCTCAAAGTCTTATGTTACATAAGTCTTGAAGGATGGTAATACAATCCCATTGGGTGTGGTTATGCCATGAACAATCTCTACTAAAAATTACTTTTTAATAAGTATTTTTAAATTGCTCTTTTAAGAACTTTAAAAGACGATGTCTCAAATTTAAGATGGAATTCATTGGGAAACAGAATTTGCTTTACAGAAATTCCTGTTAAATATATTTTAATGGAATCCAATAAAGTAAGAGAAATCAATACTACATGTACATATATATATAATTATTTTTTTCTATGCCACTCAGTCTACCTCTAGTCAATGAAACACAGATCATGTGAAAATCAATTTGGTCATTTCCAAGTAAGATTTAATAATCTGGTATGTCAAAAATGTTTTATTAAATCCAGCTATAGTTCATGTCTAACAAAATTACACATGAAGATTGAAGTCTCTTAGCATGCAGAAGAGTTGTACAATCATTTGCAGAATGATTTAAGGAGAAACAATGAGCCTCTGTTGATAATGACATTAAAGAGATATATATTTACTCTTAAGCAAGGATATGTAAGTAAATCAATGAATAATTTAAATTAAATTTTTTTGATAAATAAGCTTTTGGAATGTTGCAAAGGAATAACTGGAGAATGTAGAGACACCTTGTGACCATGGTTCTATTCCAAAGGTCTCCGGTTTAGAGGTCAGATTTTCCATCATAGTGGTAAGGACTGAAGGTTCTGGAAAGAGACTGCCTGGATGCAGAGCCTGGCTTCATTGCTTACTAGACATGTGGACTTTCCTTACATCTACAACAAGAATAACAATTGTATCTACCAACAAGTTTGTTGAGAGGATAAAAAGAAATATCACATGCGGAATACCAAGTGCAATGTTTGGCACATAGGAAGTACTCTAAAAATTAAATCATTATTAGCTTTGTAAGGTGACATAAGACACAAAAACCTGTGTTCTTTTTCTTATTAATTTGAAATATTAGTATTTTATACTACAATAGTTGTTTTGAAAATAATTTTAAACAGTTAACTGTAAGATTTAAAAGCTCAGCTTCTTTGAATGAAATTCCTAAAATAGTGCCTGCCATACAGAGGTCAATAAATACATTTTTAATCAACAAAGGGAGGGCTGGGCATTCTGAAGCTCCAAGCACGACCTGGGGTTTCCTGAGGCCCCCTCTGAGATCTTGCTCTGGAATACTATTAAGATATTTGCACCAGATAGTCCTTTAAGTTTGGCTCTCTTGTCTTAGAAGCAGTTGTAGCAGGACGGTAAAAGTGCTAGATTGTGGACTCCAATTATTAGGGAGACTTGTTACACTTGCGGGTGATGGGAGACAGCTGGGTGCACAAGCAGCTGTTTTGGTACCATGTCCCAATATGAGTATTTGAGGTGACTTGATCTTAGCAGGCAGGTAAATCAGGGCTTTTGGCAAATTCTGGAGCAGAGCTTATTCACCTATATAGGAACAAGTGTTATGGCGTTTGCCAGCTGGTGGCAACAAAACAACAGATGTGTTCTGGGAAAAAAGAATTGAAAGACCATGCAAAGCAGGAATTGAGTCCTAAAGAAACAGAATCTTAGTCCCTGTGTCCCCTGACACAGGGACTTGAGTATAAGGAACCAGTTAGTAAGCCCCTTACCATAACAAATTAGAGACGGGGTTTCGGGGAAAAAGACAGAAACCATATTTGAAGAAATGGACCACATGATGAAGGTTGACTTGCAGTCAAGCATAACGTGATGCAGAGTGTTAGCATGTTAAGCAGCAGCTTTTAAAATCCCTCTGCCGAAGGTTAAAATCCATCTTAAGAAAGAAGCAAAGTTGGATCTGTATGTGGGATTTAGCATCCTTTTGGAGAGAAGAGGGAAACTGAGGCTCGGGATCAGATAGCTCTCTAAAATTGTCCAACAGCATTTATAATTGAACTTTAAAACAGTTCTTTAAGTTTCTTGTTGTGTTTAGCATTTGCTGTGAAACTCTATATATTCAATTATATTCAGGAGTCCTTTTATTTCCCCTTCGTGTTGGAACATATTGGGAGACTCTACACACAAAATCTTGGCAAATGACCACATTGCCTGAAATCCTTTCAGGTAGAGTTTGATGTTCTCCTAGAGAGAGCAATGACTTGGGGGTTTTGGATCCACTTGTAATACTAAGGCAGGCTCCGTTCACTCTCAATCTCTGACACACACTTGCCAACCCTGCAACAATTCAGTGTTGTTTTCTTGTCATATCTTCTACTGTTGCCCCTGGCACTGGACTTCCTGAAAATTGGTCTAGCGTCTGATAGTATGTAGACTATGCGAGCGCTTTCAAACCTATTTTGTAATTTGCGCTTGCTCAGCAGCCCAGTCTTTGATGGATTCTATTTTCAAGAATATCTGCTACACACCTCTTCTCCTTTTCCAAGAAAGACTCAAATTTCTAAAGAAATTATGAGTTTACAGAGGCTGAATTAAGAGTAATTTCTAGCCTGCAATGTTCTGAGGAAGTTTCTTAGATTTTCGCAATCAGAAATAAGCTTTCGTGCTTCTGGCAACATTTCTGAAAACCCAAGTCTGCAATAATATAACCCCCCAAATTGACAAATCTGATCTTAAATGAATTCTATAGTTTCCTTCTGCTGCTGAGTTGAACAACTTGGGTATCATGATGAGAGAAAATTCTTGAAGTAGTTTAAGGAGATTAAGAATAATCTCACATGGCTTTGCATTAAAAAACTCTCTGAAAGCATTGATAGAAATTATTGATTTTAGTCAAGCTTTCCTGGGGCTATGGATTAGAGATTACATTTCATACTACATAGCAAGATAACAAGTCTTCCTAATAATCCCTTTCAACCTCACTCTGGCCGCTTGTCATCTGAACCTCATGATCTGTCTCCCCCAACCCCATCATTTCCTCTCTGGGCATTGCTATCCCTTTATTATTCAGAACATCTTAGTTTTCTCTTGATTTTCCGGGTTAGCATCTCTAGGTATCCAGCCTCTTTCCTTTGATTAAAACAATTGTTTTTATTTTTTTCTTAAATGTCTCAAGTAGACGTAAAAAACTGAAAAAACTATAATATGTTTTTATTCTTGTAGTTGTCTGATAGCAAGATCATGATCAGATTCTTACCATTATAAATATATGACTGACATGAGATCTCTTTTCCTTAAAATGTTATCCATCTTTTCCAGTACCAAATAAGGTACCATTTCCTGGGGTTCAAACTGAGGACAAACTTTGAATGAATTTATGCTTCAACTCAGTTCACCCTTTCTCTGTCAGTGAATCCAGACTTTGGCAAGGGTAAATGAATGAAATGCAAAGTCATTGCTGATGCCAAGACTACATGAGAACTGCATTTGCTTGACAGGCCCTCAATGGGCATGTAAAAAAAAAATCACATACTGTTTCCCTTTTCTTTCCCTTCCAAGTGCTTATGTTAAAAAGACTGAAGGCTTGGAAAGGTATTCCCAATGTGGTTGTTCTTGTTAGTGTTTAACATAACCTGCTTCTCAGAAAAAATACCCGGTTATATCATTGCTTTGTTACAATATGTCACGAGCATGTCTATATCACATTCATGAAATCTTTGAAGGAATGAAGTCATTCTAATGGGCCACGTACATTATAATTCTTTTCAAATACTTCACTACTTTAACACTTGTTTTTTTTAATCTTTTTAAGTCCTACTATTATAATTCCAGGGTCAATATATACATAACTATTTACATAATTTGGGATTTCCTTATTGCTTATTGCAAAAAATTGGAATTCGGCAAATATGTTTATAGCAGATGTTGGGACAGATGCATACAATTTACCACCTTAACATCAGAATCTGAACACATAATCTAAAAATGAGCACTGGATGTTTAACATGTTGAGGACATAGATTTTTTAAAAATCTGATCATATTGCTACTCTTAAAATAGTGCGAGGGGGGTGATTAAAATCTGATAAATTACAAGCTGAAGCAAAGGTGTCTTATTCAATAATTTCTCCTGTCAGATTTTCAGGTGTAAGTCATAGAGGCATTCCTAAGATATAGCTGTTTTAAATTTATGGACAGTCTTTTTTTTCCCAAAACAAATGATCACATTTCTGTAAGCATTTACCACTGATTTGGAAGTAGGCCAGGAAATCTCTGCCATATGTATAAAAGGTTCAAAAACCTTTATTTATTACATCAATATATATATCTTTATAAAAAATTCAGTGCTACAATCCTTTCAAGTTCTGAATGAATAGTCAGGAACAACACAGCAAGGCCTCCAAATCAACCTATTTCTGCCATAACAAAATGAGGCCTGTATATGTAATCCTGGTTGTGGGCTCCAAATAGCCCTGAGAATGACATATTATATGATAATGAACAAGACCCTGCCCCAATTCTTCATCTTCAATATTGAGGGGTTAGACTAGATTCTCTGTTCCCTCAAACACATCAATTCTATGTTCAAATGAAGAACATAGAAGTAGGCAGTTTAAAAAGTGGCATTTAGAATTAAGTACATGACCCTGGAAATATCACTGCTTTGTTATTAATTCAGGCATAATAAAGTTTAAAGATGATAGTTCCATTGTCATTATTATAAGACTACTTCAAGCTATATGCTTGTATGATCATTTATCTGAATTTCCTATCTGAGTAAACTTCTACGGAGTACTCTTAAGTGGGTTAGTGAAAATTAGGTATTTTTCCAAGCATTTAAAATTTTTATAATTACCTAAATCTTGAAATTTTCATAAGATTTCTTAAAACTTTAGCATCTTGCCAACTTTTAGGCAATAACTTCATAATTAGAGAAGCTTCTTAGCTCTAACTTAGCTCTTATCTCCCTAGTATATTTTTATGAATTTGAATAGAAAAGTCATAAAGAAGAGAGAGAACTAAAAATTGTTCTATCCTTTTTTTTCAAACAAAGAGTAATGATCTGGTTTGGACTGTTGATCATCATGAACGGGTGACCAAAAATAAGGATCCATTATAAAATTACAATCAAGAAATATGCAAAGCAGGGAACAATAGAGGTCGCTTAATATGATTCTAAACTTGGCACTTCGTATATGAATAAACACAGAATTAGTTATTCTTCTGTCACTAGAGGTAATTACACTCTCTTTTATTAAATTATTGAAAAAATATTTCTCTCAATTCAGAAAAAATATCTTATAATATCTTTGAAACACAAGGAACATGGGAGGCAGGAGGAGAAGAAAAAAATCACTGCTGTGGGTATTGATAATAGACACCAAAATAAAATAACAAAGAGAATCTCTTTCCTACAGAGCATCTCTACAAGTCAGATGATGACTATTTACATCCCAATATTAAGCCACATCAAAACATTTTGAAGATGACCAGCTGAATCAGGAAGACAGTTTTCTAAATCAAAATTGTGAACTGCAGTTGTTTACTGCCCCATTTCATTTTCTTTAATATTTTCTCACCCTATTTTTGAGAACTTGATTCACAATTGCCCCTGTTTAAAAATGAATATTAAATAGAAAAGAAAGAAATAAACCAGGAGCTATGCAAAAATACCACAAAAGGAAAGATAGAATGATCTATATCAAAATAAAGAATAAACAATCTAATAAAAATCACCCAAGAATAATATTATACAGGTAGGTATTTCCCTATATTATGAAAGAAATCAGATAACTTAGAATATTTGGTTTAAAAAACTCAAATAATAGGCATGTTAAATAGTGGAAATGATGGTCAACTAGAGGAAAGATAGAGAAGATTGTTGTCTGAGTCCAGATTCCCTAGAAGCAGACAGAAGTTCTGTGTGAGCAACTGATTAAGACACTTCTAAAAAAGGATGCCTAGTAGACAAGGGAAGTCCCCTAAAAAGAACAGATGTAGACATAGAAACAAAAACATACAATAGTAAGAGGAAGGGGATAGAGAATCAGTAAAAGTAATCCAAGAACATCTGGAAGCAGGATCAATACATCCACTCAACTTGTCTTGGTCTGTATTCCCATAAAAGCAGACTCTGAGTCAAGGGCTCTAGTGAAAGTAGTTTATTTGGATGGTGATCCCAGGAAAGACTGGCAAGGCAGTGGAGAAGTGAAACGGGAAGGAAGGAAGGAAATACAGGGTGCTTTACGAAGCAGTTCTCCACTGTGGGTGACTGGAGCTTAATCCCATCAATGTACAAATGTGGAGCTGCATCCTTAGAAACATTGGTGTTTACATTCTTTTTCATCTGACTCATTCTCATGATGTGTGATTGTATATCATTGTGGTTTTATACGCATATCCTTGATAACTGAAGATGTGTCATATTTCTCTGGATGCTTTTAAGATTTGTCTTTATCTTTGGTGTTTGGCTATAATGTGATTGTTTCTTTGAATTTGTCCTGCTTGAGTCAGTTTAGTTTGTTGGATCTGGATGCTTTTTAAAATATTGGATATTTTGTCAATTATTTGTTCAAATATTTTGTTTTTTCTGAATCATTCGCTCTCTCTTCACCTTCAGGGATTCCAATTTATTTATATCAGACTTCATTTTTTTTTGAGGAAGATTGGCCCTACACTAACATCTGTTGTCAATCTTCCTCTTTTTTTTTCTTTTTTTCTCCCCAAAGCCCCGTACATAGTTACAGAGTTGTAGTTCTTCTATGTGGGACACTGCCTGAGCATGGCTTGCTGAGCGGTGAGTAGGTCTGCGCCCAGGATCTGAACCAGCAACCCTGGGCTGCCGAAGCACAATGCGTGAACTTAACCACTGCACCACCAGGCCAGTCCCAATATCAGACTTCTTAACATTGTCCCACATAATCCTGAGGCTCTATTAATATTTTCTCAAGTTTTTAATCTCTTTTAAATTCAGGTTAGATCATTTCTGTTGATATAGCTTCAAGTTCACTTATTTATTTATCTATCTATCTATTTATCTATCTATCTATCTATCCAAACTTCTGGTAATCCCATTCACTTTTCACTCCAGATATTGTATTTTTAAGTTCTTGAATTTTCATTTCTATTCCAGACATCTAGAGAGATTTTATTTCCCATCTTTTTATTCATCATGTCCATCTTTTCCTTTATCATCTTGCACATATTTACGATGGAGTTTTAAAATCTTTGTCTGCTAATTCTAACATCTCAGTCATCACGGGGTCTGTTTCTATTGACCACTCCTTTTTTTCTTGCTTATAGGTCCATTTTCTGCTTTTTTTTAATATCTAATATCTAATATATATATGTGCTTTTAAAAAAAAATTATGCTGGACTTTTTGGATATGTTTTAGGAAGTTTGATTATGTTGTCTCCCTTTAAAGGATGTTGAATTTTGTTCTGGAGAGCACCTACACTTCAACAGGTATCCAGTGCTAACATTTCCTGAGTGTTTGGGGGTTTTTGAAGTGTTCTGTTTCTTTCCCACTGCTTCTTTAGGATCAGGTTTTTATTGTATTTGTGAAGTCAATTAACCATTTCCATTTTTCAAATTATTTTCCTGTTATGTCTTCAGTCATCCTCTTTGTCCTATAAATGTATGATGTTTCATGTCATTTATATGAGCCTTTGGCAGGAAATGAAAGGAAACACTTGTGTCCAGTCTGTCATCTTCAAACAAATTCTTAGCTGAATCTTCCCACACTCTACTTTTCCAAATTGAAAATTTACTTCGTCTGCTGCACACTGATTGCATTTAGTTTCCCATCAGTCTCTAAGCTTTTGAGATTCAATGGCTTGAAATACCCCTTTCCCTCTGGCTGGAATGCATTTCCTCACTGTCACTTCCTTCTCTGCTTATTGACATGTTATTCTTCCCTGATGACTCACTAAAACATTTCTTTCTCCTTGAAGCCTTCCCATTTCATACCAAATTAGAATAAATGTCCTCTGAGAGCCTAAAAATATTTATCCGTGACTTTATTTTACACTTCATTGTATTTTGTCTGCATTATGCTTAATATTTATCTCTCTGTCTCCTGAAACACATTTTAAGCTCCTTAAGCATGGGAATAATTTTGATCTCCCCAAATTTTTCAGTCTTACTGAATAAGGATCTTTAGATATGTCATTTAGTTAAAGAAAAAATTGATCTGACACTTGTTACAATGGCAAAAAAGACTTTATTCAAGACTACTGCAATAGGGGTATTGTAGTAGGGCAGAATGATTGTGCTCAACGCTGAATACAAGAAACACAGCTGGGGATTTATAGCCAGTGAGCAGAGTGAGTGGTCAATGGAGGAAAATCAAGCATAGGGGGATTCTTGCTAAACTGGGCTAACAGGACTCTAGCTACAGGCCGGCAAGGATTTATACATCAAAGATGAGGAGATGAGGAAATTGATTGAATATCAAGGGTGATTAGATATCAAGGATGGGAGGATTCTTGCTAAACTGATTAAGCAGAATTCCTGGTAAACTGGGTTAGACAGGCCAAAGATAGGACAGAGGCTAAGGTCTAGGCCCAGTAGAAAAGAGGGCTCAGAAGAGCCTGACTAAAGTTTGATCAATGTGTCTTTCTCAATATAATCTTAGACTTTCATTTCTTTGAGCATTCTGGATCCTCTGCTTAAAATAGTTACCCCATCTCCACCCAGTATTTAGTATATCTTCTTGATCTTACCCAAATATTATTTCATTATGTGGTATCTCTCATTAACTCCCTCAAAAATAATGAAATATAACTTAGTCTTATCTTCCCACAGTAGGAAAGGACTTTTACCAAGTCCAGCATAGTACTTATCATAGGGTAACGTTGTGCTTGAATCTTCTCCTGTAGTAGACTCTAGCTTTATGCACAAGCAGTATGTCTTAGTCAACATTTTAGTTCCTGTAGTATAAGAAGGTGCACTAAAATGTGTGTCAAATTGGACTCTTGACCTTTTACAGTTGGATAATCCTCAAAAATCATCTGGAATTTGGATGTTATCTAGATGATCTGTGAAACTTGCCACTATCAGCTATAATTACACATTTATTTATTTATAAGCACTCTTTGAATTTAGATGAATGTTTTGGACCAAAAATGGTAATCATGATCAAGGGAAAGAACAGTAAGGTCAATTTCTATTTGAAGGATAATGAATCTTAATTTCATTTAGGCAGGATGATAACAAGTCTATTGCCATTTATATATCATTCCTTATTTTATACTTAATTGGATTTTGTAAATATAGTTCATTTCAGTGACATTTTGAAAGAAATATTCTTTAACAGAATTTTCAATGTAAGCAGATGCAATCAATTGTTAGAAATACCACATATTATATACTGTTACTCTAGTTCCTCTGTATTTCATGTATGTAATACATAGAAAAGAATTGTAATATTTGTTTATTGTATATTATTAGTAGTAGTATGCCTAATACACCCCTAGTTTCCCTTAATTTGCATATATATTTCAGATTAATTTTATGGTAGCTAACAACAGAGTAATGGGGCTAGTAACAGAGTAATGGAAGAAAAGCTAAAGAAAATAGGGGATAAAATGCTACATGAAATTGAAAAAAAACAAGAAAAAGGAAAGTAAACTGAATAAAATTTGATAGAATATTGTATTGGGGGTACACCAGGCAACAAATAGAGAGATCTAAAAGGAAGAAATGTAGGACCAGGAGAAAAAAATGAAGAATTTTATAGTCAGAATTTTTTTAGCTGTAAGTAAGAGAAATCTAACTGAAGTGGACTTAACAACAACAGAAAAGAATCTGTCAGGCAGGAGGGGGACAGGTGTTGCCTTGTGTCACTGAAAGGTCCATAACCCTAATGGTGTTGGATCCAAACACTTAACTCTTTGGATTATTAAAACTACTAAAAATCTGTTTTGATCTCTGTCTTACTCTGTCTTTGTTCTTAGTCAAGCTCTCCTCATGCTGAGGCAATGACGGGCACCAGTTATTACAAAATTAGTAGAAAGAGAATATATATTTCCTAGCAGATCTGTAAGCTTTTCCAGATCCTTTTCATTGGCCGAATGTATGTGACAAACTTAACCCAAACTAATCATAGTAATCTTGAGAACGGATTGCATTGACTAAACAAGCTAGATTGGGTGACCAACGCTGAAGACTGTCACCTTTGCCTGAAATACCTGAACTAACAGTGGATAAGGAAAGGCAAATCTGGGTATTGTTATCTGAAAACGAGGCAATTAATTCTAGACAATTACCGGAAAGTCAACAAATAACATATATAAGAAGGAGGTAGCTTACACAGTGACAGATGCCCAGCTATGGGATGAAAACAAAAAGTGAAAGATGGGAATAACAGAAGGGTAAAGAAAGAAAGTAACTGTAAAGATGGACGTGAAGAGAAGGATAAAAAACTCTGATCATAAACAGAAGATACATATATATGTATATATATGATATATATCTTGTATATATCAGACATATATATAAATATAAGATATGTATACTAATGGTATGTATATGAATAAATATAAAATATATATACTAATGGTGTGTATATATATACTTACATAATGGTGTATGTGTGTATATATATGCATATACACATACGTGAATACAGACACATAAATTTATTTTTTTTAACCTAATGGTAAATTTACCATAGAAATTAGTGTTTACAAGTAGTGATTGGAAATCTGAAGCACAGTGTGCACTCCTCAAATTCCATTTCCTTATCAAACTAGTTGGTTTGATTAGATGCTGCAGTAAACAAGACAGAAAGCAGCCTTCTCTCCCCTCTCAAATATGCATTTGCTCTTACAGATCTGCTAGGAAAGATATATTCACGAAGTGGGAGGGGATATATATATATATATATTTAAAGTAGGCACATGTAATAAACATGCATTGATATGGCTAAATTCTTGGCTTCAACATTAGCTAATTCCAAACTTGGAAACAGTGGTACTAACAAAAATAACACATTTGTGCATGGCTGCATATGGGTGCTGTTTTATTATATATAAAACACTGCAAACCGTTTTGAAGTGGATGAGGGCTAAAGGTTGAGTGGTTGTAATGAAGCAAAATTGCAGGTTCCCAAGGGCAGGGTAGAAAAGCAAATGAACTGTGTTTTTAGTTCCTTAGAAATTACTTTGGCAATTAAGAGGTGTTCATATATGTGGTTTGACTGCAATCAGGGCACCCGGTGGAATACCCAGACATTTCTTAATGTAAGTTGGCCATTATTTCAGCAATTATAAAAGGGATATAAATGCTAACATGCACATTTCCAGTAATATGGCTTTCAGTCCCTATACCATCATTGTAGAAATGTATTATGTGGCTTCTTTAAACCCAGCTTGCTCTGCAAGGTCAATGCAACCAGCAATTCATTCCTTGCAGAGTAACCATCTTATTAGGTAGCAGGGAAGTCAGAGCTCCCTATTTCATTAAATGGCGATTAAGTAATTTAAAAATAATACTAAGCCTCTTAATCAGCTTGTTTTGCCATGTATTCCACAAGGGACTTTGGCATTCTCTAACAATTAATAAGAAAAGTGCTTCATGAATACAACCAATGCTTTTAAGCTTTGAATTTTCCTGCTAACCCAGAGGTTTTAAAATAGTGCTCTTATGAAAATGCTGTCTTTTAAAATGCATTCTCTCTCAACAAGAGAAAAGCTTTTAATGAGTTAATGAAGTAATTATCCGCTGTTTTAGATAGAGTATATTTTATTTTATAGTAGTTTAGACAAAAAGCAGTCGCATCCTAAATGAGTAGTTATGAGCAACTAAAAACCCTTACAAATATCTATTAAATCATTTTGTTGTTTTACCTTAAATATATAGAATTTGAAATTGTCCTTGGAGAAAATTGTACCTCAGATAACTGTTTGAGTTATCTATTGCTGCATAACAAACTACCCCAAAGCTTAGTGTCTGAAACAACAACAATAATTTATTCTGGTCACAAATATTCAATTTGGGCAGGGCTCAACAAGGACACTTATCTCTGCACCACATGGTATCAGCTAGCATGGCTTAAATAGGGGCTGGAGGATCCACTTCCAAGATGGCTCACTCGTATGGCTGGCAAGTTGGTGTTGGCTTTCATCTGGGAACTCAGCCAGTATTGTGGGCCCTGGTTCCTCTCTATGGAGTGTATGGGCTTCCTTAGACCATGGTGGGCAGGTTCCAAGAGCAAGCATGCCATGAGAACCAAGTGGAAGCTGTACTATCCTTTTGGACTTAGATGAGGAATGTACATGGCATCACTTCTGACAACCTCTCCCAGACTCAAAGTGAGGGAACCTGGACTCCCCCTCTCTATCGGAAAAGTGCCAAAGCCACACTCCAAAAACAGCCCATGGGATAGGAGACACTATTATAGATATTTCTTGGAAAATACCATCTGCCCCAATATTCATATAAAAATGGAAACATATTCAAGACCACGTGATAAAAAAAGAAATACATTCCATTCACTCTGAGTAACAAGAAAAAAACTTCTTTCAACACTTTTTAATTTGTTGGTCTTTGTTCTAATCTAACCAGATGTTCAGTATAACATAGCGGAAGGAGAACATGTATTAGAGTCCAGCATTGTTTTCTAAATCCTATGATGACTAGCTGGGAGACTCTAGGAAAGCCATATAAGCTTTCTGAGTACTTTGCTGTTCATCATTAAAATTAGGTCTAATAATAACTGTTTTGCAAGGGTATTTGCAAGGAAGGTTAAATGAGGTGATAACATAAAGAACTTTGCACGTATGTCATTAATTTTTGTCTAATGCAAATATGTTATCAATGTCACTGTTGTTATCAAATAATGTGAAGACAGTGATAATTTTATATCCAATAAAGCAATGCAAAAATGACCCCAGAATACCTTAACAACCTTGATTATCCACAGAGGAGCTGTCTACAGGTTGATTCATATGGGGTCAGTTTGAAAGACTATGAATTTCAACCTACGTTGCTTCTAGAATTTCATATCCTGATACTCCAAGTATCGGGCTCCTCGTATTGCTGGAGGGAAAAACACTGTAAACTAAATAGTTCTTTTTTTCTCTAGGGCATGGGAAAAAAAAATCACATATCACAAAAATGTGTTAAAATATTTTTGCTATTGTTATTACTGTTAATTCACAATTAAAATGGATCTGGACAGATCAAATATCCTGAATGATAAATTGAGTAGCTTACTGTAGTCATCTTCAACTTATTTGACAACCACCTATGGAACAGTTTATAAACATATCACTGTCTAATTATATATCCTGGTACTCAATAATAAGTTAATAGATGATCATGCTCAATAATCAAAATGCCCAAATCAATTATCTTTTATTATAATATGCAATTTATCAAATTATTAAGGACCTTCATATTTAACCATGTCTATCTTTCCACATACCCCACTCCTCACTTACACACACAAAGCCACATTAGAATTCAGAACAGCAGAAAGTCAAATATGGAAGTGATTTTCAGTTTTCTTGCCCGTCTATATATACTAACAATGCTACATCTAGATCCATACTGTGTATACATTTAATGCATTGTTAACTCCTTTCTATCTGATTTTGGAGGAGGAAAGAGAACTTTCAGTTTATAAAATTAAAAATTTTAGGAAACATTAGATGTGAGAATAGTAAATTAATATAACTGTGATTCCCTGGAGTCTGTGTGGAGAAACAACACTATTTAAAACCATGTAAGGGATAAACTTTTTCCTTCTACTGCTATGCAATCCAAATATTTTATTTTTATTTTTCTGACATAAATCTATTTAACTATTCTTCTGCCAGTTCTAATTTTAGTCTAAGGGATAGAGAAATAGGCTGATTGCAACATTAGACTACTGTTATTGAAACATGGTGGAGAGGAGGTGGTGATTAGAAAAAATTACACTAAATTACACTAACACCCCAAAAGAAATTTTCTGAGAAGAAGGTACTATTTTTCCTACAATTGCTGAAATACTGAAAATAGATTCACTAATTTTGTTTCTCTGGCTCCTAAACAAGTTTGAACAACAAGAAATCAATCTGAAATTTCACTTTTATTTAATTCTTTGTAATTTTACTTAATAAAGTATACAAATGTTTCACTGATCTGAATAACAGACATTTGGTAACCACAACTATCTAATAAAGCTACAAAACAGAATTTAGTTTGAAAAGTCACCAAGCCATGATATGGATATCGGAGATCATTTACTCATGTGTCCATTTCACCTCTTTCCTGGCACATGGTAAGTTCTTCAACTCTTTGAAGTTAATCATCATCAGTTGAGCCAATGATATGAAGGGAAGTCACTTTTAGATAGAAGTCTTTGAGAGGTAGTTCATGATTAATCATACTCTCTTACCCCTGCCATGTAGATCTGAGTGCCTGAGTGAACATGTACAGAGATGTGCACTCTCACCTCCATGACTCACAATGACTATGTATCAGAGCAAGAAATAATGCTTTGCTTTAAGTCATTGAGATTTGTGGATGTTTACCTCACCACAACCAAGCCTAGCTCAACTGATATAGAGCCCCAAATATCTACCATAATGCTCATAAGTGTATTAAATTAGGTTACAAACCTGACAAACACAACTTAGATGAAACGTCCTCTATTGTTGCCCTTTGTAGACATGTGAATTCATTGTGACACTCTTAGTCTAAACCCATATACGACTGCAGAATCTACTCAAGTCAGCGTTCAAGGCTGTGGTCATCAATGAAAGCTTACCAGGCAAAATTTAGTCCTGATCTGATATTTTTCTTTAAAGCTTAATGAATTAGATGTTATAAAAAGTAAAATTTTGATTATATTTGTTTCAATTCTCAACACATTAAAAAATATAAATTGGAAACTGGGAAGTAGGGAAATTGATGGTTGACATCAGAAGAAGGATACCATATCAAATTAGACCCAAAATTTCATAAACATTATTGTGTGAAGGAAAACTTAGACTTGAAGATATTAACAATATAATAATTCATGTTCATTAGCATGATCCTGGTACTTAAAGTAAAATTTAATATGGAATCATAGCCACAATTGGTTAATTACCTACTTTATGCAAATTATTTCATGGGCGTTCTTCCTGTTGTTCTCAGTACAAGTCTGCTGGGCAGGTATCACTAAGCCATATATGTATATATTCATATATATTCAATATATATTCAATATATATATATTCTATATATATATATGAATATTCTTATACTTATACTTCTATTCATATATACGTATGAATAGAATTTTCTTCCCCAGCCCTAACTCCTTTCTGGAGAAGAATATTTTACCACCACCTTCCGGGAGCTTTGGCCCATAATTAGCCAAGATAATAGAAAGAGTCTTTGATATCCCGGAGAAACTAAAGACTCTTTAAGAATACTAATGCAATGAATTTCTATTACTCAAAACAAAAAAAAAGGATTTTGGTGTTTTTTCTGTGAGGAAGATCAGCCCTGAGCTAACATCCATGCCAATCCTCCTCATCATGCTGAGGAAGGCTGGCCCTGGGCTAGCATCTGTGCCCATCTTCCTCCACTTTATATGGGACGCCGCCTCAGCGTCGCCTGACAAGCGGTGCGTCGGTGCGTGCCTGGGATCCGAACCTGGGCTGCCAGCAGCGGAGCTCGAGCACTTAACCGCTACACCCCAGGGCCGGCCCCCAGGATTTGTTTTACTCTGGAGTTGAACCAAAAAAGTTGTTTTCCTGCATCTCTCCCTCCTATATTCCAAGTTCCTTGAAGAAAAAAGTTAGATGAAACCTGTTGTCTGAAAACTTGAACCAGAAGCCGTGATGAAGAAAAGGATCCCTAAGGGAAGAAAAGAAAAGGTCCCAGATGCAAGGAGTTCCGTGGCAGGTCAAGGGAAGGAAGAGGGAAGGAAAGCAGAGGAGAAGGACTCATCGAAGGTAGTGACGCTTGTTGAAGGGAAACTCTGCCTGCCCGTCTAGGCGAAGGAAAAGTACAGAACTGATCTGAAATGCTGGAACCAGAATTCAAACTCAGAAAAATCTAATTTTAGAAAACACGTTTTTCTATTACAGCACATTGCCTCTCTACCATAGATATATCTCATTTACTACATTTACTCTAAGAAAAAAATATATTTACTTATTTTAACTGATTTATTTATAGTCTGACTCCATCCACAAAGAATTGAAAGTGTCTTACTCAAAAATTACAAAGTAAATATTCTGGAATATTTTCCCATAAATAAGTGTATCATTGAAAACTAAATTCAGTTTTAGTATCAGGGCACTCAAATTCAGGCAAGAGGACACTTGCTCTGGGCCTCATGTTTTGAAGTTCCTACATGTGTTACTGCAAAAACATTTATGGAACCAATGGCACCTTCTGTCATTTGAAATTTCTCTCTCAACACTGACAGCATGTACCCCTAACCCTAGACACTCACTGACATGATTAACACTGTTCGAGCCCCCAAGGAAAGGCTTGTTTCCTTTCCTTCGACTAGTCCTAGGACCAAAAGCAACTGAGTGAAGATTTGAGGGCTGTGCTATGCCAGCGTTGGACATGGCACTGTTTTGAATGGTGGGGTGGACTTACCAGCACGAGCGCTTGCATATAGAAAATGAATTATCAAATCCTTTTTCTCAGATAGGTGTTAGTGCAATGGATTTTTGCATAGGGAAGAACCATTTCTCAGTGATGCTGTGTCTATTTTCTTGTTTCTCTTTTTGTTCCAATTTGTAATTCCAAAGGTACTTATGCAAAAGCACAGCACTGACGTTAGATGAACATAGCAACTGAGAGAGACTTTCTAAGAAATAATTGATATTCCCTTTAAATTTGTATAAGACTAGATATAACATATAAAAAGCATGATACCAATTCTTTAATTCATATGGTGTCATTTAGTGGTATGTTTAGCTCATAATTTTATTTTTATAAAGATAATACATTTTAGTTTAATTTTTTAAATGATACAAGTTGTAATTTTCAGACTTATTTAAATGTTTGATTTTAAATTTTGATATTTAATTATAACTTGAATAGATTTAAATGTCTTAGGAATTTTTAATATATTAGAAAAGAAATAACTTCTTTTGGAAATGTATGAAAAATATTTTACTTTTTAATTTTGTACTTTATTTCTGATGAAAAGATTTAAATATACACTCTGAATGCAATTAGTTTTTATTCTTTACATCATCTACATTATTATTCAGAGTGAGTATAAGTCAAAATCTTGTTAGAAATAGAAAATAGTAATTTAATTTAATAAAAAACATAAAAGTAAAAATAAGAGAGAATCTTCAAAGAAGCAGTCCGCTTAAATTTTTAAACACTGTAGACAATAAGAGTGAGCAGGGCCAGCTCCATGGCTTAGCAGTTAAGTGCACGCGCTCCGCTACTGGCGGCCCGGGTTCGGATTCTGGGTGCCATCGACGCACTGCTTCTCTGGCCATGCTGAGGCTGCGTCCCATATACAGCAACTAGAAGGATGTTCAGCTATGACATACAACTATCTACTGGGGCTTTGGGGGGAAAAAAAAAAATTTGAGTGAGCAGATTTCTGTCGAACATCACCCTCATAAAATTTGCAATCAGATATTACAAATTCTTGATTTAATGAAGATTTACTTACTGATCAAAACAATGAAAACTAGCAAGAAAATTATTTTCATCAAGTTCTCAATTTAAACAGGTCAAATAACATTCCTGCCCTGACAGATTCTTAATAAAAGGAAGATTTAATTGTTGATCATGAAATGTTGCTTGCACACATAAGTACACACAATTTTACAATTTAAAAAGTGGTGATATAAACTCCAAACAATTCACAGAATTCAATAAAACAAGAGACACCAGTAAAGATTATAATCATAATGTTATTTAAAAAATAATATGCTTCCTTCTTATATTTACTTTTTGGTGTTACTAAAAGGAATATATTTATAGAAAACAAAAGAAAGAGGGGGTTTATTAAAAATGATTTTGAAATTTGATGGTAAAATGGGTGAACACATAGGATGCATACAAAAATAATGAAACAATTACTATCTAGGCTGGAGAAGTCAAAATGGCTATTAATTTATCAGGTAATATACTGAGAGAAGTAATACAGAAAATTTTAAGTGTAATATTTTCATTTCAATTAGATGATATCAGTGATAAAATTCCTATTGAACAACTAACACTTATTCACTACATTGTTAAACTATTAGAAGAAGAAAACAACAAAATCAGGTGTTAAAAATATAGGTTTTGACTTAAGCGAAGAACTAAAATGAGAACACTTAATTTGTTAAATTACTACAAAAATGTGTTGAGGATAAGCTTAACATAGTGTTAGAAAAAAGAAAAGTGTAGAAGTGAAAATTTTGGCCAAAAATCCAGAATGCTTTTTCATGCTTCGTCTATACTTAAGAAATAACGACATTTTTGAAACAATTCAGATTGTTTACAATTTTCGTTTCAATTTTCATCTATGTAGTATTTAAAAGTGAGACATCTTAATGAAACATATATCAGATTTGACATAATAATCACTCTTGGAAACATTATGGTAACCCTGTCTTAATTCTGTTAAAGCTATTAGATTTCATTTACAAAAAATACAAGTACACAGAAAAGTTAAGAGTGGGAGTGGGAATAGAAGGTCCTCAAAGAGCTAATCATAATTATGATCTTTGACCAAAAAAATGAAATTAATATTGAATTTTCTCTCTTTGTAGTTACTTGATATGAGCTATAGTTTTCTAGTAAGATTGTTAGCAATAGCTTATAAAAAATTCAAGCCAACTTAAGTTTGGCTATCTAACTTAAAAGAATTAAAATATAATTGTATTAAATTTTTAAGAGTAAACTTCTTATACTTAAAAAAAAACACTCCATATGAAATGTGCAGCAAATGAGATTTGAGAGAGTAATTACGAATAATATTCAGTCAGCTCCAGACATTAGAGCTTGACATAGAGAAGATCACATTGGTGCTGGGGCAGAAGTATGTGTGAATACAATCACACATTCACATTGATAGAACAGTGATTGTATCTAAAATTTTAATGTTTAATTTTTGAAAATGTGTTTGTGTATTTAACCATGTGACATGGATTTTTGAAACAAAAAATGACCTATGTCAATTATGTATTTTTTTTTACCTGAAAATAATAGGGACTGTCAGAAACTACCACTACATGCTTTCATTGAATAAACTCTTTGAGAATAAAAACATTCTCATTATTCATGAAAAACTTCTCCAAGCCAATATTCTTGTTTCCTTCTCATCTTTTTGCTTTTTTATTTTTATATAAAGTATACAACCACAACCAAGTGTTCAATGATAATTATTCTTAAACCAAAATCATTGGTTTTGATAAGTAGTACACTAACATCAGCAGGTTTATATCAAATTATTTCATATAGAAGTCAATTCATTCAGCTATCTAGAGGAACAGTTTGCTCGTAATTAATCTTGGCAGGTGTGCTAAGAAACCAAGTTGCTTAAAATCAGATAATCCATGAGAGGTGTATTGATTTTTTTCCTCAGTGTTGTCAAGACTACTGAAAATTTCCAAGCCCCACGTTTCACTGTCCACATTTTTGGTGTAATGCCTCTGATTATCCAACTGAAAACCTGCTCATAAGGCACAACAGGAGTAGACTGAGTCCACACAGAAGGAGAGTTTAAGTCTGTAAGCCTGCATGGCCTAATGCTGACACGACGCTTGGGAGAGAGCAGGCTATAAATATTTGTTTAAATATTCATTAAATTAATGAATATAACCCACCTTTGTGTAGTTGTTTGGAGGATATTTAATTCCAACGAGAGCTAGCGAAGTTCCTCAACTGTTAATAAGATCTTATTTTGAAAGCAAAATATGCTACATTTGATCAATGTTCTAGAATAAAAGAAATACTAAAAACCAGTTTTTCAGAAGTCCAACTATGCTCTGCTCTCCAATTCCTGTCCCAAATCAGGATGAGAGAAATGAAATTTAGGGCTGGTGTGACAAAAAATATATGAATTAGTTATCTATTGCTGTGTCATGAGACTTAGCAGCTTAAAACAACACTGATTTATGTGGGTCTGGAATTTGGCAGTAACTTAGCTGGGTGGTTCTGTCTCAGAGACTATAATGAGGTTGTTGTCAAGATGTTGGCTGCAATTTCAGTCATCTGAAAGCTTATTTTGGACTAAAAAATCCCCTTCCAAGGGTTGTTGGCAAGCGTCTCCAGTTCCTTGCCTCATGGATCACTCCATAGGGATGCTTGAGTGTCCTTATGACATGACAGCTGGTTTCCCCCAGAGCAAATTATCCAAGAGAAAGCACAGAAAAAGTCACAATGCCTTTTGTATCCTAATGTCAGAAGCCAAATACCATCACATTTGATGTATGCTATTGATCATGCACACCAAACCTGATAAAATGTGGGAGGGGACTACACAATGCTGTGAATACCAGAAGTAGGGGATCATTGAGAGTTATCTTGGAAGTGGGCTACCACAATATTCAATATGCAATATCTCCTTCTATGGATTTTATAAATCTCATTCTAGAATCAAAATGAATAATAAGGATTCTATATACTTGGACCAAATTAGTTTATCTCTTAAAAAACTGTCTTCATTGAATTATCTATGACTGTGATTATTATTTATAGTTGGCTTTTGATTTTTATCTAAGATTGCAAGAATTAATAAAACTGTAAAGTTCATTGTCACATTTTTGAGGACATTGTCCATTTCACCCTTTCTTTTATGAAATATATTTCCAACTGAGAAACGTCTCCTGTAATTTAGCACTAAGAAGTTTTTTATTTCTCTGAAGAATACTAGGTAATTGATCATGTTTGCCCCGTTTTTTTTTCTTGCTGCAGGGCAGTTTAGAAACAAATGTGAATTTCAGCTCTATTGATTAGGTTGACACATGCTTTGAATGTTTATTGCTTCTTTTTTCTTTTTTTTGTCTCTTAAATATTTGTTTTTATATGATTTTGAAATTCAGTGAGCATATACCAAATGCTCTGTATGAAATTAATTCCAAAGGAATTATGTTTGTCATAGAAAAATATGAAAGAATAGAAAAATAGAAAGTAGAAAGAAGAAAATAATACCACTCCTTGTTCTACTAACTAGAGGGAAAAGCTGTTACAGTCATATGGTAGGAGCACCCCTTCTTTCATGATAATGCCCAATCATATCATCGCTACTCATTTTTTGTTGTCGTTGCTATTTACCTGAAATATCATGTAAAGCCTCTGTTTTCAGTTCAGAAGAGTAAAGGGCTTGGACATTATCATTCTCATCCTTACAATAAGAAGACGCTGGACAAACTGAAGAGCAACAGTTTTTCTTGGATCTGCTAAGGAAGTGAGTTTACAGAGAAAACTACTGTCCTGAAATTTGGAGCTATAAATGCCTCCAAGGAAACACAAGAGCTGAGCAATTGCTTATTTTAAGAAAAGCAGCTAGAAGTCTTACAAGCCAGTAGGAACATGAAACTACAAATTTTGACTAATTGCTGGAGGACAAGTATGGGCTAGAGTGAGAGTAAAACACCTCTGGGGAGCTATAGTCACACGGCTGGGGGCACAGTTTTGCAGGTTTTCCTTTAGGAAATCCACTAGGCTCTCACAAGGGAGGATTGGGAAGAATATGCAGAAAGCCTCTCATCCCTCCAGCCCAGGACCCTGAAAGGGGAAGGGAAGACTATCACTGTGAAAACTGACCAGACTATTCTCTCTTTTGTGGACCAAACACTAAATCTCCAGAGTTCAGACATTTCCAGAGATGACCAGTATAATTCTGTCCCAAATGTGGGAAAAGAACTCTGCTCTGCCCACTTTCAATATTGTTTCATCTAGGACTAAAAGGCCTTAATATACAAGAGAGAGGGTTTCAAGAACACAGACTGGAGACTCTGGAGTATACCCACTGCAGCCTGGGAGGAGATTAAGGAGTAGGGAGTAGGGAAAAAAAAAAGCTCAAATCTGAAGGAGAGACAGAAAAACTGTGAAGGCTACACTCCCAAGACTAAAGATTACACTAAAGATTGAGATAAAACTCAATAATTAGAGAAAAATTCTCCGTCACACCCTACCATCACATTAATAAAATCCAATAATAATAACAGGATTACCGTGGAGAGATTTATAAAAACTCTGAAGAAGAGCACATAGAGAAGCCCCAAAGCCAAGAAAGGAAAGGTAAACAAGGTTTGTAGAGGAATTTTAAGACATTCATCCCCGTAACCATAACAAACATCAAACGTGGGTCAATTCTCAGCCACATTAGCATAATTTCTCACACTAGAGTCCTGTTAGCCTCATTGTCCACAATGTGTTTGGTTTCCAATGAAAAAATATATCCAAGGCATGCCAAAAGGCAATAAAAACACAGTCTGAAGAGAATAGGCAATTAACTAAATCAGACTCAGATATGATACACACGTTGGAATTACCAGAGAATTTAGAATAAATATGATTAATATGTTAAAACTTCTAATGGAAATAATAGACAACATGCAAAACCAGTTGTACAATTTCAGCAGAGATAGAAACTTTAAGAAAGAATCAGAAGGAAATACTAGAAATTGAAAGCATGAGAGCAATGAAGAATACCTTTGAAGGGCTCATTAGTAAACTCAACACAGCTAAGAAAATAATCAATTTAAGTTGAGTATGGGTCAATGGAAACTACTCAAACTAAAGTAGAAGAGAAAAAAGAATGAAAAGAATAGAACAGAATATTCAAGGACTACGGGACAATTTCAAACAGGGTAAGATATATGTAACTGGACTATGAAAGGAGAAGAAAAAATGAACAGAGCAGAAAAAATAATTGAAGAAATAACTGCCTAAAATTTTCCAAAAATACTGACAAAAATCAAAACACAGATCCAAAAATTTCAGAGTACAACAAATAGGATAAATACCAAAGAAACTCACACCTGGGTGTACTGTATTTAAACAATGAAAGCCCAAAACAGAGAGAATCTCGAAGACACCCAGAAAGAATAGGGGAAAGTTTAACTACAGAGGAATAAGAATAAGAATTAGAGAAGACGTCACATCAGAAGCCGTGCAAGCAGGAACACAGTGGAGGGAAAAGTTTAAAGTGTTCAAAGAAAAACAAATGTTACCATATAACAATTCTGTATCCAGCAAACATATCCTTCAAAAGTAAAGAAAAAATACTTTCTCAGACAAACAAAAACTGAAGGAATTAATTGTTTCATTGTCTGTAGCTATGCCCTAGAAAGAAAGGTTAATAAATGCTTTTCAGGCAGAAGAAAAACAATATAAGTCAGAAAGTTGGATCTACATAAAGAAGGAAAAAGTGTCACAAAGGAATGAATGAAGATAAAATATAATTGTTTATTTTTCTTATTTTTAGTGGCCCTAAAAGACAACTGAGTGTTTGAAGAAATAATAGTAACAATGTAGTAGTTGTTTGGAGAATAAATAAAAGTGAAGTAAATGAAAACAAGTCACAATAGATGGGAAAGAGGAAATGAAAATATTCCATTATAAAGAACCCTTACTACACATGGAGTGGTATAGCATTATTTAAAGGTGATCTTATACTATTAAAAAATTTATATTGTAAACCCTAGGGCAATGTACTGGGTTGAATAGTATTCCCTCAAAATTCATGTCCCTCCAGAACCTGTGAATGCAACCTTATTTGGAAGTAGAGTCTTTTTTGATATAATCAAGTTAAGATGAGGTTTTACTAGATTACGATGAGCCCTAAATCTAATATGACTGGTGTCCTTATGAAAAGAGAAAAATTAGGACACAGACACACAAGGGAGAAGGCCATGTGAAGATGGATTTAGAGATTGGAGTTATACAGACAGCAGCCAAGGAATGCCAAGAATTGCCAGCAACCCCCCAGAAGCTAGACGAGACAATGAAGAATCCTCATCTAAAGACTTTAGGGAAAGTAGTGTTCTGGCAACAACTTGATTTCAGACTTCCAGCCTCCAGAACTGAGAGAATATAAATTTCTGCTGTTATAAATCATGCATTTTGTGGTAATGTGTTATGATAGTCCTAGGAAAATAATATAGGCAACACAAAAAAATATTTTTAAATTTATAAATAATTAACCAAATAGAGCAAGCAGAAAAAGAGTGAGATGAGATATAAAGAATAAACACAACGAAGAGAAAATACCAAGATGGTAGATTCTAATCAAACTATATAGTAACCACTTTAAATGTGGTTGTTCTAAACATACCAGTTAAAAAATATTCTCAGATCGTACACAAAAACAGACCCAAATATATGCTGACTATAAGAAATCCACTTTAAATATAATGACTCAGATAGATGAAAAGTGAAGAGATGAAAGATGACAAACCATGCAAACACTAATCAAAGGAAAGCTGGAGGAGTTATATTAATTTTGGACAAAGAAGATAATCAGAGATGAATCAGGGTCATTAATGATAAATGAGTCAATTCTCCAAGAAGACATAATATTCCTAAACATGTATGCAACTAACAACAGAGTATCAAAATACATGAAGCAAAACTGATAAAATTGAAAGGGGAAATAGACAAATCAACAACTATAGTTGGACACTTCAACACCCACCTCTCTGTAATCTACAGATCAAGCGGGCAGAAAATCAGTAAGGATAAAGACCTTAACAGCACAATCAATCAGCTTGATGTGATGGATATTACAGAACGCTCCATTGACTGTGTAACAGTCCACTTCTACTCTTTAAAAAAATTATTCTACAGCAGCTTCTTTGCCCATAGTCCTATGGAGTCTAGATATAGGTACAAATGCAGATGTAGATATATATTTGTACAGGTAGACAGATACACAGCCAAAATTTTTTTTTCCTTTCTATAACTTATAAGTGGAATGGGTTATCGTATATTTTTCAAAATATACCTCAACTTGAATTCTTGGAAGAACCCCTGCTTAGTCAATAGATATTATGCCAAATCGGAGTACTTTCTAGGTATTTATAAAAACTATGTTTGAGTTTTGTATTTCAGTGGAAACGGGACAGGTGGCACTGTGAGTTAGATATATGTATTCACTCTCTTAAAAATGCCTTTTTTATCTTTCTTAATATCAATTTGACAAGAAGCACACAGATATGTTATATATGATAGATTTTATAGATTTCAATCATAATCCATATGAAATATTATCTTTCATGTTTTGATCACCTATTTTATATCTGTGACATAGATTGCTAGTTTTTCACCAATATCCAAACTCTTCTAATAAAATCTTCACATTTTGTCTGGGCACAGGGATATATGGAATAAAGACCACATTTCCACATCTCCCTTGCAGCCAAGTGGAACCATCTCTGTTGAGTGAGATATAGGTGAAAGTGTTTTTAAAGTATTATTAAAGGAAAAACCTACACTCTTATTTATATATTTCTCCTTCCTAATAATTAGGATGTGGATGTTGTACCTAGAACTTAGAGAGCCATCTAGGACTATGAGATAGAACTCTTATTTTTCAAATGCTAAAGCAATAAGAGAAAGAAGCCTGAATCCTGATTGACCACAGGGCCACCATATCTATGATCTGGTGCTTAGACTGCTTACTTTTACATTTTGTTAGCATAGAGATAAATAAAATTCGGTCCATTATTTTTGGATTTTGATCTCTGGCAGCAGATCATGATTACAGGTAGTAAATATTTGTTAGGAAGGTATTTACCAGTTAACTAACTGCTACACACACACACACACACACACACACACACACACAGTGTAGCTGACCCTTAAAACTGCATCACCATAAACTAGTTACTGAAATCCTCAGCCAATCTTAATATCTCCCTAAAATATATCCAATATTATGAGAACAGGAAATCTTATCTTTGTAGGAGAAATGGAGATACTGTTGAAGTGGAAATAAAAAGGAAGAAACATTTTCTATAAAGCAAAGAATTGATGTAATGCAGGATAGGTTGCTATTATGTGTTCAACTTATTGGCATCTGACAGTTTACATGTATATCTGAGTTGATATAAGCCCGAATATGTAATACTTAAATCATGTTTCTTTTCTGAATAAATATCTAGCTTTGTGAGGAGTACCAAACTAACTGAATAAAAATTAAGTGAATAAAATCAATATGCAGTTAATAAAAGCCTATTTCGTAGTCTTGTGTAATACAAAGAAGTCAGTAACTATATTCAGTATAGAGGCTGGCCTGGTGGTGCAAGCGGTTAAGTGCACACACTCCACTGTGGCAGCCCGGGGTTCGTTGGTTTGGATCCCGGCTGCGCATCGATGCACCACTTGTCAGGCCATGCTGTGGCGGCGTCCTGTATAAAGTGGAGGAAGATGGGCACGGATGTTAGCCCAAGGCCAGTCTTCCTCAGCAAAAAAGAGGAGGATTGGCAGATGTTAGCACAGGGCTGATCTTCCTCACACACACAAAAAAACTATATTCAGTATATATTCATTCAAAAACCACCTACTGAGTATATGTGTGGAATAAATATTTTAAAGACGTCATTTTGGATCTCAAGAAGTTCACAGTCTAATAAATAGAATAAGAAAATATGGATTAAGAGAGTTCCTTTTTTTTTTTTTTGTGAGGAAGATTAGCCCTGAGCTAACATCCGATGCCAATCCTCCCCTTTTTGCTGAGGAAGATTTGCCCTGGGCTAACATCCATGCCCATCTTCCTCTACTTTATATGGGACACCGCCACAGCATGGTTTGACAAGGGGTACATCTGTGCGTGCCAGGATCCAAACCTGCCAACCGTGGGCCACCAAAGCAGAGCATGCACTCTTAATGGCTACACCACCAGGCCGGCCCCAAGAGATTTCTTTTTTAAATCTCTAATTCTACATTAAGAAAATTATTTTACTGTTACTCTTCTCTGAAATGTAGTATTTGTTTCCTGTAATCTCTACTATGATTTGGGCCACTTAAATCTATAGTTACTATTTGTTAATGCATTGGGTATACATACAATTGCATTAACCCAAAATAAAAATCAGTATTAAAAGCATTTATCACTGCATCTCCATCTCCATTACTCCCATCTCAGTAATTTCTGAGATATTGAATAAACCCCTAGTTTACCTTTCATAATGAAAATCTTGCATTAAAAGATGAAAAATTTGATGATGTATCTAACTATGTATCTATTTACCCACAAAAATACATATCTATATCTTCATTTATTCCTATATCTATGCTCTGTATGTAACAAAGTCAAAAAAAGTCACTCTAGATAAAGAGTAGAAGTCAACTGTTGTATTATGCTTTAGTTCATACCCTTTCCAATATGTTTTTAAAGGAAACATGAAGAAACTACATAAAAATAATTACCTTGACTGCAAAGCAAGCTCATATTGAGAAGGTTGTTTGATATCTTTCAGAATTTAATTCTCAACACAAAAGTAGATGGAATACTGGATAACACCCCAGAGGATAGCACATATAATACTTCCTAATGTATATATTATATAATATTTACATAGCATATAAAGTTATTTGGAGTTACACAAGCATCAGAAATCACGTATGTGTTAACTATAATATGAACATTCATGATATTTGATAAAAAAGAAAATAACATGTTTTATAATCCTAGTTTATGTGCACCTGAAAAATATATACGGAAAAAAAATGTACACATTTCTGTGTATATTGTTATCCTGTATAAACCACTACTTCATACTGAGCAAGCTGGGAGATGTAAGAATAACCACCATTTTATAATTTATAATTTAAACTTTCCTGTAGTAATCTTAATTATCCAAATCAATTGGAAGTAGAAGCCAATTGAAGTTGAATAGCCTCCAGGACACATAAGTCACTTTCATGAGATCCCAGGGGAACTATTACTTATGTGCAATCAAATATGTTTTGTACAACAATGGCAAAGCAGTTCAGAGCGGTCAATCTAAAGTAATAAATATGATGAATTCTCAACTTCGATTTAATTTTCTTCTTTGATAGTATGAGGATAATCATAATACCAAACTCATAGAGTTTTTAATTCATTTATTTCATTTATTCTTTTTTCCCACGAACAATTTTTTTCTTAAATTGAGCAGTGACAAGCAGTCACTGCTTGTCTTGGATAAGCATCTAAGACAAGATGCTTTGGATACTTCAGTGAACAAGCTCCCACCATCTTCAACTCAGAGTAAGTGGTCCACTGGGTATGTGTAATAATTTTCCAAGAGATACTCAGGCACAAACAAGTCTTATGGGCATAGGTTTTGAGATATCCACTTCTGCCTTTTACTCTCTTCTGAAACTAGTTCTCCAGAAGTCATCTGATTATGTCTTTTCCTATTTCTCCTTCACAAAGCTCCATCTCCCACATTCTTAAAGGAAGGTATATTTCTCACGCACTCCCTAATATTAACAGTGTGCATTGCCCAAGAATATAAAACCCTCAGGATGCCAAAAAATAACAATTTGAAATGTTGGCATCAGTAGTGAGGAAGTGAATGACTCTAATGAGTGAGTAACAAATCAGCTTGTAAAGCAGGTTTCCAACTCTTTGCTTTCAAGAAAATTAAGGAGAACATCAAACTGTCAGCTAATAAATCACCAAAAATAATTTTTAATGATAGAACACTATGTGATTTTTGTCATGTAATTCATATGGTGACCAAAATAATTGAGTTACATTGCTGTAACAAAATTCCTTCAAATTCCAACTACCTTTGAAATGGAGACAAACCTTCTCAGGACTCACATCAATAAAGTTAAAACAAAATATAGTAAAATAATTAATAGTGAAAGCTTTATCATTCTAGTATGATACCTGAATTAACTGAAAAAAATCCCAAACCATCTAATTAAAAATACATTCCAAATTAATAATTTCATTCATAATTGTTTATTTAAATTAACTGTATAGTAATGTCACTTATATATTAACAATAATTATAATATTAACTCAATCTAAAAAGGTAAATTTTAACATGAAGAGGATTATAATAGGATAAAATGTATTTGTTCGAGAAAATGTGTAACGTAGAAGCATATACTATATTACATTAGGGTAAAAATCTGTGAGTGAAATAGTATGGGAAAAATAGCTCAAACCTTAGGGATCATATGCCTCTGGTGAATGGAAATGAAAGCCAAGATGAAATATTCCATCTCTGTACATTTCTCACTGTCAAAAAACTTCTCTTTGTAGTTAGCCAAAAGCATTGGTTACTAGTCTTAGGTCTTTTTATGATGATATAAAACACTTGAATGTTCTTTCTATGAGTGGTTAAATAAAAATTAGACAGTTAATGTGTACCCCTTGACTATTTTCTTTTCTAGGTTTAACAGTCTGAGTTTTGTCAACCATTTCAGTGATATATTTTAAAGGCCACTTATCATCCTCATGCCTGCTCCACCACTCCACTCACAAAGTGTCCCCGTTTCTCCTCTTAAAGTGGTTTGGTTCCAGCTGACACAAATCTAGCTGCATAATCCACTGTCAGTAATTCCACATGTTAGAATGCTACATGATAATATGTATTAGTTTGCTTGTGCTGCTATAACAAAATACATAGACTGGGTGACTTAAACAACAAACATTTTATTTCTCACAGCTCTGGAAGCCAGGAAGTCCAAGATCAAGGTGCCAACCACTTTGGTTGCTGCTGAGAACCCTTACAGACTGCTGCCTTCTTGCTCTGTCCTCACAAGGTGGAGAGAGAGTGGTCTCTCTTTTATAAAACTACTAATCCCAACGTGAAGACCCCACCCTCACGACCTCATCTAACCCAAATTATCTCCCAATGGCCCCATCTCCAAACATCCTCACATTGGAGGTTGGGGCTTCAACATTTGATTTTCTGGGGACACAATTCAGTCCTTAGCAGCAAATAAATGTATAATGTCTGGGCGCTAATCAAACAGTAAATAGCAAAGTCAAAAACAAGTATATTCTTCTAGATTATTATAAACTTTGGATAAGCCTATTAAAGACTTTGAAAAACATTCATATTATCATGTAGATTTCTGTATGGTAGAAATCATCACCCCTAAGATTACAATTGACTGTCTTGTAGAACATTAACCAGTTTTGTGGCTAAACTAACATTCTTATTTTAACCTTTACCTTTTAAGTTGTTTATAAATACCCACCTCTTCAAATTCTTTTTAGATAACACTTACCATCTTACTATTTCTATCATTAATAAGCCAAGTGAAATCTTTACCACATTTTCATTTTATATCTTTATGAGAATCATGTTTTTTTTTTTATTGATGTTTTAATAGTTTTTAACATTGTGAAATTTTGGGTTGTACATTTTTGTTTGTCCATCACCATATATATGTCTCCCTTCACCCCTTGTGCCCACCCCCCCACCCCCATGGCCCCTGGTAACCACAATACAGTTTTCTCTGTCCATGTGTTGGTTTGTATTCCACATATGAGTGAGGTCATACAGTGTTTGTCTTTCTCCTTCTGGCGTACTTCACTTAACATAAAGCCCTCCAGGCCCACCCGTGTTGTTGCAAATGGGACAATTTTGTTTTTTTTTTTTATGCCTGAGTAGTATTCCATTGTATATATATACCACATTTTCTTGATCCAATCGTCAGTCGAGGGACACTTAGGTTGCTTCCACTTCTTGGCTATAGTGAATAATGCTGCAATGAACATAGGGGTTCATAAGCCTCTTTGGATTGTTGATTTCAGGCTCGCTGGATAGATTCCCAGTAGTGGGATGGCTGGATCATAGCGTAGCTCTATTTTTAATTCTTTGAGGAATCTCCATACCATTTTCCATAGAGGCTGCACCAGTTTGCATTCCCACCAGCTGTGTATGAGGGTTCCAGTTTCTCCACATCCTCTCCAACATTTGTTGTTTTTTGTCTTGGTGATTATAGCCATTCTAACGGGCATGAGGTGATATCTTAGTGTTGATTTGATTTGCATTTCCCTCATGATTAATGATGTTGAACATCTTTTCATGTGCCTATTGGCCATCTGTATATCTTCTTTGGAGAAGTGTCTATTCATTTTCTCTGCCCATTTTTTAATCTGGTTGTTTGTTTTTTTTGTTGTTCAGTTGCGCGAGTTCTTTATATATTATGGAGATCAACCCCTTGTCAGATGCATGTTTTGCAAATATTCTCTCCCAGTTGGTGGGTTGTCTGTTCATCTTGGAGAATCATATTTTTAACTTTTTAAAAATTATACTTTGACAAAATGAAATTTATATATAATGTTTAAACTGTGATATTGAGGTTGTTTCATTTGTGATAGTCCCAGTGTAGTTTTATCTTTCCAGCTCAAATAGACAACATTGGTTAAAGAGTGACTTTCTGTCATGTAATCCAGTATCGTTGCCTTATATATGTACAAAAAAGAAATGTCTTATTCCAAGACATAAATGACTAATATACTACATAACTGCGAACATACTCTTGCAGAAGGTTATGGCTAAACTTTTGGAAATGTTTTTTATATTTATATATGAAATAGTGATGCAGCCTGTATGGATGTCATCCATCATTATCATTTTTTAATCATCATTATCTTTACCATGATTGTTATGACTATATTCTTCTTTATAGTCATTTAGCAAAAAAAGTGTAATAGAAAAAATAAGTAAACAAATACTGATTATTCAGAAAGCGGCTGAGAATTAAATAGTTATCATAAAAAGAAAATAGAAGTTTCAAAATTCTAACAAAACCACTAAAGGCTCATGTTTGCAATTTTTGAGTATAAATCATTTTCCCACATAGTGTCTTATTTTATCCCTCAAAACTACTCCAGAACTTAGGTAAGAAGAGTATAATGTGCTTATCTGAGAAACAGATAAGCTGAGGTTTACTCTAAGTGCATAATAAATAAGACTTTGTTCCAGATTTTTCAATTCCAGTTCTCAGGATCTCCATTTTAAGAGGTATTATTAAGTTCTTTCTTACAATGAAAATAAGTAATAAATGACTACCTAAGATTCTTGAACTTTGACAGCCTAGGAAAATGAACGTTTTATTCTGCTTTATTGCCTATTTGAGGTCTGAGGGTCAAATTGCTACAAAAAAGCGTAGAAATCCACCCAGCAGATAACCATTTTAGATTCTCAATAAGGCAAACGATCAAGTCAGACTGGAGTGAAATGTTGCTTAGAATTCTTCAGAAAATATCCTAAATCCACATATAAATAGAGGTCTAATGCAACTTTTGCAACAGATGTGGGTTATGGAATTTAAGTATTGGAACTATCCTAAAGTTTAAGTACCTACAAGGCCTTTACTTAAACCAAACTTTATAAAGCACCTATAGTCGTATTGTGTTGCCATTGAGACAGATACACCATTACTTCAATCAAATGTAAAGAAATAGTATTATTAACTATAATTATCCTTAGCAGCATGCTACAAGGCATATAATGAGAAAAACACACATTGCATCATGTATTTATTTAATCTAGTAAGCTGTTTTTTTTCCTAAGGGTCTGATTTGTGTACTTTCTCATTGCTATTGACATTTGCTCTTTCATCCATTATTAAGAATATGTTATAAGAAATCTCAAAACTTTTTATTTACACTAGATCCAAGAGCATTTTTTTCTGTTTGAGTTAAGTTTTGTGTGGCTGTTTTTCACAGAAAACTTGATTATGCATAGCATGAAAAAAAATAATAACTACAAATGTCAATAAAGAAACTCTAGCCAATTAGCTTAGAGCAAAATAGAATTTAAAATATATTACTAGACAGTTCTACCCTTAAGCCAGGGATTCAAACAAGTTAAAATATGTATAGCCCCTCAATCAAAATATTAAATTTACCAAAGCAGGATTTACAGGTTAGGGATAAAGAGAGTTTATTTTTATGAAATTTCTCATTCAAACATATAATTAATGACTACTTATACTGTCTATTGCATTGGTTATTTTCCAGGTAGAGTTTTCATTTCCTTTAAAAAGTTAAGACTGTGAACCTTTAAGGGCTAATTTTTCTCAAGCTAAATATTATTTCTAAGCACCTGCACTGAAAGTCCTCTGAATTAATTCTATAAGCCAGTCACAATCATACCCTCACCATTACTATTATGTATTAGACTGTGTATGGCTCCTATTCTTAGGGCAATTTAGAGTTGTTATGTCCTAAATGAGTCATAGATGCTGTCTTGGTATTGAATTTAACAAATTGTGGTTCTCTATTTCATTTCAAAAGATTTTTTTTTAATTTTTTTCTATTTTAATAAAAGTTCACAGCATTTTATAACTTAGAGAAATGAGATGATATTGAAAGTGAAGTGAAGGGCAAAATGACATAAACTTGGGATAAAAATCAAGCCACAGATGATTTTCCAGTTTTCCAGAAAATTCAATCCAAGATAGTGATAATCAAATATACCTATTCTAATTATGTGTGCAGAGATATATTATCAATAACTTGACATTCTCTAGTAAAATAAGTGAAGATGAAATACATTATCTCAAAAGGACTTAATGAGGCTAGATTAAAAATGCTGGCATATTGTTGAATGTCATAAAATACAGGCACATTCCATTGTGTTCTCTAGAAATGATGACTCGGTGTACATGGGTATATTTTCTTTTCAAAGAGAATGATATTATAGTTGCATTAAAATCCTCATTTAATGTAGTAAAACCTAGCTTAGTACACCACACCCATACTCAATAACTTATTATATACTCATTGGTTGGGTTTGTGATAAATAAAATAAAAAATGTCATATAGTGTTTATTGTACTGATGAAGAAGAAAGTCTTATTGAATTAAGTAACACAAAGATAACAGGGATTTGTAAGCACTCAGAAACAATCTGATGGAGAAAATAACAGTTTTTCAGTGAGACAAATGTGAGTATGGAGAAAATAACAGTTTTTCAGTGAGACAAATGTGAGTAAGGTCATGATTTCCATGTATTGCTATGATTGAAAATTTATTCAATTGTCCCAGCATCACTTTCTTCATCTGTTTGTTTGTTTATTCCTTCATTTCTTCATTCACTATCACCAGTCTTCTACATACCAGGAAATATACTGTTTCTTCCCTTTAGGAAGCCTATGTGGGAGATTGATATGAAAACATAATTAGAATAATCCGTGTCATTATAGAGATATTCATATACTCCTTTATGCATTCATCCAAAACATATTTATTGAGCACCTATTATGTGGTATAGACATTGCTTTGTGTTGGGGGTACAATAATAAAAGAAAATAAATTTGTACTCATATAGCTTTCCGCTTAGTAAAGGAAATAGACAATAAACAAATACATATGTTAGGAAGATATATATATATATATATATATTCAAACAAGTTAAGAAGATTATAACCCCTCAATCCAATATTAAACTTCCTAGAGAAGGATTTAAATAGTAGTTACAAAAAGAGAGATGTATTATTTTTGTGACACAAATATTATGTGTTAGGGGATTTTATATATATATACACAGAGAGAGAGATTCTATATATAAATAAAACTATATATGTTATGCGTTTATGATAGGTATGGAGAACAATAAAGCAGGAAAAAAAAAGCAGAAAAAGGAGGAAATAAAGCGTCAGGAAAGGCCTCTGTAGTAAGGTAGCATTGAGCAATTGCAGGAATGAAGCAAGGGCGGGAGCCATGTGCATATCTAATGAAATGCATATGGCATTTGGAATTACCAATGCAAAGATTTTGAGGCAGAAATGTATCTGAGTGTACCAGAAACAACAGAGGCTAATGTGACTAGAGCAGAGTGAGAAAGAGGAGAGTGATAGATGATAATTTTCTTAAAAAGTGCAACCTGATTATCCAACTCTTTTCTTTTCTGGCCATAAAGAGTAGTTCCCCTGCCTCCTTTGTAGGAGTCATCTTGAAATTGAGTTTGAGCCTCAATATGCAAGTGAAAGCGATATGTGTCCTCCCAGATGTAGCCCTAAAATACGCCCACTCAGAAACATCTACATGCTCCTTCTGGCTTGATGCAAAGGACCTTGCAAGCTAAGCAGCGGGTGCTGGAAAATGCCAGAGCACAAGATGGCAGGAGCTTGCTCACGAATCACCACCTGGAAGAGAAGCTCTCATTTTTCAGGGATGTCCATTTTCAAATTTGAATGAGTAAGAAATAAATCTTATTGTGTTAAGTCACTGAAATTAGAGAGTTCCCTGTTAGAACAGCTATTGTTACCACAGCTAATGTAGAAGAGGTCATTGATTAGCCGGCCTTAGGAAATATAGGCCGTTGTAAAGATCCAGGTTTTTCATCTGAGGAAGATGGGAGATAACAGAGTTTTGAACATTATCTGTCTTTTGTTTTAAAGGGATCTCCTTGTTTTTATCTATTAGCTATTATTTCATGGTTTAAATGAGTCCTAACCTCATTAAAATTTAAATCTTCACCTTCCTACCCTTGTTCAGTTACCCTAATCCCCCTTATCCTGCTTTAAACTTCTTCCTTTTCCACAGGGCCTTGGCAGATTCCAACATATATTTTTTTTTGTTTATTTGTATTACTTGTTTATTTGTATTATTTGTATTACCAGAGTGTAAGCTCCATAAATGTAGAGATCTTTATCCATTTTCTTCACTGATGCATCTCAATCGTCTGAGTCAGTTCCCTATACATAGAACCTACTCAGGAACAATGCAGGAAAATTGGTTGAATGTAATTTATTAAAAAAAAATAGTACAGGGGCCAGCCTAGTGGCATAGTGGTTAAGTTCACCCACTCCGCTTCGGCGGCCCAGGGTTAGCAAGTTTGGATCCTGGGCGTGGACCTACACACCGCTCATCAAGCCATGCTGTGGCGGAATCCCATGTAAAGTGGAGGAAGATGGGCACGGATGTTAGCCCAGGGCCAATCTTCCTCAGCAAAAAGAGGAGGATTGGCAACAGATGTTAGCTCAGGGACAATCTTCCTCGCATACACACAAGAAAATAGTATAACAACTTTACTAAAATGAAGTATTTATTTACCAAACCAAACCAAACCAAAACCAAAACCAAAACTAAAAATACATGCTGCTTTATGCAAACTGCTCTAGTTCCATACCTTATGCAAATATATTAACAACTTGCTAAAGGTAGAAGAAAAACCTAGAAAATATATTAATTTACTTTTTATTAGGTGGTTTCACTTTTTAGATTAGTGTAGACCTAATTCCGAACCACAGAAATTTTCCACATCATAATGCATGGAACGTCAGGCCATACATATCTACCCCTTTCCTTTCTTGAGAGGAAAAGAAAAAGTTCTTGCATTATTGAATAACACTCCTATTTCTTAAAAGAATTTGTTAATACCTATGTTTAAAGAAAAGAATCATATCCAAGTACTACTGCAATTTATGACATTTACTCCAGAATCACTAGAACCTATAAGTTTCTAAAATCACATATCACAAGAATTTAAAATTTTGCATGCAACATTTTTAAAAAGAAATTTTGAGTAATACCATGAATAGAAAATTTATAGTTTCCAAAAGATTTCCCATAGTTGAGGAAGGAAACATTCTGTGAAGGAGGAAGAAGAGGAAGATGAGGAGGAATTAACAACCTGGAGTTATAGTAGATTTCCTGACGCGTGATCCAAGCTTATGGGAGAATCTCAGAAGTAGAACATGTTCTCTTAGTAATACCTCCAATTTTGACCTCCAACATTTTGAAAATGCCAGGATTTCCATATCTTTGTCTTTTAGCCACATAACTTCATCATCACCATCTCTGAGATAGGCCGGACAGGTTGTTATTTCTATTGAGGAAACCAGCAAATGGAGGCAGAGACTGAAAATAATATAATCTAATTTTAAGGGAACACTAAAGCAACCTGGAGCCCACATCTTTTGGCTTCCAGTCTGGTGTCCTTTCTGTTTCTCAATGTGCCTAACTTTTGTCCTAGAAAAGGCTAAGAAATTAGATGTGAAACTTGCAAACAAATAAAAAAACCGGTGTGTAATAGATATTTATGGTAGTGCTTATTTAAAAAAAATAAAGTGCGAATGAAAAACAGTTTGTAAGAAACACTGTTAAGGCCAAGAGAATAATATGAAATCTGGTTAGTGTCAAATGACAGAATTATTGATAGAACAAATGTGCCAGGCAATAAGAAAATAGAAGTGACCGTTGTTCCTGATGTTTTGGTAGCAACTATAACTTATTTAGTTTTAATGTCTAATTGTAATCTTAAAAGTCCAACTTAAAATATATACATCTGGAATACAATAATTAGTCATAATTTTAAAATAAAAATTAAAAAGTAGAAATTCCCAGGCCTGCCCGGTGGCGTAGCGGTCAAGTGCGTGCACTCCACTGCAGTGGCACGGGTTTGGATCCTGGGCACACACCCACGCACTGCTTGTCAAGCCATGCTGTGGCAGCGTCCTATATAAAGTAGAGGAACATGGACATGGATGTTAGCCCAGGGCCAGTCTTCCTCAGCAAAAAGAGGAGGATTGGTGACAGATGTTAGCTCAGGGCTGATCTTCCTCACAAAAAAAAAAAAAAAGTAGAAATTCCACAATGATCTGGATAACTCTTATAGCATTCTTTTTAAAAAGAGGTCACTGATTTTCTTTGCCATGTATGAAAAATATGAATCTATTCCTGTGTGTACCATAAGGAAGCCTGAGACATCTCAGAAAGATAACAAAAATAAAGGAAAAAAATGTTCATTTTGAGAGAGAGTCTTTAATTGGTCAAAAAGGTATATTTTAATAGTGCTTAGAAATCATAGATCTTTACGGTAATGTTTTCCTAAAGACTTATTTAGTAGAGGTTTTTTAATGACTTCCAAAAGAGAAGACAATATAGAGGATTTGCCTTCTGAGATACCAATAATTGTTTTCACATGTTCAGCTGCAGAAATGTTACAGTTTGAAATGAATTTGGGGTTTAGGAACCAGCAGAACTGAGTTCAACTCCTGACTCCATCACAGGTCAGCCCGGTGCCTCCTACTTGTCACTAAACTTCTAAGGTTTAGTGTTTACTAGTTACTTAGTTACTCAAGTTTCTCCATTGAGTAAAGCAAATAAGTGATGTTAATTACCTTCTCTTGCAAATATTGACTAACATGGTGGATAGAAAAGGCCTGAGATATAATAAATGTTCAATAAATGTTAGCCTTTATTAATTAAAATAAATCTGAAATCTTGAACCTAATTAGTGGTCACAGTTTAATGCTCTTCACAAAAAAAGGGAAGGAGCAATAAAATTTTAGATGCCACTATTTAAACAGTGTGGATTTGAGGTGCTAGTGAGTAGTTGGACATTCTTGGGCATAATTGCAGGAAAAAGATTTAGGAGAACATTAGAAAGATTACACTGTAATCTCATCAGTGTTGCCAAAAAGTAAGAGTAACCAAAAGTGGTCATTAAAACTGATGGGAAAAACAAAATACCGGTATGACATCAAACTCCTTTACAATTCATTTTCTACTGTTATTTGCTTATTTAAAATTTCATGTTATAATTACTATAAAAATTACTATGGCTTAGGGATTTCAATCTGTACATCTAGAAAATTATTTGCAAAGTGCTTAAAATGGTGCCCGACACACACAGTACTCGAGAGAGAGAGACAGAGAGAGAAGACACATTTACATATACATACATATATATATAGCGTATATTGGTTATCTAGCTATATAAATAGATGAGATAGGTAATGACATACATCTTTTCTTTTCTTGATGGGAATCTTTATGTGATAAAGAGCCTGAATTGAGAATTTTCTGTTTTAGTCTCTATAAGGACATACTAATCTTTTCTAAGTTACGTCCTGATCCTGCTTTTTTCCTAGAAAAGGCAAATAAAAAGTTCTTTTTCAAGACAGCGTGTTTCCATTGCTTGGTTTGTAAGTGGAGATACAGACAAATCATGTTACTGAAAAGCAATGAGTTTTAGATAGCAAGACAAATTTCATGTTTGAAAAGATAACTAAAATGTGCCAGTTTTCTGATTTCTCCAAGGAATAATGCTTTAAAGATGAATAATCTAGACTAGCCTCTTTTAAGAACCAAGTTATAACGGAAGCACTGAAATTAGGCAGCGAAGCTTTTTACTGCTGTTTTGTTCTCCTATGAAGCAATATTTTCTCTTCAATATATATATTACCTTCTAAAACTTCTGTTTCTCTTATAAAAGAAATTCAATATTTAATCTTTTTACAACTTAACGTTATGGCAAAAAACTTCGTATACTCAGAAGAGAAAAAAAGAAAAGAAAAAAGAATTGTGCCTTTTGCCAATTAATGACTTTAGAACACATTTGTCTTCCATCATTATAGTTTAATAAAGAACAGGATATTTTCACACAAGGAGAAGGAGAGCACAATCCCTGAATACACTGAAAATTCTGCTTCATGAATAACTCACCAGAGGGTATTTTCATTTTTTCTCATTGTGCATCCAGCTGTCAACTAGCATTTGAGAATGACTGGTTTAGAGCAAATTTTTCTCTTTTTAATGCATAGCATAAAGGAATGTTTATCCTAGAAATCATAGACTCTCAAGGAGTGCATAATTAACAGAATGTATATGAGAGTCATAGAATCGCAATCTATGAAGAAATATTATTGAGAATCTAATGTTCCACTTGCCTCCTAAAAATACTATCAAGAAGTTCTTATATCATTTCATCTTTCTACAACAGAGTCTCAAACCCACACTCATCCACTCTACTTGTCTTCCTGTTACAATGACTGATTTGACCCTGACACTTTTTCTAAGGCCAACTTCTCCATTCGTCCCATGAAATTACCTGCTATCTCCTTCTGAACTACAGTTGACAACTTCTCTTCTGCAACATCATTTTCTGTTGGATCATTCCTATCATTAAGTAAAATTGTCTGGAGTTTTCTGTCTTAAAATATACCTCGCATTTCCTCACAGTCCAACAAGAGAAGGTCCTCTAGCAGCAAGATTTCACCAAAAAGCTGTCTCCAGTTCCTGTCACTCTCCACAGAAAAACTTTCCAATGACCTCCTCTTTGAATTAAAATAAGCCTCAAATTATTTACAGAGCCTACAAGGACCTATGTGAAATGTCCCTATGGCTTGTCCAAACTCATCTTGACCACTCTACATCCCTCATTTGCTATGTGCAAGCACACTCATCTTCTTTCAGGTCCTCAAGTAGGCTGGCAGGTTTTCTGCTTTAAGGGCCATTTGACTTGCTTTCTCCTCTTTCTAGAATATTCAGCCCTCAGATATTAAGAGAGCTACCATTCAGTTCTCCACTCAAATACCACTATCCCTTGAGTCCTACAATACTCAGCCAACCTTCAGTAGCGTCCCCCACCAGTCACTCTTACCACCTATTTCACTATCTGTAATTGACTTTTGCCCTTTTGATAACTGTCTCATTACCACTCTGGGATACAAACAGCATCAGAGCAGCGGCATTTTCTGTCTTATATGCCGCTACACCTGGCACACACAAAATAGTTTCTGGCACATGGTAGTAGAAAATAATATTTGCTGTTAATAGATGCAAATGTTTAACTACGGATCAATAAATATCACTCACATTCACTCACGTATATTTTAAAAGTAATATTAATTAACCTGTGCAGCAGATTGATAAGGGATTTGACCCCATTGTGGTTGTGTTTATATGGAATGATACTCTTTTTTGCAATTTTCAAGTAATTAGAACTTTATAATAAATCATGTTTTTTATTGTGAATTGCACTAAAATTTCAGAAATGAGGAAAAATCTCTAATTTTTACTACAATTGATAAACATCAGATTAAAAAATATATGGATAAACATTTGCACATTTGAAAGTTCAAAAGACAATTTGGATTTCTTATGGTATGATATTATGATTTATAATAAGAAATATATATTTACTCCTATTCCCGTTACTGGCACAGAGCTCCTAAAACCCTTGGAATTTCCTAAATGATGAGAGTGACACCTCTTGCTATCTTAATGAGTTGACTTTGGGATCTCACCTAAGGATGGGGGTTGATTGCCAGGAGAACTAACTGTGTGAGTGAAAGATTGGAACTTTCGACCTCCCCCTCCCCACCTCCAGGGAGAGGAGAGGGACTGGAGATTGAATCAATTGCCAATGGCCAATGATTTAATCAATCATATCTATGTAATAAAGCCTCCATATGAGCCTAAAGGACTGGGTTCAGAGAGTTTCCTGCTTGGTGAACATGGAGGTGCTGAGAGCATGGCACGCCTGGAGGACATGGAAGCTTTGTGTCATTTCCCCATACCGTGCCCTGTGCATCTCTTCCATCTGGCTGTTCCTGAGTTATATCCTTTTATAGTATACCAGTGACCTAGTAAGTAAAATGTTTCTCTGAGTTCTGCGAGCCACTCTAGCTAATTAATGGAACCAAGGACGAAGTCGTGGGAACCTCTGCTTTATAGGCAGTAGGTCAGAAGCACGGGTGACAACCTGGGCTTACTACTAGTGTCTGAAGTTGGGGATGGGGGCACTCTTGTAGGACTGAACCCTTAACTTGTGGAACCTGATGCTATCTCCAGGTAGGTAGTGTCAGAATTGAGTTGAATCGTAGGCACCCAGCTGTTGTCCAGAGACTTGCTTGGATGTGTGGAGAACCACCCCCTCCCACACACACACACACACATTGGAATTAGGTTCAGGAACCAAAAAGAATTAGTAAGTGCTAAATTTATAATATTTCTACTTTTTGAGATCAAAGTTTTAGAAGTAGCTAGTTATGGTCTCTTGGGAGCTCTTCCTTCATAGATATGCACACAAAGTCTGTGGTAGGCTGACTCTAAGATGGTCCACAATGATCTCTGCCTCTTGATATTCACACCCGAGAGTGGGATTGACCTAGTGACTTGCTTCTATACAATAGAATACAGCAAAGACAATGGGTCATTACTTTCATGATTAGGTTACAAAAGATTGTGGTTTCTGTAGAGCTAGCAGACCTTATTGCTCTCATGGATTACATGCTTTAATAAGTCAAGGTGGCGTGTTGGAGAGGCCCCCGTGGCAAGGCACTGAGGTTGGCATCTAGCTGCAAGTCAGTGAATAACTGAATCCTGCCACGTGAGCTTGAAAGTAGACCCCTTTCTAATTAAGCCTTGAGATGACTACAGCCCAGCTTACACCAATGGCAGCCTGTGACGGCTCCTGAGGAGAGAACTCAGCTAAGATGTGCCTGGATTCCAGACCCAAAAAACTGTGAAACAATAAATACGTATTGTTTTGAGCTGCTAAGTTTTGAGGTAATTTATTACACAACAATAGATAACCAAGACAGGAACCTTTATATTCAGATTCCATTTTAAAAAATACTTAGAGTTTCCACCTTTATTTTTTGGCCCTCACTCTACCATACGTCATTTAAATGTTTTCCTCTGATTTTTTTTTTTATTCTAAACCCTTGTTTTTTTCTCTTTTCATCTATTGAAATCATAGCCACTCTATATTTAATAATACAATTATCTGATCAATCTTCAAGTTACTGCAGTGAGAATTGAATATTATTGACCATCAAACCCTGTATGTGTATCATTGCTAAGTTTTTGTAATCATAAAAACAGATGCTTGTCCATTAGGTTTAGGAGCTCAAAGGTATGGCACGCATTTCAGTGGCATATAGATTGAGAAGGAAGCAGAGCTCGGCATAAATAAATTGGAACTTCTTGAGAGTTGGAAGAGCTTGTCAAAATTGTTTTCCCTAATCACTTATTTTATTATCTTTCTGTCAGACATGCACACAGATATTTTTGAAATTGGATGCTACAATTTGAAATGATCACATCTAGTTTCAAAGAGAAAGTGAAATGTAGATGAAAAAATCAATATAGGGCTTCAAATTCCTACCAACCAGTTACGCTAGGAACTTGGTTTACTCTTTATTGAACTCAAGCAGCTGAAGTTCATTATGTCTTTTGATGTGTTCCTGACACACAGTAGGCATTCAAAAATTGTTGGTGCTTGAATTTGCAGGGTGCCGTTGCACTTCTACTTAAATCTAGTTGAGTAACACACAGTGTGACATTGTTACTGTTCTCTGAATTTAATGACATTTATGTTAAAATGTATTTATTAGCATATCTATTTGTTCTTACTAGATACATAATGACAAGCAAAATCTATTTTTTTAAACACTGTATACATTTTACTAAAAACAAGGCAATACACATAAAATGTATTCAATATATATTTTTTAAAGAAGGTAAATAATTACACTCATATTTTTCTAATATTTATTCTAATATCACATTATTTCTTAAATGATTTAAAATTAAGCAATTATTTCAACTTCTCTTAATCTCTCATTTGTGTTCAACACCTTTTCCATTCAGTATTCAATCTGTTGCTAGATGTCTGGTTTTGTCGTTGCTTGTGTTTGTTTTTGGTATATGTGTGTCTGTGTGTGTTTGGGTCTAAAATCGAATAAAATCATGGATCTCCTAATTAAAATGGATCAATACTTGTTTATAGAATATGACCTTAATATGACATATAAGTTCTTGCTAAACAGAGTCTGAAAACATTTCCAGGCTCGAATCAGATAGTCCTGTGAGTGAAGCCATGTGCTTCCATTTATCGCATATAAATGACATTGGACATTGGACATATCTTCTTAATTCGCAATGTCGTTATTTATCAAGGTGAAGATAAGATTGCATATCTCGGCATTTATTGAGAGGATTGAATGAATTAACATACAGAAAGAACATATTCAAGTACACGATCTATAAAATCAGGGGGTAGTTGCTGTCCTTCATCTCCTTTTCTATCTACCTCATTTCCATTCAGTCCTCCAGTCATGCTACCACAGAGAAGTTAGGGACAAGCTAGGGTGTTCCACTTCACCCATTATTCCCTGTGTTAACAAGTCTCTTTGCTTATTTTTTCTCTGGTGATTTCTAAATCTTTCTTTCAGACCCAATTCAAATAACATTTTGTGTAAGTCATCTTGCCTTATATTCCCACAATCCTTAGTCTTTTATACATCCCTTTATTTAATTTTTAAAATGTCATTTTATATATGATTATCTCTCATCACTTAATAAACTGTTAGCATTTCAAAACCATGAAAAATGTCTTATTTTACTTACTCTCCCTGCATTTAGCACAGCACAACATAGGGACTTAATTCATATCTAAATAAATTAAATCGATCATTAAGAACCTATTTCTAGTTACTGGATTTGTGTCAGACAATTATTGTAAATAACAGCACAATAAACTATTCAACTGTTGTTCACTTGCTATAAAATTAGTTATATAAACTCAGGGTAGCAGAAGAGCTACGATGTTGTGGTGCGATGGGTTACAGATCATTCTCCTCCCAAAGCTTAATTGTATACTTCATTGACTTCTTATCACATAAAAGAAATATAGGTTTCTCTAGTCTGATGATAAGTTTTGTGGTCTTGTCATGGCCTCTAATTTTATCTTCAATTAAATAGTCAAAAGAGCAATTAGATTTAAGGGATTTCTTTCCCTGTTAGACCACTTGGCTCCATCTATCCTTTCATTGGGAGCATTGATATAGTCTTAGATTACTTGGAAAAATTGATAATGAATTATGCTCCTCGAGGCTGTGGTTAATTAAATTGGCTACCCTTTTGTCTTCAGTGTGGGCAGCCGGGGCACTGGACTACAGAGGACTAATGAATCCTTCTTAAGGTAAGTCCTCAAGGGATTTGAATTCCTGCTGTCAGGCAGAAGCATGATTCAGATCACAAAGTTCTCCCGTCTACTAAGTAGGTCAAACTCTCTAAGGGAGAATATAAAGCAATTTGAGGTCTGTTAAAATCAGAAACTATGAATTTAATTAGTTGTTATATCCAACAAACTTTTTTTTAATACTGCATTGTGAAGAAACTTTGGAAATCCTTTATATTTAATAGGAAAGATTTTGGATCAAAAAATAGTTCTGTTAGAAGCAAAGTGTCTCAGAACTCAAGGACTTTCAGAAAATGACATATGCCTAGACAGGTCATAAGCTTTATACGAAAATTTTTAAAGCAGTAGTCATGTAGGTTATTAAAAGTACCATACCTGGTAGCAAATTATATCGTATTATGTATTTTGTAATGTTATACCTCTAACATGTGTCTACTGATTTGATGCTATGGATAAATAAATGTGTTGTGGCTTTCTCATTTTTTCATTAATGTTTTGTTTTATAATTTTTCAGCATAACCCTATGCAAATCATAAGAACACATGGAGATATTGCCATGTTGCTCACTGTCATGAGAAACGTATTGAATTGCTCTAATATAGGTCAAACTAGAATGAAAAGTTCATAGTAATAGTATTAACACTAATAATAATAATGAGTTATTAAACACATGAAATGGAAGAAACTATAATAATCATTTTTCATTGATTAGTTTATTAAATATTGACAAAATTATATATGGTCGTTATAATTACTATTATCATCTTAAAAACAAAGAAACTGAGGCACAGATGGGATAAGAAGTTTGCTCAAAGTTATGCAGCCAATCCACAATGAAGCAAAATTTCAAACACATCCTAACAACAGAGCCCACCCTCCTATAGACAAAGCAATACTGCCTCCTTTTGGCAATGAATTGAAAAGTTTCACAGAATGATATATTTCAGATGTAGTGGCATGTTGAATATAATATAATACTTTACTATTCAGTATGTACTGTGGACTAGAAGCACAAGCATCATGTGGTAGGTTGCTAGAATTATAGAATCTCAGCTTCAACCAGGCACACTGAACCAGAGCATGCATTTTATCAAGATCCCCAGGTGCTTTGAGTACACATTAAATATGAGAATAACTGGTCTAGCACAGAGTTGCACAACCTAAAATACACATTTAGAATCACCTGGGAAACTATAAATATATAAACTATAAATGCATATACACTGTATCCAATTTCAGAACAATTACTGTAAATCGTAATCTCTGGGGAGGTTGCTGAAGTATCAGTATTTTTTCAGGGCTTCAAGGTGATTCTAATGTGTAGCCAGGGTTGAAAATCACGATGTAGTACTCTAATGCAGTGCTTCTCAAATTTTGGTATGTAGAAGAGAAGCTAGAAAGACTTCAAAAACACTGATTGCTGGACCCACTTTCAGAGTTTTTGATTATGTAGGTCTAGAATGTGGCCTAGGGATGTGTATTTCTAACATGTCCTTAGGCACTGCTGACCTGAGTACCACACTTTGAGAACCACTGACTCACAAAATCTTTAACTTTATAGAATAAGTAATTAAGGCTGCCCAAGGAAGGAATGAAGAAGGGATAGAAAGTCCAGACTCTAAATCAGATACACCCGGGTCAAAACTTACTTCTGTCACCTATTGTCTTTGTAAACTTGGGCAAAATATTTATGTTTAACCTGTTTTAGACAGTCTCCTTACTCATGCAATGAAGGTAGTAATGCCAGTTTCATAGACAGTGGTAAGGATGAAATAAAAATGTATATAAATGCCTAGGATGGTATCTAATTGATATCCTTACTTAATCCATATTGTAGCTAACTATGGGCAAAAATGGAACGAACTCAGGCCTCCTAATTTTCCCTCTACATGCTAATTGCATTAGGTAATACTAAACTTTGTATTTCTAATTACATTACTGCTAGTTAATAGAGGTAGCTAAACATATGGTGAGAGAAATGGACAGTTTGAGTTTTTCTTTTAGGTTAATTACCCAAAAGCCATTCGCAATGAAAAATCTGCAACATAGACATATCAGGCATTTAATTTAAAAGTCTTCTCTGGGGGCCAGCCCCGTGGCGCAGCAGTTAAGTGCGTGCACTCTGCTGCTGGCTGCCTGGGTTCGGATTCCCAGAGCGCACCAATGCATCGCTTGTCAGGCCATGATGTGGCAGTATCCCACATAACATAGAGGAAGATGGGCACAGATGTTAGCTCAGGGCCAGTCTTCCTCAGCAAAAAGAGGAGATTGGCATGGATGTTAGCTCAGGGCTGATCTTCCTCACAAAAAAAAAAAAAAAAGTCTTCTCTGTCTGTTTTTTTTAAATACAACACTGGTCAACAGTCCTTTTACCATAAATAGAAGATTCGGAAAAGGACTCCATAGGTAGGATGTTTATCTTTGTTTTCCTTAGCTTTTATTTTAAAATATAAACGTCACGCCTTAGGTTCTGGAGCCATTTATAAGCTGATCCTGCCTGCTTCTGTATTCAAGTCTCCTCCCAGTCCCCCTTATACAGTTTTCACTCCACTTAAAGAAAGAACTTGCAAATTCCTGATGTCAAATCTTGTTTCAGATATCTGGCCTTCTACACATGAATTTTCTGCTGCATTTGCTACTCTTTTTGATGATTCTATAAACCCACAGCACCCTGTGTGATTGTCTGGAATGGACTAAGCACTGCATTGTATTGACATATTTGGTGTACTTTCTATCTTCACCACAAGTCTTGAGAGGGTATATCTTTATTATTTACCTTACATTCCCAAAGCTTCTCACCAAGTTTGCTTTACTGAAGAGACTCAATAAACATTTGCTGAATGCACAATGTAACAATGTCCTTCAAAGTGGGATAGACACTTCAAAAAAAAATTCAGGAAAAAATACACAAGTGCCATGCTGACATGGCAAATATGACTATATGACTGGTTTAATGAATTCTGGTTGACTAGCATTTTCAAAAATAGAGCAGCAAATATTGAAATTCATAAAATAAAACTTTTAAGTGAATAGTAATGTATTTTTCTCTTATAAAAATGAATTATTTCAATACAATATGGAAACTAGTCAAAAGTACTTATTCAGACATTCTCTGAAGCCAAATCTTAAGGTGTAATAGTCTCCATGAAAATTACTGGGTATAGATAAACAGAATGGAAGATTGAGAGAGAAAAATGTGTATTACATTCACAAATATGCTCTATTCTATATGTGGTTAAAGCATATGAAATTAAATAAAAAACTTTAAAAGTATTTAAATAACAGTCCAAATTCACTTTATTCTAAAGGAACATTGCAATTAGGGCAACCAACAAGGTCATGAGGCAAGAGACATTTTATGAAATTGCAGAGGAAGCTGTGAATCTTGCCGTGCCAAAATAAATAAACCACAAGGTAAAAATAACTCCAAAGTAGAACAAGCAAGAGAAATGATATCATTAACAACTAACTTCGACAATTCCTTTTCCAGGTAAAGCAAGGATATTGCTTGCAAAGACGTGGTAGGATATAGAGTAAATAATTGAGGATGCTAGCAATGTAAACATAATATTAAAATATAAGTTTGTATATGTTCATTCTATTTTTGATCACCTCCTATGATATAGGAGAATAATTACTGGACTTGGAATCAGACCACCAAAGTGTAAATACATCTCTGAACTTACTGGTTTTGTGACCTTGAGCATGGTAGTTAACTTCTGAGCTTCAATCTTTTATCTCTAGTTTGTGTGTGTGTGTGTATGTGTTCAAAGAATTAATAGATATAAAACCCCTAACCCATTGTTTGGCATGCAAGTATCTAACATTTAAACTTTTAAAATCTGTTTAGTATTTATTGAGAGATAACGAATCTTAAAAAATATATAGCCCCTTAACAATAAAAAAATCTGCTAATATTAATAGCAGATGTCTGGAATTTAGTACAGTGAATGTACCTTTAAATAGTATCCTTTTTGTTTGACTTTTTCTTGCAAAGCATCTGGAAAAGTGGTAATCTTGTGCCCCTGAGTAAATGAGAAAGTTTGGCCTCTACTCTTTTGAAGCTCCTGTGTCTGGCCTCTGACCTAATCTCAGCTATCCCCTTTCAGGGGTAGTAATTTCCTGAGCCCCAGAGAAGTGTAGCAGCAGCAATATCAATCTAGATATAGTCGCCCTCTTGGGGGAGATGACATGAAAGCCAGCTCCCCTGAGAGTTTTTTCCAGTGCTTCCCATCATTTTTTGCTATGTGAGGTAGATATACTAAAGGCAGATTCTGGCATTCACAAAAATAATTCAGAACCAATTCCCAAGTACTCTCACCTTTTATCCACTGAGTATTTGTAACCAAACAACCGAATGAAGCAGGGAGTTAGAAGAAAGTTCATAAGCCAAACATCATCAATATTAATAATAATGAACATTAAAAAGGCTTTGATAAGATGAAAATATTTTTAGATACACAAGAATTTATCATTATTATGTGAATTATTAAAGTAACCACACATTCAAATATATATATTCCTAAGAATCCTGAAATCATCACAAATATATATATTCCTAAGAATCTTGAATTATTAAAGTAACCACACATTCAAATATATATATTCCTAAGAATCCTGAAAACATCACAATCCTGAAATTAAAATGTTCTAAAGATTAAGTGTTTGGTCTTTTTAAAAAGACAAGATGATCCTAAAGATAATAGATAATCATCTGTCTAGGAATAATTAGACATAGCCTTGCTAGGGGTAGAAGGACAGATTGAGTTTATCATGAAAATATGATTTATAAATTTCCTCCCAAAGTGACTTGCTAGAGAGGTTTTGGACATTCCTTTTCTCAGTTTAAGAAAATTCCGTTTAGTCAATCAGCATCAGACTTTGATCCTGAAATCCCTCCACTAGTCCACTTGATCCTGAAATTCCTCCACTAGTCCACTAGATAGATATTTTTTGTTTACTTTCTCTTCTCTGAAAACCTTTTTGTTAACGTACTACTTTATAAGAAGAGAATGTTCTTTTCCTCTGAGTACTTGTGCCTGGAGTATATGATACCTCTCTCTTATTTTACTGAAAAACAAAAAGAATAACTGTAATATTGCCTTTAGAACACAACATTAGAATAATCTTTTTCTTTTTTGGTAAGGAAGGTTGTCCCTGAGCTAGCATCTGTGCCCATCTTCCTCTATTTTGTATGTGGGATGCCGCCACAACATGGCTTGATGAGCAATGTGTAGGTCCGCACCAGGGATCTGAACCTGCAAACCCCAGGCCGCCAAAATGGAGCATGCGAACCCAAGCACTACACCACTGGGCTGGCACCAGACTAATCTTAATTCATTAATTTTTACAAACAATTAATAAGTATCTACTATTAGCAAGGAGCTCTTTGGGTATTAGGAATATAATCATAAACAAAACAAAGTCCTTGTATTCATAGCACTTGTATTGTGAAGGCATGCAGGGGGGCGGGGAAGGAACAGATAGAAAAACAAACAAGTAAATATGTCTGATGTCAGAAGATGATAAATGCTGCAGAGGAAAAAAAATCAGAGCAGGAAATTAGAGTTTTCTAGTAGCAGAGCTGCATGCTGTTTATGGAAGCTGATCATGAGGCCATTTGAGCAGACACTTGTAGTAAATGAGAGAAGCGATGTGGATATCTAGGGAAGAGTGTTTTATCCAAAGGAAACAGTAAGTGCAGAAGCCCTGGAACAATAGTATGAAGGAAGACCAGGGTGGCTGGAGCCAACTGACAAGAGAGAATGGTGGACGACAAGATATTGGTAACAAAGGAGCTAGATTGAATAGGGACTTGTAGGCTACTATAAAGAACATTGTCTTTTCACTGAGAAGCCACTGGAGGGTTTCTCTCAGAAGAGTGACATAATCTGACATCCATTTGAAAAGAACACCTCTGGTGGCTGCACTGAGAATAGCCTGAGCCAGTTAGGAGGTTATGACCATATACCTGGCTTAGGCTATAGGATGGTGCAGGTGGAAGGGCCGAGAACTGGTCAGATTAGCTTGCTGATGGTTTGGATGTGGCATGTGTGGGGAAAGGAGGAATCAAGGATGGCTCAGTGTCGTGTTGATGTATACTTTTTCTAGTCCATTGCTGAAGCCAGGTGAACTATAACTCTCCCACCACAGAATGTTCATATCTCTTGACTCCATGTATCTTTTGCTGGATAAACACAGTCAAACATTTATTCTCTGATTTTCCATTTTCATGCAGTTCCATTTCATGCAGTTTCTGCTCTCCTCCTCTGATCAGACGTCATCATGCTTTAAGAAAGAAATTCTATTGAGCACAGACTATGTGCTATGAACTGTAATAAGCATGTTATGTGTATTAACTCATTAAATTTCATAAAATCTCTGTGTGATAATTATTATTTATAGATAGATTTATATGGAATTTATACCTGCACTTTAGGCTACGTGATTTACCCAAGGTCTCTAAGATGGATCTGTTGGAGCAAAGATTTGAGTCCAGATCTATGTGCTTTCTAAAAAAGGTAGCTAATTTCACTAATTGCATGTGTGTATATTTTTAAAAATTAATTATCAGAATCTAACTATATTTTCAATTATCTGAAGATAACACATTGCAGAGTTCCTACAGAATTGCCTATATTATTGAAAATACATTAACCTAGAACTACTTATACTGAGTTTTGTTGAGATCAGAGTAGGTCCAGGCTCTGCAATGAGAGTAAATCCATGGGTGTAGGTGAAGTGGTCCTTACTGCCAATGTTGAAGGATTCAGGGCAAGGGGCAGAGGCTGGATTTGTGTATATGGGCTTGTATGTTTGTTTACGCGCATGTGTAAGATCCTTACTAGATGGCTAGATTTGACAAATAATATGTTTCAATGGTTAACTTTGCTTAGACTTTTATCTAGGCTAAACTTCATCAACTGTTCCTGTGATTTCTTAGTCATGTTTCCATGTATATGTGCTACATATCTGTCCTACTTAGCCTGCATATTTTATTTCAATTCTTCACAATTTTGAATGATATTGTCACAGAATTGCCTTTCAAAACAAGCACATAATCAATATGTTCTAATCTAGAAAGACTTTGTTATACTCTATAGCACTCATATGAATTAAACAGGCCCTTAAAAGTGAGGAACAACTTAGTATTAGATAACCAGAAGTAGCAGTCAACCCCAACCAGAGATATAATTTTTGTCTTCTCCTTAATAATTAACTGACTTGTAAGCATTCCATTTTTGCTATTTAAATTTAGCACTAGTTTAAGATATTACTCTCCAGTTTTGTATTTTATATGATAATTTACAATACTTCATTTGTATTTATAATCATGGTTAGGATCAGCTGTAAATTTATTATGCATACGAAGTTTAAATAAATAGTTAGAAAATTACCTGAACAAATCAGCGGAACAACCAGGCACTTTGTATTCTGCAATTAGTGGTAGATAAAGTTCTTAAAATCTGGTTTACTTTTCACAAGAAAAAAATGTGTGTAATTATAGGAACGCTTTCTAAATTATCTGAATCACCCATGATTGGCAACTTCGTCTTTTGTATACAATTCTATTTGGTTGATTTTGCATATTCTGTCAATTAAATGTACAAGGAATTCCTCTCATAGGCACTTTAAATGAATGGGGTTATAAGAGAAAGCCAGCTTTAAACCTCAGGACAAGAACACCAGGTCTTGTACCATAGTGTTTTGAACTCTCAGCCCTCCTGGAATGTGAAGTAGGTTTTACTTCAAGTAGGGACTTGAATAAATTGAAGTTCTACATTGAGTAGAGTTTGCATATCTTGGCTTACCAAGAAAAATACCATGATAGGGCAGCAATATCAGTTCTGTTTATGGATGGATGGAGTGCCTGTTATAGATCCCTTATTTTGTCCACCCTCTAATCTTCTCAGCTATCTGTCCTGAGGCCTTCTTTATGATAGGAAACTTCCAAGAGCCAGTGTGTGACAAAAGGGGATCAGAGAGTGAAAGAACTAAAATTCTTCTACCCTCTCCCATTTAACTTAATGATAATGTTACTAGCCATCCTAATGACCTAATGCCTCCTCCATTTCGACACCGCTTCCTAAAGCCTATGCTAGGTTTAGTAGATGCATGTGTGCTCAGGGAGATGATCACACCTTTTGCTGAATGAAGAACTAAAGGAGAGTGTTGTGCTAGTCTGTTCTTACTACTTTTAATCCCTGCTGAAAGTGATAACTCTGAAATCATGCATGTGTGTGCATGTGTGATGTATGTATACATATGAATCCAAATGTATTCAAATTGGGAGAAAAGCTTTTTGCATATTATAACAATATTAAAACCCTATGAATAACAAATAATTTATTGATTGATATATATTTTTAAATTTATATATTTATATCTTGACTATATTCTTTATTTAAAAAAGCTATATTTTAAAAAGACAGAGACTTTTGATTGGAAGTTTTATACTACTGCTGGGGATCCTACATCCTAATTTTATTTTATGTCTATACCTATGTCTATCTATATACAGATACAGACATGTATATATAGATATATGTATATAAATATATATAAAATTTGCTAAGTACAAAAATAGTCATAGCCATAGAGATAAATCACTTTGACTTTTAATCACAGTAATTTATTTAAGTATATATAAATTATTATGTAGTAAAGAGAAGATCCTGAGAAAGCATGGGAGTGGGGAAAGCAGAATAAACAAATTTTGAAAAGTGATGGTATTTGAGTAATGAAAACAGACCCTTTTGTGAGTCCCCAAAAGTATGAACAGTTCTGCCTATAGATCTAGGACAAGTAAAGACTGTAAGAGATATTTTAATAAGAAAGACAGACAGATGCTGCATATTTTACAGTGTATTGGGACTGACACAGTTATTTTGTGTTTGATGTAGTATAGGCTGAAGGTTCAGAAAACAGCATTATAATGTTGACAGTATAAACAGCAATCAGGCTATTAAGATTGTAGTAAAAGTCACAATTCTCACAGCATACACTGAACCAGCACCTGCCCTGCATATAAAAGTGGGATAGGAATTCATCAATGCTATCAGGTGAGCTTCTGAAATTTAATATGGGCAAATGGATTTAATTTACTTTATCGGCTGTGTTATCTGTAGTGCCAGTATCCATTTTGCCTCTGGCTTTTGAAGTCAGGTTAACTCATGTATACACCATGCTCCGTACCAGCTCTTTAAATAAATGTATAGACAACAGCAGATGTTTTCACAACTGACCAAAATTTCCCTGTTCCTTCCTTCCTCACTGTTCCTTTAACTACTATGACCATAATCACACACACCAACGCACACGCACACACACACACACATTCTTGCCTCTTTTGTGTGTTGTCTTGTTTCCTGGACCATAATCCCGATTCTATAAACCAATTTTTAACACTAACTTTACCTCCATTCAATTGTGGTGTCTTTCCACTCTCCCCTGTCCTCAGAGTTTATTGGACTTCTGAAATTATTATGGTTTTGCTCCAGCCTTTAATTTATGTGTCCCCTGTGGTGCTGTATGCAAAATCCTAAATACAGTCCCAGACACTAGGGCCCTGCTCCTCACTGTAACCCTTACTACCGTCACTATTCTTGGAATGGAAAGGAATGGTGGGAATCTAGAATATGGATAATTTAAAATTGCAAATTCATAACGTTTATAAGTTAAAATACAAAAGAATTTAATATATGAAAATACTAGGAATACAGAATTTAGAAAATCTTGGACATGATTGTTACTAACTCATCTCTTAAACATAGACAGTATTAAGCTTGTAAAATAATCTTGAAATAGAGATGCAATTCAGCAATAATATCAAAAGTATAATTTGTTATTAAAGAATTACAGAGATAAGTTTATCTAAAGCTTCCAGGTTAAAATAGTCATATTATTGAATAGTCAATTTTCCCTAAAATTTTGTGTTATTTTATAAAGGTATAAAGTGATTTCAAAAGTACTTTCATGTGCATTAGAAGTGAGATTATAGGGCCGGCCCCGTGGCTTAGCGGTTAAGCGCACGCTCTGCTGCTGGCGGCCCGGGTTCAGATCCTGGGGGCGCACCGACGCACTGCTTCTCCAGCCATGCTGGGGCCGTGTCCCACATACAGCAACTAGAAGGCTGTGCAGCTATGACATACAACTATCTACTGGGGCTTTGGGGGGAAAAAAGATAAATAAATAAAATCTTTAAAAAAAAAAAAGAAGTGAGATTATAAATGCATGATCTCAGATATGCAATGTATACTTTTTACTCTGTACTGACATGTAAAATTATGAAATTTCACATAAAATTCTGAATTTCCAGGTTGTCTAGAAAAAAATTAAAAGATCTAGCTATTATGGATACATATTTCCACATGCCAACAATTAAGCTGAGCAGAGGCTGGCTACTCTACTAAGGTTTGAATGGTTTCCACCATTGTAAATTAGATTTTTAAAATCAATTTTTTTATTATACACATATAGTTTTACATTTAGCCATTTTGTTCTTTTTATTTTTACAAATTTCAAACTTATAGCAAAGTTGTAATAATAGTAAAAGAAACTCTCATACGCCAGCACACGTATATCTACATATTGTTTTTTTAACCATTTAAAAGCTACAGACATTGTATTGCTTATGTCCTTCAGTGTGTATTACCTAAGAACAAGGTCATTATCTTACAAACCATAATTATTAAATAAGTAAATACAACATTGATCTTATGCCATTATTTTACTGCCAGTCTGTTACCTTTTATATAGTTGTTTTCTTAATGTAATGTACCATTTATTTCTAGATACTTTCAAGAATTTCTTTTTTTATTTGCTTTTCAAGAGTTTAAATACAGCGTGCTTAGGCACTGTTTTCCCTGGGCTTAACATGATGAATTGTTGATGACTTGTTGTTGAGATTCCTCAACATAAGTTGATATTTCCCTTGAATTTTTAAAATTTTCGGACATTATGTTTTCAATTTTTTTTAATGTCTTTTCATCTCCTTCTGGGACTCTGATTAAATGTATATTAGACTGAATAATATTTTCCAAAGGTCATTGACCTCTGTTTACTTTAGTTTTCAATATTTATTCACTTGGTCTTTAGATGGAATAATTTTTATTGATTTAAATATATAATAACTGACCCCTTTTTTGCTGTCCCCAAACTACTATAAAGCTCATCCAGTAAATTTACATTTTATTTTTTTCTTCTCCTTAATTTTAATTTCTGCGCCAATAATCACATCTGTACATCTATTATAAACATTTTTTTCCTTTAAGTCCTTAAACTATTTATTATGGTTGCTTTAATGTTTCTATTTACCAACTCCAACATCTAATTAGCTTGTGGTTTGTCTCTATTGAGTATTTTTTTTTAATTGTGGATTATATTTTCTTGCTTTGCTGCATGTGTAGTAATTTTTTATTGTTTACTGGACTTTGTGCATGATACATTGAAGTGACTGTGGATAACTGGTTTAATTCCTGAAAATATTGAGGAAGCAAGCCATGTGACTATCTGTGGAAAAGGCATTACGGACAGCAGAACAACAAATGCAAAGACTTGGTGCATTCAAACAAGAGGAAGGAGGCACTGTGATGAGAGCCAAATGAACAAGAGGGAGAAGAGATTTCTCTGGTGCTGTAGAGCAATCAGATGACTGTACATGTCACTTTCTTTCCTCTTTGGAAGCACATAGGGGCTTGTCTTTAACTTCATGTTCTAAGGTTTCAAAGTATGATATCTTTCAATCCAGAGACAGTTATCTCGCAATTCTGGAAAATTGGGTTTATAGAAAATACTGCTTTTAAAATTCTATGCCCTGTTTTACCTCTTGTCTTTTTTATACAATTCTCATAAGACAGACATTGGATCATCAGTATTTATCTTTCAATTTTCTTGTCTTTTCTGTTCTATTGTCCACATTTTTGTATTTCTGTTGTATTTTCTGAAAGAATTTCTTTGCTTTATCTTTCAATGTTTCTATCAATCTTAGAACATTTTATTTGGATTATCAGATACTAGTTGTCCTTTCTTATTCTCATATGCTTCCCTTTTTAAAGCATTCCTTCCTTATTTCATCAGAGCACTATCTCCCATCGTCTCTCTGAAACTATAGTTTTGGGAACTATTTTGCCCCACATTTTCAATCTGATATCTTATCTCTATACTATTTTGTGTCTGCCGTCCCCGATCTCAGAGTCTGTATTATTCAGTTTTTCTATGGAATAATTACCTCGTCTTTAGAGTTTGCAATCACATAGTCTCTGTTGCAACTCTTCATCCCTGTCATTGTAGAGTATAAAAGCAGCTGTAGACAACATGTAAATGAATGAGCCTGAATGTGTTCCAAAATTTTACTTATGGGCACTGAGATTTAAGTTTCATATATTGTTCATATGTTATAAAATATTATTGTTATTCTTCTGATTTTTTCAACCATTTAAAAATGTAAAAGACAGCTCTTGGGTCATACAAAAAACAAGCAGCAAGCTGAATTTGCCCCATAGACCATAATTTGCCAACCCCAGCTCTGAAAGAATAAATAATTGCCTAAGAACATACAAATAGTTTGATTCAGGTTTGGACATAAATCCTTCACATTACAAAGGTAATTCTCTTTCCATCGTTATTTCTATAGCATCCTACCAAATCATAATCAAGCATTTCTTACCTGTCTTTGCAAAGCTCTAATTTAGTCTTTTTTTTCAAAAAGACAGAAATGCCAATTTAGGAGACAGAAAACATCTAAAACGGTTTTTGTTCTTCTTTTGTTCCTTTTCAAATGCAATGTCAAATGGTATCCAGATCTTGTTCACATTTTTCTTTCCTCTGTCTGAAGGTGAAATTCTTCAAATGTCTGACTGTCTAAAATCCAATAATTGACACAGTTCCCTTGTGTTGAGGTACAGAATGATTTTCTAAGGGAAGAAGTGAACTGATCACTTTTATTACTTCATCCAAGGCAGAAAATGTGGGTCTTTGAAAATATTCAAGTATGTTTTTCTTATATTTGAGACATTGATTATAGAATCATAAAAAATAAGCATAATTTCCCATGAAATGTGTTAGCAAAGGATTTTTAGATATTGTAGTTCTCTTTCACCAAAAATAAACAGCCATAGAGGACACGAAGACCTTGGCCACTATGGTACTTTTTGCTGCTGTTTGCTAGATATTTGTACCTTCCTGTCATCTGGTAGCATTATTTTCCCTGTCCCCTTGTACTTTGGGGGGACCATGTGACTGTTCTAGTCAATGAGTTATGAGGAGAAGGTGAAATGTGTCACTTCCGGGTTGAGCACTTAATTGGTTCTGTAACACTCTCTGCTATTGAACCTTTATCAAAACAAGTGGATATATTCTGGATTGTGGCTCCTCCAACAGCCTGAGTCTCACAGTGAAAATGATGACAACGTGAAATAGATATTTAGAGTGAATGATATATACAGTAAGAAATAAGCCTTTGTTATTTTAGGCAACTAAGGTTTGGGGTTTGTTTATTACGATAGCATAACTTAGCCTTTCCTGACAGATGTATCTATTTGACTTAAGTGCAAAATCTGTTAACCCCATTAGCCTTTTGTGAGAAGGACAACAACCATTTGTATGTGTCTATTAAAACTCACATAGAGGATTTTACTGAGGGCATCTACTAGCATGTGCTATTTCCCAAGTGATATACGTGAGATTATGTTTTGTCTGCAGTGATTCTCCAGACCTATCTGACCTACTGTGTCATGGATTACCTAGTGGGACTGACCCTGGCATAATGTCTATTTTCTATATGCTACCCAGAGCAAAGGAGCAGGTTTCTCTCACCTTTTGATTTTACGTGTTAAACTCTGGCAATATTCTTTGTTGATTTGTTATATTACTAACACTAGCTTCTGAGAATGTACTTTTTTTTTTTTTTTTACAAATTATAGCAAATATAAACATAAGGCTGAAATACTCTCTCTTTTGAGATTCAGATGAAAATGCCTCCCATCCTATAAGTCCCTGGAATCTCCCTCCCAGTGCCCCTAGTAATTTTGAACAGGATGACAGATTACTGTGGGACACTTACATTGAAAAAATAACATTTGATGTTACCGAAAGGAATGACTATTCTTTGTTGCTTTGCATTTTGTCTTTTATTTTAAACTCCCGTGTAAAAATCTATGGTTGAACAAATTAAAGAAAATATCAACAAAGATGCTTTGCTAATCTGACAATATGTTGTTAATAAAATTGTACAGTAACAAAGAAAGGCCCTCAATGGGCAGGCTGAATTTGAAGAGAAGTCAAAAAATATAGATAGCATGATTGCTATAAAAGAAAAGGAAGAGTGAGTTAGACACACACTGAGATATTACAACCAAGGACAGTGGATTTTCACACAGTGAATGGTCAGCATTTTATTTATTTTTGAAGTGTACAAAACCAGTTAGAGATTTTGTTTTTTATACTAAATATTTTAGATCCTAGTAAAAGCAGTTAGATTATATAAAGCAGTTAAATAGTTTATGCACATAAGATATCTTTTCATGCCAGAGTTAAATCCCCAGGGCCATGCAGGGCAGGTGGACTTATGAGAATCCAATAGAAATTGCACATGATTCTTTCAGAGCTGCAACTTCGAGGTAAGGTATTATACATGAGAGTACAGTAAACTTAATACTGCAGTAAAGAAGGAAACCAGTAGACTAGTGGGGAAATTAAGCTAAAGACTGGCTTAATAAATGTGAAATTACAGCACCATACATCATACAACTTTCCTTTAAATCTTTTTTAAATGTCATTTCCAAAATATTATTATACTGTCTGGTATATTCTTCTTATTTCTATTTAATAATAATATATTTATTAAATATAATTATGATTGTATGTTTTATCTCTTCTGTCTCTGGATTGCACTTTAAAACATTATAATAACAAATACTCCTTGTTTGCAAATATAGTATTTCAGTCATAATATCTACTAACATCAAGAAAGTTTTTCGGGCTTCAAAATCAATCTATTTTATTCATTTCAAATATCACACATAAAATAAATCTATTATACATGGATGGTGAGCCAAATATAGCAAGAAACTTGTTAAAACATATGAGGTCTTAGGAATCAGTATTTGAAAGAAAGATGAAAGATTATTAAAATAGCACAAAGGATGATATCTTGCAAAAGTGAGGGACAAAAAAATCTACAGGCATCTATTTGAAGAATGTGATTAACAAAAATAATGGGAACTTGTAAAGAAGTACTATTTTCTATATTCATAAAGCTTTGAAATGAATAAAAGGAAAATAATTAAAGAAAAATCATAAATAGATATTTTACATAAGAATAATTATTTATTGAACTATACTGATTATTATAAAATAATGATATTGGCTTTTTTTCATAATGTTATCTTGTATGTCACTATACCAATAAATTAGATTCCACTTTTGTACTTGACTTCTGAACAAATTTTATTTATAAAAGAAAATTACTCTTGCCCATGAACCTCCCAACCTTAATCACTGTACTCCATCCTAAAGAAAAAATAAATATTTTCCAGATGTCAATTTGTCTTTATATTGGCAATATACGTGATGCTTAGCAAAATATTTAAAAGGTAATCAAGATACTAAGAAATGTACATTCAAATATGAAAAGATATACCTACGTATTCTTAACTCCCCCTTTTACACAAAATAGGTATTTTATTGGCTCAGAGAGGAGAGACAATATTGTTTTACCATTTACTTTACCCCAAAGTGTCCACTTAATGAGGACAGAAGGTGAAACGGAAGAGTAGTAATAACGAAGTTAGAGTCACCTTTATAGTTTGACTTCAATTCAGCAGGACATCGATGAAGAGGCCATGTAGAAATTGAGAATAAAAACCCTTTGAATACACAAACTTTACAAACAGGCAAGACAAAAGTGATTAAAATATGGCTGATTGAGTTCAGCTTTGTCGGCTTGCAGATATTGATGGAGGATTGAAATTGGGATAAGAGTTAAAACCACAGCAGTAGCAACAACAACTGCCTTTGTTGGTTGTAAATTAGGAAATAAAACTAAAAATAAATTACGATTAAAAAATACCCTCTTTCCCTCAAATCACATTGTAAACCAAGATTTGTTGGCTTCTTAGTCCCACAGAGAAATAGTGTTAATATTGATATGTTTTATACCATCATTAGTAATAGTTATTGCTGTCACCTCCCCATCAAAATCAAAGAATCATATAAATTTATCCTTAATTACCAATAAATGTTTTCATTGATTTTGTTCTTTTTTTGCAAACCTGATTAGCAATCTATGGTAGGAAATCTTTTAAAAAACATAATATTTGGTCTTCCTTCAAAAAGATGTATATTATCCCAGGCATTAGACAGATGTAGAGTAAGGCAAACCCAGCATACGCATGTATGCAAATAATGATGCCAGTCAAGAAAGAGTTGAGTAGATACTGATGATGAGGTCTAATGGATACTAAAAAGCTATTTTCCTTGAGATAATCATTATCCATGATCGACAAATATTAGGCTTTCAGGCCAGTGTTACGTGTCACTTTTAATTAGCACCGCAGAGCAATGAAGAGCTGTGGACCTTGCCATCCGTAACTATTAGCTGTTCTCTGCAACTGAAATCAGAGGTAGAAAGAAATTATCTTATTGGAAACAAGAATTTATTATTGACTGTTCACCATCATATTAAAGGCATGTTTTATTACATATTTTATGAAATGTTTTAAGAAAAACAAGCTTTTCTCCATCTTTTTTACAAAGGCAAAATATTTTAAATGGTAATAATTCAATATTTTAAATGTAATTTATTCAAATAAATGTGTGATTATTTGTTTATGAAAGCATTGCCCATTGGCACAAACATTGAATTAATTTACAAGATTAGAATTATCCAGCTCATAAATTAAGGATTTGGAAACTCTCAAGTATTTATTAGAAATCACATTCAAGCAACCAGCATCCTTATATTGGTAATTTATTTTCATCTGGGCTTCCAATTTGCTGAGCAAGTAGGTTAATGTAACATTGAAGAGGGATTTATTTAATGAGAATAAAGTGTGTAGGAAAAATAAGCCATTAAACAAATATTGCTCATATTTCATGGTCTTAGGCTAAAACTCTAATACTCGAAGGCCATCTTAAATCTTTTTTTCCCCTTAAGTTAATTAGTTATACTATGTATGGGCTAGAAAAAGCATTGCTGTTGCTGGCATGACCAAACTCTATTTTGTATGCCTTATTGATGATAGTTCATTAGTGTGATGCTTAATAGAATGCAAAATATCACATGTATTTTCCATGTATTAAATACAAGTATGACTTGTATTAAAAGTAAATTTTACATAAGTCAGAGCAGCAGAGAGTCTAAGAGAGAGAGACGGAGGTATGTAACTTTGCTGGGAACAAAGCTTTAACACTAACATTAACAGACACTGGGAAGGAGCAGTATGTGAGAGGACACGGAGAGTTGAGAGAGCATTGGGTATTAAAGAACTAAACTTTGGCAAAGTTGGAGCCTGGACATAGGGGGAAGAGAGCCTGGTTTGAAAGATCGTCTCATGAACAACTTTCTCAACTATATTTAGCCCATTAAGTGATAACCCATAAGTCACATCATATCACACAGCTTTACTCACCTTTTTGAGGTGCCAGCTCTGAATAGCAGGTAGCGTTGTAACTGGGACAAAATTGCTTGTTATTGGAAGGGGTTCAGATCTTGTTTAGAAAGAATATATAGGAGGGGAACACGAAGCAATGATTCTCTCTTCTTATTCTATAGAATATGTGCCTCCCCTGTGAGAAGAGAAAATTTAGAACACATATAGGTCAAATTTTACTCTAATGACAACTGATTGGGGTTATGCCCTCTTTGTATTTGTGCTATGAGACCCAATCAAGCTTTGGCTGCCTTTTTATTTCTAACTTCAGGAAGATATGAGGAAGGACTGGGAAAGGAAAGCATTTACTGTACTGAATAACTTTTGACAATGATTTTCATTCTAAATGATTTTTAAAAGCGGTGTTATTCTTGGCCATTATCTAGGATCCTAAAATACTTTCAATGTAGTATACTCTTCATTATAATGATGTTCCTTTTGTAATGGATTTAGAACTTATTTGATCAGAAATAGCATAAAGTTGGATTGGATATACACAAATTTTGCTGAAGTTATTAAAAAACGTTCATTATCCTAGAAGTTTCCAGGAGACACAAACTGTACCAAAGTGGCAACATAATAGTTTATATTGTTTGTTCCTTAAATACATCTTTACTTTGAGAATTCAATATAAGAGTTTATATTGTCATAAGAAGTATTCTGGGTAGAATAGTATTTGCAGCAAACATTATTTTTCAAATAATTGTAGAAGAATGGAGGTTCCAAAACCAACTCATAAATGAGGGTGTATAAATGCAGGCCAAGATACTGTAAAATGTTTGACTTTTATTACACATTATTGATGACTCATTAAAAAGGAAAAAAAATAAATATCTTTGGAGCTTTCAGTGCAGAATATCATTTCGTCTCTTTCATATTTGCTGTGATTTAATTGTTTTCAGTCTAGCTTGTTTTTGGCTTTCTTTTTAGAGCAACTCTTCTTTTATACGTTTTCCCAAAATAATTATTTTATAAAGAAAGTATGCATCATATCATAATCCTGCCATAGAGAGATGAACTTCTGGCCATTCACAGTGATGTTCCAAATTGTATATAGCTGAACTATCTCCTTATGTAGAGCTCTTTTAAAAATTGTGTTCTATAACAAACATTTAAATTTAGCTTCAATTGACTTATTTTTTAACCTTAAAGATATTATATATTATTCTTGGTCTTTTTAGTCCATGACATTCCTTTCCTTTTTTGAAAATTTTATTTCACTGTATTCTTCTAAGTGATAGTTAGCAATTTTACCCTCTAATGAGTTAAAATGTCATCTGTTGAATGATCTGTTTTCATTCCTTTCTTTGAAGAAAACATTCTTTCTCTTTGCAGACTGTAAAATACTTATCAATAACCTGTTTTGATGATGTTGGTTTATTTTGTAATACACTGTACTACTTCGTAGTGCACTGGCCCAGGTGTTCTCCCCGATGAGGGAATTTTAAGTAAACAAAGAGCATAGTAGGGGACAGTTTTCCTCTTTGCCACCATTTATATTTTCCTTATAAGCTTTTTATTCAGCAGTGTGCCATATTATCTTATGCATTCTGTTTTTAGGACCCTCTACTATTCAGATTGGATTAGGTAAACTCCTTAAATGTATTCATATAGAGCAGAGAGTTTCATATTCCAAGATTTGTCTAGTTTTATACAAAATACCTTCACATTTGTCACCTAAAATGGGAAACTCCAATTTGCTTACATTTCATATTTTATTTTCAAAGAAATCTGAAAGTAACCTGCTGCTTATTCTGCCTAAAGACACAATATCCTCCAATAGCTTCAACTGATTTCCCCTTCTTACCTATTCTGTTGATTTGTTTTTCAGCATCAAGTACCATAGAATCTAGGACCTAAATAACTTATCTCTACTACTTTATTTTCAAAAGGCCTAACTGAATTTGTCAATCCAGTTTTGACAAATCTTTAGTTTCCTTTCACTGGACTAAGCCTAACTGTTTACCAAAGAACACACACACACACATATATATGGAGAGAGAGATATTTTAAGTCAGAAGCAAATATTTCAGCACTTCAAACTCATTAAATAATTAATGTTTTCAACAACAATAAAATCAGAGCTAATTACCCAATATCCCTGCACAGTGAATCCTGCATACTTATGGTGAGACTCAAGGTCATTGCTTGCATTTGCTTATTCTACAGGCACCGATGATTATTTTATACAGCATTCAGCTTCTGTCCTCAGACTAGGAACAGGTTATAAGACACAAAACACTGTTGGAAACTCTTTAGCCAAAGCATTGAAGTTCCGTTAAAATCATGTTTTTCAAAATTGAAAGTCTATTTTTATAGTTGAACAGATACTAATATTGCACAGAATCAAATTATTGTACTTACAAAACAATGTTAACGACCAGTTTTCTACAAGAACAAAATATTACTCTTCTTAGAACACAAGAAAACATCAGTAACTTCCTAACAAGTTAATAAAATGATTTTTGATGTATCATTACAACTCCCAGGTTTTAAATAATTGAGGTGTATTTTTTTTCTTTTTTCACTGCAAACACAGGAGAAAAACAGTAATGTGCAAACATTGCACTATTTTCATGAAAGAAAAAGAGGGGACTGGATCCATATAAAATGACTCCTTATTATTGATTTTTGTAATAATAAGAAATTCTGCAAGTCCTTATATTATAAATTTTCAAAATACAATATTTGCCAATGTTTTTGTTTGTTTTAAACACATAAATTCTACAGACTACTTTGTATTACCATAAGATATTGTTATATAACATATATAGAATTTATTCTAATATTTAAAATAGATTAGGAAATTAGTAAACCATGCATTTTTAAATATTCTGTTATTAAGACTTTACTTTTTTGAGAGCAGTTTTAGGTCACAGAAAAATTGAGAAGATACAGAGATTTCTCGTGCATTCCTGCCTCTATACATGCATAGCCTCCCTTATTATCAACATCACTCACCAGGATGATACATTTGTTACCGTAAACCTACATTGTCACATCATAATCACCCAAAGTCCATACATAGTTTACCTTAGGATTCACTTTTGATGTTGTTCATTGCATGTGTTTATACAAATTTATAATGGCACATACTACTATTATAGTATCATACAGAATAGTTTTACTGGCCTAAATGTCCTCTGTCTTCTGCCTATTCATCCTCTTATCCACTCCTCCCCCCTAACCCTTGGCAACCACTGATCTTTTTACTGCCTCCATAGTTTTGCATTTTCCAGAATGTTATAGAGTTGGAATCATACAGTATGTAGCCTTTTCAGACTGGCTTCTTCCATTTAGTAATATGTAGTTAAGGTTCCTCCATGTCTTTTAATGGTTTGATAGCTCATTTATTTTTAGCATTGGATAATATTCCATAGTCTGGATGTACACAGTTTATTTATCCATTCACCTACTGAAGGACATCTTGGTTATTTCCAAGTTTTGGCAAATATGAATAAGGCTGCTGTAAACATGTATGTGCACAGTTTTGTGTGGACATAAATTTTCAACAAACTATACATTTTAAACCAACTTGGCAAACAATTTAAAACAAATCATCAAAATGAATACTCATTTTCATCATTAGTTAGTTTCTATAATCAGTTTGAAGTTGTGTCAGGGCCAACGGAAGGGCCAAGGGAAAATGTAGAAGAAAATGTAGAAATGGTGAAATCATCACTCCTTACAGAACATATGAAATAACTTGCTTTTTTGAAAGAATAATTAACATCTTAGAATTCGTTTTACCATTAGTGAGCTAGTCATTTCCTATTAACTGAATTTTATTTGTTCTCTCAATTTTCAAAGCCCTTGAAGGTCCATGATATTTAAGTATATGTTAGGTGATTATCATGGTAATAACAACAAAAACAAGACGAGCCTTTTCAGGAGAGCATAGCCCTATATAACCTTGTATTTATTTTCTCGGCTGTGTAAGTGATCCCCACAATTTGGCAGCTTAAAACAACACATATGTGTTATCTTACGCTTTCTGAGGATCAGAAGTCCAGGCACAGGTTATCTGGTTCTTCTGCTTAGTGTTTCACAAGGCTGCACAGCATTAGCCGGAGGTGAGTTCTCATCTAGGGACTAGACTAGGGAAGCATCCACTTACCTACTCGTGTGGCCATTGGCTTCATTTGGTTCCTTGTATCTGAAGGATTCCTGGCAGTTTGCTTCTTAAAACCCAGATATGGAAGAAATGGTCTCTAGACTGAGTCTGCAAGCAAGGCAGAGTCTTACATAATATAATGTAATATTAGAAATGAAATGCTGCCAACTTTGTGGTATTTTACATTTAGAAGCAAGCCATAGGTCTTGCCCACACTCAAGAATATAAGAGTACACAAGATTATATAAGATTATACAATAATTGTCACTATTTACATAGAATGGAAGAAAAGTCATATTGTGACTGAAAGACTATCTTTTTGTGAGCAATCATAAAAATGCAGGTAGAAAAATGAAATAAAATTTTATTCAAATAGACTAAAATTCAAACACAAAAATCAATCTCTCTCACATGTATGGAAGACATCAAAAGGTAAAATGAAATGTTTTAATAAATTATTCAGGGTTTTTGTTACTAACTAGTCTTTAAACATGTCCAGCCACTTTTAACTTTCTTAGTTCATAATGCTATTTCCTTTTATTTTAAAAGTATGACATACGTATTACCCATGTAACTAGATATGAAGAATGGATTTTAATAAGAACTAGGACAATGGCGTAAAATGTTTCAGAATAATATATGTTAACCAACCTCTTTTATAATTCTAAAATTGGACTCAGGCAATGCTTTTCTTTAAATTTCAAATAGAAGTATTGTTTTTATTCATATAAAACAAATTAAGTTTTCCATTTGTAATTCAAAAGGTCACAGCATGTGTTATCTACTAAATTAGTTGCTGAATGAAAAATCCGCCTGGCTAAGATCATCTGTTTCATCTACTAACTTTATTAAGTCAGAACTTTTTTAAATGATAAAATGCAAATTTCTTATTTAAAAAAACACACAAAACCTTGTTTTCTAGCATCTGCCATGTTCTATTGTTTCCGAATAAAATAATATTTAAACAATAAAGTAAGGAAATATTAGTTTGAAAAAAAGACAAGTGGATTAGTCCATTCCTATAAATCTCAACTTATGTGGATAATTAAGAATAATAACACACAAGAAATTTTTTGAGTGACCAATACTGTTTAAAAGGCTAGCCTTGGCTTCCAATGTCTGGTTCACATGACGTGGCCTAGACGTTGTCCCTCACTGACATCTTCTCTTAATTTCTACTTCTTCCTTCCTCTTCTCTTTCTTTCTTCCATTCTTCTCTTTTATTCAAGGAGACTTACTGCTTCCCAAGTCAGACTGCTTAGAATACTTTGAGTGCTTTCCTTAATTTGTTTATAAGTACTAATATCCGCTCACCTAATGTTGCTATTTTTCTGATCAATTCCAGGCTACTTCTTACATTGATTGGTGGTTTTTAGATGTTGCCACCTAACCCGTAAGGAAAGCACAGTTCTGCGTAAAATATTTCTCATTTAGAGGCCGTGAGGGGGAGCTCAACATGAGAACTTGGTGAAAGGAAAGAAAATAATTCTTAAAAAAGACCATTATAAAAGCTCTTACGTAGCTACTAAATCTACCTATCAATCAATCTATTTAAAAATATAAAATGTTACATTAACAGTTCTGATTATATGCTCATGTGGATGCGATGAAAGCCGACAAATTGAGGCTAGTAATCCATCATACAAAACAATAATAAATAATCCATTCTACAAAAATGTTGGTCATATGATCTGATCTCTTTCAATCTGGACGATAGCCAAGTGGGGAACAATGGATATTTGCTTAGTAGCAAGAAAGATGCACTATATTGCAAGGCAAAACTTTAATAAAAGATGGACTGGTGAATACAACTTAGTACAGGACAAATCAGTTTATCCTGACATCCTCTGTAAAGCTAATTCTTGAAACTCAAATGTTCAGGCATGCTAGAGGGATACAGTCAGTCTTCAGATCAGAAGCTGCGTCCCTGCTCTATACAGCAACATACTTGCAGGGACATAATAATATCTTACCCATGGAGCTGTAGGAGCAGACCCTGAGAATTACGCTCTTACTAGCTTGCCTAAAGAAAAAGGAAAGAAAAAAGCTTTCTCAAGGATGCACAGCATCTTTCAATGCCTATTAAAGAAAGTAGGATTCTTAGCACCTGAGTTGTTAGAATAGCAATCCTTTTCTCCCTTCAAAGGAGATAGTAAGAGCGTGGAAAGAGGCTTTTATTCTCCTCCTCTCTGCTCCCCCTAGTTGGGAAGATGACAAAAGTTGAAGCAGAAATAACTCCTCCTTGGCCAGAGGCTGAAATATGAGGTAAAGGCAGAGAGTATTTCTTTCCCTAAAATGGAAAACTAATATTTTCCACCATTATGATTCAAGGCAGCAAAAGAAATGCGTCTTGGTGCTACTTTTGTAGACACAAGTCACCTAAATGTGAAATGACACATTTAGAAGTAGGAAACAACCTAAGTGCCCATCAAGGGATAAAGAAGATGTGATATATATACACTATGGAATGCTACTCAGCTATAAAAAAAGATGAAATCTTGCCATTTGCGACAACATGGATGGCCCTTGAGGGTATTATGCTAAGTGAAAGACATCAGGAGGAGAAAGTCAAGTACCGTATGATCTCACTTATAAGTAGAAGATAAAAACAACAACAACAAACAAACACGTAGATACAGAGAGTAGATTGGTGGTTACCTGAGGGGAAGGGGGGGAAGGAGGAGGGCAAAAGGAGTGGCAGGGCACATGTGTACGCTGATGGATGGTAATTAGTCTTTGGGCAGTGAACATGATGTAGTCTACACAGAAATGGAAATATAATGATGTACACCTGAAATATATATAATGTTCTAAACCAACATTACTTCAATTAAAAAAAAAATAAAATATCTGAATAAAATGGACTTTAGTTAACAAAAAAAAAAAAAAGAAGTAGATGACTGTAAAACAAAACTATTCTGGCACTTTAAGCTCTTTTTGCTTTTCAGCCTTCTTTATCAGACACAGCTCTCATCATACCTGGATAAAATTTATTTATATTATGTCACATTGCAAAAAAATAATTTGTATGTTGATGGCTTCCATATCTTTGTATGTCCTCAGTATGTGTCATTGGATGCACTGGATACAAAACAGAGGATCCATGGTTTAGACAAACATTTGAAAATCCGTATGTTGATTATTATGAATCCGTAAAGTGTGTTTTGTGTTGTTGGTTATTAATTTATTAGTATTATTATTTTGCTTCATGGTGCTGAGCATACATGATTCTTACCTCCATTTTCCCCTCTCCCATCTATTGTACAAGATAAACTCAGTGACAGATCCATGATTCCAATAGCCCCCAGCTATACTGAAATTCAGGTTAGTCAAATTGGGATTGTTCCCTACTACTGCAAATTTTCACCATAAATGCTTTCAATAAATATATTGAGGTGACTCTTGATTATTACTCTAATCACTTTTATAAACCTGAACTTTGAAATCTGGAACTTATGTTGGATGTATTTGATGCACTATAGTTTATAATAGCTGCATTATTTAATTTGACTTTTAGCACATTTGCATTTCTGATGAAAAGTTTTACAGAGATTTGTAGAACACCAAAAAGAGTCTAAATACATGTTTTAAGTTCCTTTAATTGTCACTTTTAGGAAGAAATGTTGTATATTTCTCAAAATTGCATTTTAAATTTTAAAAATTGTTGTCAATATTTCAATTCATCTAAGAACATAAGGGAAACAGTTTTATGAGAGACATTCTTCTTAAAATTTTGACTAAGTTATTAAAAACATTTTTTGTGTAATTTTTTCCCTCAACAGGCAAATAAAAATGTGTTGATTACCCTTTCGTACAAATTTTTCATTGAGGAAAAAACATAGTTAAGCACTTCAAAACTCATTAAATGCTTAACACTTTTCAACAACAGTAAAATCAGAGCTAATTGCCAATATTTTGCTCAGTAAACCTTGCACCCTTACTCTGGGAATCAAGGTCATTGTTGGCATTTGCTTATTCTACAGGCACTAATGATTATTTTATTCAGCACTCAGCTTCTGCTGTCAGACTAGAACCTGATTACAAAAGACAATGAGAAAAGCCTTTTTACAATGTATTGTGATTGCATCAACACACACTTAAGCCAGCTGATAATTTAAAGGGAGGATATTTGTTAATCTATTTGCTTTATATTCTGTAACCATAATTTGTTTTTTAAGTTCTAGTGTTTCTTACACTTTTTTGGAATTGTTGCTTTGATTCATAGGTCAGATATCCTAAAAAAGGATTCTCTGAAGGAAAAGTTCTGATTTTATGAGACTACTTTCTCTGATAAAATTTTTATGAGGACAGTTATCCTTAGTTTACTTGTTTCTGGTTGAAATGGCATATACATAAGAGTATCAACTATATATTTTTCTTTGTGAAAGGTGACCACAAAATATATAACTATGTTTTTAGTCAGAAAAATTAAAAAGGACTTTTTTGTCATATAGAACAACCTGGACAATATAACAGAAGGATAAAAAGAAATCAGATATAAACAATTATATGCCTTAAATGACACTGTGTCATTAGTTAAGAAGAAATTAATTTAAGACTTGATAGAAGTTCTTACAATTTGGGAGGCAGGGATTAACTCCTTTTAAGAAGGTCATTAAAATAGTCCTCAGAAAAATGAACAGACAAAGAAAATTATGCATAGAATTTTAGGGCATGAGTCAACCTCTTGAAAGCCCACCCTCCCATTCAACCACTGATTCACTTTGAGTTTGTGGCAACTGGCTCAGGCAAAGCATTGTTTCCTTTCTCAACACTAGAACTTTCATACGTTATGTTCCTCTCTTAAATGGCACGCCTTTAACTGAGTCTTTTATTGACTATTTAAATTACTTGAATTCAGTCTAATAAATGCAAGATGGATAATTACATTACAAATTAATTATTTTTAAGGATTTTTCTAATGAACTTGAAACCACCTGAAAAGAATATATCAATAACGCCCTTTGTCATGTCCTTACACGCTCCATTCTTAAAGACCTAGGGATTATACCCTCCACACCAAACTGGGAAGTTTCTCTCTACTTCATAGATACTACTTTTCATAGGAATATAACACTGTTTCTAGCATTATATGCTAACTACTGGAGATGAGAAGATAACAGAATGAGATTATAATGTGTTTGTGTGTGTGTGTGTGTGTGTGTGTGTGAGTGCTCAAGGAAGAATTTCAAGGAAGTGCAATATCAGAATCAAAATCTGTACTGGAGGTGGTTGAGCGTGGATTTGAAGCTGTAGAAAATTGAAACATTGAAGTAGAGGACAAATGAGAAGCACCCATAGAGCAAAGAAGAAAAGGAAAAAGCCAGTCATAAGAGACCATGTATCATATGATTCCATTAATATGACAAAAATGGACGAAAAGGCAAATCCGTAGAAACAGAAAGTAAACTAGGTTTCCTAGGACCAGGAGTTGGGGTGAATAGGTGTTAACGGTAAGTCAGATCTCAATGGGGTGATTAAAAGGTTCTAAAATTGATTTATGATAATAATTATAGAACTTCATACATTTACTAAATTTCATTGAATTGTGTACTTGAAATGGAACTACGTGATATATAAAACATGAATTGATAGAGTTATAAAAAAAGGAGAAAAAGAAGTTGATAAGCAAATGAAAGTAATACAAGTATAAAGGAAAAAGAAATGTTGATCTTACATTCAGATATCTTTTATCCTATTTTTAATAAAAGGCCTTAAAGGTAACAAACAACAATTAATAATAGAAGAAGAAAACTGAGCTGAAGGTAGACTTGTGAATGTAAATTGAAAGGATCACTGAATACCTTGGAAATAAAGAGTAAATGTTTGAATAAAAGAAAAAAGCCTGTTGATGTGAAGACAAAAAATAGAAGATAAATTTAGGGCACAGAAAACAGGGCTGACCAAAACTGGGCTCATTCTTTTCTCCTAGTGTTAAGAAGACAATAAGTTTGTGTTTTAAGAATTTTGAAAGAATAATTTATTAGTCAGAATTAATATATCTAATAATTTTCTATAAATGAAAGCACTATTTCCCTTTAAATATGCAAAATTTCAGAAAATATACTACCCATATACTTATTTGTTTAGAAATACTAGTTTATTCCAGTTCATCAGAAATGAAAGAAAAATAAAACTCATAAGTGGAAAATCGTTTGTAAAGGAAATTTCAAGTCATCTGCAAAGGGCATACTTACATTAAAGTTAAATTTTAATTTCAGATAAGCAAACAAATAATTTTTAGTGGATGTCCCCTGCAATATTTGAAGCATACTTATAATAATAAAAATATCCACTTTTTATTTCAAATGCAAATTTAACTTGCTGTCTTGTATTTTATCTAACAATTCAATCCACCATGAGAAAATATGTTCTTTTATTTAGAAAAATACCATTTAATTTATTACACTTAGCTTATTGGATTTGGAAGAAAGTACACCAATATGGCACAGCTGTTTCCTCCATAGGTTCCAAGTTGCAGGTGATGTGCATATTATGTATTTTATAATGACGAATTATTTAGAAATAAAAACTATAAAAAGGATCGCCAAGAAAATTAGAACATAACTAATGAACCACAAGTGAATGAGAGATAGCCAGAAACTATCTCACTGTTAGTGGTGAAGTATTCAGCACAACTATTTCCTTCCAATTTTTCCTCTAAATCTTTCTATCTAGGTTTCATATAACTGACAATTTTCTGTTTGGATAAATAACTCCGGTAACAGTAATAAGAAAAATAAACTTTTTATCATATAACGGTAAGATATCATTGTAGATGACTTAGAAACTTATATCATTAACATTAACTCACAATTAAATAGACATACATACACCATGTTCCCCAAACTTTCCTATGAGACATCTTAAAAATTGATTTCCATGCTTTTTCACTCTGGAAAGTGTAGATATCTTGGTGGTGATAAAAACCATGTCTTAGATCTACTTTATTGATTGAACTCTTTCTGCCTTTTTTTTGCCTGACTTAACAGCTGGATTAGAGAAGTCTGACTGACATCCCAGGGGGCACTGGAATCTTCTGAGCATCACAGGTACATGGGTCAGTTTCCCAGGGAGGAAAAGACCAGCAATCACAACCTAGCCAGCAACATTCTATAGAGAGCCTATTGTTAAGAAACTCAAGTCTTGCCAGTGTGGCTGCTGTGTCAAAGCGATTCAAATTTGTGTACTTAAAAGACTCTCTTCTCCTTAAGTAAACCAGGGAAGATCTGATTATCTCACTCCAATTACTAGAGAGTGCAATGCTCAAATCTACAGCATTTCCAACCAAGTGAAAGCTACATACACTGGTGAAAACAATGCTACAAATGCAAATGTTTTGAGAGATCTCAAAAACAAAATGAAATAAAGACCACACCAAATCTCTAGACATATGAAGTAGTCAAAAACAGGCAGTATAATTCCTTTAAATAAAAATGGAGCATAAATTTCCAATTAATAAACACAGCTAAACCCCTTTTTGAAAGTTTTTAGCTACTAGAAGTAAAGTCTTTTTTTTCATTAAAAAAGTTAGATAAATTAATGTGTTCATAAGTATGATGTAAAAAGAAAATAATTTTCTCATTTTATTGCCAAGTTAACTTTTTAATTTTGTAATTAAGAATACTTTATAACATAATTCAGATAATAAAAGTACTCTTTCAATTGGGAAGGAATAGATAGCAGAAATAAATCATAAAGTAGGGCAGAAATAGTACATATGGCTACATGGTTTTATTTTAATTTCACTTTTTAAAAAATGAAAAAAAGTTAAGCCAGCATACAATTTTGTTGGCAGGGTGCATTGCCAAAATATTGGAGTCAAAAACTTGTTTTATTTCAGGTTTTTTTCATTTGGATCTTGGAAACAGCTTTTTTTTTTACTAAATTAGACTGCATATTCATTTTCTACTGCTTTTCAAAAAGGAAAAATTAGGAATAATTATATTGATAAAGTTTAAGTTATAAACTTGTTGTTTTTCCCCTATTCATTCACACATTTAAATGACACATTATCCTCCATTACAAAATACATGAAACAACAATTTTACATGAAGAGGAGTTTATTAAATGTTTATCAGAAAAGTTATGCCAGAGAAGACCTATATATAGAAACTAAATGTGGAAGAGACCATTTTTACCTTCCAACATTTTCGTGGGTGATCTTCATCATAAACAAAGGAGGGAGGATTGCTTAATCTGAGGGGGCCCCTCTCCAAAAAACAACTTTGCTGTGAAACAAGGAGTCATTCTCCATCAGGCAGACTCCCTTGTTTATATAAATCCAGGACTACATTGTGTACAATCTGATATAAAAATTACTGCTGGGGCCGGCCCCGTGGCTTGGTGGTTAAGTGCATGTGCTCCGCTGCTGGTGGCCCGGGTTCGGATCCCGGGTGCGCACAGAGGCACTGCTTCTCCAGCCATGCTGAGGCTGCGTCCCACATGCAGCAACTAGAAGGATGTGCAACTATGACATACAGCTATCTACTGGGGCTTTGGGGGAGGGGGGGAAGGAGGAGGATTGGCAATAGTTGTTAGCTCAGAGCCGGTCTTCCTCAGCAAAAAGAGGAGGATTAGCATGGATGTTAGCTCAGGGCTGATCTCCCTCACAAAAAAAAAAAAGAAAAAAAGAATTACTGCTGAATACTGTTGCTCTTCCTTTCAACAAATATCTACTGAATACTCACTACATGAAACACCCTTGGGAGGGACAGAGGCAGTTGTTTAAAACTGCTCTTTGATCTCAAGGAGTTAATAGCCACACTTAACTAAAAGGAATAATTTATAATCCATTATAGTATTTTTTTCACTCTTTCTCTCTCCTGAATTCACTGGAAAGGCCAGAGAAGAACTTATTTTGAATCTCGCCACAGTATGTTTCTGTCTCATCTAAGTGGAAGTCTTATCCCATGTTCCATAATAGATAGAGTGGCCTTCATCTACATATTAAAAAGTGGGCATACTGCCAGTTTAGGAAGGCTCTCTGGGAACTTGTACTCCATTATGGGACCTTGGAAACAGTGGGTTGGCTACAGCAGAATGGATAGTGTCTTTCCATAGAAAGAAGAATCAATAAAGACTACAAAAAAGGAAAAAGGCAAAGTACTGTAGGTTCTTAAATGAAAATTGATTTCCACCATTGACCATGGAACAAACTCATCAGTACATCACATTTAGAGGGAATCTAATTGTTTCTTCTTATGGTAGGGTTTGAACTTGGAAGGGAAGTTTAAGAGGGAAATCAATCCTCTGTTATCACAACTAGCTTAGTCACAGCATACTGATTCAAGAAAATACAGTTGTTTAAGAGGCCATTGTAATCACTCAGTGGAATGCCTCAGGAAACCAAGCTGCATTCTTCAGAAACATATGAGTTCAATTTTTAATTCCTCTTTTTTTTTTTTTTTTTTTTTTTGTGAGGAGGACTAGCCCTGAGCTAACATACAATGCCAATCCTCCCCTTTTTTCTTGAGGAAGATTGGCCCTCGGCTAACATCCGTGCCCATCCTCCTCTACTTTATATGGGACACTGCCACAGCATGGCTTGACAAGCAGTGCGTCTGTGTGCCCCCAGGATCCGAACCCGCGAACCCTGGGCTGCCGCAGCGGAGCGCACACACTTAACCACTTGCGCCACTGGGCCGGTCCCCTTTAATTCCTTTTTTTCATGTACGTACCTGATCACTAGACACACTCTTAATTTCTCTCAGTCACATAGTAAATGAAACACAAAAGAAAATAGATTCATGCAAGTTCACTAGTAAAGGAGGTGCGAGCATCCAAACTGGGGGCCATACTGTTGATTCATCTCTGTATGTAAGGGACAACATGTTATTTTATTTACTTATCACTTAGACATAATAAGGGTACAGGACTGATCATGAAACACAAATCTGTGGTTTCATGGAACTTACATTGTATTTTATATGTAAGTGAGGGAGGAGGCAGATAAATAAGGAAGTGAAAAATTAATGAAAAAAAAAACAAATTTCCAATAGAGGTAAGAGGTAAGACCTGACCTTGAACTAGAGTATCTCAGGCAAAGGGAATAGCAAAAAGTGGAAGCATGATTTCCGTGGTCAAGGGACAGAAAGAAGAAAGCTCAGTGTGGTTGGATATAATAAGCTAGAATAGTGTTAGGAACTGATATGGGAGGGTATGCAGGAGCCAAATCATGTATGACCATGGGGACCATGGTAAGCAGCTTAGTCTGAATGAAAGTAAGATTGGAAACTTTGGAAGATTTTTTGGGGGTGGGAAAAGAATTATATTTAATTTACACTCCTTAAAAACTCATGCTGGCTGATATATGAGGAATAAACTGAAGAAGCATCAGTCATCAGGCCTTTATACTAGTCCAAAGGAGAAATGACTGTGGCTTTGACTATGGTGATAAAAGTTTTTTTTACAAGACTATCGTGTTTTTGCTAAAAGCTTTTTTAAATTGAGGAATCTCAGGCTGGGGCAGTTGCATAGAAAATCATTGAATGTGGCTTAATGAGAAGAAGAAAAGTCTACTTCTGTGGGAAATAAGCCACAGCATAGCAAACACTCAAAATAAGTCATCAAACCTTCCAAAAAAATCTTGCAATCCATCTCACACATATAGAATTCTATGTTGCTATACATTCAAGTTCTTTTAATTATAATAAAAACTATCATCAAGTCTACCTGTTTTCCCTGCCTTCCTCCGTCCCCCTTCCTTCAGTCAGCCACAGTTCATTTGTACTTCAATCTTACTGGTGATAATTCACAACTATCATTATCATAGTCTCATTTTGGCACAATGGAAAGAGCATTGACTTAAAAGCAGGTGGATTCCAGTCCTGAGACTTACTGACTGCGGTGACCTTAGGAAGTTGTTGACCTTTCCAAGTCTTCGTTTCCTAATCTGTATAGTTAGGAGAACAGACCTGCCCCATGCTCTGAGTGCTTCAGATATTTAAATTTAATCCACAAAATAATTCTGAATTAGATATTATTATTGTTTTATTATTATTATTATTATTTCCATTCAATGGGTAAGAAAAATGAGGTACACAGATGAGGTAAATACCTCAGTGAAGGTCACTAGCTAGTAGGTTGCAGAGCCTAGGTTTGAACATAAACAGTGTGTCTGATTACAGAGAGAACATTCTTAAATACTACACTATATCTTTAATGGACCAACATATCATAGATACTTAGTAAAAATTGGTTACCTCATTCATCTTTTTCTGCACCTCCTTCCTCATGTTCAGTTATAATTACATCTATCAGAATTATGCAGTCTTTCAGTACCTTGGCCCAGATTGGTGCTTCTCTTTCCCCATTTGTCATCTCGCCCAGAAGTTCTAAATAAGCTGCCACTCATTATTAAAAAATAAATCTGTTTATCCAATTTCTCTCTTTACGACTTCCACAGCAGTATAACCTGAGCTGATAATGCTAACAGAATTCCAAATCTCTTGAATGATGAGTCCAAAAGAAAATAATATGCATAATGTACTTACAGGATTCAGAGAAAATGATAGAATTTTCTGCATTTGAAAGAGCAACTGATGTATAGTTACGACTTTCTGAATACTCACTTATAAAGTGATAGTAAATAATTCCTGATAGAGAGAAGAAAATAAGACAAAATATCACAGATCACAAAATAATCTGAACAATCACAAGCCTCCAGTTATGGAAAGGCACTTTCTGTCCAGTTAACTGTGCTTTACTAGTCACGAACAGGCTACTGAAAAGCTGAAATGTACATCACAAACAAGTAGGAGATGGAGTGTTGGTATTGAAAAGTACTGGGGAAAGCATTGAGGATTTGTGTTCAGCTTCAGAAGTATTAATGATGATCTTCGTGTAGACCTCATACGTGCAAATATATAATATGTATATACATGAACAAATATCTTTGTTGTGTCTCCTGGGTTCTAGGAAAGCATCATTATTTGGTTAAACCTTTTTCATATATATTTTTCATTTTATTTTGCTTTCACAATAGCCTTGAGAAGTAGGTAGCAATGGTGGGGGGTGAGAGGGAGATGATAGTGTCACTAGTAATGATAGCAGTAGCAGTAGAACTATTTTGCAGAGGTAGAAATTGAGAAAGATATATAAGTAAATTACCTCAAGTTATACAGCTAATAAGAAGTAGAATTGGATCATAAATGCGCTTCCTTACACTCCAAATCTCTGGATTTTCCTCTATAAAAAGGCTTTGAACATAAATTCCATTTTCATTATAGTATGTAACTATTTCAGAACAATATTTATATATCTGAAAAATTCATTCATAGTTTGGATTATACATGGTATGAACATTCTATTTTTGGTACAGAGATGTTTTAAATAAAATGTTGTGCTTTAAATACCTAAGTGGGATAAAAGTTATTAAGAATAATACATTTAAAGAAGAAATATAGCTAATTAAAACCTCTTTAATGTATTTAATCCCAATTTATCTTTAATTGATTTCTAGATATTAAATATTATCCTCATTTCTTTGAGTGAGGAAACTGAGAGATCTATTGAGTCTATGGAAGAGCTGTCAACACAGTTAACAAATGCTGATCAGTTACTCTAATTTTATCTCCTCCATTGTTATCATAAATATTCCTATAAAATGAAAATTGTGTTATTGTCTCCAACTGTGCAAAATTTTACATTTTATGTATATATATATACACATATATATAAAATATATATATAAAATCCTAATAAACTTAAAGGTTCACCAAAAAATTATTACTTAAACAAGAATGGAACTAAGAACATTTATTGAATTACAACAATGACAAATGAAGCACCAGTTGTTTTCACCTGTGTTACCTTATTTAATCCTGACCATATCCTTCAAGGTATGGCTGAAACAATTTACCAGAGGAGTAAGCTGAAGTTGAAGAAGATCAAATAACTTGTCTAAGTCATGCTACTAGTGATTTTTGGAATTTTTAATCAGTCATACCTAGTATCTTTTGAGATCACTTAGCCTATTGCAATAGCCGAGAAGTAAAAAGAAAAAGAAAAAACCTTCATTAATACCAACTACATATTCGTTAACACAAGTTGTTGAATAAATATTTCTCAAGCAAATTCACAGCTACTACAGAGTCAACTCATTTTAACTACCAAATAGTAACAACAAGGCAATGACTTGTGGGCTCACCCAGCCTGATCTTAATCCTCTGGCATCCTGAAAAGACAATAGATACATATCACGTTACTTTGTCACCTTGATCCATTTTGCGGTCTTGTGATACTAACTTGGCACTATTTCTTCATTTTCTATCATACTGTAGTAGGATATATTATAAGCTTTTTCTACATTTCCATTGTAGGTACTTATAACTTCTCAAGATAAATACTTGAGCACTGCAGGAATGAGATGAGGATTGCCTGTTAGCACAATCCTAGAATACTCTTGAACTGATATTATAAATCAGATAGTCAGTGTCTGAAATCTATCATTTACCATAGAGTTCAATATAAAGAAATAACAAGGGACATTTTTATCATCGATAACAATTGTAATCCCTGTAAAATTAATGAAAGGCACACATTCACTTCAGGTAGCAGAGTCAAGAGGGCAAAAAATTAAACTATGAGTAAAGTTTTAGAAAGTTCATTACAATACAAAAGTGTTCCATGGACAAGAAGGTCATCTAAATTTTTGCCCAGTTATTATTTTAACAATAAGGCATCAAACATAAGTGGTCCAAATGACAAAGCCTTAAGCCACAGTTTCTACAGAGCCCTGAACTGGAAGTAAAGGACAGGAAACTCTATATCTAAAATATGAGCTTTTAATCTTAAATAATTTTGTACAATTTAATAATGTCTTCCAAAAATGCAACTTACATTATAAAGTTACCCTTTAACTGGACAATATGATCTATATTATATTGACTAATAGTCCAGTAAACTTGACTACAAAGCAAAATTTTAAGTGATTTTCCTATAACTCCCACTTGCAATTGGATTTGACTTCTATACTAAAAATCTTTTAGTAATCAAAAACCTTAATAGATAATGTCTTGTTATATCATTAACGGGTTACGATCAGTTGATTTGAACATTATGACAATAAAGCCAAGGTCTTGGGGTATGTCCCAATGTGGACTTACATGACAAATTCTACTCTTGACCACAATCAGTCATCTCAGGATCATTTCCTTCTGGTTCCAAGTATGGCAAAGACCAGAGAGGAAATCAAGGATCTATATTAGGCAATCTACCACCAAAATGAGGAAAACAATTTTAGCCAATTTCTGCTTTTTTAGAAGCATAAGTTTTGTGCCAACAATCGCACTAACTATGTTCTTGGTCTTCGGGATCTAAATGGTAGATACCTTGAAAAACGAAGTAATATAGAAACATGCCATTCCAGAGCTGGCAAATCAGCAGGAAAAACACAACTCTCAAGGATCTGTACTAAATGTGAACCTGGGCTGAAAGTGTATTATCTAAAATGTCTAATGTGGGAGATGCTGAGGCAAGCATTTCTGATTATATAACTAGTAGGATGTGCTGTATCAACATAATTTAAAAATTATCCATCTGTGATGAAGCAGGACCCCAGCCAGAAGCTAAAGATACAAGATTCTCTCCTTGGGAAAGAGTGACTAGCCAGAACCAAAACAAGAGTAACACCCACAGTTAATCACGATTAAAGAAAGAAATGGTCAGTATTGTGATCCCTGCCTTTAATAGCTGCCATGCCCTCTGCCAGGATCCCAAGCATGAACAGTCTAGCAAATACATACTCTTAGACTAAGGCATCACCCCAAAATCCCTATTTACTCTCCTTAACTGGTGAAGTGAGCTGAGGGATGCATGCCACATACCATTGTTAAACTAGGTCCACCTTGATTTTCATGTGGTCTTCTTTGGAGATCTTGTCTCCAAGCAGAATACATCTCTAAGACTCAAAGACAGACATCAGCGTATTTCTTCAACTGTGGAAAAAGAGCCATTAACAGGACCCTAACTCTACTGGGGTGATTTATCTTGTGTCCTTGAGAACTTTATTTCGCCTTTTACTCATAGGAGAACTCTTTCTCTTTCGGAGTACTTTGAAGGGTACACACTGAGGAAGGGAAAACTTACAAGCTCTGCTCAGGGCAAAGTTTCTTAATCTGAAAGTGAGCTTGCGGCAGGCCACACGGCACTGAAATTATATGTGAAATATTCTAATTTTATAAATACGTGCTTTTACTTCTGGGAATCAAATTTAAAGAGTTGGTGACTCTGAAAAGATTAAAAACTTCTGGCTTAGAGATCGACTGCTGTGTAAGATAAGAAAGAAATTTCTGAATGGAGAAGGGAGTATATAGAGAAACAATATTTGAAATATCTCTAGGTTTTTTCATTTAACTTATTTCCATTAAAATGTTATATAGCATACAATATTTTAAGGAAAAGAAATGTGTACATTGCAAAATTATATGAGTCTCTGCTAATAAGTTTTATCAGAAAATTGTGGAGATCCTACTTTTACCCCACACACACACACATACACACACTTTTTTCCCCCTAGTTTATTTACTGTATTGCCTAATTTTGCTATTGTTCTAGGTTGAATTCTGTGTCAGCTCTTAGTAGCATGGTAACTGAGTAGCAGTATGGCCATTGAATTAGTGGAGAGTCATGGTATTATTCAGGTCTAGCCAGATTGGGACACAGAACTCAAACAATCTGCTAGATTTCTGAGAATTTCATCTAATCTTTCTGGAGAGAAATGCCTGACAGCACATGCCAAAAGACCTATGCTCCTATTTCTGGCAAAATAAGACAACGAAACACACCCTAGTCCTTCTGAAAACTTCATTTTGGTGCTCCATAAAGTTCTGAACCTGAATAAAAAATTTTAGATGCTGAACGATGTTACATACAACTCTTTCCAGGAGAAATATATATGATATGGGTGGTGCTCCAGTGGCATCTGGATATATATAATTTGGGGGTAAGGTAAATTTTAGTTTAGTGCACTGATGATGAGATACAGTGAGAATGAGATATCTTCCAGATCCTTCCTAGTCCTGTAATAAATTAATGGCCCCCAAAGGATTTAAAATGTCATAACATGCATTTGATGTTCCATTATTTGTCTTATGGAGATGCCAGAAGATCTTGTATTTGGGGATTAGTTCTTTGGCTCAGCCTGTATTAGATGAGGCATCAACTTGGACACTTAGAAGCAACCTAATAAAAGTGGTCAACGTGACTTATCACTGAAGAAAAGAACCAAAAACAAGACATGAGTGACAGGGTGAGAATTTTACGGGATGAGAAAAGCACCAACAAGCAGAATGTAAGATAGATTTAAATATGGATCTCAGGCAATGGGCTATAAGTGATACCAAGGTGTCTGTGGCTTTTCCTATGCTGGGTCCTGACCAGTATTAGGCTCACGGGAATAAAGATGCTGAACTGGGCCAGGCGTTATCAAGGTTCAATAAATTCAGATGATTATATCATATATTGTCAGTGAGTACCAGCATATATCATGAATAGGCTCCAGAAGGCTATTCAAAGTATATGCTTCATCTAATTTACTTCATGAATTCTGTGAGTCCCAAATTTTCTATATCAATTTTGTTTAACATGAACAACTTCCATCTACACATGTAGGAAGTTATATATTCCAGTGGATATTATTTTTTTTAATAAAATAACCTACATAAAAGCAGGCATTCAGGAATGAAGATGATTATGTTTGGTGACTATTTTCAATACGCAAGAGAGTTATTCCCGCAATACTCAAGATAAATTTACTCATTAAGAACAGTGATTTAACAAATACTTGGCAGATATGAATTAATTCATGTTCTGTTCTGCATCATCCCAAGTCTAATTCCTGAGCCAAGCCTATGCTAAACATTCAAAGTAATAATACATTTTTTTAAAGCTGTTTCAGAATCGTGAGGAAATATATACTGAGTGCTCGAGAGGTAAACAGTGTTATATATCATATCCTAAATATGCCAAGGCCGAGTGACTTTAATTTGTTCACTTAGTAAGCTCTTTGGAATTTCAAATGTATTTTAAACAAGCTAGTGATTGAGAATATACATTTTATTAGTGTGATTAAATATGACACTTTCATCTATTGCAGTTTAGGCCAGTCCTGGCTTCATGACTCATACGTGAGAAATGAAATAATTGAATATACATATCATGTGCCCTGAACAATTTTTTCTATATCTCATTGAAATTCTGTCACAATTTATCACTTTTGAAACACCATAAGGTAGTGGTAGTCTATGAGGTGTCTTCAAAGAAAAATTAAAAATGGGCTTAACAGCATGTATCCATCCTTAGGGAACTCCATATCTCTTTGATTCAAGAAAGGAATACATAAATTTATGGAATGGACTAAAAATTCCATAATTTAAGTCATTTGTTATATCATACAAAAAAAAAGCCAAAAGTTATTAAGCTGGTCACAAATCATTGATATATATTTCATATGGTCTGTCAATATGTTGGTAATAAATCTTTACATGGGGAGGAATTGAAGAGGTAGAAATTGAAAGAGAGTCAAACATTGTTTGCAACTCTGCAAGTACCTTTGAAATTATGAAAGGTATATTCCTTTAAACTTAATTCTAAAATAACTGTTATCCACATCTAGCCCATATTCTGAAAGCTATTATGAAATTTCTCAGAATAATCTAGATTCTAGTGCCTTACAATTCCTATCATTCATGGAAAATATAAACTTTTAGAAAAATCTGATTTCATTCATTAGTTAAATTTTCCAGCACAAATTATTCAAATAACATTTAATAGGAGAAAAAGAATAATTCATTCCTCAGTTACAGCAAGTGAGATTTCTTTACTTGAAATATCTTTTTAAACTATTGAAAGCATATTTCTATTCAGAACTTTAAAAAAATGCGGAAATTTTATTAAAAATAAAAGTCAGCAAAGCTTGAAATGCATTACCAACCTTTGCTAATATACCTTGTACTCTTTAATGAACTACACAATGTACAGTAACTTTTTTAAAGAACATTTTGTCTTAAGTGTTGATTTAAATGTTTAAAAGCATAATTTACTTTGGCACAAGAATAGGATTACTGATAAACTGAATTTTTCAAGGCAAAAAAAGTAACTTCTTAATGAGATCCAGTGTAATAGAATTATACTAATAACAGAAGAAAAACATCGTCTATATCTAACACAAATGCTTGAATGAATGTGATGTGTGGTTTCAGCAGTAAATGATGCTGAGTTTGTAAACCTGTACATGCGTGAACTCTATTTTCTCTCTTAGCTACTCTTACTATAGTAAAACATCCTTTTTTCCTATCAAAAAGTACTTCCTCCACTTTTGCTCGGATCTCATCCTTTATCCCATTCTCAAAGTCTTCATGTCTTTATTAATCCTATTTCTCTATACTATTATCAAACTCTTTCTAGATGATCTATATCAGCATTAAACCATGGTCTACTATCCCACTTAAAAACAGCACCTAAGAATAAAGCAAAAAACAAAACAAAAATCCCCTTCCCTTGATCCAATATCACCTCCCCCACCAACAACTACAGCTGCGTTTGCTACTCAATCTATTACTGCCTGGCTTTGCATCTACCACAGTCAACAACAAAAGACTTGTCAAATGAGTGAATATTTGTCTGTCTTCAGCTCACTCAGCTTTCCAGAAACCATGATGAAGTTGCAAACTAATCTCTTCTTCCTTGAAAAACTGTATTTGGTGGTTGGGTTTGGAAGGGAGGGGAAGCACCACTTATACCACTTTTCCTTGTTTTCCTCTTACTTCCCTGGATTTGCCTTGCTTTCTGTTGCTCATTCCTCCTTCTATATGAAGCCCCACACATCTGGGTTCCCCAGGGTACCAACTTGAGTCTGCTTCTTTTTTTCTCTGAAAATCCTAACCCATGATGATATCACAGATTCCCATGGATTTAAGGACCAACTCTCTGCTGATGTCTCCCTAATTAATTTATCCATACCAGAGTCCTCATCTTGATTCTTTCTTTGCATGCCCTCACGATCTGTCCAAAGCAATCTATCTATCAGCCATCCTGTCAATCTCATGCACAAAATATAACTTCCATTCATCCTCTTTTACTCATCTTACTGTTATAGCTTTAGTCCACACAGCCATCATCTTTTGCCTAGACTCTACCAGTAGAATCCAAACTTATTTCCCCACCTCTATTCATCATACATTCCAATTCATTTTTTATCCAGCTACAAAAGCAACATTAAAATATAAATCTTATTATATTTCTCTGCAGATTAAATCTTTGAATAACTTCCCCCTGCAGTTAGAATCAAGCTATATTACTTACTTTGGTCATAAAGTTACTGCATAATTTGTACCTCCCTATCTTTCAACCTTATCTCTGACTACACTCATCTTTCCTTCACTATGCTTTAGGCACTCTAATAATCTTGGAAGAAGCCAAGTTCTTTTCAGCCTCAGGATATTTGTACATGATGTATACCATGCCTTGAATGTTCTTCATTCCATCTTCAAATCGCTAGCATCTTCTAATTCATTTTTATTACAGTTTAAATCTTAACTCTTTAAGAAGTCTGTCATGGGGGGCCGGCTGGGTGGCATAGTGGTTAAGTTCACATGCTCTGCTTCGTGGCCCAGGTTTCACAGGTTTGGATCCCACACGCGGACCGTCGCACTGCTTATCAAGCCATGCTGTGGCAGGCATCCCACATATAAAGTAGAGGAAGATGGGCATGGATGTTAGCCCAGGGCCAATCTTCCTCAGCAAAGAGAGGAGGATTGGCAACAGATGTTAGCTCAGGGCTAATCTTTTTCACCAAAATAAAAGCGTGTCATGACCACCTTCTATAAAATACCAATTTTTTCTCCCTGCACATATTCTCTATTTAGGTCCTTGTTTTTTAAGTTTATAAATATAGCTTTATATTATTACTTACAATTATCTAATTCAATTACCTAGTATCCATTTTGCATTTCCATCCCCCACTAGAGTATAAGCTCCGTTTTGCCAGAGACCCGGTCTGTTTCGTTGGCTGTAACTACCCCAGTCCCTAGGATAGAAAAAGCATAAAATAACATTTTATTGAAAGAATTAATGGATTGTATTTGACATCTGCACCCCAATTAATTGGCAGATAAGCTATCCTATTGTAATTTTTAAATGACTTAAGTAGCCAGAAGAACTTGGCCACTGCTAAGCTGTTTTGGGAACATAGCTGTGTCCTTGGTGGTTTGGCTGTAAAGGAAAAGGTCCTGTCAGGTATGGCGTCATGTATAAAATGCTCTAGTATTGGCTTGACTCTAACACATGAACTAGGAACTAAGGAAATGAGACAACTGTGTCCATCTTGCATTCTTACCCCTGCTTATCAAGACCAATTCTATCCCATGCTGTTAGGGCATAAAAAGATGAGACAGATACTCTAGAAGATCAATTACATTTTGTAGTTTTGTGGAGAAAAACCTCGGGTGGCATTGCTTGTTCTTCCTTAAAAGACAAAAGAAGGACAGAAGAAGAGCAGGAAGAGGAGGAGGAGGGGAGGAGGAGGAGGAGGAAGAGGATTTTATTGAATGTAGGTAAATCATACTTTGCTATTTTAAACTAGATTTTGGCTTCCCAACTGTGAGCGATCTATCACATTATGAATTAAGGTAGATGAAATGCAAATATTTGAAGAAGCTAATGAACATTTGTTGACCTTTTTGAGATGCTTTTTCTTTCCCAAGGAAGCATCTAAGATGATCATTCAGGTCCTAGAAAAGACATGGGTAAATACAGATAATTATAGCGCCCTCTAAATTAAACCACATTTTCCTGATAATGCCATTTCTCATAGCCATAGATATTCAATTTATTATGAAAACCTTAAATAATGCAATTGCTAAGGATTGTGTAGGGGAAAAAAATGCATAAATGAAGAAACGTTTCATCAAATAAAAAAGGTCTTATTACAAAATATTTTTATATGTGGATTTATTAATATATCTTTTAACACAAGTAGCATTATGCAAAAAGCGAGAGACTTTACATTCATGCTTTAACATTTACAAGATTTCATCACCTATAAAATATAGAAATATTATGGGGCCAGCCTGGTGGTGTAGTGGTTGGGTTCACATGCTCTGCTTCAGCAGCCCAGGGTTCACCGGTTTGGATCCCAGGCGAGGACCTATGCACCGCTTGTCGGGCCATTCTGTGGCAGGCATCCCACATATAAAATAGAGGAAGATGGGCACAATGTTAGCTCAGGGCCAACCTTCCTCAGCAAAAAGAAGAGGTTTGGCAATGGATGTTAGCTCAGGGCTAATCATCCTCACCAAATATATATATATGTGTGTGTGTGTATATATATATATACATAGAGAGAGAGAGAGAGAGATGGAGATTATTTTCCTCATAAAATTGAAGTGAGGATTAAATGAGATATGTAAAACTCAATATATAATATTTGGTGAATAGCAGGTTCTAATAAATGTTATTTTTATAATATTTGACTATATCATAAAATATCACTTATTAGTTCTAATTGTAGAGAAGGCAAATATAATAAAGAGAATTTATAATTATGAAACATTTTCAATATACAACTTTATCATTTTCAGCTTCACCTATTAGTAAAAATGGACTCAGGATGTCCTATATACATATATAAATTTTTAAGTTGTAAATTAGTGTTCTTCTTCCATTATCAGCTTAGTAGATTATTTAGTGCATTACCTAGTAAAGATTCTTAGAGGACTTGATTTAATGAATATTCATGTTTGATTTATAGTTTGTAGCTGTTTGAAAGTAACTTAAATATTTAATTTTTCTTAAACTAAAATTGGTTCATCATCAGATCTTTTAGTTCAGGGAGTGTAAAGGTAAATTTCAGTCCTGTCCTATCTAAATTAGCACAGATTCCAATTAGCATAATTTTAATAAGTAAGATGTTACAAGGTAAGTCAGCCTCCTATGATTGGAAAAAAAAGCATTAAATATGAAGTTAAAATAATTCAGAATAATTAGCATCACCCATTTGGCCATGGATTTTATCAGGGAAAAGCAGTAGGAAAGATTGGAAATGCCTTCCCAAATGTAAGAGTTCTACAACCCATGGGAATTGTTCCTTTAGTAAAAAGACAAGGAAAACTACTAGGATAAAAGGGAAAGGCGGGTGAAGGCCAGAATTTAGCCATGGGGGAGAGAGAGAGAGAGAGAGCTTTTCAAAGTCAAAGGGACTCAGGTGTAATTTTTTTAACTAAGAAGAAAAATTGTAGATACAATAGCTAATGAAAGTTTCCAAGTTTATGCTTCAAGATCTTTTAAGTAAGAAGTTTGTATGTACAACAATTTTTTATCAATAAGGATTTTTTCAGTTTCAAGTCACTTAAAACCTGATGTTAACTAGATTAAAATCTAAATAAAGGGAACGTATAGATTCACAAAACTAAAAATCACGAGTTTAGTGGTGGAACGGAAGGCTTAATCCAATGATGTCACCAAAGGCCAATTGCATTTTGTCTTTCCATTTTTCTGTTTCCTCTCAGTCTTCCACAGAGTCTGTTGATCCTAGGGCTGGTTCCCTTCATGGGTGTAATACAACTTCTAGTAGCTACCAGCATGCTTATCTCCTTGTCCATATCCAGCAGGAAAGGACTCTCTTCTGGTAGCTCTCTCAGAAGTGAGCTAAGACATTCAGACTCTCACAACATGAGCCTCTTCACATCTATTTGGTCTACAGTGGTTACTGTACCCTGAACTCAGGCCAGAAGGAGGGATATGCTTATTGGCTAGAGGTAAGGTACAGGTTCCTTAAAGAACAAGGTCATGGATAGGTGGATACTCCAGTGAAAATTTGGATATGATAGAAAAGGCAAAGATGGGTGCCAGGTAGTTAAAATAACTTTAGTGTCCTGGGATTCTTTATGTAGTAAAAATTGTAATAAAAAGATGGCAAATGAGTAAATGGTAAGAAATGCTCACTCTTCATAAGTAAAGTGAATGAAGTCGTTGAGATTACAAACACAGTAATCAGACTAAGAGCTAAGTGTCATAAAAATAACTAACCGTGAGAGTTGAAGAGGATTAATCCATTCAAACAACAGGGAAATGTAAATATATGTGCATGTATGTTATATACACATATATTCATACATGCAATATATATACACATATATGCATAAATAAATGTGTAAGTACATATATATGTATATATAAATCTCCTTGAATAAGCTGAAAAAAATTAATTTCAGATTTCCTTTTCTAATTAGACAAGTCTTGAAATAACAAATTAGACTGCCAGCTATTTCATTGAAATAGAAATAAAAACATACACGAAATGTTAGTATTTCTTATTTATTTACCTTACTGTTGTTATATTTGTAAATTTTCATGGACTACATCAAATCAATCAATAAGCATTTACTACATTATCAACACATTTTAGCCTACAAAATGAAAAAAATATATAACATGTAGAAAGAAAAGATATGAAAATTACTAATGGTTAGGCATGTGGGAAATATGAATTATCATATTTTATTAATTATATTTTTTTGTGTTACAAGTTTTTATATGACTTGGTGTAAAAATATGTCCTCATATAACTTCTATTTAGCCAGAAAATGTATATAGTGTTAGTTTTCTCAAAAGGGTATTCTATTCTAGCAAAAAAATATTAACTAGGGTAGTTGAAGAAGCAAATGAACATTTTTCATCTTTGTTTCTAGAGTTGTAAGTTTGATTCAGGAAAATTGTTGAGATTTTAGTAACTGTGTTTGTGATCATTTTAGTTTCTACATTATACTAAAAATGCCGAAGCAATAGATTTTGATGCTCCATGAAAACTCCTCTCCCAACATGACCAACCTCCCCCCAGTACCATTTCACTTTTATCAATCATGTACATCTAAGTTGAAAACACTTTGGTTTGGAATAGCAAACACGAAAGGAAACTAAAACAATGGTCATATTTCAGCTTCTACATAAACTCTATGTAGGGAGACTATAAAATATATGTTTATATTTGTAATTTCTTTCCTTCAGTCTTCTCTCAGTTCTAGAAAAAGTATATTGGATTCCAATGAAATATTGGAAACTAAAAATAATTAAGGACCAAAAAAATCTTTGAAAGTGAAAATGAGAAATTTTCTTAGAAATTATTAAAAACTCTTTACAGTTCTTGACCTTTCTTTTTAAAAAATATAAAAATTGAATACTATCCATTTGCATAGTCAAGAGATATTTATTGAGCAACTATGACGTGCCCGTTTTTGTTTTAGGTGTTTGGGGGACAAAACAAAGATCTCTTCTTTTTGGATTTATATTCTTGTGGGAGAAGTTAAACAATAAAAAATTAACTTTAAAATGAATTAATTGCATATTCTGTTAGAAGCTGATAAACGTTATGAAAAAAAGTTGTACGTAAATAAGGGGAAACCAGAGTACTAGGGTTGCAGAGGGGAAGGTTGTTATTCTAACAGGTTGGGCAAAATCGTCCACTTTGAGAATAAAGATGCCCTTTGAACAAATGCGTGAAGGAGATAGGGAATTTAACAATGCAAATATCTATGAGAAGAGAGTTGCAGAGGGAGGGAACAGCCAGGACAAGGCCAGAGGTGAGAACTGGCCTGGCATATTGAAAGAACATGAAGGCCTGTGTGCCTAGAGTACAGTGAGTGAAAGAAAGAGATAAAGTTGTGACAGCTCATGTAGATTCTTGTAGATTATTGTGGACTTCAGCTTTCAACCTGAGTAAAATCGAGAGCAATTTCAAGAATTTATGCAGAGGCAAGACATGATTTGAATAAGGTTTTAAAGGATCACTAAGCTGCCTTGTTGAGAATAGAGTGGGTGGGACAAGACCAAAACAGAACCAGGCAGGCCAGTTACAAAGTATTGCAATAAGCCAGATGAGATCGATGTGTTCTTTAGAACAGGGGGTTAACAGTGGAGGTGAATAAAAGTGGTCAGGTTCTGAGTGTATTTTATAGTTGGAGCCAAGAGATGCCAACAAGATTTTGTGATACTAATGTGTTGCATACTCTGGAATGAACAGTATCAGCAGATCAAAAATGATACCAAGGTTTTGGATCTGAGTAACTGGAAGACTAGATTTTCAGTCATTTAGTTGGGGTGGGAAATGATGTAGGTAAAGAACTTTTTGTCTGTTTGTTTTGGCACTAGGAGTGGATTCACCTCAGTTTCAGACACGTTGAATTTGAGATGTCCTATTTGATTTCCAGTTGACAAACACTCTTCTTTTATAGTTGAGAGATCAATAATTCAGGTTAATATTAATAGTTAACAGGGGCCGGCCGGGTGGCGCAAGCGATTAAGTGCGCTCCCTCTGCTGTGGCGGCCCCGGGGTTCGCCATTCGGATCCCAGGCGCGCACCAATGCACCGCTTGGTAAGCCATGCTGTGGCGGCAGCCCATATAAAGTGGAGGAAGATGGGCCAGTCTTCCTCAGCAAAAAAAGAGGAGGATTGGCAGACGTTAGCAGAGGGCTGATCTTCACAAAATAATAATAATAATAATAATAGTTAACAATTATTTAGAACTTATTACAAGCCAGGCATTTGTTTAAGCTCACTACTTTTCAATGAACATCCATCTATATTATTCAAAATTTATTTTTATGAGAATGTTCAGGTTGACAATTTCTTATCCAAAGACATTGAGGCCAGAGGATTTTAGATTTCAGAAACAGGTTGTACTAAAAGTAGTACAGTGTATATGCAATATATTTTATAATACCTTCCAGTTGGATATAGAGTAGCATTCATTAATTGACCATATTATTACATCTTCAGGGAAACATACACATATTCACAGTAAGAGGGATAAAGACTATAATTAGCCTGCTACTAGTTCAGGTTGGGTATTCCACCAAATGAGTTCAAGTCAAACCAGGTTTTACTGCCAGGTGAGTTATTTTAAAAATCTTAAAATTTTCAGAGTTTATTAGTTTTCAAAATTTCAAATAAATCCCTGTAGACCTACACAAACTATGTAATTTTGGAATAAAACACAAAGTTGATCTGACAAATTGATCTACCTTTCTATATGGGTGAATTCTTTCTTTGAATTACAGCTCAAAAGAGAGAATTTTCTTAGTCTCCATACAAGCTTCCTGAATATTTAATTCATTTCTGGTATTTCATGACATATGTGCTTTGAGTGAATATTTTCAAATATTATTTCTAAAGCCTTTACTAAAAAATTAAATCTTATTTGATCCAATGACGGATACTAGTATTTCAATGCCTGTCATAGACTTGATTATTAGTTTAGAGAAATAATGGCTTGTGATCGTTAAGAAAAGATGAATGGGGAATAATGCATAAGTTATATGCAAGAACTACTCACAAATTAATGTGTTCATTATAAATTATTTTCCTGACCATTTGTCTATGCCCATAATAATTAAAAATCCCCTAGAATAGAGTAGTTAAATAAATAACCTCAAATATTGGACTAAATAAACGTGTCTTCTCACTTCAAAGAACATAATTATTTGCCATAAAATATTAAACTCCATAGAATATTTTTTAAAATGTTTTTAAAAGCATTATGTGTCAAAGGATGTCTGTCAAGTACACTGAATTCTCAAGTAAATTGAATAATCTACTCACTTTTCAAATAGATTTTCTTTTTTAGAGTAATTTTGGGATCACAGCAAAACTGAGCAGAAAGTAGCCTTTTTATATACTCCCTGCCCCTACACATGCACAGCCTCCCCCATTGTCAACATTTCAGCAAAGTGGTACATTTGTTGCTATCAATGAACCTACCTTGGCATATTATTATTACCCAAAGTCCATAGTTTTCATTAGGATTATTCTTGGCATTGTACATTCTATAGATTTTGACAAATGTATAATGGCATGTATTCACCGTTAGAGTAACATATAGAATACTTGTCCTGCCCTAAAATTCCTCTGGGTCCACTCTTTTTTTACATGTTATAATTGTGCTTGAAATGTTGCTTGGCAAAATTTATATTTTTTTCCTTAAGATTCCCAACAAAGTTTATATTTCATATAAATGACCTCCTTCAGTCATGTACTTTTTCATCTTTCCAGATACTAAGGCATTATCCTCCTATATAGCATGAATTTAGGATAAACTAGAAATGGTCAAATGACTTAGAAAAATATGGAGAATATTAGTAAGGGATAACAGTAACCATCATTTTATTAATACATTCATTTTGTCATTCAATAAATATATATTTACTCTCTAGTTTGTGCCAGGCACTCTTGTAGGTATTGAGAAATGTGAACATACAGATAAAATTCTATGCTTAAGGAAAAAACAACAATAAAAATAAATAGTTAACTAAATATGTTGAGGTATTATGATAAATATTACAACAAAAAACAAAGCAATGCATGAGGGAAAAATTCGGAGGGGGAGTTTATAGATTGGGTGGTTGGAAAAGGCCCCTCAGAGCCAATGCCATATGAGAACAGACCCAAATCAAGTGAGGGAGCAAGTCATGCATAGGTCTAAGAAAGAGTGCTCCAGAAAAATGATAGAGAAATCACCAAGTCGCCAGATAGCTCTGTGCTTGGCATATTTAAAGAGTAGAAAAAAGATGGGGTTACTGGAGTAGGGTACGTGGTCAGATATGGGTCCTAAATAAGAGAGAGAGGCCAAAGACTATTGGGCTTTTATACCTTAAAAACTTGATTTTTTTTCTTCTCTGAGTGTAATGCGAATCCATGAGAAGTTTGAGTAGATGACAAGATTTAACTTCATGGGATGCTAACAATATAGCGACTCAGATGATTATGAGGAACTTTTATTTATCCTGAAGAAAATGTAAGTTTCACTAAATATGAGTATATAATTATATAAATATAATTTTTCAATTTCTTTTAAATAGAGGAGGTGACTAAAAATGCCAAACAGAAACAATAAAATCGTTTTTAGGAATTTAAAACATTATTTCTGAAATCAAGAAAATGAAAGACTAAATAAATAAAATTCTTGTTTAATAAGTGTGTGTTTGGGGAGATAAAGACTAAGAAGTTTTCCAGAGAACAGATCAAAAGACAAAAAAAGAAGTTAAGAAAAAATTCCAGAATGTGGCATATAAGTCATGAAGCCTCACCATGGGAGTTTCAGAAAAAAGTGAATATCAATGGAAGGAAATAATCAAATAAGTTTATTTCATTTCAGGGCTTCAAATCCATGGCCTTTCCATTGCAATTGTTTGATCTTTTCTTCTTCATGAGTGGAATTTCTCCACACGACATTAATTTCTTTTCAGTTATTTGTGCTTCAAGTATCTTCCCTCAGTCTTTGGATTGTGTATGTATTTAGTGTAACTTCATGTTTTTATTGGGATAAGTTGAACAAAATTTTAAAAAAACTTTTATTTTGCCGTCAGACTTAGGCGCGCCTTTAGTGTCTGGATATCTGTCATTTCCCTGCCTTTCTCCAAGTTTTCCCTTGAACATTCAAGAAAAACTCGTGAGAAAGAGTGAGTGAGTAGGAGCAAATTTCCCTTGTTTCCAACATTTACAGGGATGTAAAACTATCAGTCCAGCTAATCCTCAGGATTCAAGAATTCATTAAAAGTTTAGCTCTTGACTTGCTTCTGTGGTGGCTTTCTGTTCTCCCTGCTGCTTTGGCAAAGGTGATATAGCATGGGCCCCAGCATCGGTTTGTCACTTCATGTAATTTAGCTCATTAGGTTATTTGGTTAACTCAGCCCCAATTGAGGTTTTAAAATATTTATAATTTTGTAGATTTTCCGATTTGTTCCTGTTAGAATGGGAGCTACATTCTCCTACAACTTTCTATATCCTCAGCAAGAGTCCTCTTTATTTTTGACTACTAGATATTTTCCTTACAATGTAGAAAATCAAGCTCTATTTGAAATAATGTTTTTTGTTACTCATCCATCATCCAGATTTTCTTTATTGAAGTTCTCCTCAACCCCAAAATATCTAATAAAAGGTATGGATGGAAAATTGTCATCTTCATGTTTCAAAGCCAAGTCCACAGATACCACCTAACATTGATTAAAGAGATAAGAATAATAATGCTTAGAGTTATGGATTTAACTTTCAGAAGAATTCAAACCCCAAATAAGCAAAAATGGCTACTTCAGGGGAGTTCACTGGAGTAGTAGACTTTGACTTTTTAAATTATAGTTTTTGGGAGTGCTTAGTTTTTTAACATTGTTTATGTATTATTGTTATCATTAAAATATTTTTTAAAGGGGCCTGCTGGGTGGTGTAATGGTTAAGTTCACGCGCTCTGCTTCGGCGGCCCAGAGTTCACAGGTTTGGATCCCGGGCGCAGACCTATGCACTGCTTATCAAGCCATGCTGTGGCGGGCATCCCACATATAAAGTAGAGGAAGATGGGCATGGATTTTAGTCCAAGGTCAATCTTCCTCTGCAAAAAGAGGAGGATTGACAACAGATATTAGCTCAGGGCTAATCTTCCTCATCAAAATGAAAATATATATATATATTTTAAAAACTTACCTATGAGAACTAAGGTAGGTTTAGTTGCTGAGTCAAAAGCTGTTAATTAAACAAAGATGATTCTAGCTATCTAGGACTGATATTTACTTGGCATGCAATTCATGCTGGCTCATAGTCTTACCACGTTAGGTGGACCAGGGAACTAAATTGGATGGAAAAGAACTTTAGACATCAGAATGACAAGTTAGGAGTGAAGTAAAGCAAGGTCTGGGGATTTACAGGAGTAAGAGACAGACTCTGAGTGTCCCAGTGTTAAAGTCTGATTATCAGAGGCAACCAGATAGGTTGATATCAATAATCATGAAATAGAGCTCAATAGGTTATTCTATGATCAGCCAGAGAAGACTTCAAATAGGAACAAGGACTGAAAACGCACCATTTTATTATATCCCTCATGTCTGTCTCTAATGTGATACTGTATAAACTATCTGCCAAATACAGGTTTTGGGCAGCAATATTTTAGCACAAACTAGGGAAAAAAACATTCTTGCTGTCAATTTGGCATTTCAGGATACCTGGCTAATCTAAAATACACGAATTTTTGAACATTTATGTAAAATATGCTGACAATGATCATGATCTTTTTTCTTTTAAATCTATACTGAAAATTGTTACCATAAGTACGTTATTATAGATTTAAGTTGTTAGATAGTAAGATATGCTGTGTACTACTTTGTATTATAAGTAGTTATGCTGGGTCAATTGACCTAAAGTAATTAAGGATAATGGACCTTCTTGCTGGATTCTTCCATGAACAATTTTAAAAGATACTATAAGATGATGGAAGTAATTACTGTTTCAGCCTAGAAAATCACTAGCAAAAAAAAAACCCATGACCCATATCCACTTTTTAATAAGTCAGAGATTAGTGTAGCCTCTAGATAAATATTTTTAAGATTACCTACACATTAAGTAAGGGAAGAAATTATCAAATAACAAGCATTAGATACAACAGATATTGCATTAAATTGAAATAACTATGTCAAATAATTTGTTATACAAGAATTTCATTTCTAATATTTTAGCATATACTAGAAATATTAACTTATAAATGATGTACACTAATTTGAGAGCTCTAGCAGAGTAAGCAAGTGATTAGAAATTATGTGTAGATTTCTTACTAGATTAGAATTTGAGAATGTAATATTTGGGTTCAAATAAAGTATAAGCAGTGTCTAGTTTTATAATGTGTGTGTTCATAATTGTCATAAAAGCTATTTGTTTGAAACATTAAACCCCACATAAATTGATTGCAACTTGGGGACCAAAATTTTTTGATTTGCTTGAATTATTATTCTATAGTTAGTGCTGATGGTTTAAATGAGTCATTGAATCATAAAAATGTAGGGCTGGAAGCAATCTCAAAGTCACCTTTTCCAACAGTGCAGAAGCAATCGAAACAAATGGAGTCTATCAGATGGCTATCTGTCTTGTCATTAAAAATTTCCCTTAAGAGAAATTTACTGATCTCCCTGGGTACATGGCTCTGAGGTTTGATTGGCCTGATTACCTTGAAACTAAGTCTGCTTCTTGACTAAAATAACTTAATAATGTTTAAAATATTAAAAAGCCTTTTGGAAAACTTGGCTCTCTTACTCCTTTATATTCAGTATAACCCTGGAAATAAAAAAGAAAGCAGAGCACAGAGGATTTTTAGGGCAGTGAAAATACTCTGTATGAAATTGTGATGATGGATACATGTCATTATCATTTTGTCCAAACTCATGGAATGTACAACACCAAGAGTGAATTCTAAGGTAAGCTATAGACTTTGAGTGATTATGATGTGTCAATGTAGGTTCATCAGTTCTAACAGATGTACCACTCTGGTGAGTGATGTTGATAATGGGGGAGGCTATGCATGTGTGGAGGCAGAGGATATATGGGAACCTTCTGTACCTTCCTCTCAACTTTGCTGTGAACCTAAAACTGCTCTAAAAAAAACCAATATTTTTTAAAAATGAGCGACTTTCGCCTTCTTCTTAAGATTATCTCCACTTATATCCTGTGCCCTCTATTCAATTCTTTCCCCTTTCTCTCACATTGCATCTCTTCCCAATTCTCTTCCACTCACTCTTTCTCCTCTGGCTATGTTTATAGTCAAGTTTTTCCAGTCTCCATACGACTTTTCCTTAACCTAAGATAATCTTTCAGAACGATAGACCTGTCTATACTTTTGAGTTAATTACAGCTTTATTTACTAACTTGTGCTAGAGATTGTATATTGTATTCATTTCTCTTACTTTATTATATCCATCTAATTCTTAATCCTTTCCTATTTTGATAATTATTCATTCATTAAACAATCATTTCTGAGTTCCTATTGCGTACCGAAAACCAATGGTGGTTAGAAGAGTGATGGGATAGTCACCTGGTGGGAGGTAGAAAAAAACAGGCTTTGTTTTGCAAAGCATATTTCATGATTTTATTAAAATTTCTCCTTTAGAGGTCATTGATAATAGTGTCATTGCCACGTCTAGCAGTCTTTACTCAGTGTACATCTGACTTGGTCTTTCTGGAATATATGACCTAATTGACTCTTTTTTGACAATTTTCCTTATCTTAGTTTCCCTGAATGTAAATCTCTTGTGGAATGCAGGAAACATATTGGCCCACCCCACGAATGAGGCAAAAATAAAGTAGCTGATAGCAAACTATTTGAATTAATTCCCTTACCTGTACTGCTTTTGATGTCTAGATTCTGGCAAAATAGCAACATCAGATGTTATCTCTGCCTCTTGACAACTCTGCTGCTCAGACAAGCTTGCCACTTGAATCTCAAATCATCTCTTTTATATTTCTATAATAGTCTACAACCTAACCTAGCTTTTGTCATTCTCTTATGTTAGGAGTCTCTAGGCTGCTTTGCCACAGAATTATCTTTCTGTAACACATCAATGATCATGTCATACACTTGCTCAAAATTTTTATACTTTTCAAGTACCAGGAATTGGTGACTCAATATATATATATCATTTTTCCTCTTTTGACTCAAAATTATATATTTTTCACCTCTCCCCACAACCTCAATAAACAGAGAGCATTTGTTTGCATGCACAATTACACACAAGTACACATAAACACACATGAACAAAAGCTCAGTGAAGACAAAGACGTAGTCTTGTTCCCTACTCTATCCCCAGGATGTAGCACTGTGCTTAGCATATATTAAATCATTAATAAATATATTTGGGACTCGTGAATACACAAATTAACAAATGATGTTATTGCGTATCTCCTCTCAGAACTTCGGTTAAAGTTGATTTTTCAGAAGAATGTTAACTGCATAACCCCTAGAATACCACTGTGCACTGTTGATGCTACTCATATGTAGGTCCAGATCGGAAGCAGAGTTCTCGTTTAAATCCTCCCTTTGCTGAAGAGAAAACTGGGCTCAAGATCAATCAGACATTTCCACTATTTCACTCAATGGCATTGATGAATTTTGCTTCCACCTGGGGTGTTCTCCCTCTTCTTTTCTGTCAAATCATTAGCTGCTATTCCTTTGGTATTTTAAGTTCCAGCTCCCATGTTCTCACTCATTCAGTCTCCTTAGACCACTCCTATGGGATTTTATTTTTGCCTGTGTTGTAGAGAAATGAATATCAGGCTGAAATTGCAGAAGATTTTTTTTTTCCTAGCTTCATCATTTATTAGACTTGTTACTATAAAAAAAATAGATTTTTTAGTCTTATATTCTTTATCTGCAAAATCATAATATTTCCTTTTCTATGTAACAGTGAATGCAGGTGTTCTTGGTTGACTGACTGCATATGGGAGGGAGCGGCACAGGGGAGTGAGGTGTGCCATGTGGTTGCCAGATTATTGTCAGAAAATATATCTTCAGAATCTCTTCTCTCCAAAAATGGTGAGAAATAGTATTGATAATGACTTGCCCAAACTATATACAAGTACTATGGCATTGAATGCAAAAATTCATGCAAATACATTTTGCACACTAAGGGCTTTCTTTAGGCATCTGCCCTGATCCCCAGGAGTTGACCCTTTTTTGTTGAGAAGGATACCTCACTGGAAAAGTCTAAGCAGTGTCTTAACAACTGAAATTATATCAAACATGTATTTAAACTGAGTTTTTCCATTACTGAATTATACCTTAACATTGCAACATTATGAGAATCAAGGGTGACTGTAAGAAAAATTGAGTAAACTCTCATTGCATTTATGCTCTGGAGGCTATGACAGGGGATATGTTTCCATGACTTCATATAATGTCCCACTTGTGTATAACAACGGAATAAATTTCTTTCAAGCCTACATTTGAAGAATAGGCTATAGATTCAGCAACCTTTTTTTGAGAACTTTGTGCACATCAATGATTTGAAGGTACTTCTGAAATCAGGAAAACAGCTTTGAGCTCTTGCTTGCACGCTCAGTATGTCAGCTCTATTGTCCAGTTAAGTGTTTGGGCAGGACTGTGTATGTGTATGTTTTGGTTTTATAATACTAGAGTTCATGGTTACTGACATAACAATGTTCTGCATCTGAAATGAGACTCAAGAGAGTAAACAATAGGTGAGATAGATATAGATATGGATATAGACGAATATTATCAGTGAATGATGAAGGTGAAGTTATTTTATAGTTGGATTTATTAAAACATATTTTAGTTGTAACTCATAAATTAACTTGTATCCCATTTTGAAAAAATAAATGAGATGATTTACTCCTTCACAGCCCTGTTTGGAAAGAGAAACCAAGAAGAAAGCAAAAACATATAAATAATGGAAATAGACAAGGGGTGAAACTATGAAAGCAGAGAATACTATTCTCTTACATTTATTTTTTAACGTTAACTTTAAGATTTATTTTATTAATTTCTGTAAACTCTGCACTTGTCCCCAAAGACTACAATTTATTTCTCTAAATTTTCATGGTGTTCTTGTTAACCAAGCTAAAGCCTGAGGCTTGACAAAGCAATTGGAAGCCTAAGGATTCTGTGCTCTAAAAATTGAACTGCAATAAAATTTTTACATGAGACAAACCCAAATACAATGCTGTTCACCTATGTCTGCTTAATTTCTTGTGCATCTTTCCAAGTGATTCTTTAAGACAATAGCTTAAAGAAGACATGGGGAGTCTAGTGTGTGTGTGTATGTGTATGTACATACATATGTGTGTCTCTATGTATTTATAGGTATGTCCAAGTATGTATGTTTGTATGTATATATCTAAGTGGATATAGGTTGTAGCATCTATGTATATTTTTTTTCAAGAATCTGATCTCCTTTAAATGTCAACATGATAACAATATCCAGATATGAAAAATATTTTTAACTCCTCTATTTAATTTTGCTAGAAAGTTTCTTCTTACTTCATCTACTATAGTATGTCATATACATGCAGGCTCAGCTCACAGAGAATTTTAATTTTTTTTCTATTCTCAAGGAGTAGAAATTTAATAGCTACAGTTTTTTGTTTTTAAGTCATTTCAACTCAGATTGGAAAGCTTGTAAGCACATGATTGCTGCTACAGGAAGAAAGTGCTTTAAAAAAATTTATTAATTTTCCTTTTTTCTTTTTTTTGCTGATGAAGATTAGCCCTCAGCTAACATCAGTGCCAGTCTTCCTCTACCCTGTGTGTGGGTCACCACCACAGTGTGGCTGACGAGTGGGTGGGTCCACTCCTGGGATCTGGACTTGCAAACCTGGGCCACCGAAGTGGGAAGCTAATGTGGGTGGAATGCACCAAACTTAACCACTACACCACAGGCCGGTCCCTTCATTCTCTTTTAAATGCCCCACATTATCCTTTCCAACAACAATATCTTAAAGGAGATTTGAGGTTTTTCTTTTAAAAAAAATTGTTATTTAATTGTGAAAATATAACTTTTGTTGAAAAATTATGCAAAGCATAAAATAGATGAATAAAAAGGAAGATGAGAGAGAAAAAGACAGAGGAAGGAAGGAAGGAAGGAAGGAAGGTAGGGAGGTCAAATTGAAGGTTGGATATTGGAGAGAGGGAGGAGGAAGAGGAGAGATAAAAACTGAAATACACATTAACCTGCCATCCACAAGTAACCACATTTTGTTCTAATTCCTTTGGAAATATATTTTTATTTTCAATTTAAAATTATGTTCATAACTTGTAACCTGCTTTTATTTTCACTTCTTTTTTCATGCAGGTAACTTTCTTCAAACACAGGAGTGTTAATAGTTCATAGTATTGCATTGTATATATAAAATTGTTCTGTAGGCTTACTGACAGATATTTTGCTTACACATCTCATGAAATCTTTGGTTATGTACAGAGGATGCTTTTCTAGATTGGAATTAAAGATTGTGCACCTTCTAAACTTTTTGATATGTATTTGGAAATTATTCTGTAGAACTATCATTCCTATTTGCTTTCTCATCAACGGTACAGAAAGTGTCCACTTTCCAAACAATTGCAAAGGTGGGAAATTTTAACAATAACAACAATAATAATGATTACCCTCTAATGTAATAATAATAATTATTATTATATTGTATGATTATGACATATTGTATATTATTATACAATATTATATTGTACAATTGTATTGTATAACTATATTATGCAATAGAATAATTATTATTACATTAGAGGAGATTCATATCTAAGTTTTGCTTTCATATGCTCTATGGATCACTTGAATTGCATTACCTAGGGCATTGAAGACATCTCTAGGTAGTAAACTTCAGAAGCACTGGACTATATCTGGCCTCTCAAGAAATGAATTCACATTCCATATGGTTAGAGTGAGAACCCAGGATCCTTTTCATCTATGTCCAAGGGACAGAGGTTTTTGTGCCTCCTTTTGGCAAAGAAGAGAGAGATAACTGCCTCCTTCTTCTGTATATAAGCAAAGAATATCCATTTTTCTTTATCCCTCACCTGCAGAGTATTTGGTCACATATGTACTAGATTTCTTCATCTGGCTTTCATTGTGTCATTTCAGGGGTAAAAACTAGGGCAAAGGGGCCCAGTGCAGTTATTATCATTTAAATAATAATAACTGATCTGTCTCTGATCCAGAACACCCATATATGTATTCTGAGTAAAATTAATAAATGTGAATATTGAAAACACAATATTCATTCTCCATTCCTGGAAAAGTATCTGGAACCTAGACCATGAGCACCTTCCCTGATTCTTTCTTTAGCCAAGAATTCTTGTTCCCTTTTCCTCTAGCTAAGCTTTCATTGAGAGCATAAAAATCAGGAACTGTGCTGACTACATGTAGTACAGGGATGATTTGGGATGTGTTTTCTATAAATAATTTAATAGGTATTAGTAGCGAGATAGCCATGCTAACAAATAAATGCAAACCAGTTCTCTAGCACTTTGTAGAAAGTATTTAGGAGGAAGTAAGAACACAGGGAGAGGTGGGGATTAAGTTACACTTAATCTTGGTGGGGATGGGAAAGCCTTTATAGAGGATGTTCATACACTTAACAAACATGTATAGATAATTTGCTCACTGTCGTACATTGTTTTAGCCACTAGGAATGCAAAGACAAATTTGAATGTGTGTTCTTAAGATATTCACTGTTTAGTGGGAGAGTCAAAAAGTAACCTTTAACTAAGTGCTGATAGGAGTGTACACAAGGCCACATATGAGGGGTGAACAGATAAAATAAATGTTTAGGAAGCGGAATTGTCAAGGCTCAATGTCAGCTAGAATGAAGGGCATAGAGAAAAGAGGAGTTTAAGATGAGTGTCTTTCCCGGTTTAGATGATTCAATGAATGATGGTGCTGTTCTAGAGAAATCTAGAAGTAATAGGATCTAAGTTTAGAGCTCAGAAGAGAGGTCAGGGCTGGTAATATGGATTTTTCTATCATCACCATCAGATCAGGGCTTCCCCAAAGTACCACATTTCCTCCTGCCCTTTTCTTTCATTTCTATGGCAAATATCAAAGACATCAACCGTTCCTATGATCTGAAACACAGACTAACAATTATTTTTGGTTTTAGCCTTCCCAATAGTACTATAAAATTATTAAATTTGATGGATAAGATGAAACTAATTCCTTCTTCCTTTTGAAGCTAAAGGAATGATTTTAATAACTATAGAGCAAATATAAATATTGGAAATATCAGAGAGGCTAAGAAAAAATTTAAAGCATAGCAAAATTAAAGAGTTTTGAGGTAAAAGAGAAGTACAATAGACGAAAAATAAGTAAAAATAGGTTAGAATCTACCAGACTCATATTATTATAACATGTATCATTGTTTTCTGTAGTCAAAATCATATCATGCTGAAAATGAAAAGACAACCTAACAAGTGGGACAAGATATTTGTGAATGATATATCTGATAAGGTGTTAATCTCCAAAATATATAAAGAACTCATGCATCTCAACAACAAAAAAATTAACAACCCAATTAAAAAATGGGCAAGAGAACTGAACAGACATTTCTCCAAAGAAGATATACAGATGGCCAACAGGCACATGAAAAGATGTTCAACGTCATTAACTATCAGGGAAATGCAAATCAAAACTACAATGAGATATCACCTCACGCCCCATCAGAATGGCTATAATCAACAAGACAGGAAACAACAAGTGTTGGAGAGGATGTAGACAGAAGGGAACTCTCATACACTGCTGGTGGGAGTGCAAATTGGTGCAGCCACTATGGAAAACAGTATGGAGATTCCTCAAAAAATTAAGGATAGAACTACCATACAATCCAGCTATTCCACTGCTGGGTATTTATCCAAAGAATGTGAAAACACCAATGCGTAAAGATACACGCACCCCTGTGTTCATTGCAGTGTTATTCACAATAGGTAAGACTTGGAAGCAACCTAAGTGCCATCAAGGGACAAATGGATAAAGAAGATGTAGTATATATACACAATGGAATACTACTCAGCCATAAGAAACGATGAAATCCAGCCATTTGTGACAACATGGATGGATGTTGAGGGTATTATGCAAAGTGAAATAAGTCAGAGGGAGAAGGTCAAATACCATATGATCTCACTCATTAAGTAGCAGATAATAACAATAAACAAACACATAGACACAGATTGGATTGGTGGTTACCAGAGGGGAAGGGGGGAAGGAGAAGGGTGAAAGGGATAATTAGGCACATGTGTGTGGTGATGGATTGTAATTAGTATTTGGGTGGTGAACATGAGAACATGATGTAATCCATGCAGAAATAGAAGTATAACAACGTACACCTGAAATTTATACAATGTTATAAACCGATGTTACCACAATAAACCAAAAAAAAAAAAAGTAAATAAAACAATAAAAAACAAATCATCTCATGCTCTAGAATAAGCCCTGACAGTGTTTTTTCTTTTTTTTTTTGTAATTTAAGTTTCTGACTATAGCTTTTGTTGCTGAGGCATCCACCTCAATGATGGCTATCTGAATAAACACATTGCCAGCACAGGACTAGATAAAAAGCCATGCAGCCCCCTCCCAACCTGGGCTCCTTTATTTTAGAGATCTTGCCTGATTTCAATAACTGACCATTTGTGCCACTTGTTTCTTTCTCTTCCCACACTTTAAATTCCCACTCTTTTGTTGTTTGTTTGTTTGAGGAAGATTGTCCTTGAGCTGACATCTGTGCCAATCTTCCTCTATTTTGTATGTGGGATGCCTGCCACAGCACGGCTTCATGAGCCGTGTCTTTTGTGCCCGGGATCTGAACCCATGAACCACAGGCCACTGAAGCAGAACTTAACCACTACACCACCAGACCAGCCATAAGTTCCCACACTTATGTATTAAATTCACCAATAAAGAGTGAGCCTGCAAAACCCTAGGCCCCCGCCCTCAGCCCCAGTAAAAGCAGAACCCCAGGCCCATGCACACACTCTCTCTCTCTCCCCACAACCTCACTGTGTGGCTCTAAGTGTGCCATGCAATTTCCAGGACTTATAAGCAATAAACCTTTTTTTTTCAAAGTTTCCTGGTGGTTATTGCTGAGAGTGTCTTGCAATCATAATAAGAACCACATGGGCCTATCCAGCCACAACATGGGTTATCAAGAGGCTGAGACCAGCACAAAACACAGACAGGCCCAGTATTATGAGGAAAAAAAATTGAAGACAGGTGTCAGTCCTATTTTGCGACTGCAATCTTTTAATAAGATTACATTCTACTTAAAAAAACAAGCCAGATGATGCCTTGCATATTGGAAACGTTAAAAGTCTAGCTTTGCCAGCAAAGAAGAATGCTGTTACTGAGCCCTGTGTAAATAATATTGTATTAGGGTTCTCAAAGAAAACCCAGAACCAGTAACATCTATATCTATATCTATATCTATCTATATCTATAAAATGAAGAGATTTGTTCAAGTAATTGGTTTACGTGGTTGTGGGAATGGCAAGTCCAAAATTTGTAGGACAGGTCAGCAGCTAGAAACTTTCAGGCAGGAGTTGATGTTGCAAACTTGAGGCAGAATTTCTCCTTCCTCAAGGAAACCTCAGTTTTTGCTCTTACAGCCTTTCAACCAATTAGATGAGGTACCTACATTATCAAGGGAATCTCTTCAATTTAAAGTCAGCTGGTGGTAGAAGTTAACCACATCTACAAAATATCTCCACAGCAAAACTTAGGTTAGAGTTTGAATAACAGATATCGTAGCCTAGCCAAGTTGACCCATGAAACTAACCATTGCAAATACTTTTGCTCACAATACAGAGAAATTGTCAGTTGTTTCACTGGTCTCGATGTGTCCCATTTTGTTATCATATAGACGTGATATGGCATTATACTGGACACTGATATTCAAGAATACCTCTGACAGGTTGCTGACACCGGTTTGTTTTACACACTCTGGGTTAAGACAGGGTCCAGAAATTTCGAGTGTGCCACTTACTTAACTGTGTCCCTAGGTTCAATTAAGAGCTGGTGAGAACTGTCATTATATGATTCAGATGCCAGGCCCAGGGCAGTCCAAAGATAGCTCCCAGATGAAACGGGGATCAATACCCTCCTTCCTGGTTGAACCCAACTTCAGGGCACTCGGAAAAAGTCAGAGGTAAAAAGTGTTTGCTTTCCCAAAGCCCCTCAAGGAGTCTCTGTGGAGGAGAAATGCAAGAGCTGAGAAGATGCCGTGCTGGACTCAGAAGCACAAACCTTTGAAAACACTTGACTTTTTTCTAGTGCTTCACATCCATAATAAATGTTTTTATATTCGACAGTGATTTCATTAAATATAAATGCTGATTTATTTCTCAAGTTGAAAAACATTCTGCTGAAATTGAGCACAAGTCAGTACCAAGCATTTCTATAAAGCTATAGCATTTATCTGTGTTAAAGATTTTTAAATGTTTTAACAGCAAGAGGAATATGTGGAAAGAGGGTAGGAAAAAGGAAGGGAAATACAAAGAATGGGAGAAGTGACTGCAGAAAGAAAAGATACATATTGCCAGTTAGCTGATTTTGTTCTTTCCACTCATAACTTTCAAAACTATAATCAAATAGCAAATATTATGTATTATAGCACAGTGCTTAAACTATTAGATTAAGAGTAGGGGAACATTTTATTTTATCATGCTAATTAAGAAATTTAAGTTAATTTTAAGTTAATTCTATTTTCAGGATTGAAAAAAAAAAGCTATAAAATAGTGTACATTAACTAAGTATAGTAAAAGGAATGGACCAGATTAAGTAATGAGGGGAAAAAAGACAAAAAATGGAAAACTGAGGCACTAATCATAATTATAATTATAATAAACATTTTAATTATTATGTTGGAATAGTTGTAATATCTAAGTGCACTTGGCATTTTATGTCAAGGCAAAAGTGATATATAATATTCTCCGTATTTCTAATCATGCCACAGAATCCCTACAAAGAAATATTTCTCTGTAGGGAAGATTGACCATCTAAGTATGTGATATAAACAGCACAAAATGTCAAACAAACAAAACCTGCCATTGAAATTGGCCCCATTAGAAATACTGCATTTGATTTATAAAATAGTATGAATTATGTTTTTATCACTAATTATGTTTTTACATCATTTATGTAAGTTATTTTTATACCATTTGAACCTGTATAACAAACCATTCAGAATACATATCCTTGTTGATGATTTTGATAATAACTAAACCAAATGTGTTTCATAAAACCAAAACAAACTGCAGTAAAAGAAATTTAATTTTTAGTTGCTTTTAAAAATTTTTTTATTTTAGGTTGATTTTAATATCACTTCATCAAGGATGATATAAAATTAACACTTTGATAACCTTGAAAAGAGAATACTTGCATTTTGTGCCAGAGATATATTCTTGAAGAAGTCTTGTAATACAAAATTCATATCATTCAAAACTTATTTTTCTGCATAGGAATAAATATAAAGTGTGGAAGAGGCACTCAGAGCGTATAAATCTACACGCTTTTTGTGCTAATAATGGTGTGGATCTTGCAGCTGGTGTGGATCACCAGCATTTTCCATGGTCCTTGTCTGGCTATATATTGATTTTAAAATTGTAAGCATTTCTGCTTTAGTGTCCTTTAAAAAAAATGCTACATTACCTCTGCATTTTGTAGAGTATACAATTCTAAATTAACAGCAGAGTTCATCACATTATTTGTTTGGTCTTTTTGTGTGTGTGTAGCATTTTGTCACATCTAATTTCTGATTCACAATTAATGATTTTAGGCATAATTTTTAGCAGTGACATTAGCAACACTAAGTAATAAATTCTTGGATAACATTGCTACTGGATATGAAAATATTTTAAATTGTAAAAATAGATAAGAGTAATATAACAGCACAATAGGCACCCAAAATCACTCACAGAAAAACCCAGCACATGTAAGCAACAATATTGTAGTCAAAACACTGATAGTGTCATAGGTATTTGTTTTCCAGCTTAAGTGGATCTGTCATTTGGCCATGGCTAAAATAAAATGCTTTGTGATGTCTGTCACTTTGAAGTTATGCAATTCTTGGTGAATTTTTATAATTTGCATGTTTCACATTATTTCTATGCTTATGTATAAAAAGGAATCTTGTGTGTGTGTGTGTGTGTGTGAGGAAGATCAGCTCTGCGCTAACGTCTGCCAATCCTCCTCTTTTTTTGCTAAGGAAGACTGGCCCTGGGCTAACATCCGTGCCCATCTTCCTCCATTTTATATGAGACGCCACCACAGCATGGCTTGCCAAACGGTGCGTCAGTGCGCACCTGGGATCCAAACCGGTGAACCCCGGGCGGCCACGGTGGAGAACGTGCACTTAACCACTTGTGCCACCGGGCCGGCCCCAAAAAGGAATCTTTATTAATACTTTACCACATTATGTAAATTGTCCTAATTTTAGATCTAGTTCTTAAATATCTAAATTTTATATCTAGTTTTTCATAAAGTTAAAGTTGCTGTGAATTACCAAGGTGATGTCCTGATTGTATGTGTGCTACATGTATTGTATGTGCTTGTAGTGGAGCAAGACAACTCCTCTACCCTCTAGGTCCTTCCGGCTGGTCTAAGAATTAAATTGACATGAGACAGAATAGCAGGAGAAAATCGAACAAAGTTTAATAACATGTATACATGGGAGAAACCCAGGAAAACTGAGTAAGTCCCCAGAATGTCCAAAGCCACCATCTTAAACACCATTTTCAGCTAAAGACAAAGGAGGATGTTGGGGGTAGTGGTTTGGGGCTTCAAATGGGAGGAAGGCAATTCACATGGAGATGGAAAGGCAAATGTTTGTTAAACCAGTGTTTGCTGGGCCGTCTATAGATAATGTGACCTGAGAGACACATTTTACGTTACACTACAGTATGGTATTAGTTCCTTCCTGGAGCTGGCCTTCTATCTTAAATCCTTTAGGCAGTTAGGCGGAAGGTCAAAGTTTCTTTCAGAGTCTTTTGTTCTTAAAAATAATCAAGGCAAAGAGACACATTTTGGGGTGGCCAATTCTGATCTCTCACAGTGCTATGTGTACATGTACGTGCTATATGTATTGTATGTATGCCAATTATTCACACATTGCTTTTACCTAATATGATCTTGTATAAACTTATATGAGTAGGTAAAACTGATTAGAAATGAAGTTGACTTTGCTTTTTAAAGTTTTGTGGGCAAGAACTGTGTTTGTCTCATGGGAATATACTACCAGTACAGTGCTTTGCACATCAGAACTGCCTTAGTTGGGGTTATCCCCAGAAGCAAATTTTTACACAAGTGTTAAGTCTTCGTCATTTATCTGGGAATGCTGACAGAGTCATGGGGAGATGATGTAGGGAAAGGAATGCGGACAATGAGGGGCATGTTGTTAAATGAACTTTTACAGTACTGGCCATAGCTCAACTCCACAGGGAAGCCCCGGGAAAGGGTGTGAAATATGTCTCAGAAGTAGCATGGCCAAGAGTGAGGGAGCTAGGGTATTTATTCACTTGCCCCACCCTTCTGTTATTGTTTATGGGATGAGCTTCAGTTGGGGCACATTATTTCTCAGACATTCGCCATCCACTGGGCTCCAGGGCAAAAGGGCTTCCCGCAGCCTGAGGGCAACTCTTCCAGAAAGCTGAGAAGTCCTGCTGGTGTATGGAAATGTAAAGGTGATTCAAGGATAAGGGCCAAGTGCAGACTGAATCCATACAAGGGCTAATCAGAAAACACAATAAATAAATGAATCAAGTGAAATAATCGTGCAGTATTAAATGGGCCAGTGCTAGTAAATACAAACTGTTTTTTTTTTTTAATTTTTTAATTTAAAATTTTTTAAGCACTAAAGAAAAGAATATTCTTATGTAATGATACTTGCTCATTCCAATTTACTAAATATCAAGTTAAAAAAGGTTTATTTCTTTCCAGATTTTTAAATTTTTTCAAGTAATATTTATGTATCAATAATTCCATTTAATAAATCGTAAATTTTTAAGGTTTCAATCTTACCCCCCCAAAAAAAGTAAATATCATGTCTCCTCTCTTTTTCCAAGGCCTTATATCTTTGAAACTAAACTGTGAGCTTTTGTTTATGTAACATAGGGGTTAAATACACAAGCTTGGAGTCAAAGATATCTGGGTTCCTGACTCTGTCATTTAGATGTTATGTGGCCTGGGACACATTACTTAGTTTCTCTGACCCTCTATTTCCCCATTAGAAAAATAAAGACAACATTTTCATACCCCCAGGATTGTTTTAAGGGTTAAGTGAAATAATATATGTAAAGTGTGCAGTACCAAAAATATGGTAAGCACATTTTAAGTGGCACCCTAGCTAAGTTAAGGTAAATTGAGTAATGTGGGTTGGTACACATGTGAAGTCATCTATGATCTCTAAATTTTCAGAATAATAGGATTTACGCAAGTGAATGAAGTTGTATCTGCTAATAATTGCATAGTTCCTGCAGGCCCCTATCTCTTGCTATGACAGTGTTACTAGATCTCTCCCAATGAGTATATAGAGAACTGTAGAAGCCCCTACTTGATCATGTGCTGAAGGTTCTAGAAAGATCACATCTCTTGAAAAGTCATTGCCTAGGTTCCAGATGATTCTTTTAAGAAAAACATTAGACATACAGTGTGCTTTAAAACAAGAGTTCCTTCCTGGCACTAGGTAAACATGGCACCGGGTAAGGGCTTGTGCAAATGTGATCTGTCTACATTTCCTATTTCAAGTAGGCTCAACAAGTTGTAGCCACACAGCCTATGCATTTCAGAGATAAACGGGATCAGCTATTTAGGCTTTGTTTTACCTTATTTGTTAATCTCCCAAAATGGGTATGAACCCAAAGTCTAGCTCACAATCACCCCGGGATCTACTTTGAGCAATTACTCAAACTCTTGTTGCCCTGATTTCCCAACTATAAAAAATAATAATATTAAAATTTACCTGAGAGTTATTTTAATGATTAAATTAGTACAAATCAGTAAACCATTTAGAATAGCCTGACTTAGAGTAAACTTCTAAAAATTATTTTATTTTAAACAAGTATTATTATTTCATATTAAATTCTTAAATCATCAATGGCCTACAAGTCAGGAATCTTTGATTGAATATGCTACATGTGCCATTCATATCAGCTAACTCCTTAGATTGAATATTTGTTGCAATATATCCTAAGAAAGATAATATGAAATTTACTGTGTATTCGCTCTTAAAATCAGAAATTTTTGTCCCTAACACATTGGCTTCCCTCTTATTAATAAGGTTGGCCTAGGCTTTGCTTTGTTACCATTCTGTTGTAATCTCTCCAAGGTTTACCCATCACAGTTACCTTATAGAAACCATTTTTATTGTTTCATTCCAAATAGGTCACCTATCTGTCACTGGCTTCTGCCAAGGCTGATCCGTGGAAAACCCCAGCAGTTTATTCCTCCTAACATATGGAAAGATCTGTCTCTGAAATATGTTTCCATGTCAGATTAAATTATGTAAATACAGCACAACCACCGCACGTGAAGTACTGTGTTGCAGATGGGCCACCAAAACTGAAAGATCATGAGATAGCCATTCCTCACCTTTCTCCTGCTGGTACTTTGGTGGCTGTGAATTCTGAGAGCAGCCTCTACAAATCCTTCGTGAGGATCTAAGGCTGGGTATTGCAACACTTTACATGGAATAGGAAGCAAGTATCTTTGTCTTAGAAAGAACAGTATCATTATTTCAATACAACTTCGCTAAGGCACAAGGGTTTATATAGCTTAGTTCTTTCATCAAGTTCAATAGAATATTAATAGCCACAAAATATTGGGATCTGGGCTTTAGATTTCATTATAATGGGACTGAATGGCTTGCAGGAAACCCCAAAAGTCCTGCTCAGTTTTGCAGTAGTTGGCAGACTATGCAGGGGTTTCCAGGAACTAGTGTAATAGAAAATTAAGAAAGAATATAGCAGATAGCAGAGTGATAAGCATATTGAAATTCTTTCTTCTTAAGGTTTTAAAAATATTCAAGTCTTCTTTACTAAGAACCTTTTGAAATAGTTGCTATAGATCTGAAACAAATTAAAATCAAACTTCACCTAAGTACTGTTACATTTTTAAAAAATGTTTCAAGATGATAGACAAGTACTACAGAGTAAGTGCTATAAAAAGAATATTAGAATAAGCCTTGAAAATATTACAAGGTTTCTAGGTTAGCTAATAATGAATTAAAATTTCAAAGTCAAATTGTTCAAGACCTAGGGTAAAAACTGGGAACATCTAAATAAAACTTTAAGCAAAATTCCCTACAGAAATTGTAGAGCATCAATATAAAATATACCACCATTCCTTTGTGAGTCACAACTTTGATCAATGTATCTTTCTGGGCATAGAGATGTATAGAGCTTGTGTAAGATTATGGAGTTAAAACATTGTGCTACTGGAAGAAAATCATCTCTGCTTCCACCAAGACAAGGTTAGGAATCCCCAGACTCATCTAATTTTATATTCCCTGTCGAGACTTCTTTTCTTCGTAGCTCAGACCAGCACTGTCCCATAGAAACAAAATGTGAACCACAAATGAAAAGCACACTTGTAATTTTAAACCTTTTAGTGACCACCTTAAGAAATGTAAAAATAAACAGATGAAATTAATTTTAATAATATATTTATACTTAAACAAATATATCCAACAAAATCAATATAAAATATTAATAATATATTTTATATAAATTTTCATACTAGCTGTTCAAAATCTGATGTGTGTATTTATACTTACAGCACAACTTGACTGGGACTAACCACATATCAAATGCCCAATAGCTACATGAGGCTAGTGGCTACTGTATTGGACAGCTTAACTCTAAACCCATATCTTTAGCTGCCAGCTTGACATGGCCACTGGCATAATTCATGAGCATAACAAACCAAACAGGTCTCAAACTTACATGTGCTCGCTTACATAAAAGTGTATACACATCCCTGCTCCCCCATCAGTGTTCAACATCATGATAAATGGTTGCACATCTTCAGATCCATTTTCCACTCCCCATTGCTCCTGGTTTAACTCTGTCAATAGTTGACACCAATGTGAATGAGCAGGAGGAAGTAGAGGAGAGTCAATGTGTTTATCGCCCCCACTTCCATCTCTCCTTGGCAGGTTGCTATTTGACAGTGGCTGAAATCCTCTGCCTAAGAAATAGTTTCTTCTTGGTGTCCACCTCACAGCTAGAGCTCTTGCCAGGTTTAAGAGCACCACCATTTTTCCTGACCCTTCAGGAGGGCCACATTGACCTTCTGTGGTACTAGTTCCTGAGTGCTTTACCGTCTCTTGTTGGATTCTTTTACTTTGCCCACATCCCTGCAAATAGCTCCTTTATTACTTTCTGTGTAACTAATCCTTTGAATGTACCATCTGTTTCTTATTGTGACCCTAACTGATATAGTGGTATAATAATTTACCTAATGTTACTCATGCCATACAACTAACATTATTTTTGTCTCATCTCTGCTGAATTAGCAGGCTATTTGGCTATTCATTGCTTTCTCCTATTACTTTCCATATTTTCATATTGGAGCCAGTTATTTTCTAATATAATTCACCAGAATCTTCTTTTGCCTCCTTGCCTTAACTGAAAACTGGATTTTTTCCTCAAGATACCACTTTTCTTACGTCTGCTCTCTTTTCTTATGCTCGTATCATAGGACCGGAAGGCAAAGTCCACATTCTTATTTTCCAACTACCATTTTATTCATGATTCTTCAGTTTATTCTTCCAGCTTTCATTCAATAAATATTTATTGAGCACTAACTATATGCAGGCAAATTTTAAGAATAAGGAAAAATCAATGGCCAGTTATGTAAAATTCTCTGCTCTCGTAGATCGTATGTATTCCTAGAGGAGACAGATAGTTAACAAGATAAATAAGTGTAATATATATTATGTTAAATAGTGATATTGCCATTTACACATCATTTCTCTTCAGCAGTCATGCATGAACATCCTCTTTTGAGGCTTATGTCACCCGAATAATCATGTAAGAATTTCTGAGGGACAGGTTTAACCTATCACTTTCCGTGACAATTTAGGCCCTGGACTCATAGCCCTCATCTTCCTTCTCCAACTATTATTCTCAGTACCATTTATATCAATGTGTGAAAACTGACACACACTTGACCCTCAGAGTTCTTTGACTTTCTTTAAAGCCCCACTCCTTAGTTCAACCCCTCTATGACAACCAAACTTCACGGTTATATTCAGTACATCACAGTAACAGACAAATTCCATTTCTGATATATTAATATAACATGACACCCTCTTACTTAAACTATTATCATTTCAACACACCAACAGCCTTATTGTCACTATATCTACTGTTCTTTACAACCAAACCTCTATATTCCTACGGGCCATTGGCCATACACAGCTTTTTCTTCTTTCTCTACCCAGCGTGGGCTGCACGGTTCCCTTTGCAAACTTTCTAGCTGACAGTTTTAACTTTATCAACCCCAGAGCCGTACTGTAAACTTCTAAACCTTAAGGAATTCAGGATGTTTTCTTCACCTCTACAACCAGGTTAACACACTCGCACACACACACACACGTGAATGCATACATACACAAGAGCAACCACAATTCTGCATATTTATGAATCACAAACTTAATGTTAACTCTTTGTTTTTCTAGGTCTTTTTAGTTGGCACAAGAAATATTCGAAGCAGTCTAGCTTTTTATTCAAGTCCCATAACTCTCACAATCTTCCTTGCTCACTGCTAATGGTAACGCTTTCTCTACCTAAAAGAAGCTAAAGCTAATGTGCATAACCTGCCTTATTTCTTCCCTGCAGACCTACATGCCCCAAACTGTGCTTACTTTCTTGCCCTCTGTCTCTGAGGAATCAATGGCTTCATTGGCTACATCATCATTGTTCATCCTAGATCCCGTTATTTCATTCCTTATCTTCTCCTTCAAGCCTTTCTTTTTCTTCAGTTTCTCATTCTCTCCCCTCTAACTTTCTAATGGAACTTATGCTCAGCATATAATAGGGCTCAATGTTTTTCCATTAAAATGCAAACAGACCATAAACAAATAAATAAATTAAACAAGAAAAGGAAAGAGATAACCTCTTATATATCTCCTCTTTCTTCCATTTCATATTTCTGGAATTCACCAGTAGCTCCAAAAAAGAGAGGAGAGCAGTTTGAGGAGCCAACCCAAGGCAGCAGTGAAAACTCTTCTCTTTCCATAATTGTCCAGGTAAAAATTTGGAGCCGTGTGAGTTAGGAACAAATTCCAGCTCCATCACTCACTAGTCGTGTAACATATGGGAGAAGTTGTCTAATCTCTCTAGACTTTCTTCTCATCCCTTTATTGTAAAATTGGAAGAAAATAGCAACTAAATAATTATGTTGATTATGCACTATATTAATATACATAGAACAATATCTATCATAGTTCAGCAATCAATAAATGTCATCTATCATCATTATCATTATCGCCACCCAGAGAAAATATTATTGGATACTATCATAGCATTCATGACATTTTAGAAAACAGTCTAGAGGATGCCTTCTTTCTGAATTTTGCAAACTAACAGATTACATTAAACAACTACTTATCTTACAGTCCATATACCTACCCCATTTGGGCATTATCAATTCAATCCCAATGGCAAGATTTTTATTAAAAAAACAACAAGATGGATATATTTTTTAAAATTAAATGACGTATCCTCTTTCTAAAATTGCCTAATGGCATGCTAGTGATTATGTGTTTAGATTTGATAATCAGTGGTATTCAACACCTGTGACTGAAGATGACATAACGATAGCTATGATTTGCCTTGTAAGAGTTGATCAGTCTGGGAGAATACTCAAAGCATCTAGAAATGACATCCTTATTTCCAGTGACTGATAGACGAAACGATGGATGATAGGGATTACCTAGAGGCACCAGTTTATTTAAAACATATTACCGTAGTTGGCATGACCTTGGAAGGATGTGAACACTGGTTCCTCGGGGTGTTTAATCAACTAGGAAATAGAGGCTTAAAATTGTCCCTTGGCGAATGTGATTTCTGCCATACCTCTCTGATAAGTTTCACATATAGTGTCACAAGAGGAAGTGAGAAGCCCCTGAAAATATCTCTGCCATGCTCAATCAATCATATCACAACAAATGTATACAATTAAATGTATTTCAAGGATTCAGTGGAAACTATGGTGATTTGCAATTTATATGACATTTTCAAAGGCCTTCCATGCTATGACTTAGGTTAATCAGATCAGAATTGGGGAACACATGAGGCAAATAGAAATATAGAAAAGTACCTTTATGATGACAATGTAAGATGTGAGGAAATAGAAACAGACAGATCAATCTTAAGAAAAAAGCATTTCTTGTGGTAAAAATTGCTGTGGTAGAGAGCAGGACATCTGTAAAGGCATGAGAATGATAACATAGAAATGTGAAGAAGAGTTAACTTTTGGAGACAAGAAGAAGTATTAGAATCTTCCCCAAGAAATTTCAATGTGCTGACAATAAACATCAGAACTTTATTAAATATGTTACATTCATACACACTTGTAAAATGATGATGTGAAGAATGAAGAAATGGGACTGTGATTTTTCACTCTGTCTCCGGGGATAACAGGATGGTAGTGTCATTACATCAACAGCAATAGTTTTCTCAGAGATTCCTATATTGTTGAACAATAAGCCAGCTGGGGCCACCAGAAGATCTAGGATTATTAGAGAGCATAATGTCATGGCAAGAAACATCTGACAAGGTGACTCATTAAAAAAAAGGGGTTGGAAGTTGGTTACACATTTATTCTATCAACAAGCCTTGGATTATTTAGACATTGTGGTACCAAGCCTCCGGAACAATGCTAGGCAGGGGATACAGAGAAGAAAATCTTAAACCCTGCATGTGGTAGACAGAATAATGCTCCCCGCCCTACCTCAAATATGTTCACAGCCTAGTTCCTAGAACCTATGAATAAGTTACCTTACGTGGCAGAAGGGACTTTGCAATGTGATTAAAATAAAGATCTTGAGATGGGGTGATTATCCGGGATGATTTAGGTGGGCCCAATGTAATCACAAGGAAGCTTATAAGGAAAGAAGGAGGCAGGAAAGACATAGAGAGACATGATGACAGAAAGAGAAGTTGGAGTGATGTGTTTTGAAAATGAAGGAAGGGACTATAAGCCAAGGCATACAGGAGCCCTCTAGAATCTGGAATAGTTAAGAAAGCAGATTCTTTCCTAGAAACTCTAGAAGGAATGTAGATCTGCCAAACCCTGGATATTAGCCCATAAGATTAATTTCAGACTTCTGACCTCCAGAACTGTAAGGTAATAAGTCTGTGTTGTTTTAAGCCACTAAATTTGTAAAAAATTGTTACAGTAGCAATATGAAAATAATAAACTGCTCCAAAGAAATATATAGTCCATGTATAATATAGACAAATTATTCAATAATCACAACACAATATCAAGAGTATTGTAGAGAATTTTCCAGATACCAATAACAGTCCAGTAAAGGGTCATCGGACTTTTATTGGGGCTTATAGAAGGCTTTCTGAGTAAGTGATTATTGTTAATTTTGAATTATGAGTAGGAATAACCAGTATCCTTAGCCAATATTGCTTCTTGTTCTTCAACCATGGCACTCCCAACGTCACCTTTCTAAAATATAAATTTAGTCACATTATTCTCACACACAAACTCCTTCAGTAGGTTCTCACTGCCTATAGTCCTGATACCTTTTTTTAAAAAAACAATTTTACCTCAATTTCTCTCTCTAATCTCTCATTTTACTATTAACAGTGGTAAGAAAAAGAACAGACAGTACCTTCAACACTTTGCTTGGAAATCTCCTTTGCTATATAAACAACTCTACCATGTACAAGTTCTGCTTTCTACATAACTGTAGGTGACATTTTCTCTAAATTCTCTGAGACTATGAAAGAAGAACTCACTTCCTCCAGTTTCCAATAACGTGTTTCTTTTGAGTCCTCACTGGCAGCATACTTAGTCTGGACTTAGCCTACCAACAGTCTCTTCAAGGTGATTTAGGCTTTCTCTACCATGCTCTTCAAATGCCGTCAAGCCTTCACCCACTAGCAAACTCCAAAGCCACGCCACATTTTTAGGTATTTGTTTCAGAAGAGCCCTACTTCTGATACCAAAATTGATATGAATTTTCTATTGCTGTGTAACAAATTTACTCAAACTCAGTGGCTTAAAACAGCAGACATTTATTATCACATAGATTCTCTATGTCATAGTCTGGCAGGGCTTAGCTGCATCTCTGCTAAGGATCTCACAAGGCTAAAACCGAAGTGTTGGACAGGTTGTGTTCCCATCTGGAGGCTGGGCTTGGAAAAAATCTGCTTTCAAACTCATTCAGATTGTTAGCAGAAGTTATTTCCTTACAGCCATGTGACTGAAGGTCCCAGCTTTTTGCCAGCTGTGGGCTGGAGGCTGCTCTCAGGTCACAGAAGCAGCCCATAGCTCTATGCCCTATGGACTTTCTCAACATGGACACTTCCTTCCTCAAGCCAGCAGGGAGAATTTCATGCTCCAATCTGCTGAAATGAAGATTTATATAATGTAATGTAATCTTGGGGATAACGTCCCATCACCTTTCCTACATACCATTGCTTAGAAGCAGAGATCTTGCCCACACTCAAGGGGAGGGTATTACACCATGTTTTGACACCAGGAGGTGAGAAATCCTAGGGTTTGCCCCTCACAGATAATATCCAACTTCTTCTACATGGTAATACAAGTATTAACAAATGCATCTCTGGATTGACTTTCCCTCAAGGGTCAAGGAAGTGATTCCCATCTTATTGTTCCTTAATTACCAAAAATATTGTTTAACTTAACTGATTCTTCAATATTGTCATTTATAATTTTGATTTTTTTAAATAATTTTATTTATTTATTTATTTATTTTCCCCCAAAGCCCCAGCTGATAGTTGCATGTCATAGCTGCACCTCCTTCTAGTTGCTGTATGTGGGACGCGGCCTCAGCATGGCCGGAGAAGCGGTGCGTCAGCGCGCGCCCGGGATCCGAACCTGGGCCGCCAGTAGCGGAGCGCATGCACTTAACCACTAAGCCACAGGACTGGCCCGTATAATTTTGATATTAAGTTAGTACACATGTATTCTTTGGTGGCAGGGTAGTGTGGTAGAAATAGCTTGGATTATGAAATAAAACTGTCAGGATTATTATGTGGATCACTGAATGTTGGTAGCTCCTTCTTATATTCTTAAACACCATGAGTCAAACCATTTTAACTCTCTGAGCCTAAGTTTCTTCACCAGTAAAATCAGGATAATAATCAGCAGTGTCATGAAAAGCTGTGTTTGTGTGTGTGTATATGTATCGTATACATATATTCATACACATATCTTTTGTGAGCTTTAAAGTTCTATGCATATATTGATTTGGATAATATCGATAATCATAATACTAATTATAAAATCTGACCACAAATGTCATCTCAAGTGCTAAAGTCTTTGAAAACTGTAAAAAGGCAAACTAGATAAGTGTTTTGTTTCATTACTTTTTCTGATTATTATTATTGTCTCATTATTTTTCAAAAAGATTTCTTGCAGCAATCATCTATTTTACACAAACCTATTTTCGTCTACACACAATACCTCTTCTGAGGCTTTTGCCCAACATCCTTTGGTTTTTCCTCATTTCCTCCTAAACATGCAGTAATATTAATGCCCTCTATTCTTTGTAAATGGTAATTTACTTTCTCAAAACTAGTTTCAGATACTCAAATAAAAATAAATTTTTCTTTATCAGTCTTTCAGTTTAATGTTACCTTCCATCTTGATGTGTTTTGTTTAATCATTAGTTATATTCTTTGCCTTAGCACAATTTTTTTTCTTTTTTAGCTCTTCAACTCAAGCACATTCTCAGGTGCTAAAATCCCTAAGAGTATTTAGGTTATAGCACTGCAGTTTTCAACTGTTTTCACATTTTCCTTACATGACTGTATTTTAATTAAGGTCATGATAGTAATAATTATATGCATGCCTATTTATAAATATATATCTTTCATTTTTCTTCTAAGGAGTGCTAGATTTGAAAGAATTACTGCAGCTAAAATTATCCCAGATGACATGAAACCAGATTTTTACTATCATACACCATAAACCAATTGGTTTATAATGGATGAAAGCTTAGCTTCCCAAGAAAATGAAACTTATAAGAACATAAAAAAGTAGGAAGTGTGAGTTGAAAATATTTTTACCCATACTAATGGATTTTCTTAAAGCAATATCTCAAGTAATTTTAAAACTTCATTTATAACCATAAATGGTTTATTGTTATAACAAAATAAAACATATGAGCGGATTTCTTATTTGTTTAATTAAAATATATAGTCAATTCCCTCTGAATATTTTAATTTTGACCTTTCTAAATGTATAATTTCATCCCTATGTTAAGTAGGAATTCTCCTCATTTATTTACTGTTTTAATTTGCTATTTCTTCTCATCATTATATTTAGCCTAGAAATCTACCTTAAAATACAAATTTATGTAAATAGTAGAATTAACATTACTTTCTCCCTTTATGTTTATTTTCAGGTTTGAAAGATATTAAAAAATGTAGACTTTTGATACTCTTACATATAAGTTATTGACCTCTCTAAAAACTACTAAGGAATAATGACAAGATAAAGAATGGGTAAACATTTAGATTCTGAACTCTTTCAATTCTCAAATAGTAAGGTAAGTATTTTTAAAAGAGTGTTTGACAAATGTTTTTAAATTGCATTGCCCTTGTAGGGTACTGTAATGATTATTGATGACTTTTGGCCCTCTTCAAATGGTAGAGAGTTCTTCACATCAAAGCTTTAATCTTAATATTTCAAATACTTTCCCAGAGCATTTTCTCTCGTTTAACATTTATGGGACACCTGTTACCTTGAAGCAGCTAGGAAATCATTTCACCTGCAAGACAGGAAATTAATCAGACAATGGGACAGCTACAAATGAAATGGTGGGCTCAAAGTAGAATTAGTAACAATAAGGTAATTATTCCACTTACGGTGTTTCTCAATGTTTATTAGCAGACATTTATTCCAAAGGTATTATCAGCTAATTGTTCCACTGGTAATTATATTTTTATCAATAAGATACTTTTTTATTAGTTGAGTGTATTTGTAGAATATATCAAGTAAAAAACCAGTAAATATGTATTTATTCAATAAATATTTGAAGGTATACAAATGTGCACAAGTTACTGGGCCAAGCAATAACATCAGAAGCAAAGAGGAATAAAGTCCAGTCTAGGCTCTTAAAGGGTGTGTAGTCTGGTTCTGAATATTCCTATGCATAATTACAATAAACATCAAAATACAGTTAGCGTGGTAAAAAGATATAAACAAAACCACTATGGTAGTCCAAAGAGAAAAAAAATTCTTTTTTCCCCAGAGTGATCAGAGAAATATTCTTGAGGAAGTTGGCATTTAGTTATGTTTTGCATGGTAAGAGTTTTGTACTTTTAAACAAGTGTAAGTGAAACCAGTCTATGTGAGAAACAAAAATGTTATAGTTTGCATAAAACAGGAAAGAAAGCTAAAATTTATTGAACACCTTCAATGCACCAAATGCTCTTTGGGGCTTTTTATTAGTTTTCTTTTGGGGCATAACTATCAACTGGTACAAACTACTACAAATTTAGTGTCCTAATATATCACAAAGGTATCATCTCACAGTTCTTTGCATCAAAAGTCCAGCTTGGCTGGCTCGGTTTTCTCTTAGGATATCACAAAGCTAAATCAAAGTGATGACTGGGCTAAGCTCTTGTTTGTAGGCTCTGGGAAGAATCTTCCAAGCTTATTCAGGATGTTGGCAGAATCTAGTTCCTTGTACCCGTTTTCCTTGTTGGCAGTCAGCCAGGGGCACTTTCTGCTCCCAAAGATCTTCCACATTCCTTCTTGTGTGGCTCCCTCCAAATTCAAAGCAGCAACATGATATTTAGCCCTTCTCATGTTTCAAATCTCTGACTGCCCCTTCTGCCATTTCTATCTTCCTCTTCTGCCTTACTTTTCTGCCATTACCTAGACAGAGTTCTCTGTTTGAGGGCTCAAGCGATTAATTTAGGCCCATCTGGATAATTTCCCCTTTGTTTCAGATCAACTGTATGTAGCATAACATAATCATCACCTTCACAGATGCTGGGGATGAGGACATGTCTGATTTCAATGTTCAGGTTTGAAATTCCACTGCCTCTAAAATTACTGATGTTTGGAGTTGTGAAAAGTATGTAAACCCTGTATTTACCCAAGTCAGAAACATTGCATTTATCAAACAGGCTGCTTCAAAAGAAAATTGTGGTTCTGAGCTATTTCCACAATTAAAAGTCCGTGATGATGACACCCTGAAGAAACTGCATTTCCAGAGAGAGGCGCATCAAGCAGGCTAGAAAATGGGCACATTTCCAGAGAGAGGCGCATCAAGCAGGCTAGAAAATGGGCACTCCAAGGGTATTCAGATAGACCTACCAATGCAACCCTCTGGAGCCTGATGAACAGAGGCATTCTGTTCCCCTTGACAAGCGGTGCGTCGGTGCCCGCCCGGGATCCGAACCTGTGAAACCCGGGGTAGCCAAAGCGGAGCGCGTGCTCTTACCTGCTACGACACCGGGCCGGCCCCAGAAGTTTTTAATTTTAATGTAGTCCAATTTGTCTATATTTACTTTTGTTACCTCTGCTTTTGGTGTGGTATCCAAGAAGTTGTTGCCAAATTTAATGTCATGAAGCTTTTCCCCAGACCCACTCTTTTATCTACATGAGTAATTACAGCATGAACATGATACCACAAGACCAAGTTGATCACAATTTCAAGACCTCTGATGAACGGAATGGCCTCAGAGAATTTCCAGCCTGACCCTTTTATCAACATGGGTGATTCTAGCATAAACTTGGTACCACCAGATCCAGCTGGTCTCAATCAAAAAGAATTAAAAAAAAAAAAAACTAAGGAATAAACTAATCAAGAAGGTGAAAGACCTATACAATGAAAACTACAAAATGTTGCTGAAATTAAGTTAGAGAAGACACAAATAAATGGAAAGATATCCTGTGCTCATAGATTAGAAGACTTAATATTGTTCAGGTGTCAATACTACCCAAAGCAATACACAGATTTAATGCAATCCTCACAAAAATCCCAATGGTTTTTTTTTTTTTTTTTTGGCAGAAATAGAAAATTCATGGAATTCAGGGAATTTCAAAGGACCCCGAATGGCCAAAACAATCTTGAAAAAGAACAAAGTTGGGTGTCTCATACTTCCTGATTTCAAAAGTTAGTAAGAAGCTACAGCAATCAAACAGAATGGTACTGGCATAAACACACACATATAGACTAACAGAAAAGAATAGAGAGCTCAGAAACACACTCTCACATCAACGGCCAAATGATTTTTTTCAGGGATGCCAAGACAATTCAATGGAAAAAGACTGTTTTTTCAACAAATGGTGTTGGGAAAACTGGATATCCACATGCAAAAGAATGAAGTTGGATCCTTACATATACAAAAATTATCTCAAGGATTTAAATGTTAGATGTAAAACTATAAAACTCTTAGAAGAAAACATAGGGGAAAAGCTTCATGACATTAAATTTGGCAACGACTTCTTGGATATGATGCCAAAAGCAGAGGTAACAAAAGTAAATATAGAGAAATTGGACTACATTACGATTAAAAACTTCTGGGGCCGGCCGAGTGGCATAGCGGTTAAGTGCATGCACTCCACTTTGGCGACCCAATGTTCGCAGGTTCGGATCCTGGGCGCGCACAGATGCACGGCTTGTCAAGCCATGCTGTGGCGGCCTCCCATATAAAGTGAAGGAAGATGGGCGTGGATGTTAGCCCCGGGCGAACCTTCCTCAGCAAAAAAGAAGAGGATTGACATCAGATGTTAGCTCAGGGCTGATCTTCCTCACAAAAAAAATTAAAAACTTCTCTGTATCAAAGGACACAATCAACAGAGCTAAAAGACAACCTACAGAAAGGGAGAAAATATTTGCAAATTATATATCTGATTAAGGATTAATATCCAGAATATATAAAGAAGTTTTATATCTCAGCAACAACAATAAAAAAACACAAACTCAGTTAAAAATGGACTAAGGTCTTGAATAGATATTTCTCCAAAGAAGATATACAAATGGCTAACAAGAACGTGAAAAGATGTTCAATGTCACTAATCATCAGGGAAATGCAAATGAAAACCACAATGAGGTACCACCTCAAATAGAATGGCAACTATTAAAAGAACAGAAAATAACAAGTGTTAGTAAGAATATCAAGAAATTGGAACCCATGTGCACCGTTGGTAGGAATGTAAAGTAGGCAGCTGCTCTGGAAAAGAGTAGGATGGTACTTCAAAATATTAAAAACAGAATTTCTATATGATTCAGAAAGTCCACTTCTGGGTATACACACAAAAGAATTAAAAGCAGGGACTCAAGCAGATATTTGTACATCCACGTTCAGAGCAGTATAACTCACAATAGCAAAAAATTGGATGCTACCCGTGTTCATCAACAGATGAATGAATAAACAAAATGTGGCATATACATACAATGAAATATTATTCAGCCTTAAAACGGAAGGAAATTCTGACACATGCCGCAACATGGATGAACCTTGAGGACATTATGCTAAATGTAAAAAGCCAGTCAATACTGTATGATTTCATTCAAATGAGGTACCTAGTGAAGAAAACAAATACTGTATAATTTCATTCATATGAGGTAATTATAATAGTCAGATTCATAGAGACAGAAAGTAGAAGGGTGGTTGCCAGGGGCTAGGAGAACGTGGGGACTCGGAAGTAGGTGTTTAATGGGTATAGAGTTTCAGTTTCGCAAGACGGAAAGAGTTCTACAGATTGGTTGCACAGCAATGTGAATGTATGTAACACTACTGAACTGGACACTAAAAAATGTTTGAGATGGTAAGTTTTATGTTACGTATATTGTACTACAATTAAAAAATATGTATAATTGTATAAACAAAAGTTACTGATGATTTTTAAATAGATTTTATCTACTGTTATACCATTATTTAAGGAAATGTATACACACACACACACGCAGTGTATGAAATGTAAAAATCGGACCAGTCAGGAAGAAATCTATGCTTGGTTTATAGGAGGATCTGGGAAATTTTGAAGGACAGTCAAAGTTGAATTGATTCAACATTGCTTTCACATAGTCTCCTTATTGCTTAACATACTGTTTGGCCACCATGCAAATGTTTATTCACGTGGTACCAAACACCTGTATATTTAGAAACATGATACAGACTTTTTTTTCTCACTCTCCTTGGATTGATAGGTAGACACAAAACACATTTTAATTTTTTCTGCAAGGTTTTGCCAGATTATACCAGAAGACCTACACTCAGAGGATTTATATTATACTTAAATGCCATAACTCTATTTTAAAAAAAGATTGCTGGTCCTTGAGAATATATAATTCTGACCCAAACAAATTTTCATTCAATGACAAAATGCATGTGTATATATGTTTTAGAGGCATTAAAAATATTTCAGAGGATACCATAATTTGTAGTTATGTAACATTATCTCAAGAGAAGAAAATTGGAAATGTTGGGTTGGGATAGAAAAGGCATATATTATTCATGTTTTCATTATATACCTTTGTTATTGTTACAATGAGTGTAACCCTTTTAAAAAATCTGTCACAATCTATGAATAAAATCTTACAATTTCCTTTCATTAACACTATACTTCTTTTTTATAACAATGTCTATATTTTCTGGAAGAAAATTTTGTCTTTAATGCTTGTGCAGTAATCCCTCAACATGATCTTTACAAGTGGAAGCCTTACATAATGTTTATATTTTGGGTTATTTCCCTACAAGTGCATTGAGTCTGATGCTAGTGGGGTGACCTTCAATAATGTATTAAATTTAAAACACAAGAAAGCTCAAATGTTCAAGTAACGCAGATGTTCCAAGAGTAATAACAATTATTCTGGCCTTAATTTTAGCTGGATTAAGGGCACTGGAAATCTAGTCACTAATAATGATGATAATATTTCATATTTCCATAACACTTTAAACTTTTCAGTCTCTCTCATTTTCATTGCATGCTTACAATGATCCTTGAGTTTTCTGTCATCATCTACATCTCTGTGATGAAAAACCTGATAAAAAGAATGTGAGTTACCTGCCAAAAGTCAAAGCTAATGTGTGACAGAGTTGAGAAGAAACTCAGAGGTATTTGAGTCTAATTCTAGTTTCTTTTTTGTACTTCCGTCATATTTCAAAACTACATAGATGGCCATTTGTTGGGTTCTTGTAGCAAACTAATTTGCCAGTCTTTGCTTGTTATTCTCTCTGTCCCAAGAAAGGAAAGTTGCTCTTTCTTGTGACATGGTGGCATGCTGCCATTACAACATCCTTTAATAAATAAACACATCTATTCAATGTCACAACAAATTAGAAAGTACTTATTTCTGTTCAGTGAGCCGGATGAAATCAATAATCACCGGGGAGTTGCCACTATAATTCATTATAGCCGTTCTCTGGCCTCAGTAATCGGTTCAGAGAGCGGAGCCAAAGTCTGGGTTCACTGGGAAGAGTAAGTCAGGATCAAACATTTTAGCTCAAGTGAAAATAGTACCTAATAATCGTTGCATTACAGCCTTTTACACTACAAAGTGCTCAATTTCCTTCTCAATAATGAAAGAAACGGTTTTGAAATCACCCACTAATTTTGAGAATGCAACCCAGCAATTTAAAAAATAATACAAGCTGAAAGAAATGCTGGTAATAATTTTTGGAAAGTATTATGATCTTCTGGTCTTTTTGGTCCCTCAAATCCACCTCACTTGTCACAACTCAGCAGATCCTCATTGGTCTATTTCACTACTTATCACTTTGTTTCCTTGAATTCTCCTTTTCTCTTCTATGTCAATGTTGGAGGCTCCAGGGTGCATTCCTTGGTTGTCTTGTCTACTCTCTACCTAAATTCATTTTCCTAGTGACATTATTCAGTTTCACTGTTTTAAATAACATTCAAAAGGCCATGAATCCTGAATTTATGTCTATCCTAGATTGTTTGCTGAACTCTCAACCCAAATATCCAAATTGACATGACAAATTGGCAACTCCGTTTGGATGTCTGAAAAACATTTCAAACTCCCCATGTCCAGAACTGAATCCCTTATTTCCCTCCTAAAAACACTGCTCAACCCATCTCAGTTGATAGCAACTCCTTCCTTCAGTTGCTCAGTCTCTGAATCTTGAAGCCATACTACATTATGCCCTTTCTGTTACACCTGACCTCTATCCCAGGAAACGCTGGAGTTTATCTTCAAGTGTACCCAGAACCCTCCCACTTCTCACTGCCTTCACTACTACTTCCACAGTCAGAGTTAATACTATTTTACCTGAATTAATGGAAGAGTCACCCTGCATCAAATTTATACCTCCCTTTTTATTCTATTCTCAAAACAGCAGAAGGTATAATCCTTTGAAAATATAAATCAGATAATATGACTCCTATATTTAAAATCTTGTAATGGCTTAGGCAGAATAAAAACTAATGTCATGAAAATGGCCCTCAAAGGCCTGCAGAATTTGGCCCACATTTACCTTCTTACTCACTCCCTTCACTCCACATACCAGCCTCCTGCAGCTCCATGAACATTCTAGTCTCTTACAGCTTTAGAGAGTTTGCGCTGGCTGCTCCCTCCGCCTGCAATGTTCTTTCTTCTAGTATCTAGATGGTTATCTCCTTTAATTCCTTCAAGTCTTTGTTTAATTTCCACTTACTCAATGACTCTTTTTAAAATCACAGCTTATCACTCCAGCCAACTCCGCTTTTCTAGTTCCATTTTTCCCCACAGCTTATACCATCTTGTATTCTATTACAAAATTTACTTGATTTTTATGGTTATTACTTACTGACTATCTTTCTGTATTAGAGCATAAGCTCCACGAGGAACTGGATCATTGCTTTGTTCACTGTTATATAGCAACCACCTAACAATGTCTGAAAGATAACACTCAGCAATGTGTTAAATATTTTTATAAAGAAATTCCTCTTTAGATTGACACAAGAATTGATTGTTTCTCTAGATGTCCTATAAAACATATGTATGTTTATATGTGTGTGTATATATGTTTTTTAATTCTAATATTTTTAAAATAATTTGTTGTGTCACTAATTTGAGTAAAATTGCCCTATGATCAGTGCACACAGTTGTTTACAGAACCAAATTTATACAATATATCTCACATCATTCACTAAGGAAGAATTATATTTAACGATAACTAAATTATAGTACATGTGTATGGAAAGAAACTAGTACTGTACAAAATAGAAAATGGATTCATCTGGGATTGGGAATAGAGAGATGCGAACAAAAACAATATTATTAAAATAAAACTAGATTTTTAAAATTATTTGTGTAAGAAGAATGCCACAAAATTGTCATATCTGATCATTATGCTAATATTCTGGGTTTTTTCCACCCCAAATTATTTTGTCCATTTCAGATAATTTATCAGTAGAAAAGACATGGCCTTCATATCTGAATAACAGGTTGATTCAGAAAATAAAAATTTTTTTGGCTTAATGTTATAAAAAAGAACAACTGATTAACTGAGTTTTTACCTTTCAACATGATTCAGGATGTTACTCATTCCTGTTCCCTTTTATCACTTACTCATCTGCTATTACCTTCTATTAGTTTCTTACTTGCCTGCCACATTTCCTGTTGGTTATACTCCATTTCTCCATGGTATCTATATAGATAAGATGAAAGGGTTGTTGATTTATCAGCAAAAGTGTATGTTTTCTATTGATGCATGACAAATTACTCACAAATTTAACAATTTAAATCAATAAACATTTATCATCTCGTGGTTTCTCTGGGCCAAGAATCTGGGAGTGGTTTAGCTGCGTGATTCTGGCTCAAAGTCTCTTATGGAATTGCAGTTAAGCTGTAGGCTAGGACTGCAGTCTCACCTGAATACTTGATTGGAGGAGGATATTCTTTCATGCTTACTAACATGACTGTCGGCAGACCTCAGTTCCTCACTGGCTGTCAACCAGAGACTTCAATCCTTTGCCATATGGGCCTCTTCATATTCTACCTCAGTGCCTTCTAGACATGGTATTTGGCTTGTTCCAGAGTGAGTGTGTGATCTGACAGCCTGGGGGTGGGGGAGGGGGTGTCTGCAGGGAGAACACCCCTGATAAAAAATGTGATCTTTTTAATAATCTAATCTCAGTAGTGACATACTAACACTTCTGCCATATTCTCTGCATTAGAAGTTCATCATTAAATCAAGTCCACACTCAAGTGGAAAGTATTAGACGAAGATAAATATCAAGGGGCGGAGATCATTGGGGGACATCTTAGAGGCTGCCTACCATAGTCCAACCTCTAATCTCTATTTATGCCTTTCAATACATGAAATACCTACATCCCACAAAGTAATATAAGATAATAAGATATAAGATAATAAATAATATAATAAAATAAGATAAGGCCCCACAAAAGTCTTATCTTATTACAGAATCTACTCAAAATCTAGAATATCATCTAAATCAGGTTCAGAAGTGGATGAGACACCAGACTTAATTCCTTAATTATAGATCCTCAATACAGATCCTCTCTTTCTGTGGACCTATGAAACTAAAGGGATAAGATATCTGTCCCCAGATACCCAACATACAATGGTGGAAAAGGTATGGAATAAACTCTGTGTACATTTCTGTTCAAAAGTGGAAAAATGCAAAGTACAGATAAATCTGGAATTAGCAATTCAGAAATTCAATTGGGCAAATGTTGGAAGTTTCTTGATTATGTCTCAAGGCCCAAGAATAATTTGTTTCAAAATCATAAGGGTCTTGTGGAGGACCAGAATTGGCCACCCCAAAATGTGTCTCTTTGGCTTGATTATTTTTAAGAACAAAACACTCTGAAAGGAACTTTGACTTTCCCCCTAACTGCCTAAAAGAATTTAAAATAGAAGGGTCTGTTCCACGAAGGAGCTAATACCATAAGATAACTGTAGTGTAATGTAAAATGTGTCTCTCAGGTCACATTGTCTATAGTTGGACCCTTTGCATTTCAATCTCCATGTAACTCTCCTTCCTCCCCCTTGGAAGTCCCAAACCACTACCCCCAACATTATCCTTTGTCTTTAGCTGAAGATGATATTTAAGGTGGCGGCTTTTTCCGTTCTAGCAAGTTACTCAGTTTTTCCCATGTATACATGTTATAAAACTTTGTTTGATTTTTCTCCTGTTATTCTGTCTCATGTCAATTTTTTTCTTAGACCAGCCAGAAGGACCTAGAGGGTAGAGGAATTGTATTCTTCCCCTACAGTCTGCACTGATCCAACTATAGAGAATTGCCAAAGTCTCCAAAAGAGCAACTCTATCTACCATTAGATATGCTGAGTTATATGGTCCCAGCAACAAAGCAACTGTAGAGTAATTGCTGCTTCCTACTCCCTAGGTCCAATCAACATAACGTCATCAATGTAATAGAACAGTGTAATTTCCTGTGGATTGAAAGGCAATCAAGGTCATTGTGGATGAAATTATAACACAGGGTTTTTGGCAGACAGAATAATGGTCTCCCCAAAATGTCCATGTCCTAATCTCAGAAACCTGTGAATATGTTACCTTACATGGAAAAAGGGATATTGCAGATGTGATTAAGATTCCCTTGAAATGGGACGATTATCCATGGGGGCCCAAGACAATCATAAGAGTCCTTACAGGAGAGAGGCCAGAAGGTCAAAGTTAGAGAAGGGGATGTGACAATGGAAGCAAAGATGTTCACATCTTTCCCCCCAGAAGTTGTGAATGTTAATTCATATGGCAAAGGGCACTTTGTGGATGTGACTAAATTAAGGATCTTGAGACAGAGGGATTATCCTGGGTTATCCAGGCGGGTCTGAGCAATCAAAATGGTCTCTACAGGAGGAACTCAGGAGGAGTCAGAGGTTAGAGGAGACGCAGATGTGATGATGAAAGCAGAATTGGAGTGATCCACTTTGAATATGGGGGAAGGGGCCACAAGCAAGGAATATAGGCAGCCGTTAGAAGCTGAAAAAGGCAAGGAAAGAGATTCGTCTCTTAAAGCCTCTGGAAGGAATAAGCCCTGCCAACACCTTGACTCTAGCCCAGGGAAATTGATTTGACTTCTAACCTCTAGACTATAAGAGAATAAATTTGTGTTATTTAGCCACTAAATTCATGGTAATTTGTTATAGCAGGAATAGGAAATTGATACAATATGTAGAGAAAAAAGCAGTTGCCAAATCAATAACTACATATTAGATGCCAGGAAATGTATTTATTTGCTCTTGTACCAAAATCTCATATGATATAGCAGCTGCAACGGGAGTCACCATCTGATTAAGTTTATAATAATCCACTGTCATTTTCTAAGATTCATTTATCTTCTACACAGACCAAATTAGTGAGTTAAGGGGGATGGATTGTGGTAATGTTAACCGCAAAAACTCTCAGCACACAAGGACTCAGTCCAAACCTGTGCACTGAGACTTGACCAAACTCCAGCATGGCTTCTAGCAGCTTAAGGCCGTGTCCCTAGGATGACCCTATCCCCCACTCAAAATGCCTGCCTAAGAAAGCTCAATGCCACAGGGAGAATTTGCTATTTGTTCCAGCCAAAACCGGTTGTTAGGCTGTTAGGCCCCTGAACCCCCTCTTAGAGCAGTTACTTTGGAAAGCTTGCAATTATAAATCTTTTCTCTGCCTCTTTGAAATGTTAATCTTCTACCACCCAGAAGTGTGATCCCAGGACCCAGAAGTTCTCTGTTTGAAATGCAAACATTCAGGGAGATAACTCTCACTCCTGCCTCCTAGTCCCTGTGGGAGGAGAAGGGCCTAAATTCTTTGGGGACCTTGCTCCAACTTGCACAACTACGCCTGGCCTGTCATAAAAATATGAGAAGCTTGTTTCTCCTCTAGATAAGGGTCAATTAGCAAACCCAGATGGCCTAGTCACATGGATCAAACCTCCCTTAATGCCCTTCAAAGTCTTGTCTTTAGCATACCCCAGCATTTAAAATGTCTCCTGCCTTTTGTTTTGGTGAAGTTGAGCTCAGTTTGCACTGAATTCTCTTCCCTACTGCAGTAGTTATCACTGAATAAAGTCTAGCTTGCCACCTTTAACTACTGTCCAGATTTGTCTCTCTTTGACAGCAAGAATCACCAGTCCTACATTTCCCAAGTCCTTAACAGAGTCACCAGTCTTTGCAATTCCTCCAGAAATGAAGATTTACTTTTGTTTGGTTTACTGAATTCATATGTAGTGGCAGTTCTAGTGGCTTCTATTTGGCATTTCCTACCATAAGAGCTCTTCCTTCGCAGGTTAGGGAACCAATGCAGAGATTATATCAGCTGTTGACCATGTCTATTTCAATTACACATCTGCAACTGGGGAAATAACCACAGAATGGGTTGAGGGACCTACTGAGCACACTGTAGGATTAACTTGAGTCAAAACTCCCTTGATCGCTTGACCATTAGCCTCTACTTTGATGGGTGAACTGCAATCGTGTTTGAGTTTCTAGGACTTAGTTTCATTTCTTATCCAATATTCTGTAATCCCTAAAATGTCTGATTATACTTCCTTAATTCACAGTTGTCTTGAAAAATGGCTGCAATTCTCTTTAGGGAAGGCAGGGAGGAAAATTAACAGCATAAATTTTTGACAGTATACGAGAGTCCTTCCTCAAGAGGACCTAGCACTTCATTCATTCAGGGGGCTCTAGGTCTGTGAACTGGTTCGGGTACGGGAATTAAATGAGTGAGAGGCCATGGTTCTTTGTTTTGGCTATTCAAGTCAGATTTCCGTGCACTAGACGCGGAGCTTTCCCATTTATACAGATCAAGTAACATGTTAGTTTTCTGCCCATCTATTTCACTCTAGGGACACCATAGATCAATTAGCCAATACCAAATATCTTTGCAGGTCAGAATATTTTGATTATTGCTTTTGTTCCACTGTCCATTACAATATCTATGACCATCTTATCTCTGGCAATTAAGTGCTGTCACTTGGCCCATTTACTTAGGGTCTTATTATCCCACTGCATTTAGGGATCCTAGTTCAATGGTAGCAGTTCTCACTATAATTTCTGACCCACAGAGTAAAGTGACCTCAGAGCTCTTTCAAGGATGCTGAGGCTTCTCTCACAAATTTAGTTCTTACAGATATGGGGAAGGGCATATCCTCTGGACTCTCATGGGTTGGATTGACAAGACTTATGTGATAAATGCTCTCTAGCATTCTCCCTAAACCTTTGGATACCTTGGTCTACTGTATACCAAAGAAGTTCTGGCATATTGACTTCATTGGTGAAGGACATATTTGGATCGTTATTTCAGTCAACCAACCAAGCAAACTATTAGAACCATTATTAGCATCTCAACCTAAAACACTGAATCTGGAGTCCTACTTCATATTCCTTCAATCTAGATCCTCCTCTCTTAAGCTTAATTCTCACACACATTCCCAAGGCTTCAGTTGATATGTGTTGGCAAAATTGTGCAATTATTTTTATGTGCCTCAGATCTCCTCACGGATCAGTTTGTACCTCACATCCTTTGCGGCCTGATGGGTCTTGGATCTGGTGATGGATCTAGACACAAAGACCGGTGGTAGGGAAAGGTCCTGAAGAGAAATCAGCAGTGTTTTGCCAGGCAACTGCCTCACAGGAACAAATTACAGTTTCTTCAGGCAAAGGCAGACTAGTCTTCTCAGGCAAAGCTGACTCTCTAGAAGACAGCATAAATTAGGGGTTCAAGGTTCTCAAATTCACTGGAATCTGTCCATATATTTCCATCCCAAATTTTACTATTGCATTCCTTCCCAGTCATTGCTCCAGCTTTATTAAAAGTGACATTGAGACTTGAGAATTATTGCAGTATTTTTCAGCCATCTGCAGGATTGGACATTGTGTGTGGTTTTCAGAAATCTCGACCCTGCAGAAATGGGACATAAGGGTTTCTTTCAAAGCACTCATGGAAGCTTTCAGGATCTTGAGCTGAGAATTTAAGGTCCTGATCTTACCATTTTCTTTCCCTAAGTTCTCTAGTGCAGTTAGAAGCAACCAACCAACCCCATTATACTCTTTTTCCTTTCACTTAAGTGTTTACGGTAGTGAACACTTCGTTATCCAGTGCCTTGCTTTATATAGGTAATTGATTACTGGTGTTTACAGGTGATAATTTGAGTAACTATTTCCCATGCATGCCATGGAATACCTAGTGTCCCCTTCACCACTGGAAACATGAACATTAATGCCTGTAAAGCTAATAAGATCAGAGAACCAGTTTCAGGAAACCCCAAAATAATTCATCCTTAAAATTCTGGTTCTCTGAAGCAGATTGATCAATCATCACAGTTTGCCCAGAACTGTCCCAATGATAGCACTGAATATCCCATATCCCAGAAAACCTTTCATTCTCAGCAAATCAAGGCAGTAGGTCACTCTGCAGCCACTCTTTGTTCCAAATTCTGTGTTCAGAGTTTACTCAGAGCAGATATATATCTATACTTATATATATCTATATAAATATATATCTGGAGCTTTTCTTCTGCCCTCCAAAAATCACACAAGAATCTCTCGCATCCCACCATAAGCAGAAAGGGAATTCTAGGAAATGAGTTCTTCCTAACCACATGGACAGATTTTAATGCCACCACAATCATTAAACACCATATCCTCTCCACTTCCAAAGAAAATTGTTCACAATTTCTGCTTTTTCAAAAACTTCTACCTAAGAATGCAAGACAATATCTATTTATTTCATGTATCTAGAAAATAACATGCAGACTTTTTTATTTCACAGTGTTTCTTCATGGAAATACATACATTTGGAACTGGTTTTAATATGTGGTTTTAAAAAATTATCTGTGGTTATTTTGGTCACAAACATAGAAAACTGGTTCTGTCTAATTTGTTAAACTACATGAAATGTGACTTCTCCCCATGAACCTCAAATTTTTTATGAATTTCACAAATCTCATAAGCACTTTGTTTAATTGAAACACTTTTGGTAGCATGGCATAGGGGTGAATTTTATATACAATGGGGTTGCAATACAAAGAGGCCAGTCACATGAAAAAAGAGTTCCAGGAGGCAGCAGAGGCTGTAAATACGATAAACAACCTCGCAATGAGCAAAATATCAGGAAAGGAACTTTGCAGATTCCCAGGCTCTTGAATCAGAATTTTACAATGGTACTATCTGGATCTCCCAGGTCCAAATGGCACTATATGATATTGCATGAAAAACATTTCCTGTTTTTATGGGGTTTTCTTGTATTTCACTTGCCTAACAGAATAACCTCATTATAACAATGTCTTTAATTGAGGTGATTTCAGAGAATTTCTAGGCACTGTTTTCATTTCAGTGAGACATATTTAATAAAGAAGTTTTCAATGTTGCACTCAGGGGATCTAACATGGGAACAAATTTAAACAAATCTCTTGAGGCCAAGTCAAGGGAATTAGAACACTGGGTAGCTTCAGCATCATCCAGGTTAGATATGAGGCACACTGAGATAGGAAATACAATTATGAATTGTAAGTTCGAGACATGGGTAAAGCAAACCTTAGACAAGATAAGGACAAATAAGAGAGAGGAGGGTAAATTCGGGAAGATATTCCTTTAGTGATAAGATTGAAAAAGCTATCCAGTTATTTCCCACATCCCAGTACTCCTATACACTTATTAACAGATCAATAAAGCATCACTAAAATGCAACCCATACTAAACACTAGTGACGTGATCTGCTTACATGTTTAATGCCTGGGGAAAATTTGGAAAGCATTATTTAGGTTTAAATTATGTGGAATTCAAAATGTTTTCATTGTACTATCCAGTTTTTCTCTTTTTAGTGTAGAAGTTATAGCAATTATGATTTAAGAAATATTATTTTTTAGGATATTTTCTGCTTTTACCCAAATTAAAAAGAAATTGATATGTAAGAACTTCAATTTCATGTTTTTGAAGAAGTACTTAATATGCATTAGTTTGTATATATGGTCTTACATTGTCACCCCTTCTCTTTATATACATCTCAATAAAATTGATTTAAAATGTCATAATCAAATTTAAAATACTATTTTTAAAAAAATTTTATTTAAAATGTTATATCAAAGTATTTCCGTGACTTTTTTTGTAATTGAATAGATGGAAACATATCTTATTAAAGCTTCCAATGACTATTTGAAAATCTAAGCTTATAGTTACAATACAGCAAAAAGTATAAAATAAAATTTGTTGAATTAAAACGACCCTATGTTAAAATGCTTTAGATTAGTTCACTCTGTCCATTAAATTAAACAGATGCCTTAAAATAATTTTTTACTCATATGTCAATATGTTCACTAAAAGAAATTTGGTTCCACAGATAATGAAAATTCAACTTCTGCCTTGCCTTTTCTCAAATTCTCGCATTCAGTTTTTCAGAATGGTCTGAATTAATGAGTCGTTTTTATGATAAAACTCTGAAAGAAACATTAAAATGATGAATGTATCGCAAACTTAGGAGAGAACCGGTGTCGTAAAAAGAACTTTATACTTCCAATAATAAATAATTCTCTCATCTGCTGAATTTTCAGTTCAATACCTTCTTAGGAAGATGTCAGAATGAAGCATTAAAGGTTGCCCGACTCCATCATAATGGGAATAGAGCGGCAACTCGAGGAGAAAAGAACTGGAGGAATCAATAAGGCTCCACAGGATGGCTCCACAGAGAGCAGAACGGAATTAGTAGTATGGGCATTTAGGACAGACTAGACATTTTTAACATATTTTTTTATGTAGTTCTCACTACAAACCTAAATATAATTTTCCTTAATGTAAAGGTGAGGAGAATGTGGCTTAAAAAGCTTAAATGACTTAAAAAATGACAGTTATAATTTATTAAGTCAAGATTAAAACTAAGATCTGTCAGAACCTGCTGTTCAAAATGTGGTCCATGGAACAGCAGCGTTTGTATTGCTCAGGAGTCTGCTGGAAAAGTCCACCCTGGCCCCATCTCAGATCTACCGAATCACAGTCTATAGGGGCAGCACTCAGGAATTGGTTTTAACAAGCTTCTAGGTGATTCTTATGTATACTACAGTTTTAGAAAGCACTGCCCTATACCATATAGGTGACTTGAAATTGGGCTTCATTTATCATATTTACTACTACATGTCCTTGCACAAACCACTGAACTCTCTATACATCATTTCATTTTCTTTTAAAAAAGTGAAAAAAAATCCTCATGCCTTTCTCATGGGACCTTTAAAAGTACTGTATACTGAAAATCATTAATAAATATAAATATTGAAATGCATTATCAATCATAATTAGTATAATTATTTTATATCGCTGTATTTACACAAATATCACCAAATATAATTATTTTATATCACCATATTTACACCTATGGTACACATATTTACACATTACACATATTTCCACATATCAAAAAAATATTTGTAAGTTAAAACTCCTTAAAGAAAGAAGTTGAAATACCCCCCATTGTATTATTTCATCTGCTTTGTCAAGAGTTCTTAGCAGTTGCTCTTGAGCACAATAGTAACTGATGGCCTTGTAAACATAGTGATTATATCATTTTAGGGTCTGCTTTCCCATCTTTAGAAACAGAAACAATTAGCTTCCTTCTTTTAGGTCATTAAAATCAAAACTGGAACTGAACTGTTCTTTTTTAGGAGAACAAGATTTTTAGATCTTAACAAAGCCAGCTTCTAAATAAAGGGCAGTGCTGACTTAAAATTGGAATTCATCATTGATATCTTAATTTAACAGCAGGTTTGAGCCAGCCTGGGAGACTAAACATCAAGCATGCAGAAACGTGATCTGTCAGAAGTCAGAAGTGGAATTGTCACTAACTAGGCACCTCAAGAAACTCAAAGGTGGGTTTGGAAGCAATTAACTGTTTTTCCAAGTTGTTTCTTTTCCTTGTGTATGTTAAGGAGATGTAACCACCAACCATCCTGAAACTGACCAAGCCTCACCACAAGAGCTATGCCCGCGACCTTTGCCTTATTTTTAATGCAAAGATATCTCCAGGAGGAGCTTAGGCCTCATGTGGAAGCATGTTCTCCAGCTGAACCTGTGCAATCGAATACCTGCCTCTCCCTTTTGAATAAAAGTTCCTGCTTCCCTTTGCTCTGGGACACCATGACTTTGAAAATGATTCCTGATGGCCTCCTATTTGCTGCAAATACACTTTACTTTGTAAGACAACTTCCACTGGCGTAGAATCTTATTTAACTCGCCGGGAGGCAAGTCCACTTGTTTGGTAACATTAGAATAACTTTGTAGAAACAGGAGTTTGTGCTTGATTTCATAAGGGTTAAGTCTCTCTCTATCTCTTTCAGTATAACGTAAGTTTGAGGTTTCGTATATGTATGTACAAGTACATGAATAATGCCTAAACAAATTGTGTTTTTAGAAACTTCCAAATGAGAATAATTCTGGAATAGAGACAGTTACACTTTCTGAAGATTGACTGCATATATCTCTTCTTGCATTTCTCAAATCCAGAATTTTGTATTAATCCCTCCTCCAGCCCAACATTTCTCAAATAAGTAAATGTAATTCCCTTATCTCTTATTTTTTTTAAATAAATAGCACAGCACACAGGTGCAGGCACATGCATTGCATACCCATCCAAAAATAACCTAGAATCAAACATTTAAACTTTTTGGGAATTATACTGATTGTAAATTGATCAAAGCTAGCTCTCTGTCTCCCTGTCTCTGTGTATGTGTCTCTCTCTATCTCTCTCTCTGTCTCTCTCTCTCTCTCACACACACACACACACACACACACATACACACAAAGATTTGGAGGCTTTACATACATCCTGAGGGCCATTTGTGAACCTATTATTGAAGTCTATCTGGTTATGTTTGGATTTGGAAGGTCTCCATTATTATTGGGAGGGAGCATCTTGCAGTTGTTAAGGGCAGACTCTGGATCCAATTACCTTATTTTGTAATCCTGTTCTATAACTTAACTACTATGTTGACTTTAGGCAAGTTACTTAACCTCTCTGTAACTCAGTTTTCTGATCTATAAAATGAGGTTACCAACAGTACTTACCTCCAAGGTTAAGGATGAAATGAATCAACATTTGCACATCTTCTCTTAGAAGAGTTCCCAGCACAGAACACATACTAAATGTGTTTTTCATTTAAAAATAAATGAAATATAATTGTTTTAAGAAAATATTACAGAAATTTTATGTCTATTCTTAGGTTCAAATCAATATATTTGTGTGTGGTAGTGACACCAACCAAATTAAAATAACATTTCCCCCAATCAGAATCCTATCTTTTTCAGGTTCATCAGATCAATTTTTGAAACAACTCTCACTTAGCAACTTTGCAGTTAAATATTTCTAGAGGATTTGCTTTACAAATGTGAGCAGAAGCAACTGAATCTAGTAGTGTCAATTCAGTTTTCACATCCTCTAAAAGCTCATAATTTTTTTTTTCCTAAAAGAGTACAGTGTATTACAAAAAGAAGATTTGCATGAGGTAACACCATAGTTAGTTTTTGCGATATGATGTATTCATAAGAGAGGACATAAATGAGATAGAACCAAGCAAAGAACCAGCGTCAGGCAAACAGCTGATAAATATCAGATCCT